>NC_134139.1:11115000-11740000 GCF_033958435.1 Carettochelys insculpta | reverse complement strand
ACACTTAAAAACAAAAATGTGTAGCATTTTAGCGCCTATAAGCCCTTCTTCTTCTTCAGCCAATAGCTGAAAGAAACATGTTTGTTTACATCGACTGGAGAAGCTACCCATTTCTTATTTACAATGTTTCCTGAATGTGAGAGCAGGTGTTCACATGAAACTTTTGTATCTAGTTTTCCAAAATATTTATGTGCCAGATGTGCTAAACATTTGCATGCCTCTTCCTATATTGCCCCCATTCCAGAGGATGTTCTTCCATGCTAATGAGGCTCGTTAAGAAATGTGTTATTAAATTTGTGTCTGAACTCCTTGGGGAGAATTGTGTGTCTCCTGCAACATGTTTTTACCCACAGTAAGCATATACTTGTGTTATGGCGGTCTTCGATGGATATGTTGTTTGATTTTAGAATATGGCCACTATCGATTTGATAAAAAACAAACAAAGAAGGTACTAGTATCAGATTTCTAAAGTACAGTACTCAACCCAAGGTTTAAGAATATGAAGTGTCTTCCAAAATCTGAGCGAGAGGAGGTGTGGAATGTAGTTGCAGGAACTACAGAACCCAAACGACCAAAAAAGAAAATCAACCTCCTGTCAGTGGCATATGATTCAGATGATGAAAATGAAAATGTGTCAATCTGCTTTGCTTTGGAGAGTTATCAAGCCAAATCCATCATCAGCATGGATAAATGTCCTCTGTAATGGTGGTTGAGGCATGAGGGGACATATGAATCATTAGAACATCTTGCAAATAAATACCTTGCAGTGCCAGCTACAATAGTGCCATGCATCCACCGTATTCTCACTTTCAGGTGACATTGTAAATGAGAAGTGGGCAACATTATCTCCTGCAAAAGTAAGCAAACTTGTTTCTTTTTATGATTGGCTGAACAAGAAATAGGACTGAATGGAATTGTAGACTTGAACGTTTTACATTTTTTATTTTTAATGCAGTTACTTTTTGTACATAATTTTACCTTTGTAAGTTCAACTTCCATGATAAAGAGATTGCACTGCAGTATTTGTATTAAGAGAAATGAAAAAATAATTTGTAATCACTTGACAGCCCTACTTTGAATACTAAGATGGCAATGCTTGCTTTCCCTTTTCCAAAGATTGAAAACATTATTGCTCCAAACTCCTCTGTGAGGCTAATTCTACATGATGGAAAAAAATCCATTAAGATATACAACTCTAGCTACATAAATCATATATCTGGAGTCGACATACTGGAAATCGATTTATTGAGCCATCCCCACAGCAGGAGGGTGATGGGAGAAAGTCTCCCATTGATTTCCCTTACTCCTTGAGAAAGTGAGGAGTACCAGGGTCAACAATAAAGCACTGCTGGTTTGATTTAGCATGGCCTCAGGAGGCGCTAAATCCAACCCTGGAAGATCGACGACAACCACATTGATCTTCCTGTAAAGTAGATGTTGCCTGAGTTAAGTGGACCAGATCCTCTGTTGCCATAGCAGCCCTGAAGGCAGTAGAGTTCCACCCGTTTTCATCAACTGAAGAGCTGGCAGATAGATAAATTGTAACACAGAGGCTTTCAGAAGTAGCTTGGAGAACAGTGATGGGCAGCCTGGGCTAGTGAATAGGCTACACGAGTGGCCCTTCTTCATCTCAGTGGGCTGCAAGATGGTTGTAACCAAGGTGGTCTCCTGGGGTAAGGTAGATGTGCTAAGTGCGCTTGCGTACCTGGAATTTGTGTTTTGCGCCGATTGAACTGTAGCAGCACTTTGGCAACAGAGGGAGCGCACGGTTCTCACAGTCAGTATTGTGTGATGTGCCCTTGCTTTATGTGTGTGTCACTTTAGTAATACGGGAATTAAAACTATGTGGACAGAAACCAGTGGCACTTGGGAATCCTGCCCAGGGCAACAGTACAGAAATACTGTGGCCACACACACCAATCTTGATGGGCTCTACCCTGCAAAGGGAGTTGGGCTCCAGCCATGAACACTCACCTGAAGCTTTGTATCTAAGCCAGGTTGGTCCTTTTTCAAGAAAAGCAATAGCGGTGGTGCTCCTGGCCTGAGTTGCCTTGGTAGTGCACTCATCTATTAGGTAGGAGACCTGAGTTCAACACTCTGAGGTACAGCAGTGGCTTGAGCTTGGGTCTCCACCTCTTTGGAAGAATGCCAGGCTGTGGATATCCTGAAACAAATCTCTCCTGCTGAAGCTGTGTATAAATAAGTCATAAGGCCACTGAAGAGCAAGACAGTGGTGTGGGCATACTTCTGCATTGTGGGAGAGCCCGATTCCAGACCCTGTGGTCTAGCAAGTCCTTTATTTATATGCAGTGGGAAGCATATCCCCTCAGAATGCCTCAGTGACTAGGGACTTTCCTGGGAGGTGGGACTCCAGTGGATGAGCTCCCTTTCTGAGTCCCACCCAGAGTAGAATATACCCGAAATGGGATAGCAATATACTGCTGAATGTGTTTTAGAACAAGATGCTGCTGCTGTGGCTAAAAGACTAAACCACTTGTCTGAATAGAAGAAATAACAAAAAGAGAGGAAACGTAACTGAATAATGCATGAACAGGGTTTTTCAAGGCAGGAGGAAATTATTCTAGTCCTCTATAGTAGACTGTTGGGTCTCTAACAGGAGTATAGTGTTCGAAGTTATGTGGTGTAGAGATGGAAAGAGCAGCAGAACACACAAAACATGTGTTCAGAGCAGAGATGAAGGCCCAGATTCTCATCTCAGTTAAATCAGTGAATATCCACTCAAGTCCAAGTCAGCTAAAAATAATTTCAGATGAGCTATAGCCACATCTGCAAACACAGGTTCACAAGAAAATTTGAATACTATGTGGTAGTGGTCTAGTACGGATAGCGTGCTGCTACAGCTCTTAGGGGATCTGGATTCTGTTCCACCTCTGCTGCTGGGTAAGGTTGGGAAAGTTACTACCCTGCTCTGTGTCTCAGTTTCCCCCATCCATAAAATGGGCTTCATGAAATTCAATTCCCTTTTTAAGGAGTTTTAAGACCTACTGGCAAAAAGTGATATACAAGTGCTATGTGGTATTATAAACTATCAAAGCAAGAGTTGTCAAGGTGTGTGTGGCATTGTATTTCAGTCCAGGGAGCAACTAGGACATAGATTCAACAATGCATCTAAGCACTTGCCTAACAGGCACACAGGTTGTTCCATTTCAGTCATTTTGGGGACTGTGTGCTCAGCCTTAGGCATGTGCATAATACCTTGCTGAATCATGGCCAAGGTTTTGCCTTTTCAAGGCTAAACATTGAAAAGTTTGCGGTAAGTAAAACTGGAGAATTCTGCAGAGCTTGAAAAGTTAAGGAAAGAGAAAAGCTGAAGACTGAAATGATTTGTCTTGTCTTTAAGAATGTTATTTATCTGCCATTATGGCTTTAGCAGTACAATAAGTACTTTGAAAGGCATTTTGATGGAATCTGTGCCAACAAAAGCCAGCTTTGGAAGCACATATTGTGTGAATAGGCGAGGAAAGAAGCCACTTATAAAGCGATAAGGCAGTGGGACTCTGTGCGTGAGCTGCATTTTAAGGGATAGATGCTGTGTGTCAGGCAGGGATTTGAGAAATGCCTTCTGTATTCCTACTGGGGTTAACGGAACAACACAGAGCAGATGAAGAGATTTCTGATGAGTGAGAGAGAGAGAGAGAGAGAGAGGGAGTGTGTGTGTGTGTGTGTGTGTGTGTGAGAAAGGGGGGGGATTGCACATATAAAAATATATGCAGAACTGTAGAAAGACTGTAAGGCTGAAAAGTGAGGCACTCTGAAGATAGGAAATGGCAAATTTAAGACTGCCTTTGCACCCTTAATTCCGCCCCCTTGTGTGTATGCATATGTGTTTCTGAATACAGGATCACTTCATTTTTATTTCAGCAAGATTGGACCAGAGGACCCCTAGGACAGTGGTTCCCAACCAATTTCAGTGCAGTCAATTCCAAGGAACTTTTCTCAGTTCATAAATGTTGGCCCTCCCAACTAGCCTGTTGGAGTTGGGACACTGCATTTAAACTGTGTCCCAGCTCCAATAGGCTCCCACTGTCCCTTCCTCTTGCTGCAGCAGGGGCAGGCAGCCTGGCCCCTTGATCCCTAGCTGGTGTGGGGTCATCAATTTCCCCCTGTGGTGGCTCTGCAAAGAGCCTTAGAGAGGGGAAATTGACGACATTTCATCACGCACCTGGACAGTTCTCATGGCACACCAGTGTGCTGCAGCACACTGGTTGGAAACAACTGCCCTAGACTCCTGTCTCATTAAGTGATGGTGTTCAGTGAAAGGGACCCCCTATTTGAGCACAAACATAATGAATAAATGTTGAGCAGAAGCCTCTTGAGGCAGGCCTAACTCAGGCAGGGCTCCTGTAGGAAAAGCCACTTCATTAAACTTGTGTTTTACTCCATGTTGACAAAGGGGCAGACTTAAAGTCCCATGGGCATCCTCACCTTTTTAATTTCCTAACTTTTTTTAAAGCTTCTATGGCTCATGCAAAAACAGTGAATCCGGCCATATTTTAATTCATTTTGGTATATTTATGAAGGCAGAAACTGAACCTGGGCTAAGAACTTTGTCTCCTTTTGATCCCAAGCAGTTAACCAAATTCATGGTGGTGTGAGGTGTTTCCATTAAAAGAAATTGATGATGGAATCAGGTATTTCTCTGGTGCCACCTTGTAAATAATACAATACTAACTAAAGGCCTTTTTCCATGAGCACAGGAGGAATCAAACAGGAGAGAATGTCTTTACTAACAATTTTGGGTCTTTTACCAAACAATGTTCTGCCCAAAGGGCTCTTTTCCGAATCAGGTTCCCAGTGCTAGTTTTGACTGTCCTTGGCTTTTCTATCTCTGCTTCGCTCTCACAGACGTATAGTCCTTCACAAAACAAAAGCTGGTGAAGCTCTTCCTCTCACAGGTTAGGTCTACAGTATCTGTGGAAGATCGAATGCTTAGGTTTGATCTTCCAGTGAAATGAAGGCCATAACAACATTGCTGATCATGTAATAGCATCAACAGTGTACTTGCTGTTTACAATCATTTACTAGCATAAGATTCCTGCTTCTTCCTTCTGGCCCCCAGACTGGTTCCATTTTAAGGCTCCAATTCTCCAAATGTTTTTGTATAGGCTGTACTCTGGACATCTAAGGAGCCAGGGAACTCAGTGGGATTACTCCCCTTCAGACAATTGAGCACGTGTATATTTGCAGAATCTATGCCAAACAATTCGTAGATGAAGAGAATGGGAGTGAGGGGGGATTTAGAATAAATGTTCACTATAAGGGGCAGTGGGGTTGTTTATTTTTCAGTTTTAAAATGAGAAGCAGTTTGCCCACCTCCTGGTTTCCTTAAACATTCCCAGCTGGTTCAGGTATCACCAGCTTTGCACGCTCCCTGCAAATTAAATTCTGGTGTATTTTTATTTTATTTTCTAAGTCAGCATCTATTCTTCCTGGGTTTCTTTTGCTTCAGTCTCAGTCATCTCTCTCCCACCCCCACACTTCCCTTCCCATTAAAACCCTGCTCTCTCCAGTGCTACCCCATGTCAACAAATCTTTCCTCATTGTAGGCCTGGATCTAATACAGGATACATTGAAAGAAAAGAAACATCCAGTCATCTGAATCCCTCTAAGATCCCAGCATGCCTCCAAGTCCATGCCTGAGGGGAAGGGAACTAGATTTCCGATCTCTCCTGCCCTCTGCCTCTGCAAAGGTTTTTGAGGTAGGATTAACAGTGATTGCAACAGAGGGACTATTCCGTACAATGAAAATAATTTCACCTTCTCTGATCAGATACCCTATCAGGCCATTATCTAACTCAGGGATGAGCAAATTTTTTACGTCAAGCCCCACTTTTTGTCCCTGCAGTTAGCAGGGTCATTCCCCGAAACCTGTGTAATACCATCCAAGCTGACAGAAATTTCAGATATGTTCATATGAGAAAAAAAAGAAAACCTTTTGGCATGTGTGAGAAATAAGTACAGTAGCCCTCTGACTTATGCAGGGGTTGTATTCTCACTCTCTGCGTAAGTCAAATTTCTGCACAATGCGGGGGAGCCAGGAAACTGACCAGGGGACCAGCTCTGGTCAGCTTCCTGGCTTCAGCAAGTGGAGGGGAGTCAGGGTCCTGGTCAGTTTCCCCACTCCTATCAGTGGCGGCAGCTGAGATCTTGACTTAGGACACCTCTCCTGTCAGTGGCAGCAGCCCAGTGGCTGCCTCCCCTGGCTCCTGTCAAGGGCGGCAGTCACGTTAACCCAAGACACATGCAACTTGGTTTCACGTATCTTGGGAGTTTACTGTATGTAGAATGTGAAAATGTTTACTAATTGGTATATAAATGTGAATACACAGACATAAAAACAGTAACATATTTCAACATTTTTAATGAGATGGACAGGCCTGAGACCCCACATCCAATCTTGCTGTGCCCTCCCCATGAAATTTCATGCCTACCCTCCACTTTGGGGCACCCCTGATCTAAATATCTAATACAGTAGTCCTCTGGTAAGAAGCATCATTGTGGCATTACAGTGCATCATCAGGTCCTAGATCAGGAAAGAACTGACAGAAAATGCACCATTCTGGGAAGATGAAATGGTGACAGAATAGATGCATGATAAAGTTCATTAAAATTGTCTGGTAAAAAATAGTCACGTTGATGACTAGCATTTGGGCCTAAACAGACAATGTGCTGTCACAAAGGCACAGGGACATTATGAATAGTACTGTCTGCAGTACTGAAAAGCTGTACTGGAGTTATATTACCTATCTGCAGATCAAAGCAAAATGAGTAATGAATAACATAGTCTTGTTGCAGACCTGTGCGTGGCATTCTGCAGTCCCACTACTCTGTCTATTGTCCCGTCAGTGCTGGCAATAATCTGCCATGAGTATTGCCAAAATGTATTGAAGTTCATGGTTAAAACAGTGAAGAGCTGCGGTGCACATGTAGCTTTTCTTTTGCATTCTATCGTTTTCTAGCTGGCTTATTTGTAGCAAAGGAAACGAATAGCTGAGACCAACCTAAAGGGACATATTTAATTAATTTTGGCAGTGTAGAATGGTTCTTTGATCAAAAATGATTCACGCATTGCAAAGTCTATAACTTCTCTGCTCATATCTGTAACATGCTGATAATTACTATTAATCATTTGTTAACGCTTTATTAATCCTTTGTAAAGGGAACCTTGATATACAGTGTGAAACTCTGGAACGCTTAAAAAGAGCGGGAAGTGTTTTTGTGACGTTGTTGGACCATTAGAGGAGCTATTTTAAAAGCAATGATAATTTTTTATGCCAGAGTGAAATATTCTGAGACAGATACAGAATTTGCGTTAATGGAATCTTGATTTAATCACTGGTGTTGATTGTACTTAGGACTCTCAGCATCAACTACACTCTTGTTTTGATATTGATATATTTCTTCTCCCACATTTTATTTCAGCAGCATGTACATATTGGTGTACATTAAGAAGTGCATAAAAACAAGCAACAGAATAAAGGAGCAGGTTAACTTTTCCATTTTGTTTTACTTAATATTTTGTGTATTCATAAATATGCCTTCTAAATGGGCTTATTGCCATCCACTTAAAAATCACTAAGCTTTTTGAGTAGCAATTTTGCTCCAAATAGCAAATGAAGAGAGGTTGCCACTTCAGAAAAATGATCGTTTCTTATGGAGAATACCTGTGTACTCTGCATCTTGATTCTTAGAGAGAGCCCATCACTGCATAACCTAACTTTCATCCAAAATAATTGCCTAATTCTCGATTGGCTAGTTTGGCTAGTGATGTAATTTTCCTTCCTAATTGTTTGTAGATGGTTTTGGATATAGTACTGTATTGAGTTTTTAAAATTAGTTTTGTTTTTAGTTTTTTTTTTTTTTTTTTTGGTTGGATAATCATTCCCAGAGTGTACATGCTGGAAGGGAATAACACGTGGGGTTCCACAGGTATCAGTTTTGGGGCCAGTTCTGTTCAAGCCATTCATCAGTGATTTAAATAATGGCATAGAGAGTGCACTTATCAAGTTTGCAGATGATACCTAACTGGAAACGGTTGCAAGCGCTTTGGAGGATAGCGTTGGAATTCAAAATGATTTGGACAAACTGGGGTAATGGTCTGAGGCAAGTAGGATGAAATTCAGTAAGGACAAATGCAAAGTACTGCACTTAGGGAGGAACAATCAGTTTCATACATACAGAATAGGAAGTGATGCCTAGGAAGGCGTACCCCAGAAAGGGATCTAGGGGTCATAGTGGACCACAAGCTGAGTATGAGTCAACAGTGTGATGCTGTTGCAAAAAAGGCAAACCTGGTTCTGGGATGCATTCACAGGAGTATTGTGAGCAAGACAGAAGAAGTAATTCTTCCATTCTACTCTTTGCTGATTAGGCCTCAGTTGGAGTACTGTTCAGTTCTGGGCACCACATTTTGGAAAAGATGTGGAGAAACTGGAGAGGGTCCAGGGAAGAGCAATTAAAATGATTAAAGGTCTAGGAAATATGAATATGAGAGACGATTAAAAGAACTGGGTTTGTTCAGTTTGAAAAAGAGAAAGGTGAGAGAGGACATGGTTACAGCTTCCAAGCAGGGAGGAGGGAAAAAACTTACTCTCCTTAGTCTCTGATGATAGGACAAGAAGCAATGGGCTTAAATTGCATTGAGGTTTAGGTTAGACATTAGGAAAAATATCCTATCAATGTGGTTAACTACTGGACTAAATTTCCTAGGGTGGTTGTAGAATCTCCATCACTGGAGATGTTTAAGAACAGGTAGGATAAATATCTGAGTGGGATGATATAGATGGTGCTTGATCCTGCTGTAAGGGCTGGAACTGAACTTGATGACCTCTTGAAGTCCTATTATTCTATGATTCTTTTTCCTTTTTTTTTCCCTTTATCTTTCTAGGGTCATCTTTATCCAGCTAGCTGCCTAACACCCAGGCAATTGTCTGGGCCAGCTAGGGGGCCAGGAGCAGGAGGTAGATGGGAGGCTGTGCTATTTGTATCAGCTGGGTATGCCCTGGATAGTGCCAGCAATTGAGACACACAGTTGCCCCTGTGAGCTTATGTAGATTTTTAAAAGAACGGGAAAGATTTGAGCATCATGGAAATCCACAGTAGAGCTCTCTGGAGGTAGGTTTGTTGCTTGTATTATAGTCATGCCCCATTATGATGTGCATTGTTTGCACAAATAACTGAGTCGGTTCTTGCCCCAAAGAACTTACATTAGAAGATGGTTCTCTACTAGTTTGTCTCAACTATTTTGCTCAAAAAGTGGCAGATTTGGCACTGGCCAGTGGTTTGCAAGGCTTGCTGGATTCAGAGGTGGCTTCTTGAGGAATAGCAAAAATGCGGCATACTTTAGAGTAGATCGTAAGACTCCTTATTCAGAGGTTGTTTTGGCAACTACTCTCAGCTGGGAGTGTGGGTGCCTATGGGTATCTTTCAACAGCTGTGGATGGTATAAAAGGAAAAACACTGGTGGTGACTGAAAGCACCAGGGTATTGGTGCTGGACGGTGGCATTTGAAGATGGTTCTCTGCCAATCAAGGTTGAAAATATATGCTTTGCCTTCCTTCTCAACTCAGATGCACATGTAAATTCTATCAAAATTCATTGTCTTTATTTTTTACACCCATGTACACTATGGATTCTGGGTTGGTGCTTGGCTCGTCAACCCCACCTGTGATCAGTGTTTGATAATGCTGGACAACAGCCCTATGTTTATGTATGGTCCTTAACCCAATATGCAGGAAGCATGGGAACTTAGCTGGCATCGTACACTGGTTGCTATGTAGCCAATGTCTCAAATTACAGCCCTTTTTTGCAACAGGGGAGTTTCCAGCAAGAGGGGTCAAAAATGGCAGCCACATTTTTAAAGAGGTAATTTTCAAAAACATTTCCCAAAATGAAGGATTTCTTCCAGTGCTTCAAGAATGTCTGACTTCATGAGTGGGGTGAATTTTGTGTATTTCACTTTGGGTATCGCTGCCCTTGTTCACAGTGGACCTTCTGGGTGTGGGTGAACTATTTGCTACTAGGTCCTCACACAGAGCTGAGCTGGCTTCTGAGGCAGCCAAGACTGATAAAGTGACTTAGGGCCTGGGTAAGTATCTCAGGGCAGGAGATATCCACTACAGTGGTAGAGAACAAGAAGTCCTTGGCCTCCAGCATGGCTGTGGTTTAGGCCTGTGGAAAAATCCTTGTATCCGTGTCAGTCCCTGTGGGTCTCAAATCTGGTTCTGTGGGAGTCATCACGCTCCATTTGTCCACCTGACTGGAAGCCCAACTGAGGCACGATCTTTGTCCTTGCGCTCTGATTGGAGGGACTCCATGACATCTGACTTGACTGCAGCATCTGTTTAAGCCATAGGAGGAACCAGGGAGCTGGTTGTGCAGCTGGCCTTCATTCTGGGGTGTGGGGTGCTGGGCTGGCGTTTCCCAGTTCCTACATTCTTGTCCTGGCCTTTGGGTGTCCTGACTTGGCATGACTCTTGGTAAATGGCTCTGGATCCTGCCCATTGGGCGATCCTTCAGTTCTTCTCTTCTGTGTTCCAACCCAGCCTGATTCCTGGTAATTGGCTCTGGGCCCTTGGCCCGTGCCTGATGCTAAACCCTGGGCTGCCCATGCTCTGGATCTGTCAGCCAGAGTTTGTGTGCATATGTTGCTGGTTTGCCCTGAGTTATGCTCCGTTTTTCTTCCTTCCCACTTCATCAGATGGAGCTAGTCATGACAGTGGGTGAGGTAAGGAGAAGAGGCATTTAGATGTCAGTGTATTAATGGTGGTAGCTACTGTATCTGGCCAGATCCTCCACTCCTTGTCCCAATTAAAGCTTAAGTTTTCTCATCTTGTCTCTTTAAAATATACTTAGACAAACCAAATATTCATAATGCTAAATATAATTAGGCGGAGGAGTTGTTCCACATTTGAATGCAAATGTCTAGGACAGATACAGCCTGTTGTTAAGCAGTGTGTTAGACTGTATGATTCTAAAGGAAAACGACATCCGTTTTGCTTAGGCCAATGGCACAAAGAGTTAAATGAGGGTTTGCTCCTTTGTTTTGGAAAAGGAAACATCTGAAAATTATTTTTTTAAATGCGGCTGCCATGTTTGACTCTCTTGCCTGAAGCTTTCCTTTTGGTGAAAAGTGCTGTGATTTGAGACACTGGCTGCCTGCTAAACCCAGGTAGAAGGTGCCAGGCAGTTTCCATGCTGCTTTCACGTTGGCTTAAAGAGCTCCCAAACAGCCTTAGGGCAAAATCCCAGCATTACTGGCCACTGACCCCAACTGGGTAGGCAGAGGAGCACCCTCCTAGCATCGCTGCTGAGAGGAGCAGAGGGAACAATTTAATGTAATGATGGTTTAAGAAAGGCCCATATGATTCTGACTTCAAAGGGAGTTCAAGGCACAGGTTTTTTTGACCTCGATGTGTCCAGTTTTAAACATGTATCAGAGTATATGTAAACAGTCCCCAAAACACACCTTCTGTGCTCATGTAAGTCTTGTCCTGGAGAGAATGAACCTCATGTTAGAGAAGTTACTTGTAAAAGAGACAAGGGTGGGGGCGGGTGGGTGACGTAATTCCTTTTATTGGGCCATGTTATGTTGGTGAAAGTGTCAGACTTTGAAGCTATGAAGAGCTCTGTGTAGCTTGACAGCTTCTCACTTCTTACCATCAGAAGCTGGGCCAATAAAACGTACTTCTCTCCCCCACCTTGTCTTTTTAATACTTGGGACTAGTTACAGCTACGACACTTGAAACAAGATGTTAGATCACGTCACTCTGTGGACTGCCGGATAGCCAGGGTAGAATGTTTCAGCTGCCTGTAAGTTCCTGGGGAAAACCAGACAATGATAAGATTTAATCACATTTTTAATTTTTTTTGGCCAGCCTGATAAGTGCTGCAGCCAGTGTTTGCTGTAAGCTGAGCATGTGGATGGTTGTCCAGCAGCAGTTCACGTGCCACCCAGCTGATTGGCAGAGTGCCCACAGCTGGCATGCCTCCCTGCACATAACAAAACTTATTCGACGTCATGGACGGAAAAGAAAGTTAGAGGGAACTTTGATTTCAGTTCCTGTCTGAGCTAGGGATGTTAAAAATTAACTGGTTAACCAGAAGGGGCTAGAGCATCCCCAGCTCCATCCCACCCTCCACATACCATAAGCGGGCAGGCAGTTCTAGCCTGCAGGGCCACCACAGGTGGGGATGCTGCAGCCCCAGCCATGGTTGTCTTGGAGGAGCAGGGGATGGGTGGCTGTGGTGGCGACTCCAGCACACCCAGGCCGGAGCAGCCTCAGTCCCTCCCCACCCCCAACCACCGAAACCTGTTTAATCAGTTAACTGGTTAAACTTGTCATTTAACCAACTAACCCATTAAGCAGGATTTTACCTCCCTAGTTTGAGCCAGTCTGTGCCACACACACATCGTCACTGTCACATAGACATGGCAGCACACAATCTGTGTCACAAAGTCTCTCTCACACACAAAGTGTTTCTCTTTCACATTCACACACTCTTTATCTCTTTCTAGCCGCAAGCCCCAGCCCTCCTACCCAAGACCCTGCCCCTTTGGGGGAGGGGGTCCCAGAGCCAGCCAGCAACCAGTACCAAAATTCTTGGAGTGGCCCCTCTGTGAAAACTATAGCCCACCCCAGTCCAGGAGCTACCATTAATCAGTACTCCACTTGGCTGGTTTCTTGGCAGCCCTAGGTGAGAGGGCGTGGAATGAATGGGCATGGGAATTACCGTCCTCTCCCGCTCTGGATCAAGGGTGAGGCAAATAGCCGGAGGCAGTGGGAAAGCCTGCACTGCCCCTGGTTGTGCTGTGCCTGCGCTGTGGGTTAAAGGAGGACTTCAGCTTGGAATGCTTTCATGAACCTCTAGAAATCAGAGAGTTCTGAATGGTGAATGTTGGTGGTATGAACATGCCACCCATTATGTGTCACTGACAGTTTTTTTAAATGTCCAGATTTTAATGTCTGTGTAAAATACACCTGGAGTATGAAAGTCACATTCTTTTCTCGTCTGCTGTGGTCTATTCAAGCATTGATTCATGATTTATTAATACTACCATGCAATTTTTCAGTGCGTCTGCTGGGGGATGTAATGGTACCATCTGAAACTTTAATTCTCTATCCTCTTTAAGAGTGAAAATTTACAGTTGTGTTACCACTCTAAATGCTTTCCCAGTGATGTCTATTCTTTAGTGACTTGTTAGGCTTTATCCAAGTCATAGATTCCCAGTGGATATTTTGTGGTTTTGTTTCTTACTTTAAAGTGTGTAGACCAAAACCAGCAATTCAGACATCTGAATGTGTGACTTTCCACCCAGCACAAATCCTAGGTACCACGTAAGTGGATTTTAAGCTTTGTTTGAGGGTTTTAGTGGGACTTAACTAGGCATAGGCCTTTTGCTGATCCCTTGCACAGGGTTAAATACCACACTCTGGCTACGTCTACACGTGCACCCAACTTCGAAATAGCTTATTTCGATGTTGCGACATCGAAATAGCCTATTTCGATGAATAACGTCTACATGTCCTCCAGGGCTGGCAACGTCGATGTTCAACTTCGACGTTGCTCAGCCCAACATCGAAATAGGCACAGCGAGGGAACGTCTACACGGCAAAGTAGCACACATCGAAATAAGGGAGCCAGGCACAGCTGCAGACAGGGTCACGGGGCGGACTCAACAGCAAGTCGCTCCCTTAAAGGGCCCCTCCCAGACACACTTTCATTAAACAGTGCAAGATACACAGAGCCAACAACTAGTTGCAGACCCTGTATATGCAGCACGGACCCCCAGCTGCAGCAGCAGCAGCCAGAAGCCCTGGGCTAAGGGCTGCTGCCCACGGTGACCACAGAGCCCCGCAAGGGCTGGAGAGAGAGTATCTCTCAACCCCCCAGCTGATGGCCGCCATGGAGGACCCCGCTATTTCGATGTTGCGGGACGCGGATCGTCTACACGTCCCTACTTCGATGTTGAACGTCGAAGTAGGGCGCTATTCCCATCCCCTCATGGGGTTAGCGACTTCGACGTCTCGCCGCCTAACGTCGATTTCAACTTCGAAATAGCGCCCAACACGTGTAGACGTGACGGGCGCTATTTCGAAGTTACTGCCGCTACTTCGAAGTAGCGTGCACGTGTAGACGCAGCTTCTGTGATCCTGCCCTGTAGTAGTCCATGAGAGATTCCCCACTGACATCACTGGGAAGGAACATTAAGTCCTCATTCAGATTTTTTTCAGCTTTATTAGAAGAATCAATGGGAGAAAATCAAACCACATGACACGTCAATAGACGTGAACAGAAAGTTAAACGAGGAGTTCTAAATGGCCTTAAGGGAGTTAGGCATCCTTGTATGTTACGTGTTCAAATCCCAGCTCTGATACTTCCTCCCTCCCTCCTATCTGTTAGTGGTACTGTATTTATTTACTTTGCTGTAGTGTCTAGGAGCCATGGTCATTGTTCCGTGAACACAGAAAACAATACACCTATCTAATAGACAACTTGCGAAGCGTACCCTCTGGCTAGGCATTGCAAAACATTGCGCTGAGTGAGTTGTGATGGAGAAACACTCAGCTCTGTAGCCTCTTACTGCCAGGAAAAATATAAACAAAGCAGATGCTCGACAAAGAACATTCTGAACCATATCAAGTGTTGCTATAAACTGAGAATTATCTGAGGGCTTTCAGTATTAGCATCTGTGGCTTTTAACCTCTTCCTCAGTGAGTCTCACCTGCTTCCCTATGCTAAAGATCTCCAGTTGTGTGTTACAGACATTAAATGAATGAACTCAGCACTGCTGTAGCTGCCTAGGGAGTTCTTTTTGCTTTAGTTTGTGGCCACCTTGCTTCTAAGGGGGAAATTCACTCCAGGACAAGGGATACACAAGTTCTTGTGAATGGTCCTGCTGCTGGGGGGTGCGGGGGCAAAGGGGACCGGCTCCTTTGAAACACTGCAGTCAGGGCTGTGGTGCTGCCCCATGTGCAGCTCTGAGGGAGTGTGGGGTGGGAGGTCTGACTGCCCCAAGCCCCACCCTTTCCATCCTTCAACCTGACCCTTCTTGGGGCAGGGAGCTGGGGCCCATGGTGGCTGTCTTCCCCACTGCTTATGCATCACTGAAGAACTCATCATAAGGTTAAAGTGATTCCCAGGGCCCTGGGGGGATACTGTGCTCCAGGGTGAATTTTGCCCTGAGTACATAACGTAGGCAAAGAATAAAAGTGGCCTCAAACACTAGTTAGAATGGTGCACAATCATTTTGTTTTGTGCAAAAGACATAATTTAGAAGAAAATTATCTTCACATTTGGAAGTGGAGTTAGAATGGGTAACGGCGGAACTTGGTGTACAATTTTAAGCTAACGCTTGGAAGCTTTATAGTCTGTATTTAAATGTAGGTCCAAGGTGTGGGTTAAATGTCCCCTCTCATTCTCAGAGCCTAACCCCCCATGGTCAGCTTTTCAACTTTGAGACACGTAGCCCAAAGAATATCAGTGTAGCGAGAGGAAGAGTCACGCAGTGATCTCAATCAATAATAGATCGACTGATATTAACAAGGGTTGTGTGTAAAGTTCAAGGACACCTCTAATTGTTTCTAGCCTTAAATAAAATTTCTAGTCCTTTGTCATGGGTCTCTTCATGGTTTCATAGAGTTTAAGGCCAGAGGGATGATTAGACCTGTAATGTGACCCCCTGTGGCCATTCGTTTGCACCGTTTCCCCTATTTTGAGTGAAGCTGGAAAGACACAAAGGGGGACAGCAGCTAAAGGGGGCCATGTGACCTCCCCACAGGACTCCCCCAAGACTCTGCCCCACCCCCATGTTCTCCCCATCACACATTACCTGGGGGTGGGGAGGACTGTGTTGTCCTCCTTCTGCGCTGGACACTTCTGAGCTGCAGGGCTCTCTGGAACCATAGCAGCGAAAGGAGCAGAACATAATGGTCTCATGCCAGCAGCAGCTCTGGTGCGGCTATTCTGCCCACAATCCCTCTCTTGGCCCAGTCCTCTGGCAAGGCAGGACCCGAGGAGATGCAGCTGTGCGGAAGGACTGGTGGCAGTACAGCTGCACTGAAGGAGCTGCTGGCATGGGTGTCTCCTTAAGCTACTGTTCTGAGTGTGCCCCCCACCCTCCAGCATTCAAGGAGGGTCAAGTGCCCCTTATGCCCCTACCAGAAGTTGCCCAAATTAGACCAAAGCATTTCAGTCCTCAGGAGACTAAACTCTGTCTCGCCAGCAGTGAACAGGAGAAACCAAGATACCACCGAGCCGGAGGTGTGAGGTCCCTGCAATGGTTGGCCATTGCTTAGGATGGCAAATGCCCAGACAACCTCAGTAGATTCACTGTACCCTGTGCTTAAAGGCAAAAAAAATCCTAAGGTCCCAGTCAACTTGACCAAAGTGAAAACTCATTCCTGACCCCCAAATTGGTGAGCATTTGACTATGAGCAAGACACACAGCAAGCAGGCATCTAGAAACCGGCTTCTCTGTACCACCTCACATCACAGGTCCACCCACATCCACTCTCAAATGAACAGCTGTGGCCCATCTCTGCTGCTTTAGAAGAAGATGAAAAAACCCAGAATAAGACATGAAAACAGTGCATTGCATCTACAGAACTCTCGTTAATGTTAATGGGACTTTTGTAAACACATTAATAGAGCAGCCCATTGTTCTAATGTTCATATGTGCTAGCTATTTTTATCTCTAACCCACAGCTTATCAAAGAACCACCACTCACATTTGAAATCAACACCTTCAAAAATTAATAAGCAGCACAAGAAAACAATCTTGGTACTGTTGTGTTTGAGAACATTAAATTGTATTTGCAACACTTAATTAGCCGCTGCCATATTTGCTTAATAAGTGTGTTTTAATATCATTTTCGCAATTTCCCTTGTTATCAGAGAAACAGCATCGAAGTTGCTGCCCTGAAACTCTCTCATCATCATCTTCATATTGTGACAAAAGTATAAAATGCCAAGACTGGTTTGCAAACACAAGAGTAAGTTGCAGAGAGAGCCTAATAATCAGGCCCACTGACAGGGGGAAGGGGAGACGGAAGGGGACAGTAGCCCCAGGGTTCAGTGATTCAAAAGGGCTTGAGGCTTCTGCAGGAGTTGTGGTGGCCAGAGCCCCAAGCTCTTTAAATCGCTGCTGAAGTGCCACACAGGGTGCTCTGGGCAGCTCTGTGGACTGGCTGTCCCCAGCCTTGCCCCTTCTACCTGAGGCTATGCCCCTTCTGGCAGTGTGGAGCCAGCAGCCCCACCTTCACCTTGCCCAGAGGTTAGGGAAGTCGGTCGGCCTCCCAGCTAATAGTAGAAGTGGAGTCTGGCCCTGAATGAGGCTTCAGAGGAGCTGTTCTGATCGTGCTGAAGTTCCTGTGGATAATGGTTCTGTGTGGTGAAACAGATGCGCCATGTCAAAAAAAAATAAATAATATTGTGAGAGGGTGGACTGAGCCCTGCCGCCCTGCCGGAGGCATGGTGCCTTGTCGCAGTCCGTCCCAGCAAGAGGAGCAGAAGAGAGGTCCTCCTGGCGCAGGATAGGATGGCTGTCTCTGTGGCAGCCAATTAGGACCCAGAAGGTCAGTATAAAAAAGCTGCTGGGCTAGGCCCTGACAGTTCCTCACAAGCGCTTGATCCAGGCAGGTGGACATACTGACTGGGATGCCAGCAGCACTATGGGCAGCTCCAAGTGCAAGCTGAACCTAGACCTGGGCAACACCCAAGCCCTGTGGCCAAAGACTGGCCACAAGCCAAATGTAGGAACTGACAGCACCCTGGATAGGGCTAGTCAGATCCCACCTTTTAGAACCTTGAAGACAACCAGACAAGGCCTTACGTGGTACCCTTGGCTGCAGAGAGGCTCTCATGAGTGGGTGGACCCTGTTACAACTATTTAGAAGAGTAAAGCCTTGCCCGTGTTGTGGGATGGGCGAGAGCCAAGGAGACCTGCTCTTTCACTGAATGTAAGGTATTTGTTAAAATGCACCCTGTAAGACTGCTGATTCCACTGAAGTTCCAGTAGCCTTGGGTCTGTGGATGCCAAGGCACCAAAGGTCTTCAGAAAGTGCTGAGTGCCAAAAATCTCCACGTCTGAAAGTGAGGTAAAGCAGAGGTTCTCAACCAGGGATGCATGTGCCCCAGGCTACGCAGAACTTTTCCTCAGGGTACATTAATTCAGTGTTTCTCAACCTTTTCCTGAATAAAAATGGACTTATTTTATGTTCATCTAATTTTTTATTTATCCTTTTTGGACGATCATAAGGACAGTGGCAAGTTTATTGCCTCTAGGCAATTTCTTCCAACCAACCCGTTACAATTAAGTTGTTCAAACAAATGTGTTACAATGGCAGAAAAAATGGTAGAAAAATCTCAAAATTGTAGATACTGGCGGTACTTGTAATTCTCTTTGAAAGGGGTACTTTATAAAAAAGAAAAATTGAGAAACACTGAGATAAAACATCAGCAAAGCAACTAGCCACACATGGTACACAGCATTTTTTAATTGAATTACTCCATCAGGAGAACAAATTCTGAATCAGCTGGTGTAGAGCAGGCCACTTTTTGGCAGTGCCCCCAAAAGCAAGAGGTTTGCACAAGGAATTTCCTAGATGTGGTGTGCCAACTCAACCATCACTTGCCCCAACGGCAATCTTCACTTCTGACAAAGTAAATGTGAATTTTAAATTAGCTGATGTAACACCAGCCCTTCAAAAACCAAAGTGATCCAACTGTATGTCTGTGGCACCTATATGTTCAGCGGCTCTCAAAATGAATCAAATCAGGTCAGGGCCTCTGTACTTGGAATTGTAGCTGTGGTTGGAAAAACATTAGTTTACAAGGGTAAGGAGTAGGAGGAAGAAAAGCTGTCTGAAAGAGAGAGACCGTTCATCAGTAACTGGCTGATAAATGTAAGAGGCCTGGTGTCTCGACAGAAAATTGTTTTAAACAGGGTGCTCAGAAATATTTGTGCCGGGGGTTTCACAGAGGAATTTTTCAGGAGTGAATCTGGTTTCTGATGGTATCAATGAGTTATCGCCTCCTCTTTTTGTGAGAGTAATCACATCTATCTTGTAGTCTTCCTGTATTGTTTCCCTTCTTGCATCTCTCTCATTTCACCATAAACACTCTGAGTCACCCACTTCTTTTAGAAGCACTAGAGATTTGTACCTTAAGGTTATAAAGTGGTGTTTATGCATAGAATCTGCGCACTCACTGTTTTGATGCTAATTATGTCCTTTTTTTATTCTGATCCCGCTTCATGTCATCAACCTCTGCTTTGCAAATGACAAATTCTGACAGCTTGATTTACACTGGGAATATTGAGACTATGACATGACTATTTTTTTTTAATCTCAGTTGGCTAACAGCTAAGAATTAAGTTTCAGTGCCTAACGACTTACATTTTTCCAGATTCCTTCAGACCTGATCATCATCATCTTTTTTTAAGTGGATGCATTTGCAATATACACAGCTGGGCATGTCCACACACACAAGTGCTAAGAGCAGCTCATGCACAAGTGAAAAAGGTATCTGATCCTGTCATAGGGCTGGCTCTTTAAGGGAGACGGATATCCACCCTGCCTGTGACAGACTCTTAAACGCTTTTCATTGTCACTGCTTCTGGGACACAGTCCCTCCCCATTTTATAGTTATGACCTGCATTCCTTGTTCCTGGATGTGTAACTGTGTATTTGGCTATATGAAGTCACATTTTGTTTGAATGGACCTAAGTTACCAGGTGGTGCAGAGCCCTCCCCCTCATTGTTTACAACTTGGACAATTTCAGTGTCATCCAAAAATTTTATCAGCATTTTATATTTCCAGATCACTGATGAAAATGTTGAATAGTGTCAGCTTACTACCAATTCCCAAGAAAGCCACTGGAAACACCCCCCTTGGATGATGATTCCCCATTGATGACTGCTTTGAGTTATAAGAAATACCCAGATCATATTTTTTGTTGGACCAGCTTCCACTGAGGAGAGAGAGGGAAGCTTTCAAGTTACGGAGCTTTTCTTCAAATCCCAAATTGTTCCTTTATGTATGGTCTGTGTTTGCATTCAAGGGCATCTTATTTGAATAGGGGCCCTACTTACCAAGCAGATCAGATTGCTTGAAACAGCTTTTCTGTCCTCCTCATTAATTACCCATCTGACAAGCGCTATCATCCATACATTATAGTAACAGAGAGGTAGCTGTATTACTCTGTAGTCCAACAGTAAAAAACAGCAGAAGTGTAGCACTTTAAAAACTAACAAAATGATTTATTTGGTGATGAGCTTTCATGGGACAGACCCACTTCATCAGGTCAATCTCATTTCCAATGCAGACTGACATTTATAAGTACAGAGGTTCAAAAAAAATTGCAATAAAAACCGACAAATTGAGTACATAGGACTGAAGAGCCATTCTGTTAAAGACCTGAGAATTTGTGTTTTTAGAACAAAGAGACTTTAAAAACAGATTACACAGAGAAAGTTCTGAATCGGAATTCATATTCAAATTTGACACAATAATACTTGATATGAACAGAGACACCAGTTATCTCTCGCATCACAAGGACTGCTTCCCTTCCTTTGATGCTCGTAATTATCTCAGGCAGGACACTTAACATCCCCTCTCCTCTCATTCCCCTCCTTCAGTCCTATGTACTTGATTTGTCAGTTTTTATGCAATTTTTTTTGGACCTCTGTACGTATAAATGTCAGTCTGTATTGAAAATGAGATTGATCTGATGAAGTGGGGCTGTCCCACGAAAACTCATCACCGAATAAATCATTTTGTTAGTCTACAAAGTGCTACGTTTCTGCTGTTTTGTTTTGATCCATCAACTATGTCAGCTATGAATTTACATTCACTTCAGTTTATAGCAGTTGGATATTAAAGTAAATTGGCATGTATTACTCATATAGAAGAAGGCGAGGGTGAGGCTCAGGCTCCACTGGAATTTACCCTGTTACTTGAATTACATGTAGGGCTTCCTGCAGCCTTTCTGGCTTCCTTCTCTGAGGGCTTGTTGAAAGCTAGTTTGGTATTCTACATAGATTACAGCAGCCCTGAACCCACTCAGATTTTACACCCAGCTGTTACACTTCAGCTGACCATTCTGGCCGCTGGGCATAGGTAGAATGTGGAGACATTGGGTGTTCCATTCTGTGCTGCCTGAAAATACCCAATTGCCATGTTAAACCAGCCTCTTTGCGCAACCAGGAAGCATAGGGAAGAGTTAAATCCCCCAAGCCAGTTTCTCTCTCACTGGTAAAAATGGGCAAAACTATAGTTCATTTGAGACAGTCCTACCTGTAGGTCAGGTGTCCGTTAAAATTGTATGTCTGTTTTATTATCTACCCTCAGATCCCTCACCTCTCTAGCTACTCCATTTCAAGCCGGTGTTGAGGTGAAGTAAAATTCTGTGTGAACTGTATAATAAACATCCGTTTTATGAAAGATAAAATGTTACTTTAATATAAATAAATGTCTTTAGGCCCATCAGTTAATTGGGACCAAATTGCCCGCTAATGTAAACTCTGCTGAAGTCAAAGCCGTGCCCATTTATACTAGGAGAAATTTTCCCCAATTCGTTGAATTGAGAGAATAATGCAAAGCTTTGGTTTTCTTGATGGTTTGAAACAAGAATGAAGAAACTTTGACTGTACTGAGCTGTTCCTAGTAGAACTTTGATTAATAGTTTAATACATACAGGTATTTTCAACAGTTTTTAAAAATTCGCTCTTCTAATTTGACAGCTGAATTAAAGTTCGGTCAAGTCTCTCTAACCTTGCTGCAGGGTAAGCTTGGGGATCATTTGTTATTTTAAATCCCTTTACTTTTCAATTGTCAAATTCAATTAAGGAAGCATTTACCATTTCATTTGGAAAGGACAGTGGTTAGCAAGAAAAAAAGCTGTTCCAGAATTGGATAAATGTTTTTTAAATTCTCAACAGTTAGAATCTAATATTTATAGTCTTGGTGACAACAAGCGTTAGGGCATTATTTTCTTATCTCAATACGCAGGGAGCTACATGTGCAAATTTTCATGCCCCAAAGTGAAGTTGTAACCCCTAACCCATAGACTTGCACCTGCATATGGTTTATGGGATTTTCATATATAGACAGATTTGAGAGATTCTGATTTACACAGAATGCGCCCTTTGAAGTCAATGGAGGCCTTTTCATGGACCTTGGTGGGTTTTGGGTGGAATCTGTGCTTCTCCAAATGCTTAGACTAGCACAGACTCTTCACTGAAACACTGAACCTTTGATATGTGTTGGAGGTGTTTTGTTTTGTATTTGTTTTTATAGAGAACGTTGGCTCTTAGGGATGAAATTCTGGCCCATGCAGGTCAGTGGTGAGTTTAACTATTGACTTCATTGAGCCAAGATTTCATCTCTGCTCCCTGACTCTTCAGGTCATGTGTTGCCTTTGGTACAGTCCACCACATCTTTCCACTGTCCCTTCCTTCTCCTTCCCATTGATCACTCTGCTTTTGTGACTGAGAGCAGCCTGTGGGCTCTGTGGGTTTGTGCCCTGTGAATTAAAGCTTAACAAATTAAACTCACTGAGCCAGTGATGGGGTAGTTAGCCAGAGGCTGCAAAATCTGAGCCATGCTGAGAAGTCTCTTAGCTGTGCTTTTAGGGCCCAATTAAAATACATTTTGTTTGAATGGACCTTGGTTAACAGGTGGTCTAAAAGTCCACAGAAGTCAATGGAAAGAATTTCACAGTTTCTAATGGTGGTTCGGTTCACATGCGTAGCACACATGTTGATGGAAGGAAAAAAATCTGGTTAGTGCTAAACCACAGTATCCTTTTCACAGGAAGTACTGGCTTGATCCCTCCTCCCAGACATTGGCTCTGGTTCCTTGGTGGATTTGTTGGGGATCCTGATGGTGCAAGAAGTATTGAAGCATCCATGATGAGTTTCCCAGGGAAGGTTCCTCAGCTCCAAGAAGCTCGCAGAAGAGAATCCGGACCTTATTCAGGGCTCATCTAAAGGATAGACACTGTAGATGTTGCAATTTTCCAGAGGCAGATGGGGATTCTCACCACCAGATTCACTACCTCCAGGACAGGGCCCCTCTCAGGCACTCTCTCCTTCCCGACATGAGGTTGCTTTCATATCCAGTGGCATTGCAAGGGATTCCATGTGCTCAGATGCAGGCCCTGTTCATTCAGGCAGTTCAGTTCCTTCCTAGGGCACTTTTTAAGATTGCTTTCCATTTAGCTAGATAGGGCATGGTTTGGCTTTCAGCTGTGCCCAAAATAAAGGTTCACTTACTCCTTTTTCACCTGTAACCCGGGATTCACATGTGCGTTAAGTCTCCTACCCGTTGCAGATTTCTCTGGAGCCTGAGCTCTCCAAAAGGTGCTCCTTACCCTGTGCCCACGGAGCAAGTTGTGGAAACTTAATGCTAGAGACCACAATTGAACCCAACATTTTGGGGGCTAGTGCTTAGGGGTATGCCCTGTAATCAAATGCAGAGCCATTTTAGCACTTGGGGCGAGCAATATCTGCCCCCACCCCCATGCCCCCGAGGTAATGTTAGGTAGGTGTGTGGTTCCCGCCGCCTGATTCCTGCCTTTCATTTAGAATAGAGGTTTTGAACTGGTGCATGTCTTCCTAGGGCAGTGGTTACCAGACTTTTTGGCATCACACCCCTCTTTAGATTTTTGAGAAACCCTCACGCCCCCCACCTCTTCTTTACCGTCGTGCAACCCCCTTTTAACAAAAAATTTAATTCACAATTTAAAATAAACACAAAAACTTGATGTAAACATATTTAAAATTAAAAATAAGTACAAATAGTTTTTCTTCGCCCTTTGAGGGTGCCTGGTGCAGCCCCAGCTGGCTAGCTGCCTGAGCCCCATGTCAGCTGCCAGCCATCTGCCCGCCTGAGACCTACACTGCCAGAGCTGCGTGCCTGAGACCTGCACTGTAGGGGGCCAACCACCTGAGTGCCTACCAGCTGCTGGGGCCAGCCACCCACCTACCAGCTGCCTGCTTAAGTCATGGGCCAGCCGCCTGAGCCACCCACCCAAGCCCCACAATGCTAGAACCAGCTGCTTGCCCACCATCCCGAGCCACCCGAGGCCCACACTTCTGGGACCAGCTGCCTGAGCCCAGCACTTCTGGGTTGAGCCGCCTGCCTGCCTGCCTGCCTGAGCCCCGTGCTGCCGGGGCCAGCCACCAGCCCAAGCTGCCTGAGCCTTGCGCTGGGGCCAGCCCTGCAAGCCTTGCAAATCCTGCAAGTCGGCTGGCCGCCCAAGCCCTGCCAGCCACCTGCCCGAGCCCGTCCCCTCACATTAAGCCAGGCACCACCAGCTGCCTACTCTTCGCCCATCCCCCTCACCTGAGCCAGGTGTCCCCAGCCCCCCATCTAAACCCATCCTCCTCCTCCAGCCCACAGTCACTCCCCTTTGCAGGAAGCAGCTAGCTCCAAGTGAGCCTTCACCAGCTGTCTGCTTTTTATAGCGGCTGTGCCGGGTCACCCATGTAAAATGGCAGCGCCTGAGAGCCAGAAGCCAAAGCCTACTCTTTCTTTGGGTGGGGGGAATGATGGGGCGGCTGGGTCGCCTGGTGGCCCCCCTGGAATTTCTTCTTACCCCCCAGGGGAGTACACCCCCCAGTTTGGGAAACCATGTCCCAGGGGGACGCACCCACTGCCGGAAAACCATCCCCTCCTGCTACAAGCTGGCAGATGAGAAGCTGGTGGGAGCCACTCAGTCCACTTAGGTCCCTGGTTCTTGGTGCTGTGGGAGCTGGTGCACTGATTGGCTGCCCCCACACCCTGCCTTTGCACAGCTGGTGCAGCTCTGAGCCTCTGCCCCGAAGGAGCTCAGTGCCAGCCCCTAGCACGCTCTTGCCTCTGCCCTGAAGAAGCTCAGTGTTAGCCAGCAACATTGCCTGCTGCCAGTGTCTGCCCCTGGAGACTGGCTGCCATGAGGTACTCCCTGGAGGATTCATCCCCATTGGGCACCTGCCTTGCAGCAGCCAAGTCACACCCTGTTGCAGCTGAGTTCCTCCCCACACACTGCCTGCATGCAGAGTGGAACCAATCCCTGCTATGTTGGCTGCCCTATCCTACCCCAGCCCTGGGAGCGCTGGGCTCGTGGACACAGTCTGTGCTTGGTCATGCAAGCTCCATGCCCAGGCCAGGCACTGGACACAGGAGGCTGCTGGCAGGGCAGAGTTGCTTCCACCAGCTCCAGAACCTGCTGCTCCCACAGACACTTACCATTGTACTGGAAACAGGATATGGGCAATTCAGGGGAAGATGACAAGAAGTGGGATCCAGGATGTGGTGTCCCAATGTAGAGGGAATAGCAGCCAGTGGAAGTAGCTTTGTGGCTCACCCCTCCCTGCTCCTGCTTGGGCCTCTCTGTGGAGGGGCAGTAAACCCCCTACCAAATACATCATGGACTCTGGACGTTGCTGCTGGGCCCAGTCCTGGAGGGGGAGATAATGCTGCTAAGCCCAACCCTACTCTGCTCCCTTTGTGTGCAAACACCAGCTCTGCACCCTGAGTGTCTGCTGCTCTTGCCCCAGCCTGGTCAAATATGACAGCTTTCAGAAATGCTGTCACTGATTAAGGCTTAAAGAACATAATCCTCCTCTGACTCACGGGGGGGAGAAATTCACTGTACATTCCATAGGAGCAGAGGAGGCTACAGGCTTCAAGTTCATGCTGGCATCCCTTCACCTACCATAGTGTATTGTGCCCTGTCTCTTGGTTTTGCCACTGCTATGGTGTTATAATTAGAGTGAGCCCTAAAGCAGGGAAAGGACAGTTTAGTGGTTAAGATGCTTGCCCAGGGCTTACGAGACTTGTAGTCAAGTCCCTTCTCTGCCACAGACCTCCAGTGTGGCCTTGGTTGAGTCAGTTTGTTGCTCTGCTCTTCTGTTTACCAGGTGTAAAATGCAGCACTTTGCTATTTCTGGGGAGCATTGTGAGGCTAAAGCTAGTAAATAGCGTAGCATGCTCAAGGACTATGGGATATGTGGAGGCCATTCAAGCACCTGATACAGATGCTGAATGCATTTCCTGGGCTGAACAAATAAGACTTACGTCTAGATTGCATACTTCTTTCAGGAGCCTGGCGGTCTGCTGCTCCAGAAGCCTTCTGCCAACTTCCTGGTCATCCTTGTTCCACGAGGAAGAAGGGATGTGTTGGCAAAGGGGGTTTTCCCACAATTTGGCCCCATGTGGATGGGATGTGCAAATGCATTGTGCAATTTGCATATCTTTTGCAGACAGTTCTTGGCAATTTAGACACAGCCTAAGTGAATAAAATAATTTATTTAATTCAAGCTTTAACTGCTTCTTACCAAGTCAAGTGCATATGCGTGGGGCAATCAAGTAGTGTATAACCCCTGAATTTTACCCTTGGTCCATGCAAGGAGAATCGGTCAGTAAGAATGTTGTTGATTCAAGTGATTTAATTTTGACTTATTTATTTTTTCCCCTGACTGCTCTTTAGTTTCCACAGGGCTTAGTAAGACTCTTCTAAACCAGCAGCCATTTTTCATGTGTACAGGCACATTTTTCATTCACACACTACTGGTGAAAAGTGTCTTAAATAACATTTCAAACAAACACAGGAGGCTCTAGGTAACTCATGAGCTAGCTGGAAACTTGAGTGTGGGATAATTGGAAAGATCAAAGATTTGGAGGGTGTTTGTAAAAATATGTTCCCATTTCTAACAGGCCGGCAGATGAGACCTGCCCACAAGACCACATTTATTGCCATAAGCCAAGCTGTTACAAATTATCCAAGGCAGGGAATATATGGATTCCTATCCCCTGAAATGAGCTTGTTATGATCATCTTCTGTGCGTTTTCTAACCCAGATTCTCAAAATGATATTCGTTCTCAAAAGTTCTGTACAGCCTTCAGTTGGTTAGTTCAGGCTAAAAGCATTTTGCAAGGTACAACGGCAAGTTTGAGTATTCTCTTCTTTTTAGCCCAGTTAGGATGCTTGGTGGAGAAAATATGAATTCTGAAGGTCATATTTGGCCATGATTCTGCACACTGGTGGCCTGATGAAGTCAGTAGGTGTTCTAAGTATAAATCAGTGGCCCTTATTGATTATGATCTGCTCTCAGCCTTGCTCACCATAAGCAGTGCTTAATCAATTATTTCCATCAGAATTAGTGGAAATTGTCACACAAACAAGGATTGGCCTCTAAACAACCTTTCACTGTTGTCACCTTGAATCAGTCTTATAGAATGCCTGTAGTGGATCTCAGCCTATTTCTAGCACCACAGCACTGACAGATCAGACAAAATGCAATAAACCACACACTGGCAAGGAGTGCCCAGCACAGACTGTAAGGCAGGCTGAGGAACCTTGGGAATCTTGATGTCCATGTCAACTCTCCTGTATTCTTCAGTAGGACCAGAATTGAGTTCCATTGTACAGCTCGTGAGGACAGTCTTAAGTCTTAAAATAGTAAAGGATCCTGCAAATGCCATGCATGGACACAGAAACCTAGGGAAGCTTCCAGGTATATCTGCAATAGGGCTATTCACACTACAAAATCTGAGAAAAACGTTTGAGGCATATTTAGGCCTGATTTACAACTAGTGGGTTCAGTTAGTACATGCATCAGTATCACCCCATGCACATGAAATAAAAACACTTGCATTCACCAGGCTTGAAACCATGCATTTGCACAAGTGTCCCAATCTCATTGTGTAGTCAGACTGAGGAATCAGTCTCAAAAAGACAAGCAATGCTTCAAGATATTCCCTCAGACGGGCCCGTAAATCATTAGCATTCTGCTGCCTGAACAGTGCATCCAATTTAATGTAAATAATATTCAAAATGAAACTAACTTACGTAGCACAGCCGAGGCACACTGACAACATCAGATGATGTACTAAGCAGCCACCGAGTTATGGCTACATCCAGTATTATCATGAAAGCTTAATCATCCTTTACTGGAGAACCTCAGAAAGCCGGAGCACTTGAGATTTCTCACATACTTGACAGCTGCAGCTTGACACATGTGTGGCTAATACTAAGATAAAGAAGCTATGAATGATTCGGGTTCATACATTTGTGAGAAACCCATTGTAAAAAAAAAAATTATAAACAACATGAATACAGGTTGAACCTCTCTCATCCAGCAACATCTATGGTCCATCATGATTTTAGTTAGCCAGATGACCACTTATCATGGGTGTGGCCAAGTTTCACACAGTCCCATAACATTTGTTTAAAGCCACCAGTCCTGGCTGTCAGTGTTCTGTGCTGTTATTTAGCTCTGATTTACCCTACATGTCTTCTAAGAGCCCAGTAAGCAGTGGTAGTGTGAGTAACGCTGCTAGACATCTTGTGGTCTGCCAAATTCTCCTGTTCGCCACCAGTCAGGTCCTGAGGGTGCCCAACTAGAGAGATTCAACCTCTATTAGAGAAAGCAGCAAATCTGCCACTAAGCTGGATCAATCCCGTAAATCTTGTGTGTGCATGGAAATTAATATTTAATAAATGAAACATTTGTGTAGACACAAAAGCTCTCTCTTCCCTCTATCAATATGATGGTTGGTAGCAATAAACCAGGGGATGACTATTGCCTGACTGTTTTGTCTCATAAAAAATAATTTCAATAAAATTGTCGGCACCTCAATTTACATGAAGCACTGTAGGTGTTATCCCTTTTTAAACATGTACTCACTAAAGAAAGTAATCTGTTGTAGAAAAATTTGAGGATTTAGGATAAAATTTTCAAAAATGTCTAAGTGAACTAATAGCCTGTCTCATTTTCAAAGCAGAAAAGTGCCTAAATCCCATTGGTTTTAAGTGAGATTTAGGTGGTTTTGGAAACTTCATTCATGTTCTGAATTTGACTCATCTCACATCCTGGAAGGCACACAGCTTTTATAGTATTGATGGAGTAATATACATGCATTCAGCTAAGAGTTCATATCCCTCTATTCAACTCACTTTAAGGCCATGATCCTCTGAGAAGACACACTCCTGGCCTCACTGTCAGTTTTTGCTTAGAAGTTTGCCCTGCGTCAGGTCCATAGTCATCACTAAGGAAGTCAACTTTAGATGGTTTCATATTTTAATTCATGAACTTTGTCCTGTAGAGAATATAGAATTGTTTATATGACATGGCTCTTGGTGAGCTGTTTCCAGACTTATTTTGAGGAGGCCTGCTTTGAAATGGTTTGGTGGATAGGAGGTTATGGGTGGTTCTAAAAAAATGCCACTTACTTTTTACTGATTATTTTTAAAATTTGTCTTTTTAATGGAAACCTGAAAGAAAAAGTTTTGATATTTCGAACATCATTTTTAAAAACCAACATCCCCCCCAAGTTTTTAATAAAAACCTGACATTTTGATCAAAATATGGTTTTATTCTTCCAGTGGAAAGACAGGATAATTCAGACCAAAATGAAAGATTTCCACTAAAATGTTCATTTTTGCTGAAAACTTTACTGTCAGAATAAACAAATCAATGCAAAAATAGCCAATAGGCCCGGTCCTTCCAGCATCTTGTGTCATGCCCCACTGCATTTTCACTGTCTGTTTCTCAGTCTCCAGTCCTTTAGGTCTGTTCTCCATTGTTTCCCTTTGCAATTTCCCTTTTTTTATTTAATTGCACAGGAGCTTAAGAGATGAGCTTGCAGGACTGTACATGCAAACTGGGCGGCATTTACAATCAGTGCCACCTGCCGCTGAGAGCACACTTGTAGAAGTGATCCGGCACCACTGGTCATTTGCTTAGTTCGTATCTCTTTTCCCTGATAACCCTGGTACTCCTATGTCCTGCTGGTAAGCGTTGGCTCCAATGGTTCCGATCTGATGGCTGTTGATGGGAAATAGTTTTGGGAATATAACAGGGTCCGCCCACTCGTGAGCACCCCTCTGTGGCCAACGGTACCGCATAAGGGCTTGTCTGGTTGTCTTCAAGGTTCTGGGGTGGGCTCTGACTAGACCTATCCAGTGTCCAGTCAGTTCCTATATTAGGCTTGTGGCCGGTCTCGGCCACAGGGCCTGGTTGTTGCCCAGGCCTAGATTCAGCTTGCACTCAGAGCTGTCCGTGGTACTGCCAGTCTCTCACTCAGGAATGGAACTGCCAGGCCCTTGCCCAGCAGCTTCTTTTATACTGGCCTCCTGGTTCCTGATTGGCTGTGCAGAGACAGCCACTCTGTGCTGCCAGAAGACCTCTCTTCTGTTCTTCTCACTGCGGGGGGATGGGGTAAGACCTTTGGCCTCCTGTAGGGGGCATCAGGCCTTAGTCCACCCCATCATGGGGAGTCACAGTTCCATCCCCAGAGGACATCAGCTGGTCATGGGCAGATATACCAGCATTGCTGGTATTAACTGGAATTCCTGTGGCAGGCAAGTGAAGGATGGAGATTGAATTGCCCTCTCACTTCTAGCAGTTCTCTCTTTGGGCCATGACTGAGAGGCACTGGGCAGAGCCTGTAGGGAAGCCATGCAATCTGCATTGCACTCCTTTCTCCAGGTTGCCGATCGGGCCAAAGAAGTGAAAGGGAGGGGACAGGATCTGGTTAGGTTGGGAAGCAGGAAAGAGGGAACTGCAAAGTGGAAAAGAGGAGGGACAGAAAGGTGCAAATCTGGAGAGGAAGGTGCTACCGTGAGTTGGGCTTGTCTCAGGCACCAGACTTTTTGAGGTTCACCCATCACTGCGTTTTATTTGTTCTGGAGAGACACTTGGTACAAATAGTCTCAGCTGCTTCAGACGTTCTGTAACTCAGAACAGACTTGGTTCTGACAGAGACAAGGTGGGTGAGATAATATTGGCTATTGAACCCACCCCTGTCGGTGGAAGACAAGCTTTCACAGAGCTCTTCTTCATGTCTTGTCCAGTCTTGGTTTTGCGTGGTTTGTCACAAAGCAGACTCAGGCTCGGAGAAGTCTATTCCTCCCAAAATAGAGCCAATTAGTGTTCGAATGTTGGCTACTGTGTATGTTTGGCAGCTTTCTAAATAACTTCTTTAATACGTACGTGCTCTCTGCTTAGCACCAAAGGCCAGATTTCACTTGTAATTCCCACTGGTGTTGACACGTCAGGCATGTATTTCCACAGGCAAAATGTAGCCCCATGCTTCACATTGGCACCCCCTCCCCATTCACCGTCCAGGTCAATTACTTGCCCAAATAGTCTCTCTGACTTCGCTGTCACTGCTCTTGTGAGCAGCTACTCATGAAAGGCTTGAAGTCTTGCCCTGTGTGTGATCTGTTGAGAGAAAGATATGTGAATTGATACAGACCCAAAAGCCGTGCTTCACAAAGCCCTCGAGTAGAGCACATGTAAAAAAGTTGGAATCCTATTCTCATTGCATCTGAGTCAGCCCCATAATACCTCCATCACTCCATTGCACCAGTCTCTAAACAGAGTGATCTAGAATAGCAGAGCTACTGCAAAACTGGAGCACAGGGGGCTGATTTAAAGCTGCTGCGGTGATTTGTATTTTCCTGTTCCTCTGAATGTAACATTCCTGTTGGCACTAAATGTAATATTCATGGATTGCTTGCTTGGCAGGTGCAAACATTTGAATTTGCAAGTCCACCTGATAAATCAGAGGCCAGATTTGAATAATATGTCACTTTTGTCCCTCGGCAGATCACATTATTTTGGTATGTGATCTGTGACTCTGCCGGTGCAGAGCTGGCTCGTATGGTCCTCCAGGAGAGTACAGGTGGAAAAAAATTGAAATTCTATTCTCAATTAATTCTCAAGAATTCTTTCATTGATCTGGCCACATCTACACCGGGCATTAAATCATCTCCCTAAATCACCCAGGCTGTGAAATTTTTGAGCGCCCTGAGTGACCTCCCTAGGTCAGTCTAATTTTTAAGTGAAGAACAGACCTTAGGGTGAACATAAACAGTATCAGATCTGCAGGCTGAAGTTACAATGAAATCATTCAATTCAACCTTTCCCTCTCCCCCTCAGCACACACAGAGCATTTGGAAAAGCACATTGACTTGGGCTGGCAATGTCAGCAATTCTGCCTTACTTTGTTTATATTAGTTTTATTTAAGTGTAGAAAAATGGAAGTATTTTGCTTTATGAATTTATTATTTGTGTCAAACAGTTTTATAGGAACAGTCTTATGGGTGCAAATAATTGTGCCCCTAAGGAAGGCCATTTGATAGGAATCTAAATTTGAAGGCACAAGCAGGGAAAGCAAGTGCCTGGACGTCTCTGGTCCAGTAAAACACAAATGCGTATGCCTAATTTTATGCATATAAATAAGCCCTGTGAAGTTAACACACACGATTAAGAGCCTTGCAGGAATTGAACCTAACAGATCTAATTTGCAGGTATGAATACTTGAGCTTGCAAAGGTGCATATTAAATCAAAAGTCAGGTTTTAACTACAAGTCCTTTTTACATCCTGGAATAAAAAACTGAAAACAAGTTGGAAATCGGTATATCTCTGTTATCAGCCCAGTTTTACAAGATGCTTCATCTGTCATCTCTCACTGAAATTGAGAAACTCTAAGCAACACGAGGCCCATAATGACTTTTATGCATAAGTGGAGAGATCTTTACATCATGAAAGTTCAGTACAGGTCCACTGAAGTCAGGAAAGCTACTCAGATTTACATCATGAATGAACAGCTGGCTCCAGTAGGGTCAATGACAAAACATCATTGATTTCAGTATGACCAGGATTTCTCCCCAGATGAGGTTATGGCGTAATATATATTTTCTGTCAGCTCTTGACTTTCCTTCACTCATATCTCAAACAGTAACAGAAAGGTCTCCATGTTCGTCTGTATTCAAATAAAACAAACATGTAGCACTTTACAGACTAACAAAATAATTTATTAGGTGATGAGCTTTCGTGGGGCAGACCCACTTCTTCATGTGGAGATAGTGCTGTACCAGAAATGGCATGGTGGTTTTAGAACACAGAGATCCAAAAAATTGAAATAAAAACTGGCAAACCAGATACATAGGATAGAAAGTGATGGTGGGAGGCGTAGTGAAGGATAGATCTAACAGAGATAGCAATTACCTCACACATTTCAAAAATAGCTTCCCTATCTTGATATTCATAGTGATCTCAGGCAGGACACTTAGTAATTCGTTCCCCTCCTCCCCACCCTTTGCCCCCCCGCTTCTGTCCTTTGTATCCTATTTGTCAATTGTTGGGTTTTTGGGTTTGTATGGGTGTTTTGTTTTGTTTTTTAATTTCTGTGTTCTAAAACCACAATGCCATTTCCAGTACAGCACTATCTCCAGATCTGAAGAAGTGGGTCTGCCCCACGAAAGCTCATCACTTTGTAAATTCTTTTGTTAGTCTTTAAAGTGCTACATGACTGCTTGTTCATTTCTCAAAGCCACTTCAGATGGCCATTGGGAAGCTAGCTGATGCATAGCATAAACCTCAACACAATTGTTGTATAACCAGACCAGTCTTCAATGCAAGAAGTTTTGGAACAGCAGAAGTGTTTCAGGATGGGTTCTTGTGACATTTTAAGCTAATAGATCTGCTTACCAATCTTTCAGACAGATTTTTGTAAGCAGACTGGGGCTGAAATTTTCCAAAATGCCTTGGATGCCTTTTCAGAACATAATTTAGCCACTTGTGTCCCTTTTGAAAGTAGGAACGGATTTTCAAAAGGTATTTTGGTGCCTAGCAACATTTTCACAAATGCCGCAACATTTAACTCCCGTTAGATATTAGAATTTTTTTAAAATGTTACCCCACATCTAGAGCACTAGAGAAGGGCCACATAGTGTATCACAAAAACACTCACCTTTTCCTGAATCCTTGGTGGAGATATCGGCAATAAGGCCAAGGACGAAGTATCTTTTCATTCCTTCACAGAGGTGGTTTTAAAGGTTCTAATCTCTCAGCAGCAGCCCAAGGAGTGCAACAGATTTACCGTTGTTCAGTGGGGGCCAGGGAAGAGGGCAGGTAAGGTCTGTAGCCTATGCATTCAAACTTGAGTAGCAAAAGAATAAAAGGTCTGATTTTTCTGGAGACTGAGCCAAGTTATGACTTTTTCAGGTGAAGTGGATGGGTGGGGAAGTGAAATCCATTTCCTCAGTCTGGCAACAGAGTGCAAGGCTGCAGCTATGGAGGAAGTAGGAGCTACATTACTTTTTGTGTCACCTTGCATTGTGTGCTGGAATCAGTAGCACCAAGTAAATAAGGACCTACGATCCTTCCTCCAATCCACTCCTCTTGTCCCCATCCCACCGTGTTATATGTAGAGCCCTGGGTGGATACAGAAATGTGGCTCTGCATCCAATTTGCATCTGCCAGTCTCAATGCACCTTGTGTTCCACAATCCAGATGTTATTTGCATCTGCAGGGGAGGAAGGGGCAGGATCATGCAGGAGAGAGGCCGGCAGCAGGAATGCAGGGACTGGGGGTTAGGGACAGCAGAGACCAGCGCTCAGCAGGCGGGGAGGTGAAGGGGCTGGGTGGGCCCAGCACTTTACCCCTCTTGCAGGGAGACTGAAGGCAGAGCTTGTTGCATTCTTTCACTGCCGCCAGTTCAGGGGCCTGCCCTGGCACTCATGCAACACCTGGTAGGGAGAGAGCCTTGCTTGGATATCCTCTCCACTATCCATGGATATTCAAGACTCTAGTTATATGCAGGGCAGCCAGCACTCCCACTCCATAATGCAAAGGGCATAGCTACTCCTCCATCAGCCCTGCTTTGCAGCACCAAAGCAGTGATTGTATCAGGATGAATTCAATTACATGTGAGCAGGAAAGCTGCCCATTGGCTCTGTGCTTCTATCTCTGTTCCAGTTCAGGTTAATATAAAACTGCTGTGGCCTCAACAATTAGGTAATTAATTGTTTTGTTACCAGTTTTCCCTGGGAACTTTTCATTCTTTGGTTCCTTGCAGTGAATATCAACATAACTGATCAATGACAAATGCACATCAAAACAGGTCTGCACATCCCTGAAATTCAATTGTAAATATGTTGTGTATGTTGACAGTGCAGCAGAAAGCAGCACCGGCATAGGCGTGATAAGGTATTTTAAATTGGCAATATTCTGCAAGGAACATTGAGCACTGACGATGCAAAGATAATTATTTTGCATAGAGATAAAAGAATATCTAGCCCCCCTGAAGTGCAAAGATGATTTCTAAAGACTGAGCATTTTCATAGAGAAATTAATTCTTCCATCTGAAGAACTACTGGTGCTAGCTTCCCCGCCACCCCCGCCTCTTCAATAAGCTCTGAAAAATGAATGAATCAGGCACCATTTCTTAATGTAAATGGAAAGGTCTTTGCAGCCAGCTCCGGAAAACTTCTAACAATTCTAGAACCCGAGAATGGAATGCCAGTTTTTCTAATAAATGTCCTTTATATTAGCTGTGAGCTCTAGGGAAGACACTATAAGGAATGGAGAAATCCGGCACTACCCGGATCTCCTGCTTATTGCTGATTAAATTTACTGTCATGGTGCTGCAGAAATGAGTCATGTGGCTATGAATCCTGCCAATATATTTTATGTGGCAATCAAGTGGGTGTTAACATTGTGTGATGTTGGAAGGCTCACTAACAAGTGGGTGACATGAGAAGGATCAAAGGGATGATCCTGGAATAAAAAGTGGGAGCTGGGGTGGGGAGGGGGAGATGGAATTGTGCTCACTAGAGCTGGTAGGCGATGACATGCCACAGATTTCATTCTCATTCCTCTGCAGCTGGTGCAGCCTTTTACACTGGCGCACCATGAGTATAAGTGATGGGCACACAGCTGGAGGACAGGGATCCTCGAAGCCCAATTCCCATTTGCGAAAAAAAAAGATCCTTTACACAGCTGTGACAGTGCAATGGAGTCTTTAAAACTAGAGGCCCATATGAGCACATGAACAAATGGATAGAAACTGTCCATGAATAAATTTAGGCTAGAAATTAGAAAAAAGGTTTCTCATGGTCAGAGAAGCGAGGTTCTGGAACAGCCTCCCAATATAAGTAGAGAGGGCAAACAACCTGACTCGTTTTAATATGGATTAATTAATGATTGGGATGATACATAAAGGTTGCCTGCAGTCACAAGGTACTGCAGGCAGCACTTCTGGTCCTCTATTCTGATATGGGAATAAAAGTAATCTATTTGATGTCAGAGCAGTATAAATGAGCCTATGTGTAAATGAGAATCAAGTCTCCATTCTCCACATTTTTGTTTGTTTTTTAATGATTTATACAAAATGTGCAGTGGTGAAACCTCTTATGAATTTTTCACAAATCCTGCAATATATGGTGCTTTCTTAAAGCTCCAGCTCCTGGAGTCTTGAGATTAAGAAACTTTTTTTTTTCTTTTTCAAAATAGAATTTAAATTTCTAGCCTGTATGGTTGCAGAGAAAAGCTTAAAATATGTGAACTACACAGGCTCACAACTAGAATAGTAAATTTAAAAATATACAATTTTTGGAAAGTTTCATGGTTTGTGTAGAGTCGGCTAACACTTGGGTTTATGTCCCATTCAAACTTGCCTCATAAGTCAGTGAAGCTGAAACTTTTTTCCAAATATGTGATGTGGCATAGGGGCCAGATTTTCAGATTCAGGGAATCTGAATTGGAGCTAACACTGAATTCTGATCAATTTTATTTGGGATCATTAATTAAGTTTATTGTCAACAATCTCTCATTAACTTATCTCAGTGATATGGGCTAATGTATGTATTGACTTCTTTGGGCAGTATATAATTTGTTCACTTAACATAGTGACAGAATTGTCCTAATTAAGAAAATGAAAGTGTTTTAAAAACAACCCCTATGAATTGACTTTGGCTGTAGTACATTAATTACAGAAAGGATCATGAACATTTAATTGTAGAGACTCATTCTCCAATTCAGCAGAAACAAACAACACTTGGTTAATGTGCAGCCTCTGATAAACATTGGTTAGCACTGTGGGTAAGCATTGTGCTTAAAGTTAAAATAAATTTGTGATGGTAGTAATTATATGAGTAGCATGCTGGTAAGAAATAATAAAATACTGTGACATAGCAGTACCACCATCAAAATCAAATTTGTTTATATAAACAGAATAAAAGCCAGAAGGAGTGGATGGTCTCCCAGATAGGGATTGTATGTCAGAACTTTCACTTCTAAATCACCAACCTAAATCCAATTTGGTTTTAGGAAGAAGGGGCTTTCGAAGTCCGGGGGGTCCTTTCGAAACACCCGTCTACATGGGCGGTGTGTGATTTGAAAGCACCGCTTTCGAATCGCATGTGGCTGCCATTATGGTAATGAGGCACTGCATATTCATGAAAGCTCCTCATTAGCATCTTCCCAACTTGCTCATTACCATGCCCCTTCTCAAAGGAAGGGGCTAGTGTAGACACAGCCCGACTATTCTTTGGCTTGTGTAAGACGAGTTCAGCAGTCTGGTTCAGTGTATAGTGTATAGTACATATAGAACTGAGTATCTAGTATATCACAAAGACACTCACCCTATCCTGAATCCTTGGTGGAGGTATCAGCAGTAAGGCCAAGGAATGAAGTAGCTTTTCATTCCTTTGCAGAGGTGGTTTTAAAGGGCCTAATCCCTCGGCAGCAGCCCAGGGAGTATAATAGAATCCTGTATTCAGGCTCTCCTCAGCTGCAGCCTCTCCTCAGAGCAGTTAGTATCACTGTCTCCAGGAAAGAAATTCAGCCCTCCTGCTGAGTTCCTCTGGAGCATCCATCTTCTCCCCACCCCCCCAGCACCCCCTATATTCCAAAGAAGCAAACCAACACTGGCCCAATAGAAAAAGGAAAAAATGATCCCAAATGAGCCATCAGCCTCTGTTCCTTCAGGGGCCTTGTCCAAAGCACACCCTGCCTCTGTATCCTCTGGTCAGGCACCACAGATAATTGAAGTCATTTCAGGGAGAGGCTTGGAGTGGAGCAGAGCCTGCTATGAGTGAAGGGAATTAGTAGTCATCCCTTTTTTGAACTCTTCCTCCAGTCCAGATATCCCAGAATGGTTCCATCAGCCCCTCTTTGAATTGACAGTAAAAAAGGAAACCGACAAAACAGGAAACTCTGGACAAATTGCTAAAGATGAGTACAAAAGTATAGCACAAGCATGCAGGACCAAAAACAGGAAGGATAAGGCACAAAATAAACTACAGCTAGCGAGGGACATAAAAGCCGCTAAAAGGATGTTCAGTAAATCCGTAAGAAGCAAGAGAAAGATGGAGAGTGTAGGTTCACTACTTATCAGAGAAGGAGAACCAACAATGGATGGCGTCAAAAAGGCTGAGGTATTTAATACCTGTTTTCCTTTGGTCTTTCCTAAAAAGGTTATTCCTAACCAGATGCTTAATACAATTAATTTTAACCATAAGAAAAAAAAGAACACCAGCCAAATTAGGGAAAGAACGCTTAAATAATATTTAGATAATTTAGATATATTCACGTTGGCAGGGCCAGACAAAATTTATTGTGGGTACATAAGGAACAAACAAAAGGAATATCACACCATTGGTGATCATTTTTGTATGCTCCTGGAGGATAGGTGAGGTTCCAGAGGACTGGAGAAGGATAAAGTAATACCTGTATTTAGTGGGGGAAGAAAGAGGACCTGTGTAACTGTAGACCAATCAGCTTAACTTAGATACTTGGAAAGACACTGGAACAAATTATTAAACAATAAGTAAGCATCTAGAGGATAATTGGGGTTAGAAGGAAGAGCCAATGTGGTAGATTTGTGAAGAATAATGCCAAATCAGCCTAATCTCCTACTTTGACCCAGTAACAGGGAGGGGGTTGAGGGAAGCAGTGGACAGGACATATCTTGATTTGAGTAAGGCTTTTGACACAGTTTAACAACACTGCCCCAGGCCCCATCCCACTCCAAACTTTCCCCAAAGCTCCCATCTTGCCTCTTCCTGTCCTGCCCCCACACTGCACCCATTCTGCCACTTCCTCCAAGCTCCCGCCCCCTCCTCTCCCAATTGATTGGGGCAGAGCAGGGCCAGTAACATTGCTGTCTGCCCCATGCTACCCAGGCCCCACGTCCCCCTGAAGAGGGGTGGAGTGGAGAGGAGCAGGACCGGTTGCTCTTTTGCCAGCCCCGCATCTCCCTAACACACAGGAGCCGTGTCTACACGTGCACGCTACTTCGAAGTAGCGGCACTAACTTCGAAATAGCGCCCGTCACAGCTACACGTGTTGGGCGCTATTTCGATGTTAACATCAACGTTAGGCGGCAAGATCTCGAAGCTGCTAACCCCATGAGGGGATGGGAATAGCGCCCTACTTCGAAGTTGAACGTCGAAGTAGGGACCGTGTAGTCGTTGCGCGTCCCGCAACATCGAAATACCGGGGTCCACCATGGCGGCCATCAGCTGAGGGGTTGAGAGACGGTCTCTCTCCAGCCCCTGCGGGGCTCTATGGTCACCGTGGGCAGCAGCCCTTAGCCCAGGGCTTCTGGCTGCTGCAGCTGGGGATCCATGCTGCATGCACAGGGTCTGCAACCAGTTGTCGGCTCTGTGGATCTTGTGTTGTTTAGTGCAACTGTGTCTGGGAGGGGCCCTTTAAGGGAGCGGCTTGCGGTTGAGTCCACCCTGTGACCCTGTCTGCAGCTGTGCCTGGCACCCTTATTTCAATGTGTGCTACTTTGGCGTGTAGACGTTCCCTCGAAGCGCTTATTTCGATGTGGTGCTGCACAACGTCGATGTTGAATGTCGACGTTGCCAGCCCTGGAGGACGTGTAGACGTTATTCATCGAAATAGCCTATTTCAATGTCGCTACATTGAAATAAGCTCCTTCGATGTAGGCTTCACGTGTAGACGTAGCCAGGGGCCCCCAAAGAGGAGATGGGTCTGATCCTCTTTGAGATTTTCATTAAGGACTTGGATAATGGAGTGGAGAGCACATTCATAAAACTTGCAGATGACATCAGGCTGAAAGGAGCTGCAATTGTTTGGGAGGGTGCATTAGAATTCAAAATGACCTTGGCAAGCAGGTGAATTGGTCTGAAATTGGCAAAATGAAATTCAATAAAGACCAAGGCAAAGTACTACATTTTAGGAAGGAAAAATCAAACGCACAAAATGTGGGATAACTGGAGAGGTGGAGCTACCACTGAAAGATATGTGGGGAGTTATAATGGATCACAAGTTAAACTTGAGCCTATAGTGTGATGTAGTTGTGCAAAAACAGAACAAAACAAAAAAAAAATCCACCAACACCCTTGTATGATTCTATGCGGTATTAAGAGGTATGTTGTATATGAGAGACAGGAGGTAATTGTCACACTTTACTTGGTGCCAGCAATGCTTCAGCTGGTGTAGTGTGTCCAGTGGTGGGTGTCACTTCTGAAGAACTGTACAAATAAACTAGAGAGAGTCCAGAAGAGAGCAAGAACATTAGTAAAAAGTTCAGAAAACCTGACCTAGGAGGAAAGGTTATAAAACCCAGGCATATTTAGTCTTGAGAAAAGAAGACTTGATAGGAGACCTGTTAAGTTGTCATATACAATGCCTGCTGGAGAGGAGAACAATCAATTGTTCTCCATGACCAATGAGGAGAGGGCAAGAGGTTAATCTGCTAAGGCTTAATCTGCAGCAAGGAAGATTTAGGTTAGATATTAGGAAGAACTATCTAACTGTAAGGGTAATTGAGCTCTGGAATATACTTCCAAGGGAAGTTACGGAATTCCTATCATTGGAAGTTTTAAGAACCAGTTACACAAACATTTGTCAGGATGGTCTTAGGCTTAACTGCTCCTGCCTAGCCGGGGGGAGATGGACTAGGTAACATGGAGGTCCTTTCCAGCCATATAGTTCTATGAATCTGTGGCTTGCAGGTGCAGCAGAGTAGGGCGAGTTGAGGCCTTAGCAACTCTTTAATCCCTTCCTGTCTGGTGCAGTTTGTGCATCCCCTCACAGACGTCTGCCCAGGTCAATGGGGAGGTGCTCTCTGAAGTGTAGCTGTGGGGAATTCTTGCAATACCACTAAATGCAATGTGCCTGCGGTGAGGGTCAATGGAGCGCACAAGTCTCTGCTGCTCTCAAGCCAATAGTTTGTGAGTGTTAAATTCACACAAGTTTTGTGCCTCTTTGCAAAAAAAACTGCATTTCTGTGTGTTAAGCCAAACCCAAGGTTGGCTACTAGTGCCGAGGAGCAAGGCTCAAAGACAACCTGCAAGCAACTCAGGAGCACCAAGTCCAGAGCTTGTGACTGTAGATGTGTCTACATTTCAGTCAGACACCAGTGGCTGGGCCATGCCATCTGACTCAAGCTCATGAGCTCGAGCGCCAGGGCAGTTTAACGGTGGTGTAGAAGTTCTGGCTCAGGATGGAGTCAAGGCTGTAGGACCCTGCAAAGTGGGAGGCGAGAGTCCCTTAGCCTGAGTCTCATGAGCCTGAATCAGCTGACATGGGACAGTCATGGCTGTCTAATTGCAAAGTAGACATACCCTCTATGATACCAAATGCGGTCTGGTGGCAGAGCCTGCAAATCTCCACATATCCTGAAGGACATGCACATAGCAATGGCCTAGTAATCAGTTATGTGTTTATATGGTCACAGTCACCATACCTATCCGGCCCTCATGAACATTAGCAGATTTCCCAAAACCCCTCTGTGAGATGGAGGAGCATTCTCATTTTACACATGGAGTCCTGAGGCAGTTGAACAATGTTTCCCTAGGGATTTTATATAGGAAGTCTGCTGCCCAGCTGGGAATTTAATTGAGCCCTGTTCAGCTCAAGTGAACCCATTGGCCTGGCTGTCTATCCTAGTCAGGGAGCATTTTTCTGTTCTCTGTACAGTGCCTTGCACAGTGGAGTCCAGGGCCATTAGGTGCTGTGCTAATATAAATAATAAAATGCAAGCAATGCCTCAGTGTAAAAGGAGTCAGACACTTCACATCTCAGTCATAAGTGAGTAAAGTACGCCAAAAATTAGGATACAGTGTTCAGATATAGGTCCCCTGTCCCTCCTCGTCCATTCCTCTGTTTTCCTGATTTGGTGTCAGGTTGCTAAGTAAAACACTGGCTTTGTCATCACTCTCATTTCTCCCAGTGATGGGCACACGTTTTCCTCGTTGCTTTCTAATGAGAAATCTGTTATGACTCTTTAAAGTTTGTGAAAATCTGTCTCGCACTTCCTGTATTTTATGTATTGGGCCAGAAAATGTCTGTCTGTCTCTGTCTCAATCCTTTCTCTGGTCCATTGGATACACAGTTGCTTTTCCTCAAGGTATTTTATGCCTCCCAATTTCCACTTCAATTTTATGGTCAGTGATTCTGCATTTGGTAGATTATATCTTCGGGCTTCTCTACGTTAGGAGTGTTTTCAGTTTCTGTAGGCCTTTCAGAAATTTCCACCTGGTCTTGTGTTATCTGTGGCTTAAAAAGCTGGCAACTGAGTCCCTTCCGCATATACCCACCTAGATACTGACCAGAAAGCCAGTGTAAACTGAACTATCTCACCAACAAAAACTCAAAAAAAATAAATCTTCTCCTAAGAGAAAAGGAGAGAAGGATAGACAGTTGTGCGAGAAGACCATATTTGAAGTCAAGAAGGGATTTTCCCTCCGTTCAGATTGGCAGCTATCCTGGGATTTCGTTGAGTGGTTGGTTGTTTTTTGTCTTTCTCTGCAGCAGAGGGCATGGGTCACTTGCGGAGTTAAACTACTTCAGTGAAGGATTCTCTATAACTTCTGATGATTTGAGGACTTCAGTAATTCAGCCAAAGGTTACGGCTCTATTACAGGAGTGGATGGGTGAGGTTCTGTGGCCTATTAAAGTGCAGGATGTCGGACTAGATGGTCATGGTGGTCCCTTCCAACCTTAAAGTCTGTAAAGCCAAAATGCCTTCACTGTGCATCTGTTCTGCCAGCTAGCTGCAAAAGTGAGGATACCAAAGCTCATGCAAAGAGGGCTGTCTTCATTCTGATTAAAAAGGGAAAAAAGAGCAGATGGGCAGGGGAGGGGAAATGAAATCTGCAAGGAGACTAGCAGATGTGTAGAGTAGCTGTGTCTGCAATCTCTTTCTTGCTGCAGTTTCCTGTATGAGTGCTGAAGAATAACAGATGTGAGAGATTCACAGGGATTCTTTCCAGGTTCTCGGGCTTTTCCATCTTGCGAGCTAGTTATAGTGAGAAATATTTCAGCATTTAAACACAGAACGAGCCATATGCACATGCACCCTTCCCACCCATCCATTCTATTTTGGGGATACAGACATAGGGGTGATGTAGACAGCAGGAGAGGGAACAGTCACACCCACTGTAAGGAGTGGTTATAGTTCTCTTAAGGGTTGGTTTTAAAATATGGATGTTGTTCAGAGATGGTCAGGGCTCTAGGATGTAAAAAATAAGACCTAGGGGGATGGATTCATGGTTAGGGGTAGGTATGGAGGTCATAAACACAAGATAAATTCACTGCATGACATGGGTCTGCAATGTGTCACAACTTTGGTGGTTTGAGCATTGGTCTGCTAAACTGAGGGTTGTGAGTTCAATCCTTTAGGGGGCCATTTAGGGATCTGGGGCAAAGAGAAAAAAAAACCAAACGGATGGTGCTTGGTCCTGCCAAGAGGGCAGAGGATTGAACTTGATGACCTCCTGAGGTCCCTTTCAGTTCTATGAGATGTGTATCTCCATTCCTCAGATGGTTCAACAGTTGATCATACGGGATAGTGTGTGTGTGTGAGAGAGAGAGAGAGAGAGAAACCCCTTCTGCCAGATGGAATCAGCAGTTCCTCTTAACAATACAGTAAAGAACCATCTTGAGTCCCCAGTCGGGAAAATTAAACATGACTCAGATGCCTCTGAGAGTCGTGCAAGCCCTGAGTCTGTGGGCAGCAGAGAAAACGTCTAATAAAAAGGGAAGAGGAGCTCAGCATGCATTTGAGAGAACACCCTAACCATGCTTCAAAAAGGCATGACCATGACCCGAGCGTGTTGGGTGGACTCCTATGCATCAGGTTCGCACCTGGTCATGTGATAGTCTGACAAACACATATTCCTTTAACCCACCATTGTCCTCGCCCCCCATGGCACTCCACTCACAGTTGCTGGCCTTGGTCAGTGAAGACTCAAGGTTGATATGTGTGCCCATAGGGTTTTACCTAGCACCTCAGGCTGGGGGTAGGTGAACACCAGGCAGTGGTTCAGCTATGGTGCCACTGCCACAGCTGGTTCTCAGTTGCTGATGTTCAGAACCTGTAGCTTCTGCCTGCTGCTGCTGTTGCTATTGGCTGCTGTGCTGTTTTCATTCCACTGCTGTTGGCCAGTACTGCCTCTGCTGTTGCCATCCTGCTGCTACGTCTGTCTCTGGGCTGCAACATCACGTTCTGGGGTTTCACCACTTTGCCCCACTCTCTGCTTTCAGTGGGCAGCAGGGAACCTCATTTCTAGCACTGGATACATAGTCTATTTAACTGCAGCCCAGTCCCGCACCACTTCCAAGGCTCAGCACCTCCCTATCAGAGATTTCAACTCATTAAACAAAACAAGACCTACTCCAATCAGTCTTGTCCATTCTGTCTCTAGTCATAGGAGAGGGGAGGGGAGGATCAACCGCATCTAGGACACCTTAAGCAGAGCCCACACAGGAACACCTATCCTTCACCCCCTCTCTCCTTCACTGGGGTTTGGCACACCTGCCCCCTGTTTACAAGTGATGTGCTTTCAGGTGACCCCCCTCAATCAAATCCAGCTAAGTACAGTTCTGCTGCCCTTTACTCATAAAATAAGGATAACCTCATACAATAAGGTTGAACCTCTCTAGTCCTGCAGCCTTGGGACCTGACTGGTGCTGAATGAGAGAATTTGCCAGACCACGGGAGGTCAGTGTTGTCTAGCAGCATTACCAACACTGCCACTGCTGACTGGTCTCTTAGAAGACATTTAGGGGTAAATTACATCTAAATAACAGCACAGAACACTGAGTGCCAGGACTTGTGGCTGGAAACAAGCCTTATGGGACTACCTGAAACTTGGCCATCCCATGATAACATGGCTAACAAAAACCACGCCAGGTTGTGGATGTTGCTGGACCAGAGAATGCTGGATTAGAGAAGTTCAACCTATACTGCATTTTGTGACTCAACACCAGCCGTAAGCAATCCTTAGGGCAAAGCAGCTCACCAGAGCATGTGCCATAGGCGGAGGAAGCACATCTATGCCAACATGTTCTATTACTGAAGTCTTCCCCCAACTCCTGTGCTCTTCTCTAGACATGAAGGGAGAGCTCATTCCAACCCTACTTACCTGTGCGTGCCAGAAGTGTGATTTGTCTGCAAGACCAGAGGGGAAAAAAACTTGAAGAGGTTACTGTCAAAGACAGTCAGCATACAACTCTCGAGAAGGGAAGGAGCAAGTACGTCAACACCAGGCTCAGATGCCAACAGTTTCACCAGCAAAGAGCTCAAAAGCAGGCCCCTGGGCAGGTCCTGGGGACAAAAGCACATGTTCTGTAGCTGGTGAGGTTAGCAGAGAGGGAAAAATGCAACAGCAGAAGAGATGGTTCAGAATGGCCTCTAATGGTGTCCAGGGGCACTCTGTCTTGCCTGGGAGTCTCAGGCCATTTTGGGTTTGCCTCTTAAAGAGCGCTGTGTGTGCAGAGTGGAGGCCTATACCATGCCTAAACGCCTTTGTGAATGTGGGCCTCTACACCAACTCTGCCTCCACTCCCTTCTGTTCATACTCTGCAGGACAGCCTCAGACTTCTCTGCTCCTCTGCTACAAGCCAAGAGAGCTGGAGGAAGATGCTTCTGCTTCTCTAGCTGCCTTGGTGAGAGGAAAGGCAAAAGCGACAGCAACAGACAGAATAAATGCCCTGCAACCCCCATAACTGGGTGGCAATGGTAGAATTTTACATGCCTGATTCTCTTCTCAGCTACACTAGCATAATCCCATTAATTTCACATTAGTTACTCCTGATTTACATTGAGGTGAACAAAAGGAGAAAGAATCTTCAGATAGTTAAGTACCTGGTCCAGATACATGGTTGTACCTGGTCCAGATATGTGGTTGTCTAACTGGTAGATTTTCTGTCCAGGTAACAAAGGAAGACAAGTCAATTCCCCTTTAGAAATCAGGCCCTAAATTATTCTATTTTTTTAATTCTCCTGTGGGTGTATCAAGGATGTTCCAATGTTCTGAAGCTGGAAGAATGGGCTGTTCAGGAAATTAAACTTCTCTGTTCATCACAAGGAAGCCTTGGTGGAGGCATCCATCATAATTTCTCCTCTAAACACCCTATCTAGTGAGTTCGCTCTGATTTCAATCTCTGCTGCATCAGGGGGCTCCTGAATACAGATTGTCAGCTGGGCAGAATTATTTAAGGTGGTTTATGATATAGGCCGCTGAGGGCACAAAACTCATCTCAACTAAGAAAACAGATCAGAGAGGCCAAAAATGAAAATGGGACTGTTTACATCACTTCTCTCAGGATGACATTCTTTTTTCCCTAAGTATTCAGCATATACTTAGGTTCCCTTTATATGGGGAGCGTGCGTTGGCAGATGAGCTGTGTTTGCTTTTGAAATCTATTTGCAGTGTCAAGCATTTTCTACAGGCAATGTAAAGTTTGTGAAAGGCGTTAGATTGACAGGCGCAGAGATACTAATTTTAGATTTATCAACAGAGAACCTGATTTGCACTGATGTAAGTGAAAGGTGAGTCAGTCCTTAGCTGTCTAAATATCAGGGGCAGGTAGTCAGTTATCTAAATGCTAGGTTTTCCATCCAGGTTACAAGGAGGAAGCACGGTCAACTTCCCTTTAGAAATCATTACACCGTGGGGCCTTTGGTGGGAATAAGATGTGCAGGATCAAGCTTATGAGGTAGGTAGCAGCAAGAGAGAAAGCTGATGTACCCCAAACAGGATCTGAGTGGGATCACTCCTCTGGTGACAGAGTATTTCAGTCTTCCTGACCATTCAGAACTTGGCTGCTTTTGGGACTCCCCCCAATTTTCTGGGACCATTAGGCTGCTTAATATCCATCAACTCATTGCTTTTGGCCACTACACACTTGGACTTCATTTAAAAAAAATGACCTAGAGAAGAAATGATTTGTGCTCATTACCAAATGACTGAGCCATCTCTTCTCTCTCAGAGAGAGACGATTTTTTTAAATCCCTGGTTTTTACTTTGTCTCATCACTAATCTAATTCTACAACCTTTCCATCTCCTCTGCTCCTGTTTGTTCTGTGCATTCTGCGCGCTAACTGGTTGCAGGGTCTAGCTAACCAGCACCAGAGATCTGTACATGTCTCATCCTCTCATTAAACAAAATATCTCCTCCCATGCGCGTGTTCATGGCTTTCTTTGTTATATCCGGTAAGCAGGATACCTTTTTTAAAAATACTTTTTGCTAATTTTGCAAAACTTGGAACAAATTTTGGTCACTCTACAGCACAGTTCTCAAAGTCACTTTACCTCAGGGCCAGTGCCAGTCCTCAAATCCTCATTGAAGGTGTGACAGACCCCTCAACCGTCCCTAAAAGGTTCTGTGCTTGTGGGCCTCAAAGGATCAGGAGGGCCCCCTGCATTTCCTTGGGACTTCCCAAAGGCAAGTGTCGCCATTTTCATCACAGGCCAGTCTGAATTTGGGGTGGAACAGGTTCCTTCTCCATCAGCCTCGAGCTGCTCCAGCCCTATCCCAGTTGGCGGGCCCTACCAAGGAGAGTGGTGAGGGGGAGTCCCGTCCCACCCATGGCCCTGGACTCCAACCCAGGGACCCTAGGGAAGGAGGGAGCCAGTGGAGCTTTTTGCCCTTGCCCCATGACAGCTCCCTTTCCCTGGGCCTCTTCACCCACCGCCACCCTCTGGGGTCTTTTCCCCTGGTACCGTGCTGCTGGCTGAGCTGGGCTGTGCTCAGGTCTGGTCAGGTCTGCTCCACTCTCCACACCTCCATCTCTCTGCACATTTGTATGGGATAATGCCACAATCATCAGTAACTAAGCTACCTCCCTCTCTTTCAGATCCTTCAAAACTCTCCTCTGTCACCATATGTACAAAACGTGTGACAGTAGTGAGGCAACTGCTGTGTTGTGACCACTGCATTTCATGCTAACGAGTATTGTTTCCTTACACTCTCTCTCTTTGTTGTTGTATCTGTTGTGTCCAGTCTTAGACTGAAGACTCTTCAAGGCAGGAGCTGTTTATTATTCTGAGTTTGTGGGCAGGACTCTGACCCATGATTAGAACAATACAAATAAATAAAAAAAAATAATGACTGCCAGATTGGCTCATTGTTGTAAATTAAATCATGCTTTATTTTTAATCACCAACGTAGCTAATATCAATTGACAGTAATTATTTCAAATTTGATAATATTAAGGCAGGTCACATTTGGACCAAAATAAATTGATGGTGTTGGTTTAAATGCAAGACGAGTGCAATATTTTAATAATGACAGAATTATCGGAGACTCAAAACTGATTAATTAAATTATCTTTCATCTTTTGGGCATCTTTAATATTTAATCTTTCTCTAGCAATTTACATTCATTGCTGTATTTTCCTATCTTAAATTGCAGTTTGATCTCAATTGTTTTTGTCGGATCTAATGAGGCTGTTTTAAACAATTCACTTTAATGTGGAAAAGCGACATGCATATAAATATTTGCACCATAAATTGGGGGGGGCCAAAGAATTCCAAGACTCTTACCATGAGACATGATAAGCCAAGTCCTGCTTCCACCAAAATTGAAGAAAATTCTGCAATGCAAAAGTATGCACTTGAACATTTAGCAGTGTTACGCCCTATCCTGCTTACCACTGACAGGCTCAAAGAAGCAGTGAGGCAAGAATAACATGGTTGGCCAACAATAGCCAATGTTTGCTTGGGTTTAAAATCCAGGATGAGATGCGAGGAGGTTCCCCCTACCTACCTCTCACATTTTATTCCTGAAGGAGAGCCCATATATCCATACCCCGAACTCAAAGTTCAGGTTGGGAGTAGAAATTAAGACAGAGTAACTTGAGGGTACATCTATACTATGGTAGATTGACCCAGTCAGGGTGGCTCTTTCAGAGTTCAATTTCATGCAGCTAGTGGGGGCACATAAAATTGAACTATCTGGGCGTGCAGTTGACCCCAGTACTCCTAAGTTTCATGAGGAGTAAGGGAGGTCGATGGGAGAGTTTCTTCTGTCAACCTCCCTCAGTGAGGACAGTCAGGTCAGTCGATCGTAGATATGTTGATTCCAGCTATGCAATTGCCATAGTTGGAATTGTGCATCTACAATCGACCTTAAGGTCTAGTGTAGACGTGGTGCTACACCTCTGTCATGGGCTAAACATCATTTACCGAAGCACAGCTCAAAGCTCTCTCGCCTGCCAGCTGAACTGGTGGATGGCGTATGAAGGTCTGCTCTGCGGCCCGTGAGTATACAGCCCTCTGTCAGAGGCATGTCTACACAGCAGCATCTTGGTGGGAGGGAGAGCTCAGTGGTTTGAGCATTGGCCTTGTAAACCCGGGGTCCTGAGCTCAGCCCTTGAGGGGGGCCGTTTAGGGGTCTGAGGCAAAAGAAAAAAAAGTCAGGGATGGTGATACAGCAGGACTTTGTGAGTTCAGGGGACTGGACCTGGATATATATACCTATCCCATAGAAGTATATATATAAAATTTCCAGCTTAGGCCTGGAAATTAGCCCTGTTGGAGCCTAAAAAATATGTGTGGCCCCAGTGGCATAGGAGGGCATGTCAGGCTAGCAGACTGATTATGCACCCAAAGGTTGGGTGGGATTGTGTTTGGGTAGCTAGCCAAGTCACTGTCCATATTGCAGTAGCCACATCGCTCTTCTTAGCATGCTAGCTTGAGCAAAGCTAGCACACGCATTCCCTCCGCTGGAACTGACACCTTGCATTGACAGTGTAGAGACGTATTCTTGGAAAGGGCTCCTTAACCAGACCTGGGAGCAGTCTGGCAGTGGGATCCTGCAGCTCCTCTTTGTGGACAGATACTTTCGTGAAAGATAGAGAGTGACTCCTAACTTCTTGGAAGCAAGCCCCAAAAACAAATGCTGGGAGAGTTTCACTACTCTGTGGCTGTTATTTTTGTACACTTAGTTCCGTGAAGCATGACCAGGCACAGAATGCCTTGTTAGCTGAAATAACAGTGATGAAGGTACAAGCTTAGGGAGCAGAGGGAGGTAGATTAGGTATGTCAGTGTTGAGCATGTTCATTGCAATGGAGGAACCTCCTGCACTCCTCCTACCATGCAGGATCATCTGCAGCCAGGACTACCAGGTATGTTTGGAGGCTATCACAATCACCACACCACTTTCATTTTCTTAATTCAGCCATCAGTTCCTTGTTAATGAAATCAAAACCATTCTCGCCACAAGGAGCTCAAGTGGCTGCTTTTCTGCTTTGTTTGCACTAGCCATTAAAATAATCTGATGATTAATGAGAATCTTCATCCCAACATCATCATCATGATACGTGCAGAGAAAACAAAGATCTAGCCCTGATGATTTAACAAACCTGCTTGCTATATTTCTCATGAACTTGAACAATTTAATTGGCTTGTGCAGGGGTGAAATTAACTTTTCCTATGTGGGTTTTTGCAACAGTCATGTAGGGCATCGTCTTATCATTATAATTTCAAATGTAAAACACAGAATTAGAGTGCAGATGAGAATTAATGAACGTCTGGTACCTTAACCTCAAGCTTCAGGATTTAGTTTCAAATCCACAGAAGTCAACTGAAGCCTTTCCATTTACTTCAGTGAGATTTAAATCATCCCTACCTTCATCAGCTGTCCTGCAAAAGAAGAATTAAAATGTCTGGAAAGAATTTGAATACAACATTTGAAAATCAGAGCAAACTCCTAATATACCAATGAACTGCACCTTATTATTATTTTTCTATAGTATTAAGTGTCTTTGATCACAGGATGTTGGGGGGTGCTCTTTCTGTCATCCACCTGATTTTTATAATGCCACGGCAGTAGAGTTATAGAAGCCACCACCTCTGTAAAGTTACCAGTTCTTTTTGCAGCTTACTTGCTGTCTCTATCTATAGAGACTGGGTGAGGTAGCATGGGTTTGTCACACTGGAAAGCGAGCTGCAATATCACCATTGCCTTCACGTATTCCTTGAATTCTTAGTGCAACTTGGAATTTCTGCTACCAGCTTGGCCACTTTATTCCTCCAAATTCCTGTCTTATACCAGCTAATCCTGGTGACTTGTCGCTTTCTTATAAAACACACTTTAATTCTTTAGAATATCTTCTGACATGCCAGTCTCTTATGATACTTCGTGTCTATTACCAGAAGAGCGTAGAACTGGGATACAGGTTGAAGCTCTCTAATCCAGCATCCTCGGGATCTGACCAGTGCCAGAGGAGAGAATTTTCTGGATCACAGGAGGTCAGTATTGTGTAGCAGCATTACCAACACTTCCACTACTTACTGAGTTCCTAAAAGCCATTTAGGGGTAAATTAGAGCTAAATGACAGCACTGAACACTGGTAGCCAGAACTGGTGGCTGGAAACAAACTTTATGGGATCACAGGAAACTTGTCCACAGTAGTGGCAAGTGGTCATCCAGCTAACTAAAATCATGCCATATTACAGATGTTGCCAGGTGAGTGAGTTCTGGATTAGAGAGGTTCAGCCTATAGTAATGTGCGTAACACTGTTCATAGTGAAGAGTGATATAAAGACACTAGATTTTTTTCAGCATATTATCTTCCTTTATTGCTCTGTTTACCTCCTTCTTGGTTGTCCCTCAGGTCCATCTACCTCCTCAGGCTATTTATACTTAATTTCTTGTCACATTGTTTTCATATCTCTCTCTATTTACTCCTTAAGGTTTATCCTGGGCCTTGTGACTGCATTCTTATATGTGGCTTGCTAAAACTTCTTCTCCAATCTTAATAAAGACACCTTTTTAAAAACAGTCTAAATTCTGATGAATCATTTGGCTTGGGAAAACCTCTTGAAACTTGTGATTGAGTCACGTTTGTTTTCTTATTGCCTTCTGTTACTGGGCCTCAGTGGGTCACAGCTAAGACTACAAGATTCAGGACAAATCCCTGAAAAATAGAGTAGATATTACCCCAAACTGGTACTTATCCTATCACTAGATATACCAAGCCAGTAACAAAAGAAAACTTTTCTCTCACTTCCCTGGTTAACAGGAAGTCAAAAATGCACTTAGTTATTCCAGCCCTAGAATTTATGATGGGTGATTATTGAAAATCAGTTTAGTCAGACACAGAGCTCTTCTGGCTATGTGGCTGATCTTGGCTGATCTCTTGAGATCATCTCTCTCTCTCTCTCTCTCTCTCTCTGTATTATATATATGAATGAATGAAGATGCTGTTGACAATCCTTTAGTAATTAAAATCTAATGTTTAATTCATAAAGAACAGTTAAAATGGTTAACAGATCATATAAATACAGTCATGGCAAAGTACTTCTCTCCGGTTTGTAGCACTGATGGAATAAATCACAGGATGAATCTCTACAGTCTGTTTCGGCAACATCTGTGTCTGTTAAGATTTTAGCTAGCCGGATGTCCACTTTTCATGAGCATGGCCAAGTGTCATGCAGTACCATAACATTTGTTTAAAGCTTCCAGTCCTGGCTCTCAGTATTCTGTGTTATTGTTTAGCTCTAATTTACCCCTTAATGTCTTCTAAGAGCCCAATAAGTACTTGGAGTGTTGGTAATGCATTGGACAATATAGACCTCCTGTGATCTGGCAAATTCTCTGGTTTGGCATCGGTCAGGTCCCGAGGGTGCACATTAGAGAAGTTTAAATCTGTGCTGGTTTGTTAAGTCTCAAGTAGCTTCCAAAAGACTGAAAGAACCATATATTAGAATGTTCCTTATTTATTGCAGAGAAACAGCAGGAAAGAGGCAACATGGGGATGATTCAAGGGTCTTTTGGATCATCTGCCAGATGCTTGGAATTTAGTTGTCCCAGAACAAAGCGTCCTTCCCCTTTCCCCGCACAGTTTGTGGAAAATTACTGCCACAAAAGGGAGTCCAGGGTCACATGAGCAAGTCACATGGCTTGCTGATTTGCAGAGGCAACTAAAACCCATATTCTGGCTGGGATGTCCACAGGAATAGTGGCTGGGTGGGATGAGTGGTATATTTTATGGCTACGGTGACCATATATCCTCTTTGGCTAGACAGGCTCCTTCTTAAGCCCTGTCTCAAATGGCCTGACTCTTTTGGCAAAACTGGGCATTTGTCCCATTTTGCTCTTGCCAACTGATCCTCAGTCAATAAGGATGGTGTGCAGGAATGTTCAGGTGTGGTGTGTGTGGTCAACCTCAAAGAATGTGGGGTGCAGGGATGCCAGCCCCCTGTGGTGTCCCCTATTTATTTTGAGAAATAGAGTCACCCTATCTATAAGTCTTTGTGAGAGGGAAGTGACTTTATGGGCCATCAACACAAAGCTGCCCAACCTCCATGTCAATTTTACTTGGCCAGTGCTACCACAAGGACAGACACAATGGTGACACAGGTCTCTAGCCAGTATTCCTCACTTCAGCTACACAAGTGCAACATGCATCTGAACAGGATATTCATACTTAACATTTCCACTGATGTGGTACGTGACAGACTCTATACAAGTTTTGTGTCATTGTCTAACAGTGGCATCCTTAATAGAAAAGGAGGTTTCAGTCATACAACATTACACCTTCCTTTTCTCCCTGTTTGTTCAGTGGCATGGCTCTGTCTGGGATCGTTCTTCTAAATAACATCCAGGCCACATCTAACAATTTTAGTGTCTTTATTGTTGACTTTAGCCCCTCTTTAACTAGCTTCTACTTCAATCCTTCTCTCCTAAAAATTATTGATCATGTGACATTTGTATACCGTTCATTCCCCCACAGCATTGAACTTTAATTAGGTGAAGTAGTATAAGTGGTTGAACTTTGCTGTCTAGCTTCTTTTAAAAGAGTGGAAAATGAGAACATAATCCGTTACATTTATAAATTACGCTAGATAGATGTGCCTCTCCTTTCCAAAGTGAAAGCCAATTGCTGTTTCAATAAAGTAAATATGATTTGATTTGATCTGGATCTTACTGAGCCATAGAATCATAGAATACTAGAACTGGAGGGAACCTCAAGAGGTCTTCAAGTCCAGTTCCCTACCTTCATGGCAGGACCAAGCATCATCTGTATCATCCCTCTAAGATATTAATTTAAACTGTTCTTAAATATCTCCGATGATGGAGATTCTACAACCACCCTAGGCAAGTTATTCCAGTAATTAACAACACTAGCAGTTAGGAAATTTTTCCTAATGTCCAGTCTAACCCTTCCTTGCTGTTGCCAGGACCAATCCACTGCAAAATTCCCACTAGCTTCTGATCTGAGCAAAATGGAACTGTTCGACCAAAGTTTTCAAAAGCGGAAGTGTTTGGTGCATCAGAAAATCAAGCCAGAAGTATTAAAAGCTGAAATCTGGCACCTGATGCTGCTAGCAACCCTTCAGTTGATTTTGTGAATTATTGTAAAAAGACAAGTTGTGTGTCATGTTTGTGGGATCAGACTTGTGGAAAGGATTTTTTAAGCTGTAGAATTAAGTCAGGTACAGCTTTGGTGAGGCTGTAGATTAATTTAAAGTAAATCTGTTATCTGCACCATTTGTCATATATGTAATTGGAGATACACATCTTGAGCTGGAAGGGACCTTGGGAGGTTATCTAGTCCAGTTCACTGCTTTTTTGGAAGGACCAAGTACCATCCCTGACATTTGTTTTGTCTTGATCCCTAAATGGCCTCCTCAGGGATCAATCTCACAACCTCAGGTTTAGCAGGCCCATGCTCAAACCACTGAGCTATCACTCCTGGCTGAGAGTTCCATGATGGGGTGTCACTGAGTTTCTTTTTATAAAATGCCTTTGAAATCAACCCTTCATCTCCTTTCTCCTTCTAATATTGAGTGTTGGAATAAACACATGGCCTGCTACGTCTGTTAGGGAGCTCTGCGATGTCATGCCATATTAATGTTGGAAAAATAGTATGTAAACAGTTTTAAGTGTTCCTGGCAGAGTGTTCTCTCTGAATATAGTTAATAGTACTGTTAATGTTTGCACCATTGGGCAGCCAGACAAAACTAGGATTATATATTATCTCCTCTCAGCAGGGAAATAACTCGCTTCTCTTTGTCCACTGATGCTTGCTCCTCCATTCTGATTGAATCATGATACTATAGACGAAGGGTTATTGTCCCATGCTGGGGCTGTGCAATGCATATAACTTTCACAGGAGCCTGGGGAAGGGGAAGAGTGCTAAGCTAAGATGTCCTAACTCTTTCTCCCTGGCCCCCTGTGACTCAGGATGCTGTAAATGGCAGTCAGGGCCTACCTCTAGAGAGAGAAAATGTCTGAGGTGTAATATCTTTTATTGGACCAACTTCTCCTGGTCAGAGAGACATGCTCTCCTACTTACACAGGATTGGGGAGGCAGGAGACAGCAAAGGGGGCAATTATCCTGGGGCCCAGCAATTAAAATGGGTTTGGGGCCATGGGCTGCTATTACCGTGGTGGCCGCCAGAGTCTTGGACTCTCTGAATTGTTGCTGGAGCCCCCTGCAGCATGATGCTGAGGGCTGGGAGGGGAAGCAAGATGTGGCCCAGGTGCTGCTGAGGGCTGGCTGGGAAAGCAAGATGTGGCCCAGGTGGTGCTGAGGGCTGGCTGCCCCTAGCTTTGCCCCTTCCAGGGGACCTAGAGGGAGTTCCCACGCACACATTGTTCAGGGCCCAGCAACATCTGTCACCAGCCCTGAACAGGGCTCTGAGGATATGCCCTGAAGATGATCTCAGTGTGAGCTCAATAACTTGTCTGTCACGCCATAAGAAATAAGTACAATGAACGATATTACCTCACCACCACTCTTTCTCTTTTACATCCTGGACTCAGCACGGCTGCAATAATACCGCACGCAAGCCTACCGCTGTAAGCCATCTGACCATGACTAGATTGGAGCTCTCTGCTGTGGCTCACAGCTCAGCGCTAAGTGGAAAAGACAGTTGCTTATTTTGTCCACTCAGAGTTGCTGGTGTGTGCAGTTTTGTATGAATGTTTATTGGGAGTTACTCAACTCTGCATGAGCACAGCCAACAGAGGAAATAAAGAGTTATATGTCAGACTACTGTTGATTCCTGAGCCAAGGCAACACTTGAAGCGGACCTCTTTGGCTTTACTAAACTGGAAAAAAAAATCATCCGTCTTCATTATTTATTTCAGACACTGTGAAGCTTTCTTATAGTGTCCTGGAAATAGGTTTGTTTTTTAACTTTAACCGTTCATCACATTCATGGGTAAGTGCCAAAGTCTGAAAATACTGTACTGCCAATTGTACATAAAGTATAGGGTGAACATAGTTGTTTCACTGATCTATGTTCAAGGGGGAGGAATACTTCTAGGACAAATTGCATCAAGTTTGCTAGACCTGTCTTAAGTAATGTCTGAACTGTGAATTAAACTGCATACGCTGTCTAAAGCAAATTAAAATTTCAGTCTGTTTTTTTTCCCGGGGGAGGCTTTAGTGTTGATTAAGAACATTTCATTTATTAGACAACCTAATCCAAGTCCTGGATTACTTTCAAAGGAGTTCAACTCTTATAGTTCAAAAGGAGCTGTAAACTACAAGAGCCCAAACCAAAATAGTAGCAAATCCCCTCATGTAATTTATTGCAAGAAGTTCACGTACCGAGTGTTCATGGCTTGGTAAATTGCTGTATTGCTTTGTTTAAACTTTTAAGCTTTAAATGATTGTATAAAAGTTGAACAAAGACTTGAATACAGCTTCCTGTGGTCTATTTCTTCCTTGTTCTGACACTGGGTATGAAAAAGGAAAGAGCTAGAAGGTAAACACTAGTGTAGAATAATGCTAAGAAATCATGTTTATTGGATTTTAACAAAGGGCCACTATTTTAAGCTGTATAGTTCAGCTGACTTTTCCTAGTTGACTTAGATGTTCTGTTGAAGTTTGCATACTTGGCACTCTGTCATCCTGTAATGCCATAGCTGTAATTGCTATAAAGTCTATTCAGTTACACAAGCGATAATATGAACAAGAGTCTTGACTTGCAGAGGTGAAGTATTGCTCTTCAGAATTACTGCTGTCTCTTTCTTAGGAAAAGTACTGCTGCAGGAGTTGGGACCACTGCCATCTGAGTTGCATTGCAGCCACTCAAGTTTCTCTCCTTGGACTGCGCTGGGTTCTTCTTTGTCTCAAGTGATAGGTGACTTTGCTTTTGGAGCAGAAAGGTCTGAGAACTCTCTGGACTGCTCTCCTGAAATTGATCAGTCACGGCCTGCAAAATAGAACCTCCTAGTTAGCTGTGAATTTTATATAATTATCCTAATGTATTAGCAACTAAATAATTGTATCACAGGACTAAAGAAGGACAGTTCTTCCTAATAGCTACTTGACAAAAAAGAAAAAGAATATGAGACTTGCTTGTAGCTGGGGCTCTGTTTCTTAGCTCTCTTATCCGTGGTTCACTTACACCAATAACATAGTGGTAATTTTGCTCACGAGTATTGAATCATGGATTTTATGATGCACAGTGACTAGTCCTAGTGCCCTACATACAGAAAAGTCTATGAACTCTTCTCATGTACATCAGCTGCCATTTTCATTTTCTAGCTGCTTTCAAGAGAGGAATTGGGCTGACTTAATATCCTGTGGCTCGGTGTGAGCCACTATCCCATAGTACACAAGGGTGGGGAATCTATGTATTCTATAGTCATAAGCAACACACAGGAGATATGTTTTAGCTGTTTTTAACCAAAAGGTTTTTTCCTCTTAAGTTTTCATTGTAACTCAACTGTTTTTTGAGGGAGAGGGGAATATGAAGACAAAGTACCTTTTTTCACTCAGGCCTTGTCTACTCTTACTGGCACCCTCAATCTACTTGATCAACGCAAATAGCATAGCATAGCTGAAGTCAATGTACCTACCATGGCATCTTGTGTCAGGTAAGGTTGATGTGGGCTGCTCTCTTGTCGACACCAGCTACTCTTGTAGTTTGGGTGGAGTGCTGACATTGACAGGCGCGAGCTCGGAGCTCAGTTTATCACATCTTCAGCAGACACAATAAATCAACGGCCGGTGGATGGACCACTGCCATGTCAATCCCCACAAGGCCTTAGAATACTCAACTGCCTGGTGCAGGAAAAAAATTCAGAAATCAAACTGGGTTTTTTTCAAGCCACTGTAGGCAATATAGGGTGCCAAAAATCTGTTGTAGTTGTGTGGTGGAAACTTCATAGCAATATATATAAAATACATTCTCCTGTTGCAGCTTGCCAACAAGCTACATGTAAACTTATAGTCACAATTCTGAAGCTTGTCTGAGCTGTCAACACAGATAGTCCCTAGGTGCCCCAAAAGTGCTGCTGCTGTTAGGCTCAGGTAATCAAGCCACAAAGGCGGTGGGGTGGAAAATGCTTCAGTTTTATCTGCAGTAGGCTGAAATGACTTCTGATTGCCTGTAAAACCAATGCAGATTTCCAATGCAAACACCTCCCAGCTCATCAACTTCATCCCAATTTGGTCTCATTATGGTTCTGTTGAAGCTGTTTTTCTTGCTGCTTTTGAGTTGCGATGCAATCTGGCACACTGCTACATGGCGCTTGTGCTGGAGATTGTCAAGTACATTGATGCATCAGAACTAGGTCTCCTTGACAGGCTAGTTGTGGGAGCCTTTGGACCATGGCTGGTGGCAAAACAAATGTGGCTCAGTACTTCAATGCTCTTAACACATGTTTTTACTTACTTGAGTAAGTGGTTTAGAAGACAGGGGCATGATCCTGCAAGCTGACTGGGCTTATATGAAGGAGAATCCGGCCTCTTTAATCTAGCAGAGTTCTTTGAGTGCATCTCCAAATCACAAATAAAGGGCAGACATTTTCTGAGCTTGACTTTCAAGAATGACCTCTGGTTGCCTTCATATTCAGTTCCTGGCCTGAGGCACTTTGGACTGGTTTTAGGGGTGCTGAAAACCCAGGAAACTGACTCAGATTAATTACAGGAGCTACTCAAAAACTGAAGCACCCAAAATTAGAGGCCTTTCTTGAAAATGTTGTCCTCAATCATGCAGAGCAATGTTGACAGCCCTTCAAGAGAGGCTGTTAAGGAAGTCAGTCCTACTGAAAAGTAAAGTACTGTCATGGATCAGAAACTAAAACAGGATTAAATGGTCAATTGTCCTCATGGGACTTGGCACCCTGCTGTTAAATATGTGGCTGAAAGTTCTCTTTTAGACCTCTTAAATATTTGAGTCATCTGGATAAAAAGGAGTAAGCAGCAAGGTCGCAAATATAGTAGCGTTGGAAGTTGCAAGCTTCTTGCAGTCATAAATTAGTAAGGAACACACACATCGTGGGATTTGTAATTCTAGGTGAACCAAACTCTTAAATAGTATTGTCACTGGAAACCTGATTCAAATGAATTCATTTTCCACATTTTTCCAGGGTGCTTCATCGTCACTGTTTTGTCAGATATTCTTGCTAGTAAATTCACATGTAAAAAATACTCAGAGGAAGCAAACAAAAACATAAATTGATCACTTTGTAAAAAAAATTTATGGAAAACATTTTGAATGTTTTGCCCAGTAGTAACACATTAACTACCAGTTGTGGTTATGCTGGAAGTGCATGAAAAGTACTATTTGAAATTCAAATGATCTCTTTACAGCCATGCTGTAATCCTAGCACATGAAGGATGAAGCATATTCTACTTTCCCAGCAAAGACATGCTGAACAATCTCATTCAAGGAGAGATAAATATAGGAGGAAAGGATGAATTTTGTAGGCAGATGTGGGGACAGATTAATAATGGGAAGCAAACATAATATATATCAAGTGGCTGTGAAGTGGTTTATGTTAAAAGGACTTGCCTGTATTTGTCTTGTTCTTATGAAATAAATCTAATGCTAATCTGTAACTCTTCAATCTATCTCACACGTGAACACAACAAACTGTAACTTCACATTTCAGGTAATGATGTTGAATTTGTATTGGCATTTTGAGGGGTTGTATGGTCTGAATTTATTAATAATTATTGCTTTAGAAACGTCACCTGACAAAACATGAGACTGCCACGGAAATGCTCATCTGGCAGAGGTTATCACAGCAGAAAATGTTTACAGAGCACGTGAATTCTGATTTAAACTAGTTTTATTCAGCATGCTTTAAAATAGTTCTAACCATGGCCATACGCAATTATTTAAAATTCACAGTGCCTAGGAGAGTAAACAAGGAAAGGATAACAAATTGACCAAGGATACAGAATTTGGTTTGAATGGCTGTTTGCCTCAACAAGAAAATCAGGTCTTTATTCTGCAAACACTTAAGTGCTTAACTTTAAGCATGTGCCTATGGCAATAACTTCTTCAAGCACATGCATAACTGTTTGCAGGATCAGGGCTTAATTCATCTCCTCACCTAGCTGTCACTCACCACTCTGCTGTCCTGTTATCATGCACTTGAGCACTCCTTTTGTAACTGCACTAGTATCCCACCAGGAGTGGGCAGAGGGAAAACAGACCAACTAACCAGATGCCAGATGACTGTATATTAGAAATTACAAAGAGTTGTCTCTTGCAACTCTGTCACTGCTGCAGGGATTCCTGTACGCCAGTTAGAGCTGCTACTGTCCAGTGAAGTGATCTGTTCATCACATTAGTCCTTGCTGATCTTAAAATGGGCCATTCATAGGAGATGACCCTGATCTAGAAAAAGGATTAAAACAGTGAGGTGGCAACATTTGCAGATGACACTAAATGATTCAAACTAGTTAAGGTCAAAGCAGACTTCAAAGTGCTATGAAGAAATCTCTCAAGCCTGGGTGACTGGGCAACAAAATGGCAGATGAAATTCACAGATGATTAATCCTGTTCCCGCTGATGTCAGTGAACTGAATTAATGCTTAGTACAAGAGGAAGAAAGATAGTATTAAAGCATCGAGGAGGGGTTTGGGAGATGTGGAGTCATAACTTGGCTGCATGTGTGATCTGTGTCAAGTGGTTTCAGTTCTTTATCTGTAAAAGGGGAATAATAGCACTTCCATTCCCTCCCATCTACATAGCCTGTATGCCCTTTTGGGGCAGGGACTGGCTATATGCTCTTTGAGGCAGGGGCTGAATGAACAGTACTTAGTAGAATGAAGCTTCCACTTGGTTAGCATCTCTAACTATTTCTGTAATATAAATCTTTATTGCAACTGGAGTGAATTTGACCCCTGTGCTTCAGTTAAACCAAGTTGTAACACTGACCCTCAGCTGATTTAAATCAGCATAATTCTACAGTGGGAGCTGAGATTTTGGCATCCTGGGCTGTTTCTACACATGCCACTTTCTCCAAAAGTGTCATGCTAATAAACAGCCCAAAATATGCTATTGAGGCACGGATGCAAATTCCTGGTGCCTCACTTGCATAAGGTCATGTGATTTGGAGTCCAGAAGACATTCTTCTGGACTCCAAAACGAAGTGTAGAAGCATGGCCCCTGGGGGGGCGGCTTCCAGAAGGAAGTGCTTCTTTCAGAGGCCCCTTCTTCCCAGAAAGTTTTGCCAAGATGAGAGGGGGTTCAGCCCACCCCACACTGTAGCATTCCTGTCTTCTGCCCTGACCCAGGCAGTGGTCTGTGCTTGACTTCTCCAACTCCCTTCCCGAGGTCACTTCCTCTTCGTAGGCAGCTGCCTCCTTTGTACGAGGGGTACTTTCTTCTTGTGAATGCTGGAACAAGATGGGGCTGACTCCAGAGTCTTCCTTCATTGTTAAAAGGCCAGTATACGCCATTAGAGTTTGTATTTCCTGTTTCTGGAACAAGAGAGGTTTTATGGCATGTTAAGACCTCATGCTGGAAAGGTGCAGTTGGGATTAGCCCAGGTTGCATTTACCCAAGTAATTTCAATGTTTGTTTGCCGTAATAATTATCTAAATAGATACTGTTGAGAGAAGGACGATTAGAGCTTGTTGAATTTAAATTCAAGCAGTTTGTTCAGTACAAACGGCAAGTAAGCCTGAGGCCTGCACTCTTAAGCATTGCTAGAAAGGAGAAGTACCACTTCTGAAGTCAGTGGACAATATAAATGAGAAAACTGGGCCCAACATGATGAATAGATCTGTCAATGTGTAGAAGGGATTCTATAGAGGTCTGCAGAACTCATGCAGCTCCTGGTTTGGTCCCATGCCACTGCTCTTGCAAACGGTGTGATATTTGTGTGCTTGGATTTGTGAAGGTAAAGAACAGATTGAAAACGAGAGCTGTGTGTGTGTTATACTTGTGACAGTTTTTCCAAAGTGAGGCAAAGGTTGAAAGAACTAGATTGCCTTCTTTCTGCTGGTTCATGTTACCTTGACATGCCATGTATCCTATAGGACAGGGGAACAATAAAGTCTTGGGGTCTATAGGAGTTATTTAAGTTTAGGGGGAGTTGCCTAGGTTTTAGGGAAATACTTATATGGGCTATGAACAAGATTTACGGTGTTATCCTAAATGTCCTTTTCTGCTGCTGCCCCCACCCCAAGGCTGACAGGTTGTATTTGCTGTCCTTTCACTTCCCCTAATGTCGGAATCTGACCCACTTGTCTTTGGTGGGATTACAGTGCTGCTTAGTGTAACATTGGACCTGTAGCATCTTTAGTAGTGACAGAAGGTACTTGGCATGATTTTCGCATTGTGGCTTGAGTTTTTCAGGGCTAGCGGTAGAGAAATACATATTTGAATTTTCAAACTAAACACACCTGATTTGGAAATTGTTAAGGCAACACTATCATCTCCAGAGATGACTCCTTGGTGGTTAAATCTTCACTTTCAGGAAAGAGGGCTTATGGCCAAAGACACACATTGCAAGTAAATAAAACTTCTCTACTGAAAGCAACCAGCTGTGCACTCATATAATGAATCCACACAGCAAGGGAACACCTTTCAGTCACTGCTTCATGTGATCCCTGGGAAGCCAACTGCAGAGTTAGCTTTTGTGAACACTAAAGCTATATGTGAGATTCTCCAAGTGGGCAGAGGTGTGAAAGGTACCCCAAAAAGTTGCTTGAGTAAAAGTACAGCAGCGCTGTGGAGAAATGTAATTAAGTAAAAGTCAGCCTGTCCGTCCAAAACACTACTTGTGTAAAAGCACAAAAGTATCACATCTTGATTGTACTCAAGTATCCAGAAGTGAAATGCAGTCATCCTGTAGCATTCTAGGGTGTTTTGTGGGTAGGTTCTTTTTTTTTTGGATATTTGAATGCAGTCAAGATGAGAAACTTATATACTTTTACTCAAGCAGTTCTCCAGAGAGACACTTCAACTTTTGCTTAATTGCGTTTTCCCCCAAAATAGCCATACTTTTATTCAAGAAACTGCTTGGGGTATTTTTTTTGATTTCTGCATGTGGGCCACATAAGAGGGAGTTAGAGAGAAATCCCTAAATACAAAGGCTCATAAAGGACAGGTGTTTTGTGACCGAGAGGAGGAACTGCTTGTACTGATTATGTGCCCAGTACGCCTGCTGGAAGCTAGAAATGGGAAGCTGAGTGAGTAGATCCCTGACCCAGTAAGGTAAACTATCTTTATTCCACATGCTACAGTCCAAACAAAATGCTGCTGTTACTAATCTCTTCCTTGCATTCCTGTTTGATTACATCTCTCTCCTTCATGAAACCCTCTGTTGGTTTCCCATCTGCCATTGTATCCACCTCCGCTTCATACCACCCGCTTCACAATGCTACGTAACACCCCTCCCTTGTCAAGCATAGTCAAGCTGTGTGCTGCTTTTGTACCCTCTGCTTCGGCAATCCACTTCTTTGTCAAGGTACATCTATACTCACCAAAAGATTGACCTCGCCTCATTCTCGTGTGAAGTAAGGGAGGTCAACAGGTGAGTTTCTCCTGTCGACCTCCCTTTGTGTGGACGGCCAGAAAAATCGATCTAGGATAAGTCTATTCCAGCTATGCAGTTGTCATAGCTGGAACTGTGTATCTAACATCGACTTCCAGGTCTAGTGTAGACCTGCCCACAGACTCTCATAATTGCCTCTGTACCTTCTTCCACTGGCCTCTTGCAGGCTGTGTGACTCCTGAGGTCATGCTCCTTCCGTAAGCGGGGATTTATATGCGGTCTGGAGGTGCTCTAACATCTCCTGTGTTATTTATAGGAAATCATGTTGATATGTATTAAGTTGCCTATCGTTCCCCTTTCCTAGACCTCTAGGTCAGGGATGGGCAACGCTGAGCAGAGGGTGTGCCACTTCACCTCAGCAGGCCACAGCAGCCCATCACCCACTGGGATTCCACTTCTGTCCCTCCCATCCCAGCCCCGGCATGCAGCTCTTGTATGCTGGCCCATTTTCATTGCATGCAAATCGTGTGATTCGCACTCCCTCCCTGCTCCTCCCCCTCCCTACCAGAGCTGGAATGCTGGCAACAGCTGATTCGTGGCATTCCAGCTCTACAAGAAACGGGGAGAAGAGGGGACAAGTCCCAGTCTGGTGATTCACAGCTCCTCTGAAAGAGCCTCGAGGAAGCGGTGTGGCTTAGGAATTGCTGGTTCCAGATCCCTGGTGCATTAGAGTTGCATGGGGGAGTGTTCCTGTGGGTGGAGCCCCAGTGGGTCAAATGCAGGTTTGCCACTGCAGCCCACCACTGCTCTGGATCTGGGGCTCCTTTTAAGCACAAACTACCCATGCCTGGCACGTAGTGGGCATTACGACCAACAAATATTAATCCACGTTCATCCTCCTTTACACCATTCTAGCTGCACAACCTGTACACAATGTTCATGTCTCACTGTATTACTCTCTGAAACCTTTTCTGAGCATAAAACTAGCAAACACTTCCTCTTGGCTTGGAGAGATAAAAGCTTGAGACCTGTTTAGTAACCCACTAGATTTATGGGTATGGTGCTAAGTGATACCACTTCCAATTTTTCTGACTCACTAGGCTAGTGAGAGTAGTCATCATGTGCAGGAAACTTTATCTAGAAGAACACTTAGCAGACCACTGGGTGGATAAACCCAGGGCTCACAGGAAAAGCATTAGTGGAAAGCAGATGGAGAGCACAGTAAGTGGCTGACAGGGTCCTTATGTGAAGATAATAAACCAAGAGGTGGGGGAGGAGGAAAAAACAAGCATTTAAAATTATTTAGAAAGGCAAAGAGAATAAATGTACTGAACTAAATGGCTAGTGATGACTAAACACTGAAGGGCAATGTATTCAACTCACAGCTGTACGAAAAACAACATGAAGGCATTGCAGGCCAAATGGAGTGACACAATGATGAATTGAGAAAGGGATGGCTCCTGATTTGAGGAAATAAATGGAAATAGTTCCACTATGACCATCTGCTTGTGCTGTAACTGTAGAGTCCAGAGCCAGCCAGGCTTGTTGGAGCCATGTTCTGTACTTGCGCCAAAAATGAGACCAATATGGTTACCTTAATCTGTACGGAGGTTGAACTAGTTTAATGTGGTAACTTTATAAATACTTCATCACAGTAAATGCCATTCCAGTTGTATTCTCATGTACTACATCTTTCTGAATGACAGCAAACTGACCTGTATGTGTCTTTGTTACTCGCAATTAGAAACATTTGCTACACTTTGGTGAACTAAAATGTGTTAGGGACTCAGGATTTTAAATAAAAAAATAGCCTGTTCGAGTGCCACATGAGGCTTCAGATTAATCCCTCCCCCCATGTGTCACTGGTCATTGATATTATGAAATGTTTGTACAGATACAGTATAGGGAGAGGTATGTGAATATCAAAAAATGAGGAAACATTCAAGATATCAGTCAGCTGCAGAAGTGTAAAACAGGTTTTTTGTCAGATAAGATGTATGTTCACGTTTGTCTCCTTGTAAATTGAGCACGGTAAGCTGAAACAGTAGATGCTGATTTACATGCAAAGTCAAGAGGGACACAGCAGACAGGAAAAAACAAGCCCTGGGTGATTAACCTAGCTACATACAAAGGAAATAAATGATGGGAATATAGTCTATGAAGCAAAGAAGACACCTCACAATTCTGCAGCTGAGGCATCTTTGTTAATTATGCCTGGATCTCAGCCTCCCTTTCTTGAAAGCTCTGAAGAAAGCTTTTGATGCAAAGAGTATTAGGTAGAAGGTTTACTGGTTGTTTTCACTTCCCAGAAGTATGTTACAATTGTTTCACAGGTACCGAACAGTTCCTAGTATCCTCCTCACTATCTCATGAATCTTTAGGCTTTGTCAACAAACATATTGGTTTCACTATAAATATATCTCAGTGCTTGATGATAGGCAAAGTGCAGGTGCTGAGCTGACTTTTACAAGCTGATGTGTGCTCTAGTCCTTTCAAGGACAGCCAAATGGGTGTTCGAGTTGCCAGAGTTGGGGCTGGAACTCACAAAGGGGCTTGGACTGAAGCACACCTATCGTTTAACTGCAAGGCAAGACAAAGTTAGTCCATGCTTAATACTACCTGACGTATCCCAGTATGAGCCCTAGACGTCAGAATTAGTTGCAAGATAATAAAAGTAAGATGCATGCTTGGGGAGGGGGTTGGGACACTAAGTGCCATGCCACGTAGGTCTGAATGACCGTGAATTATGACTCAAAGGGAGCAATGTTTCACACTATGTATTCACATAAGCAAGAGGTTGAAGGGCGGCTTGCTGTACGGAACTATATAACGCAAAAGTGTTTGCTTGTTAATTCCCCATTATTCCTGAACTTGTGGTTAGCTGTATTATTTCAAATGATGATGCAATGAGGGTGACAACAATCAACTGTGATGGCATTAAAAGCAAAGAGGAGAGGGCTTGAGTGGCTGATGGTAGTGGGTGGAAGCTGGCAGCTAGCTAAGCCCTGGTAAAACTCCGCCTTGCTGCCGGTGGGCTCCTGGACACCCTGAGAACCATCACATTCACTTTAAGGGAGTCCAAAGTTATACTAATCTTTCCTCAGAAACGAGGTGGGGAAAGGAGGGGACTAAAATCACTTTTGACCTCTTCAGTTGTAGTGAATGGTGGTAGTAGTTCCGTGTAGTTGTAGTTCAATTGTGTTACAATGAAACACCACTTACTTACAACCCTGGGTTAAGCCTGTTTGAGAGAAACCTTTTTGAAAGCAGAGTCAGCAGAGACACAAAATCAGTCACACGTCCATTGAAACCCTGACGTCTATATGCCTTTTCACTCCCCAGCAAGTCGTCCTCCAGGCATTCACGCTCACTCGCTCTGGGGAATGCTTGTGCAGCCCTTCATAATACAAAAGTTCCTTTCCTTTCCTTTCATAACTCAGCAAAGCATAAAACTAACAGACCTGACAGTTACAACGTCAGTGGCAGCTGAGTTGTCCTGTGAAATGAATGGGTGAACGTTTCAAGCTCTCTGCAGGCTCAAGACATGTCTGCAGCAGCTACACAACCTCCTGGTTTTTGTGTCCATAATGATTTGAGGCTCTCTTTAATAAAAGCTGAGACTCTGGAGAACAATTGAGTCTTGTCTATATTACCCACTAGGTTAATCCTCCTGGCTTGCTCCCCAGGCAGACACGTCCCACACTTGGGGAAACACTGGGTTCAATTATGTGAAGGGGAGTGGGGAAGAAGCAGCGGATAAATACAATGCCACGTGATGCCACATGGAGTAGTTGAGTCTTTAGTTCATCAAGGCTGAGGAATTGGGCTCTCTCAAGCTGAAGTGAAGGGTGGGGAAAAGGACAGTAAAATCCACTCAGCAACTCCACACAAGAAGTGAGCCATCTTTAAGGCTGTGGCTCCAGTGAACGGGCTCTGCTAGTAACAGCTTCTTCAAACCGTGTGTACGATGTGTTCGGGGCTATCCCTGTCTGCCCTACTACCTCAGCCAGGTCAGAGGTCTGTCGTGCACATCACAGTGCACGTGCATAGCAGAGCTTGTCCTCAAAGAGCTCAAGTGAGATCATCCAGAGGAAGAGAGAGCGCTCAAAGAAGGGAAGATCCACCAAGGGACCCACTGAAATGTGGCCAAAGGTCTGAGAACTAGGAAAGCAGCGGGTGTCAAGGGCAGGAGGGAAGCAGTGGACAGAATGATGTGGGTGAAGTATGCTCCAAAGATGTTGTGGGAAGAGTTTCTTTTGACTGAAGAGTTTCTTCAGTGGTGTGGTCGGAGCACAAGCCAGACAAGACAATACGGTATGGAGAAGAGTGAGGAACTTGGGACTCAGTGGCTCCTTCAGTGAGGTTACAAGTGAAAGGAAATGGGACAATAATTGAAGGGACAGGTATAGTCCAATGTTTCCTCTAATCTTTTTCATCCACATGCAAGCTTTTTCCATCCATTGTGGAATACATTTTTATGTGCACTGAGGAATGAGCACAACCAGTAGAAACACACAGCCTAACTGTGGGTGCCCTGCAGATCAGCTGTACAGAATTTGAATTTCTCCTGGGTGGCCGCACAAGTGCCCACCTTACTGGGAGTACTTGTGGGGTCAAAGATTATCTGGTATCTGAGGATACAGGGGCCTATGCTCAAGGGGTGAGATAAAGGGACTGGAAGCCAAGAGCAGATGAGAGTTTGGTCTCTGACAGATGGGGGAGTTGAGGTGGTAGTAAGGAAAATGGGGGATATTTTGTGATAGGCCCTGATTTGCTTTGGTGTTCACTGATTTCAAGCTAAAAGAAGGGCAGGGGGCAGGAGCAGGTTTTAGGGGGAGCTATAAGGTGAAAAACTGGTAGTACAGGCTGCACCCCCCAAAACTGGAATTCTCTGGTAAGGCAACAGCCATGGTTGTTACTGGATCAGAGACCCCTGGCTGGCAGGCTACTCGGTGAAGGGCTGGCAGTGACGGTGGGGAGGCGGGCACGAGCGGGCAGCAGACTTGTATGGGGGAAGCCAGGGGCTTGTATGCCTGGAGCCAGCTCCCTGCTGCGGCTTGTTCTGGCAGCCTGGCGGGGCAAGGGCTGGTGGCATCAGCCCAGCAAGGGCTAAGGCCCAGCCACAAATAAGGAGGCTGCTGGGGCTGGAGCTGGGGGGTGGTATGAGACCAGGGGACCTCCCTCTATCCAGCAAAGAAGACTGGGCAGGTCCACAGGCTGCTGGACCAGGAAAGTGCAACTTGTTGAGTCCCATGGCTTCTATCTCCTTAGATAAAAAGAGACACTTGGCCAGAAAGATGGTAGAATGTGCAGGGTAGAACATCCACATGGCTTCTTCATACTCTCTGTGCTTCCCATGAAATGAACACAAAGAAATCACACCCTATCAGGGGCCCATAAAGACTGAATAGTTTACGTGTGACTCCAAATGGGTGTCAAAGATCACTGTTTGCTTGGGTTTTTTTTTTCTCTGTGATCTGATTTCCTTGCTCTAATTACCAAGCGCACAGATAATGTACCTCAGTTAACTTAATAGGTGCCAGTGGAAAACTATCATCAGGCTAAAGAGAAAATATTGTGTTCCCTTTAGCAGTTTACCAGACCATTTCAAATGCCTGCGTTCTAATGTATGTAACTTAACTTTGTCTCTCTCAATGTTGTTTTCTTATTTGTCTGACATGACTAGTTACATACTAAATTCATATTAGAATGAGTGTACCCTATGTTATACTGAATTCATAATAAAGCAAAATGTTATTTACAGTCATTTGTACTTTGGTCTTCCAACTTCAGAAGTATCAATCTTAATGATTTTTTTTTTTTACTGTTGTGAACTAGTAGAACAAATTCAAACAGCCTGCAATTCTGCCTGTGTTAGGGTTTACAATCTGTCAAGTTAGGAAAGCACATTAAAATTGCTGTGACTTGATTTTCCTTTTCAATACTGGATGTAGTGGCAGCAAACAGGAATTGGAGAATAATCATGTCATGTGATAGTTTTCAAAAATGCTTATTCTCAATGACAATTTCTCCTATTTTGATTGACAGTAGCATATCTGGCTCTAACATGGATATGAAGTATGCAGAAGTAAGACAGGAATGAGTATTCCTGTTTTATGAAATTTCTTATTGTCCAATTGTATATTATCCTTATTGCATAATACTTGGAACTTGAAATATGTGAAAGTGCCATGTGCAAACACTCGTTATGAAAACTAGATGCAAAACAGGAATTTAACTGATCTTGTTGGCTCTTTTCATTTAGCTAGTCTTACAAAAATAGCCTCTCCCACTAGGTTTCCTGTAATTCATACAATTAAAGTATGAAGCATCAGTTTTAAATAAATGTTTATGCATGTAATAAGCTATGCACTGGCTATAATGTCTGCAGAAATGGAGATTGCTTTTGTTCTGAAAGCAGCAAAAAGCAAGAGCAGAGAACACCACAGTTTTACGCAGGGTTTTTCTTGTTTTCTGTTTTATTTTGTTTTTCTCCAGAAGCTCTAGGTGAAGGCAGTGAAGTCCAAAGACCAGCTCCTACTCCCAGTGAAGTCAGCGGGAGTTAGATCAAGCCATTCTAAAAGCAGTTGAGTCATTGGAATGACACAGCCAATAACATCTGCATCAGTGCTGCGGATGAATTAGAGCCTTGGGTGCTGGCAGTGCACACAGCTGTGCCTCTGAAGCTGAAGTTGTTGCAGAGTTTGCAGATAAGGGCAGGGGAAGAAGCAATACGGTGGAGGTCAAACAAATTCTTCTCTCCTTGAGGCTGCCCGAGTGTAAAAAAGAGCAAAATTTGTCCCTTCGTGTCATATGGATAAAAGCTTTATCTACAGTGTAATGGAAGAGGTATGGGCCAAAAAGTCAGTTCCTGAATAGGAAGCAACTTGATCCATAGTGATAAATAATTCTACAGTAACTCTTATTGTCTGTCTGTTTTGGCTCTAGCAAATGAGTTAATGTATGAGGTGACTGGATTTTAAGTAACTGTATACCAAGAGTAGGTCCGCTTGACAGCTACGTTAGAGGTGGCTTATCCTAAACGTTCAGCACCTGTCTCTCCTCAAGCAGAATGAGTTACATCCATTCATTTCAGTCTGAGTTATTTATATGCTGTTCTGTGTGGGAAGATTCACCATGGTCTGCCATTCCATTCCTTCTCAGATACAGACTGCAGTTAATAAACACAAGGGAGGAGATTATGTTACTTTAGCCAGCTGATGCATACTAAGGAGAAATAGTAGCTATAGTAATAACACAGTTCATTACCTTCAGCATACTGAAACAGAGACACTAGAGAAGGTAGTGTAAATACAGCATGCTTTGCATAATCATGTGAAAAGCCATGCTGGGCTCACTGCTGCTTTTGTGAAAACCCTGGAAATAATTTTAAAAGAGCACACAGATGCTGCTAGTATTGCCAAAATGAAAGCAAGCTACTGGACACATTGAAAAGCCCGCAGAGGTTGCATAAGGTGTAAGTGAAGGCAGAATCTAGCCCAACTGTATTTCAGCTTAGTAAATTAGTGGATGTTGGCAGGCTAACAGAGTGTGGCATGCCTGTAATGGACTCAGCTGCTGAGTTATGCAGAGCTGATTGCTCTAAATGATCAGTGGAACATCTTTCCTGGAAGGGCTCTGTTAACTTTCCATTCCCTTAAACAACTGGGAGCCGTTCCTTCCTGAACACATTTGGTTATGCAAAGTCTCTAACAGAAGGTTAGAATTCAGGTTCTGTTATATCTCCAGAGGCAGACCACAGAGGCTATGGAGCAGTGAAGATCAGGGATGGATCTGTCCTTGACAAAGTAGACAATTAGCCTCGGGATGGAAGTAAGGGCAAGCCCTCTTTGTCTGCGACTGCAGCTCCACTGGCTAAAATGTCCCCCACAGGGAGCTGCAGGTGAAGGAACACTGCGATAATAGCTGCCGAGCGCTGCAATATGCAGTAAGGACACAGCTGTCTAACCTAGCAAGGTCATATGGGGGCCGTATGAAGCTTAGCTTCCCCATCTTTGTGGGGTTGGGTGAAGGGCAAAGTGCCTGGAATGGTCATGGGTAGGGGGCTGATGGATCCTCCATCGTGAACACTAGGTGCTTGTCTTCTTCAGGGAGAGAGCTATGAAGGCGTTCACCACCATGCATGTACAGAAATCCCAAATGAGTGAGAACTTTCCCACTGCCTCCACTGGAAGCCAGACAAGACCCTCAATGGGCTGGATCCAGAGTCTTACGAGCTGAATGGGAAAACTCTCATGGACTTGAGTAGCTTCAGCTCAGGCCCTGTGATCACAAAAGTAACTGAGTGGTAACACTTCTCCTTGTTTGTGGTAACATGTAAGCAGAGCTAAAGGCTATGTCTGTACTAGAGGGTTTTGTCAACAAAACCCGTGGAGCATTCAGATTACGACAGCATTCTGTCGACAGTAAATCGACAGAACTCAGGAGTTTTGCTGGCAGCCGTTCCTCGTTTCCCGCCAGGAAGAACGCCTCTCAACAGAGATCTGCTGACAGAAAGCCAGTCTGGATGTTCCAGGGGGTGTTTGGTTGGCAGAAAAGGCCCCCCAGGGCATGTGCGTGGTGCCCTGGGGGATGCCCTGTCCACAGCAAGCAGCACTCTGTGGTGCCTGCCTCCAGCCATTCTTAAAACCGCAGGGAGCCTGGGAAACCATGAGGCAGGCAGCTGAGAGCATGGAAGCATCAGAGGCACCATCAGCGCTCTCCAGCGCCGTTGAAGCCACTCCCTACAGTCAAGCCTTTGCAGGTAGCAGAGAGCTGGGTACCCCAGGAACCCCCTGGGCCATCAAGGGACCAGCAGGAGGGGTCCCAGAACCCACCCCGGGGCATGAAGCAGCAGGCTCCCTTCATGGACTGGGGCTGATGTCCAGATCCTCCTGGACCTGTGGGGTGAGGAGGAGACCCTCCTCGACCCCAAAGCCAAGTGCAGGAGTCTCCCTGCATATGCCCGGATGGCCACCACACTTTCAGAATGGGGCCACCCTTCCCACACAATGGAGCATGTCCAGGCGAAGAAAAAAGAGATTCCTGACACTCCAGGGCAGGACCCACCATCTGTTCCTATTACAAGGAGCTGCACCACATTGTGGGGTGGGGGAACACATCATCCCTGAGCCACAGTGTGGACATGGTGCTGGAGACCCCCCACCACCACAGCTGGAGCACCACCAGGAGGAGGAGGAGGCCTCCAAGCTGCAACCACTGCCAGAGGCAGAGCCAGAAACAGAGTCGGAGGAGAGCGGCAGCCTGGTCATCCTCCTGGAGTCAGTCCCCGGCAGCCAGGTTGCTTCCTGAGCTTCACTGGTGCTGAGTGAGTGTCCCTTTGGTGAGTACATCACACACCCCAGGGCCTGGGAGGCAGGTGCAGATGGCAACACTTGCAGCATGCCCCTGGCCGGCTTGGATAGGACCTCGACCTGCTGTCCCAGAACATGGAACCATGTGCAAGTTCATGTATGTCACCTGGGCCCAGCAGGCAGCCCACAGGCACAGGTTCCAGCCTGCTTGCAGCCTCACGGGAGGCCAGATGAGCCCCAAGCTCCAAGTGGGGGGCACCTGCCAGCACCTATCCCAGCTGGAATTGGGCTAGCCACAGGGGCAACGTCTTAACCCCAGACTCACCGAGGAGCGCGGCTCCCGTCATGGGGGCATGCCCTCAGGCGAGGGTTAGCACCCGCTCCCACGGACAGTGCTGTGAGCTGCAGGGGTGTGTGGGGGCCGCAGGGAAGACCAGGCTGCTCCCAGCTCACCCACCCCTTGTTGCAGGACAACCCCCTTGTCTGCTAGCCTGTTGACTTGGAGGGAGCCTCCTGTGCCCCTTGGCCCAGGGGGTGGTGATTGCTGCTCATGGTGGGGGGCAGAGCCCTAGGGGCTCTTTGTAGGCATTAGTCACTGTCTCCCCTGCTTGTCTTCCTTACAGCTGGACCCACACCATCCAAGGGCCAAGCCAGCCCCACACCACCACCAGGGCAGGCCCACAGCCAGAGCAGCTGTCACTGGGCGCAGGAGGACCTCCAGAGGGACCATAACGCCACCTTCTGGAGGATGACAGAGCTAATGGAGTGGTGGGTGCAGGAGGACAGGGAGTGGTGACCGTGGGCCTGGGAACAACTCATGTCCCGATTCGAGGCCACCACCAGTGTCAGGAGAGACATGATGGCCCAGCCGCCCATCCTTGCCCCCCACCTCATCGCCCTGTTCTCCAGTCATTCCGCAAGGCATCCTAGACGCTATGCAGTGGTTAAGGGCAATGGCTTTCCCCCCTCCTCCCCAGAGCCCCCTGCTTCGCCTACGTACCCAGACCCCTCTGCAGCCCCACTGCCTCCATACCTCACCCTGCTCCTGGCCCCAACTCAGCCCCAACAGGGGCCCCGAGCCCTTGGCAGGAGGGATCCTGAGACCAATACCTCTCGAGGTCCTGCTCCCCCTCAGGTTTGTGGTCCCCCACCCCCTCCATGGACTGAAGCTCACCACCCCCATCCCAACCCCTCCCCACTGTACATAGTTCACCAGTTATGCACTTTATACATTGTTTTTATTACAACATTTCTCTTCCACGCCTTTATCTTTTTTTCAGTAAAGCAGTTATTTGAACACTACCCCTGTGTCCATGTTCATTTCACAGGGGTCAGAGAGGAGTGAGAGGGTGAAGAGAAGTGCTGTGTTAAGGACAGGGTAGGGCTGTGGGCTCAAAGCCCCTCTGGGGATGTCCTGGGTAGGGTCATTGGAAGAAGTTCTTCCTCAGGGCCTTGTGGATCTGCAGCCAGTCCTGATGTGCTTGGCAGATGGGCAGTGCACCTGGCTGCTCATAGCTGTGGTCAGCATCCACCCCACACCCTGGGAAGAAGGCCTTGCCTTTCCCTCCACTATGTTTCGGAGGACAGAACATGCAATCACAACTTGAGGGGTGTTGTGCTCCCCCACATCCAGCCTGGTGAGCAGGTTCCTGGCTCGGGTCCAGCTGCTTAGTGTAGGACTTCGTAAGCTAGGGCATGAGGGGTAAGTCCGCGTCCCTAACAATGCATAGTAGCTTGTGCACATCCCCAACCATCAGGTCCCGGCAGGGGTGAAGGTGCCTGCCCTCCATCCTCCAGCACAGGCTGAAGTTGTGGAACACCTGCACATCATGTGTCCAGCACAACCACCCAACATAAATGTCTATAAAGTGTCCACTGTGGTTGACCAGGGCCTGCAAGCACCATGGATAAATATCCCTTGTGGTTGATGTACTTGGCCACGCTGTGTCCGGGGCATGGATTGGGATGTGGGTCCTGTCCTGTCAATAGCCCTGAAACAGCTGGGGAACCCCAGGGTGGTGAATCCAGCCACAACTGCGTCAATGTCTCCCAGACAGACGACCTGCTGCAGCAGGATGGTGTTGATGGCTGTCATGACCTGCAAAGGGAAGGTACTGAACACACATGTCGGGGACTGAGGGAGGAAGCACGTGGGCCCTGGGAGATCCCCTGCCCGTCCCAACTCCTCCCCCCAAGCCCTCCGGGAGCCACCCCGCATGAGGCCGCCAACCCTGGGAGCAGGACTGTATGGGGTTGGGACAGCACAGTCCCCTGGGAATAGGGCTTCCCCCTACCCCAACCCCGTTTCCTGAGGGTCCCTCTTGGGAGGGACACGCACACGTGCATACATACCCCATGCAGGGACTGCAGCCTGAGAGTGCCTCACCTCCAGGAGAAGCACCCCAATGGTGGACTTCCCCGCACCAAGCTGGTTTCCAAGGGAGCAGTAGTTGTCGGGGGTGGCGAGCTTCTACAGGGCGATGGCAACCTGCTTCTCCACAGGGATAGCGGGCCACAGCCAGGTGTCCTGCCTGTGAAAGGTGGGGGCGAGCCAGGCACAGAGCTCCAGGGAGGTGTCCTGCATTTGGAAGTTCTGGAGCCACTGCTGGTCATCCCACTGCCCCATGACCAGCCGGTCACACCAGTCGGAACTGGTGTGGTGCATCCAAATCCACCTGTGCACCTGGGGAGGTGGGTGGAGGTGGAACCATGCAGCAGCAACGGCGAGTTCCTTTAAGCTGGTGTCAGGCTCACCCTCCAAAAGGAAGAGGACAGCTGTCAGGAGGTGCAGCGGGTGCTGAAGCACCTCTGGGTGTCTCCAATGCAAGCCCAGGGACTGCTCTGGCACCTTGGGTGGCTGGAAAGCATCATCATCTCATCAAGCATCGATGCCCTGCTCCAGCAGCTGTGCTGTCCCTCGTGGAGGTAGGCACGCCTCAGCCTGGTTGGGGAACGGGCATTGGTGGGGGGCCATTAAAGGCTTGTCTCACCAGGGCTCCCGAAAGTGATTGTCGGCCATGCAACCCTGGCCATGCAACCCGGCTGACGTGGTTACTGGTGGCCATTTTGTCAACAGAGTGGCTGGGCAGTCTGGCCACTCTCTTTTGACAGAGCAGCTCGAAAGAGTGATCCACGCTGCAGTGGGGATGTAATGTGTGGCCGAAGTTTTGTCAGCAGATGTCTTCCAACAAACACTTCTGTCAACAGATCTCTACAGTGCAGACACAGCCTAACTGCCCTATAGAAACTTATTACAGTCTCTTCAGCTACAGCTGTCACCACCTGGCTATTGCTACCTTACACCGTGATTGTGTGTGTAGGTGCACTAGAGATCGTCTGTCTTAAAATCATGGTGAATATTTTTCACAGGCGCTGATCTAGGAAAGCATGTGCTTAAGGCTAAGCACAGACTTAAATGCTTTGCTGGGCCAGGGTCTTTTTATTCACTGCTTATTCTTTGCCCATCTTTACCACCAGCACTGAGAAAATAAGTCTGAGATATAAAGATCATTCCCGTGTGGCTTTTTAAAATAAAAGCCTAATTATTTTATTTCTGCAGTATGTAGGCCCCTTAATCGCAGTCCAAGATTGGACTGTGCCAGGTGATACACAAACATGCAACTCCTGCAACTTATTTGCATGACTAATCTTTACTCCTACAGATGTTCCCATTGACTTCCCGGGGGTAAGGGTTTATAGGATGGGCCCAAAGTTTTGTAACTCAGAAAGTGTATCGTTTGGGACTCTTTCATTTGTATCTTTAGTGTAGTTCTCTTAAATGCATGCCTGTAAAACCTTTGTCACTCTTCACCCTTCTGGTCAACCCCTGCCAAACTGAAGATTCCACTTCGTGCATGTGTCAAAGTGGGGTTCCAGCCCACTTTAAGTTTATGCACACACAAATTTGATAACCTTTAAGGTGCCACAGGACTCCTCCTTGTTTTCATCTGGAATAAAGAGGCAACACAGGCCCTTCCTCCAGGAACAAAGAAATACGGTGCAGACTTTTTTTGGGGGAATAACAAATCCCTGTTGTCCTGCTGTCTCTGCAATCTTGAATGTTTTCTGTTGGCTTGTCTTTTGGCTTTTCTCCTAAGATCAAGGGAGAATTTTATCTGTTGAATGGCTTTGCTTTATGAAGAACACTGCTGCTGGTGAATCAAACGTTTCCTGTTTATCAGTACACATCCACCCCAAGTATCATTTGCATGCACAGAGCACTATTGTACTGTTTGATTTATGCAACATTGTTCTCTGAAATTGCTGATGCTGTGCTAAATTTCCTTGTTTTTCAGAATAATAATTAACCCAGTGGTGGGAGGATGGAGGTGGGGTGGGGGAGGAGGAGAAAGATTGCAAATATGGTAAAGGAGACCAAGAATTCTAGAGGGAAACAAACCAGGCCCTGTTATGTACAGCTCTGGGATTTTCATTTGCTCTGAACTCAGAACTGATTCCCACAGCTCTCTACTCCTGCTTGGCGCATGCAATGGGCTGCTCCCTCCATGGGAAACAGCATGTCCCTCTTGCTCCCCTGGCTGTTCTCCCCTGCCTCTCCTCCCCCGATACACATGCATACAGGAGTTTAGCTCTTAGCTTTGTGTAGTTAGGGACTATTCAGCCCTGCCATAACTTCATCCCCCAAAGCCTCTTTCATTTCTGGTGAGAATGGAGCCACATGAATCTCCACTCCAGATTAGTCACTGGCTCCACTTCCATTATCTCTCAGACCTTCTGTGCCCATGGATGCTAGGGTAATGGGATTTGCTCTTCAGCTGTTCCATTTACTTATATGTGTTTCAAATCTCAAGGAAGTAGCTTCATACAATCCTCATTTAATTTTAAGCAACCCAGCATAAATATTTTCCCTATTTCCTCTGCTCAAAGTAACACCCAGAGCCTAAGGCCTGGCTTGGACAGTAGTAAAATCTGCACTAGCAGTAGATTTAAGATGCAATATCTCACAACTCTGAGGAGCCGCAACCAAGCTTCAGCCTACTGGAAAAAGCAGGTTTCCAAAATCCTAAGGGAATTTGTCCTCTTGTCTTGAAGAAGCCTGAAATACTGACCTTAAGTTCAGCTATTTTTAGGTGGAAGGAAGCTATATTAGTTCACCTTTGACGCTTCACTGTGATCTTTGTACAGAGGACTGAGCTAAGTGAGCTGTTTGGCTTTACAGAAGCAGGGCTATGACAAATAGTCCCAATTACCATTTGAAAAAACAAAGGCATACAATAATTAAAATTGCTCTTCTGTGACATAACGGCATATGGAGAACAGTGCAGCAGAGGGTTTATTGGCACCAGTTGTCTGTTCTACACCTCTTGTGATGGAATGTCCAGACGTATATAATTAAACACAAGGGACAATTACACTGTATACATCTTCACCATCATTGTCTTTTTCCACCACCAGTTTATGATCATTTGAAGTCAACTTTTGCAGTAAAACTGAGAGCATCCTTCAAGTGATCTTCCACTGCTAAAGTGACCCCTCCCAAAGCACGGACTTGTCTTGTCCAAACAGCCTCATGGCTAGCACCCACATGCCTGGGCAAGGAGACCTGGATTTTGTGCCCATCTCTGTCATTCACTTGCTGTGTTGCTTCCCCTTTGTGCTGCTGTTTGTGTTTCTGCTACATACACCCCAGCCTTTCTCCTGCCTTTACTATCCAGAGTGTAAGTCTCCAAGATGAGCTGTGGGTCAGTGATTGGTTGAACAGGGTCTGCCACCATTTAGTCTTGATCTCAGGGGGACTCTAAGCACTGCTGTCCTCCTGAGTAATGGGGAAAGGGGTCCAGTTGCTGGCCATTAAGCCTAGGATTCAATTCCATTTTCTGCCACACACTTCCTGGGTGACCTTGGCAAGTCATAGAACTAGAATGAACCTGGAGAGGTCATCAAGTCCAGTCCCCTGCACTCATGGGGGGACAAAGCACCATCTATACCACCCCTGAGAGGTGCTTATCTAACCTGCTCTTACATCTCTAAGGATGGAGATTCCACAACCTCCCTCAGCAATGTATTCCAGTGTTTAACCTTCCTGACAGGAAGTTTTTTCTAATGTCAAACATAAACCTCCCTTGCTGCAGTTTAAGCCCACTGTTTTTTGTCCTATCATCGGAGGTTAAGGAAATCAATTTTCTCCCTCCTCCTTATAACGACCTTTTAGATACTTGAAAGCTATGTCCCTTCTGTCTTCTTTTTTGCAAACTAAACAAACCCAGTTCTTTCAATCTTCTCTCATACGTCGTATTTTCCAGACCTTTAATTATGTTTGTTTTCTCTTCTCGGGACCTTCTCCAATCTGTCCACATCTTTGCTGAAATGTGGTGCCCAGAACTGGACACAGTACTCCAGTTGAGTCCCAGTCAGTGCAGAGCAGAGAGGAAGAATGACTTTTTGTGTCTTGCATAAGATAATGTCTTTTTGTGTCTTGCTAAGTTAATGATAAGTAACTTAGCTTCTCTGTGCTTGTATTCCCCATCTGTAAAACGGTGATAACAGCACTGCCTCTCTGCAGGGGGAGTATTGAAGATAAATATGTTAAAGGTTGTGAAATGCCTATCTGCAATGGTGAGGGGGGAAGAGCAGATGCCACATATGGGGCTTGTCTACACTTGCCCCCAACTTCAAAGCGGGCATGTTAATCAGAGAGATGGGAGATTACTAATGAAGTGCTGTGGTAAAGTCAGTTTTGAGTAAAGGCACTTGGAAGTAGCATCTGCACTTCAAAGTATGTGCGGCTCCATGCATGCCGGCACTTCGAAGTTAGACACTTCAAAGTTGCCGCAGGGGAGAATTAGCCTAATGAAGTGCTGCGTATTCACCGCAGCACTTCATTAGTAATCTCCCATCGCCCTGATTAACATGCCTCCTTTGAAGCTGGGGGCGAGTATAGACCCAGCCATGGTGATCACCAGAACCCTGAGCACATAAGAACCAGCCAGCCCAGTGCATGAGAACAAGAGGGAGAAGCCGTTCAATGCTGTCTCTGAGCACTGCCTGTCCCGATACAGATGAGGCCATATCAGATGTTTCAGAGGAAGTGGCAGGGGGAGAGGGAAGAAAATCCCCAGAATACTGTCTTCTCAAATCTGAAATATATGGTGACCCATTTGTACTCTGGGGCCCTAAAAGATATTTATCCTGGGTGCGCTTCCTTTACTAACCAGCATCTGCAATCACTTGGCAACATTGTAGGAACAAGTTTCTTTGAAGAAGTATGTCTGTTCTTCTTCCCGAAAGAGTCAATGTGATGGAGGTAGAGATGAAAGAATGTGCGCCTTCAAGAACATATGTGGGAGGACACTAAGGTTATTTTGACAAGTATCAGAGGGGTAGCCGTGTTAGTCCATATCTTCAAAAACAACAAGAAGTCCTGTGGCACCTTATAGACTGACAGATATTTTGGACCAAAAGCTTTCATGGGCAAAGACCCCATTCTGTGCCCACGAAAGCTTATGCTCCAAAATATCTGTTGGTCTATAAGGTGCCACAGGGCTTCTTGTTGTTTTTTAAGGTTATTTTGGGGCTTTTGGTCTGTTTTAAATCATGGCCATATACCAGCTGCTGAGACATGCCTTACAAGTGTAATCTGTGCTGCAGGGAGGGACGGTAACACTAGCAGCAGCTATGATATTTTGTAGCGTTAGCATAAAACTGAGCACATGCTGGGAAAGAAACAGGCACAGAAGAAGGACACTTGGGATGTACAATGAGGCTACTCATTCCTGAAACCCTTCCTGAGGTGGCATCTGAATTGAATACACTGAGTCAAGGGATATATGCCAGCCAGCATCCTGAGGTGCAGCTACTTAATATATGGCTATCACACAGACAGTTCCTAGCTTAGAGTTAGAAGCCACTCAAGAGGTAAGTGAAGCTTTTGATTAATGGTACTAGCTCCTCTGTGTGTTGGGCAAAGGTTTCACATTAGATACCCGGTTTCCGTTCCTGTTTATTCAGGTTCTTATAGCGCGCTCCTCAGGTAGATATCTGCAGGTTTCCCCATTCTGTCATGGGCAAGCATGTTTTGGGGCCTTACTTGGACATGCTTTGACAGAGCTAGATCTGAATACCCTCAAGGCAGAAGACAGTAAAAGATTATTCGTCTGGGCCAGACACTTCTGAAGCAGAATTGCTAGTAGTCCTCATGAAAAATATGAAGACTGCAATTTCTCTGAAGTGCAACATTTCCTCCCTATCGGGGGGAAAAAAAAAAAAAAGAAAGGGGGGAGGTTTCTCAAATGATGTGGAGAGGGTTTTACCTGCCTTCAGAGACTGTTTTACAGAAGTTATATTCTTAGGCTGAGCAGAATTAGATCTTTTTTGAGGGTTTTATTATTCAGGTTTGGGTTATGAGTATTTTCCAATTGTAGGATTAAATTTTAAGTGGTACAAAATTATGGAGGGGGAGTCAGACAATTTTTTTATCAATGGAAATATTTTCCTCCATTTGTGTTCATTTGATAAACATTTATTTCACCAATAGGAGTTAAATCCTTCCAAGTCAACCCAAAAGTCCCCAGGTACCTCCCTCTAGACATTCTCTGCCAAACTGAAATCGAACCAAGTCAAGGATTCCCAGAAGTGAATACCATTAGCTTGGTCTACCATAAAAAGGTACTGGGGATGTACTGGCACGTTGACAATTTCCCTGAAATGTTCAATGCTATATTAACTAGGGATTTGGTTCTTCAGCAACTATTTGTGGTATTTTTAAATAAATTTTCCTGGTAGCTGTCTTATCTCTTCAAAGTTGAGAGTTTTGTCTTGCCAGCTCCTCTTGGTTTTTTTTTTTTTTCTTTTGGGCAAGCCCAGAGTGTCCTTTTGTATCATGCCAGAAAAATCCGATTGAACTGTTGAGGTAAAACATGATGTTCCAAAGACAGAAAAAAAACATAAGGCAAAGCCAGATGTCTTATAGCTGACTGCCTAAATGTTTCTTCTGAAAGACCATTCTAGGTGAAAAAAGTAAAGTGGTCTCCCTGTGAATTTTATCCATGGCCTTTGTTTTAAGGTGTAATTTAGGTGCTCTGGAATGCAGACATCCTCTCCACTAGATGGGAACAAAGATTGTTTCCAATAGGCCACTGAACGTACATCAAATGGTGAGAGTTTTCAATGGCTAGTGATTTTAGTAGGATACTTACCAGAGACAAAATATGGTTTCCTATTATTTACATCTAATCTAAGCTTTGTTACCTTTGTATTGTCATGTTGCTTGATCTTGCAGGGTGTTTTGTTTTGTTTTTTGGTGGCTAAAAAAGACTTCTAGAAAGAGCTATTGCTTCAGTAGGGTGAAAGACCTGGATTTCTCCAAAAACCTCACTTTCATCAAAACTTACATCAATACTTGCTAATTATATCAAGGGTCAGTAAGACCCACCAGAATGGTGACATGAAAATCTGAAGTGTGGCTGACTCATTTCATTTAGCCCTAAAATATTTGAATTCAAGAGCACTAAGCATTTTTGAGATTCCGTGATCACTGAATATCCTATTGGGAAAGATTAAGTGAATGGTACTTCGCAATTATTCAGTGTTCTTCACAAAAGATTACGGAAAGTTTTTCTGGAGTAGTTGGATGAAGGTGAGTGCTAATAAACACTTCAGGAAGATCCATTATATTGCTTTACAGTATATAATAAGGGAAGTAAGGAAAAACTGATTTCTCAAAGGCTCTTACAAAGCAATAGAAACAACTCTCAGAGAGGCAGCCACATCAAAAACAAGTCCTGTTGCACCTCATAGAGTAACAGATATTTTGGAGCATAAGCTTTTGTGGGCAAAGACCCACTTTGACAGATGTGTGAGGCGGGGTTCAGAGAAGGATTTAAAGAGGGAGTCACAGTAAAGGGGAAGGCCAGAGCTGGCAAGGTCTATTCAGTCAGGGTGGAGGTGGCCCATTATCGGCTGTTGACGTGGAGTTGGGAACATCAAGAGAGGAGAAATCAAGTCAAATCAGTCCAGGGAGATGTGGCCTATTGTCAGTTGTTAATGTGGAGGTGTGAACATCAAGAGCAGGGGGAAGAACTATGTAAGTATTAATAATATAATGTAAGCATCTGCACTTCACTGTAGGGTTTACAGGTATTTTTCCTCCAGGCATACTTTAGTGGGCATTCTTTGTCATGTTGCACAACAAAGCCTTCAATTTAAGTGATAAACATGTTTAAAATCTCTTCTATCACCACATTTGTTTGGGTTAATTTATAATCCTTAGGGTGGGGATAATTTTTAAAATATTGGTTAAATGTGCAGCCAGACAAAAACTACAATGCAAAAAAACTTACGCTTATAGCAGCCTTACAGACTGCTTTAATTTTTTAGAGGGAGTGTCTGTTGACCACTGATTATCAATAGCTACCTAGGAAGGTTGTCTTAATAGAAAGTACTCCAAAGATGGGTTGAGATGAGAGAACAGATCCTTGATAGCCAGCATGACACAGACCATTCTTTAACAACAAAAAACAAACAAAAAAAAGTATAGAATGTGAAATGCCTTTCTTTTCCAGAAAGGCCGGAATCACCTTTATGTATAAGTAATATATGCACATTAAGGAATATGCAGTAGATATTACATTATGGCCCAGCTCCTCAGAAGATGTTGGCGCCCACAACAGGCACATACAGCTATGACAGAAGGGGTGTGAACTGTGTGCTGCCATTCTCATTGGCCATTTTCTTCTCAAATGTTCAAGTGGGAAGAGGGAGCTGCTTATTATTCTCCTAGCATGAATAATCTGCATTATTTGTTTATGATCATGGTGCCAGAAAGCTGCAGCTGGTCCCCATTCTTCTGGGTGATGTACAAATATCAAATAACTTAACGGCTGAAGGTGGGGGAAGGAAGTACTATCATTCCCATCTTACACATGGGGAAACCGAGGCACAAAGTCTAAATGACTTGTCCAAATTCACATTCAGGAACTAAACCAGCATCTCTATTGCTCCCAGTGTCTTACCACAGCCTGCTTCTTATGCATGGCTGTGGCCACACTTGGCCAAAACTTCGAAATGGCCATGCAAATGGCCATTTCAAAGATTACTAATGAAGTGCTGAATTGAATATTCAATGCCTCATTAGCATTAGGATGCTTCCCGCCACGACACTTCAAAAGAGCTGCTTTCGAACCCTCGCAGCTTGGTGCAGCTACATGGGGTTCCTTTTCGAAAGGACCCCACTCCTTTCGAAATCCCCTTATTCCTCTCAGGCTATGTCTACACTAGCCCAAAACTTCAAAATGGCATTGCAAATGGCCATTTTGAAGTTTACTAATGAAGTGATGAAATACATATTGAGCACTTCATTAGAATGTCGGCAGCCGCAGCACTTCGAAATTGCTGCGGCTCACCACCGTGCAGCTCGTCCAGATGGGGGTCCTTTTTGAAAGGACCCCGGCAACTTCGAAATCCCCATATTGGATTTCGAAGTTGCCGGGGTCCTTTTGAAAAGGACCCCCGTCTGGACGAGCAGCAGCAATTTCGAAGTGCCACGGCTGCTGGCATTTTAATGAGGCGCTGAATATGTATTTCAGCACTTCATTAGTAAACTTCGAAATGGCCATTTGCATGGCCATTTCGAAGCTTTGGGCTAGTGTAGACACAGCCTCAGTGGAGGGGAATAAGGAGATTTCAAAAGGTGCGGGGTCCCTTCAAAAAGGACCCCCATGTAGCCGCGCCGAGCCACAAGCATTCGAAAGCGGCACTTTCGAAGTGCCGCAGCCAGAAGCGTCCTAATGCTGATGAGACATTGAATATTCAATTCAGCACCTCATTAGTAATCTTCAAAATGACCATTTGCATGGCCATTTCGAAGTTTTGGCCAAGTGTGGCCACAGCCATGAAGTGACAATGACACACGTCTTCAGACATATCCTGTGCTCCTGTAGTCCCTCTGTGGGTGATGGGAGAGTCAGACTCAAACTATGACACTGCTGCTCCAGTTTCTGCCCTTAGCTTGGGGATTTACAAGTATGCAGGTAGGCACAAACACCAACCAGAGGGGACTCCTCGAACCAAGTACAAAACTTATGCAGAAATCAAAACTGCTTTGGATTTACACTTTTGTAAGAGAAATTTATAAACGTGACCCATGTGATTTGCAGAATATCTGATTAATCTTCTCTATGAATTGAATGAAATAAACACTGAACTGTTTTCTGAAACCTGCCTGTTCACCAGCACACTTGCAATGCCATCTTTGAAACCATCCTCAAGTAAGTGAAATGGGTTTAGGTGGATTAAGATGAAAGATTTAGTTTTTGATGCTATCCTAAATGCATAGTGTCCTGTTATCTGTTGATGTAAATTGATGTTGGTCCACTAAATTCAGTGGAGAGATATCATCTTCCTCTAGCTGAGGATCTGGCCCTTAATGCAGAGATGGTGGCCAGTGATCTATCAGATTACAACACTTCTTTCCAAATAATTTTTCTGCTGTCTTGACAGATTTATGATTTCATACCCATGAAACTATTATTCTATAACTGCTTAAGTTATTGAAACATTGACCATTTTTAATATTAAGAAGTAAGATACCTCTGGCCTTGACATCCCCTTCAGACGTTCCAACCTTATCATATCATATCTTTTCTTTCTCCCGATAAATCCCATCTTTATTCTTGACAATTCTGTATTTTCCTAACATAGCCTGAATTCTTCCCCTAATTCAAAATACTGGAATGTCACAGTTTAAATATTTTGTCTTTTTTTTTTTCCAATTTCGTTAGGATTCAAAGAGCCTTGATAGCCAACAAATGACAGAGATCCTGATGATTATTTATTTTTATATATACATTTTAGTGACTATAATATGCTCATTTAAAGTACTTAAGGAGGCTCAGGGTAAAACTACTGTGCATTAAAATCCACTAAATATCACAAGGCTTGTAAATTAGGAAGAGCATGTCAAGCGACATGTGGAAATGGGCTCTTGTACAAGATTCGCTTTCAGTGAGAAGAATGAGTATTGTTCCCTGGAGTACCTAAAGCTCAACTGGGTAATTCCGTACCAGCTTTTACTATTTTTCTCCAAGCATTTGTTGTCTTTCGGTTTTTTTTATTTCTTCCATTGTGCATCTCTATTAGATATTTCTCATGGGCCAGCTATCAAGAAACACCCTGCTGTGCTGTGGTGTGGCGAAAGAAGGCATTTTCAACCATAAACAAGGTATTGTGTGGTTTTAAAAGAAACCCTGACAATGACAAGTCTCAGATGGCTTGTAATTGTTTAAATGTATCTTATTTGTATTGCTTAGAGAGAGTGAATATGTTTGAGAAATTGACCGGTTTGACAAATTTTAAATGCTCAGATCATTACAGGGTAGATTAGAAGGTGGTTTTTATGAAGCATATTGCATGCTTTTTTGGTGTGGTCTCTGAATCAGTCTGTTTATACCTTTTGCTAAGAGTAAAATTTTAAAAAGCTCTTAAGCCCTAAGGACTTTTGATTAGAATGAGGCATTTCTCTACATGGGACTTAGTCTCTTAATCAGTTAAGCGCTTTAAAAAGTGTGGGGAAAATTTAGTTGAGTTAAGCACACAGAGCAAGGACTGAACACCCTTTTCTTCCCATGGATGAATGTCTTCTCACCGGTGGGACTTTTTGTATGCACAGGAGTTCTCTAGCATAGCAGATCTCTAATGTTGTGATATACTGATTGGCTAAATTAATTCATTGTTTGTCTTTGATTATTTTTGCTGCTGCATGGTTGTTTGTGTGTCTCAGACTGATTAATTGATAGGGTGCCTAGAACTTTTTGTAAGCAGGGTTTTATTGTAGCTAAACTGAAATGATTTATTTAATGGGTTGCAGTACAGAAAACTCATAAAGATGAAGGAATGATGACATTCACTGCCTGTAATATAATTAAGAATGCAGTCAGACAATAATTGAAAGAGACAATATTGCTGCATTTTAAAACCATTGTATGCAAAGAAGTAACAAGATCTGCCTCTAGGTACCAAGTGAGAACTTGGGACCTACATGCATAATATTTGTACTGAGGGCATTACTGGCTTTCAGAGTTCCCATTCAGATATTTTGGCTGGAAAAGGGCCCCGGGATATCCATTTCTTGCACACCTGCACAGTAGCCCCTGTTTTTATAGTGTGTAAGACTAGTGCCACAGTCTGCACTAACCTACCAGAAGGATCTCAATCCACATAGGCCAGGGCATGGGGAAACACAGAATTCTGTGTTCCCTAAGATGGCACAGTGGCTTTGTTACATGTTTTGTGGTGAGAATCTGCCCCAAGATGATGGCCATGTTACGTATGTTACAGCCCTGTGGAGTTGCCCAGTTTAAACAGGTGTCTTTGTCTGACTTACTGTTCTCATACTGGCCCAGAATAATGGTAGGACTTTTGGTTTTTATCCTGATTTCATGAGTCTTTTGGGTCTGGGTCAGTGTTCCTCTAACTTTAAGGGTGCTTGCACATTGATGAATTACTGACCAAATAACCAACCTACAGTAACCTCTTTATCAATGAAATTCTCTCCTACCCTGACAAAGCCCAAGTAATCAGATTTGGGGCTGGGTCAATGGACAAGAATTAACAGAGCACTAATAGTCCAGGGCCAGACCATGGCCTGGACAGTACATAGGAGAATGGGAACACACTAGGTGCTTCTCCCTCATTGCTTTGCTTGTGTGAGGGTAGGGGTCAGTGGTACAAGGGAAGAGCACAGGGTCTGTATCCTCTAATCCTGATGGCACAGGGAGGAGACAGGCCAGCTCACAGAGAGGGGATGAGCCTGCAAGGTTAGTACATGATACTCATTCAAGGAGTGTGAGTAGCATCGGCTGCATTGCCATGGCGCACTCCGGCACCCCGGGCGCATTCTGCCTCCCTAAAACAGAATCTTGCCTGCTTCCCACTGCAAAGGACTGTACCTACAAAGGCACTACTGAACCCTTAATTATAGGTGAGATTTTTTTTAAGCTCTCATCACTGGGCTAACTCTGCTCTCGCTGAAGGCACCAGTCAGTGTCCTTGGTGCAGGGAAAGCCAGTGCTTTAAAAACTCCTCTCCATGTTGAATTTGATTTACTAATTTGTGTGGGTTTCCTGTATATTAGAATCCACAGGCCTGACTCTCCTTTTGCTTGGATCAGGATAATCGGCTGTAAAGCCATGGAAGTCAGAGCAGTTACACCAGTGGGAGAGGAGAATTGGCGTTTTGGCTTTGCTTTCAGTATACTTCCTATTGATTTATGCTACCATGATCCCATTAGTGGACATTGCAGAGGGGATGTGGATGCACTGGAGAGATTGAATGGTGGGCTGGAGCACATGACTTATGAGGAAAGGCTGAGGGGCTTAGTCTTATTTAGTCTACAGAAGAAAACAGGGGAAGGAGGATTTGATAGCAGCCTCCAGCTACCTGGAGGGGGCTTGCAAAGAGGATAGAGAGAGGCTGTTCTTACTGGTGACAGATGTCAGAATGAGTGACAATGGTCTCAAGTTACAGTGCGAGAGGTCTAGGTTGGATATGAGGAAAAACTGTTTCACTAGCAGGCTGGTGAAGCTCTGGAATGGGTTACCTAGAGTGCAGTGGAATCTCCATCTGTAGAGGTATTTTAAGTCTAGGCTATCCTGTTTGGGATGATTTAATTGGGATTGGTCCTGCTTTGGGCAGGGGATTGGACTCACTCACCTCCTGAGGTCTCTTCCAGCCCTATGATTCTGTCATTAGCTTCTCCTCAGGACTGAATATTTCCCCTGCATACATTCACCTGAAGCACTAGCTGTGCAGTCCACCCTCCGATTAATTTAATTGGTTTCTGAAGTCATATGTTGTAGTTTGCAATCAAGTACTGGAAAAGGGCACTATTAATCAGAACATGAGTAGAGATTGCCAGACTAATGGTGTACTATAGCCCTGTTTACTGCAGAACAGAACGATTGAGGTCTCTGTTACAGAAAGCCATTAAGAAATGAAAAGCTTATTAAAAGGAAACTGCTGGCATATTAATTGCATGAGGTAACCACATGCTTCTTTCCCTTCGCTACTAAAAAGGCACTGGATTCTTACATTGTTGGAGTAGGGAGTAGTCTTGCTTCTGTTACCAGGAATCAGTTCCCTCAGGGTCAGGTTATGTTCCCAAAATGACATTCACCTCTCCCCACTCTGCGTTCCAGAGAGGGCTCAGAAAACTTCAGAGCAGATTCCCCTACTGAGGACTGTCCAGGACCCAGGGCAATGTTCCCTCTATTTTTTCACATGCATGTGCAGAATAAATTTTGTTATGGGCACCAAGGCATTTCCGATTGTGCCCCATTAATAGAAACACACGTTGCCGGCAGTGGGCGGTCTGCTAATCCTCTGGGCAGCACCTGAACGTCTCCTGGGCAGCTGTTCAAAGGCTCATCTTACAGAGAACACTGGCATAGGGGTGTGGGTGGAATAAAGTTTGGTAGGCAGTGGACAGGGCGAAGACTGAATGGAAATGGGTGTCGTCTTCCCCAACATTTCTCCTTTTACCCAGGTAAGTTATTGGCAAAATTAAAACAACTCAAGGTTGTAGTTGGCTTCTGGCTCTAATAAGGCTCCTCCTTTAGTGGGACCAGGGCAGAGAAAGCATCTAAGGGCAGCCACTGGCTGACAAAGTGCTGACAGCATGGCTCCAGTGGATGTGTGCTGCCAGTCCTGTTGCCAAGGCCACAGCTTGTCTGGAGGCCTGTTGCCTCTGAGCAGAGGGTCCCTGTGATCTCCCAGGAGCCAGGGTGGAGCCTGTGACCCGTTCTGTGATGGGGCAAACCCTGCCATCAACCCTAACCCAGCAACAATTTCCTTTCCGTTAGCCTTCATGTGGAGGACTGGGAAACTGGACGTTCAGTTTGAACAATGAAAATGGGTGAGCTCAGCCCTGCTTTCAGGTGCTAAGTGAATCAGGGCTTCGGATCCATAGTGAGTAGGAAGTTAAACTGTTTCCACGTGGGGTCTCAGAAATGAGGGAATGTTGGTGTAGATCTTAAGATTTTTATGGAAGCTTGAATTTGGGAGAAAATTTGAGCTGACAGCACCCTTTAACCCCCTGTAAATGTGTATTCAAGCAGTATTGTAACAGTCCCATTATGATATATAGGCATTCCAGCACTGAGAGAGGAGAATGCTGCAAGGTACTTGACTTACTTAAACACTTATACTCCAAGCGGAACAGAGTTCACCTACAAGTCTCCTCCACTCTGTCTTGGGACAAAACTTCTAGCTTACCCCAGGAGCACCCCAGTTGTCCTTCTGTCTCAGTAGTTCTCTTCCATGTCATCTGAGGTCTTTCTCTTTTGTGTTTCCCTTGCGGGTTCCATGTGAGAGCTTGACGGCCTATGCTGGAAGATGGTTTTCGGAGAGTGTGGCCTAGCCAGCCCCACTTTTTTTCTTTTTTCAGTGTACACAGAGCCAATTTTCAAACACTAGGAGCTATCCCATTTTCATACTGAAAGGGACTAATGCTGGTTACATGGTAATGACTGCAGGGAGTCATTGAAAAAAAATTCAGAACTGATGAACTTAATGTGTTGTACTCTTCACAATTAAAAATGATCTGATTTTTAATAGCTAAAAGTAAATGCATTCCTGGGCTGAGGCACAGTATGAAAATGCCACCCTAGTGTGAATCTTAAGAATCCTGCCATGTGTATTTGAACATGTTTTTACATAAGAAATACTGTGCTCTGCTTCCTGGCAATGTAGGGCTACGTCTACACATGAAGCCAACATCGAAATAGGCTATTTCGATGAATAACATCTACACGTCCTCCAGGGCTGGCAACGTCGATGTTCAACTTCGACGTTGCGCGGCACCACATCGAAATAGGCGCTTCGAGGGAACGTCTACACGCCAAAGTAGCACACATCGAAATAAGGGTGCCAGGCACAGCTGCAGACAGGGTCACAGGGCGGACTCAACAGCAAGCCGCTCCCTTAAAGGGCCCCTCCCAGACACAATTGCACTAAACAACACAAGATACACAGAGCTAACTGGTTGCAGACCCTGTGCCTGCAGCATGGATCCCCAGCTGCCGCAGCAGCAGCCAGAAGCCCTGGGCTAAGGGCTGCTGCCCACGGTGACCATAGAGCCCCACAGGGGCTGGAGAGAGAGCATCTCTCAACCCTCCAGCTGATGGCCGCCATGGAGGACCCGGCAATTTCGACGTTGCGGGACGCGGATCGTCTACACGGTCCCTACTTCGACGTTGAACGTCGAAGTAGGGCGCTATTCTGATCCCCTCATGAGGTTAGCGACTTTGATGTCTCGCCGCCTAACGTCGAAGTTAACTTCGAAATAGCGCCCTACGTGTGTAGCCGCGACGGGCGCTATTTCGAAGTTCGTGCCGCTACTTCGAAGTAGCGTGCACGTGTAGACACAGCTTAGGTGTGTTAACAGTGCTGGCATAATAAGATGGATGACTCTACTGGTTCTCTAGGACAGGGCATTTTAATTCATAAATTCTGATTCATTGTAGGGAGGCCAATCATGGGTTTCTGTTGTGCATACAAATCTGGCATACATTATTCTTGGCTAAAATTATTCCCTCCCTGTATATATAGTAAGCTTAATGCAGGGTTATGATCTAAGACAAAATTCTTTTCTGGTGCTTAGGAGTCAGGCCAGAGTGACTCCATTGACTTCAGTTGAGTTGTGTGGGCACAGAGTACATTCTCAATAGCTTGCAAACCTACAAGATTTTGAAGACTACAAGGGTGTAACTGACTGCAGACGTGAGCCCTTTACTCATTGGTAGAACCCATTTTAATTCTGACGTGATTCTTATTGGACGGATTTGACCCTTTTTGGCTTTAACGCTCGTCTTTTCTTTGTGATAAACAGAAGTTATGATGCCGGTAATCGAAGCATTCACGGTATTTCTTTGCTTAGCATGACAACTACTTCAGATTTTACGTATTGCAAGTGCAAAATGCATTTTCTTGGGCTATTTACACACAACTGGGCTTCAGTTCATCAGCATTTCTGTCTCTCCCCCTTTTTGGAAAACTGGAGGATTTGCAATCTGCCAAGACCATGAGGATGTAGTTAGTGTGCATCAAGCCATCTTAATCTCGTAACTTGCCATCTCCCCAGACCTGACCCAACTGGAAGAGCTCAGGCACATAAGTTTAGAGGAATTTTCTTATTGTGTAAATTCTACCTTTTGTAGAAGCTCGAGTGCCGTGACCAAAGTGCCAGTCCCCCCCTGCCCCCACACACACACCCAAGTTCTCTCATATAACCTTACTCCTACATAAAGGCCCCAAAGAATCTGACCTCTGTGTAAGGCTAGCGCAAAGTCCCGTAGGAACCAGTGACCACAACAAATCTTGCCACCATCCACTCCAGCTATACAAGGCACATTTCTGCAACCTGCCATTACAAAGATGCACACTGCTCTGTGCTTATTTCAAAAACAAAATCCTACCAACCTCTTCCCCCCGTCCCACCTCCACCCCTGGATACACACACTCACTCCACAGCATGCAGAGTTCCCTACTTCAGAAGAAGATGAAACTACAAACTGCCTATGACAGATGTTAATTGTGTCACTTAATGCACTCTTGGAAGGCAGTTGGATGCTATGGTGAAGAGTAGCATAAGAACATATATAGACTAAAACCCCCAGGAATATTTTGTTTGCAAAATAATTTTGTCAAGCAGTCGCTCTCAGGTGAGGCATTCAGTAGTAGAATCTTGTGCTGGCAAACGCCTTCATTTTTACTGATGATGTATTAACCAATCACATAGGTGCAGTTAATGATTTCTATGACATCCCGTTGCTAAGGCCGGGAGGTGTTTCTGTGTGCATTTCAAACTGGGTCACTTTCAGTGCTAAAATGGCCAAAGACTAAAATGTCTTGATTATTTCTGCTTTACTAAACAGGATATAAAAGAACTTATGATTCTAAATGTTGTATTTGTAATATTAGACATGGCTCGTTATAGGCGAACTCATGTCCCAAAAGCCGTTAGATTTAGTGGCGTCTGATTGCTAATTACCCCCGAGAAACATGTTTGCCCACAACTGACCCATCTAGTCCAGCTCAGCAGCTAAATGTCACTCTCTAAATTCCGATGGCAGGCATCCAGAGAACATGTCTTTAAAAGTTAGAGTACCCAGTACAGCTCTCTAGTGACAGCCTTTGTAACTTCCCAAGAGCTGATGAAGTTCTACTTGCTAATGCCGGGCGTGAATTTGCCTAAGGATTCACGGGACTAGTACACAGTGTGTCAGATTACACAAGCCCTGGACATAGAAGAGGCTTGATCACTCATATGCAGTGGTGCCGGGAAAATTTGTAGCTGTGCCATCCGTAACCTAAACCTTGAAGGCAACTGCTGTCGGGGCTTAGTGGATTCACCTAAGGACTGGTAAAACACGGGGGACAGGAGGATTAAAAGAACCGTTATTTTCAGGTCAGGTTATCAAAGCTATGATACCAGACCAGGCCCGATGATAGAGGGCAGATGGGGATAAAGGAGGCAACTGCCATGAGACCCAGTGATTCAAAAGGTCCTGAGGTACCCATCTGCCACTGCTGCTGTTGTGGCAGCCAGAGCCCTGGGCCCTTTAAATCACTGCCGTACCACTGTGCAGCACACGCTGAGGGCTGGCTGCCCCAGCCTTGGCCCTTCTGCCCAAGGCCCTGCCCCTTCCAGGAGTGCAGAGAGAGCCTCCCCCACCTTGCCCAGGGGCCTGGCAATTCTGTTGTCCCCCCCTCTCCCCCCCGTGCCAGACACATGCTAATATGCATGTGATGAAGTTTATTAGGAGTGACAGCAAGCAGCATTAAGGAAGGACTGCAGTGATGACGTGTGAGCTCTGCCCCAAAGATGGCAGCAGTTTGAGCATTCACATGGAGCTTGTCAGTGGAAGTGGGAGTATCCCTCTATCTGGTATAATCATGAAGTACAATCACCGGAGCACTAAAATGGCCAAGCCAAATATGAAGCAGGTCCCTGGTATGTTAAAGTGCAGATGAGTTCCACCTAAGTCCTGCTCTAGCAAGTGCCAACTGGCAGGCATCACTAGAGCCTGTCTGAGAGCTGGGAATACCAGTGCGCTGAGCATGTGCCTTCTCCATACCACCCGGGCCAAGAGTGAGGTAGAAGGGTGTAGGACTGGCTACAGATCACTAAGGAGCGGAGACTATCCTGTGCAGCTGATGTCTCCTTGTGGTGCAGGAAAAGGGCTGGGAAAAGATTGTAACTGGCTGGAGCATTAAGAGAGATACTAATTTGCAGGGGGAAGAAGGGGCAGCTTTAGTGTCTTTCTCCTATCTCCTGTTTGACTCGGTGCTGCTGCCATTCAAGTCATCTGCAGTCACTTCAGGAGACCTCTTCTGCCCCTGGCCCTCATGAGGATGTCAGATTCATCCTCAGGGGTTTCTTAGCCTGGTGCAGATGGGGTGGGTGGCGGGGCGGGGGGAGTGAAGGAGAGAAATTAAGTAATCGGGGATGTTGAGCAATCATACAATATTAATGTGTATACGTAGATTTATAAAAGTATAAAATTGTGTAACGAAGCACTTGAAAATAGAAGCCCTCTAGCAGAGAGAGCATGAACTCTGAGTAAGAACTACATTAATGATCTGTAACCTGAAGCAATCTTGTGCTGGCCGAAGGAAAACAGTATCAAGAAGGGATGCAGTTTAAGGCACTGGTTGGTCAAAAAGGATAGTGTCCACTTTATGAATACTTGGTAACTAATTCTATTTTAGGGTAAATTGGTGTCGCTTCATTGACCCACACCAGCAAAAAAATTGGCACTCAACTGTCAAAGAAAATGTGGATTCCATCCTAATCCTGTGGCTTTCAATAGGTGGCAGGGTTGATTCCATTTATAATAAGTAATTCATACTATGGGATTCTCCACAGGCATCAATGCCATATTATATGTGCTGAGAGGACCTCATTCAACCTTGCTCCAAGGTAATAAGTAAGTTCAGTGGACTCCCTACAGATTCACACCAATATCCTCCACTTCTCTCTGCGTGGAGACAGAGGCATTCTCTGATGTGTTCAACAGTGCTCTGTGAATTCTCTGAAAACATTCACTCAATGGGCAGTGGCAGTCAAAAAACAAATGGAATCAAAAAGAAAGGGATAGAGAATAAGACAGAGAATATCTTATTACTACTATATAAATCCATGGTACACCCACATTCTGAATACTGCATACCGATGCAATCTGCCTCATCACAAAATAGATATCTTGGCATTGGAAAAAAGTTCAGAAAAAGGCAGCAAGAAGGATTAGGGGTATGAAACAACTACCATGTGAGGAAAGATTAGTGAGACTGGGGCTTTTTAACTTGGAAAAAGGATGACTAAGGGGGTAATGTGATAATGGTCTATAAAATCATGACTCATGGAGAAAGTAAAGAAGGAAAATCTATTTTCTCCTTGCCATAACACAAGAACTAGGGGTCCCCAAGTGAACTTAACAGATAGAAAGTTTAAAACCAACAAACGAAAATACTTATTCACAAAACGCATAGTCAACCTGTGGAACTCCTTGCCAGAGGATGTTGTGAAATCCAAGACTATAACAGGGTTCAAAAAAAAGCTAGATAAATTCATGGAGGATAGGTCTATCAATGGCTACTAGCCACAATGCGCAGGAATGACATCCCTACCTTCTGTTTGTCAGAAGCTGGGAATGGGCAACGGGATGGATCACTTGATAATTACCTATTCCGTTCATTACCTATGGGTCACCTGGCATTGGCTACTGTTGAGAGACTGGGTTCTGGGGTAGATGGACCTTTGTTCTGACCCCAGATGGCTGTTTTTGCATTCTTATGAATTCAAAAGACCTCATAAGTCTCTGGCACGGCAAGCATAGCAGGGGTGTTCTAAAATAAACATAGGTTCCTCTTTATAGTTGGCCATAATCCCAATAATGGCCACCTTTATTGATAACACACCTGCTGTTATGTATTATGTCCACACTTAAAATCGCCTTCTGCAACAATTCAAGGATTCTCTCCTCAAAAGTCTTCATATATGAACATAAAATGAATAAATGCAGTGTTTGCAGACATGTGTGAAGAACATATGAAGAATAGTTACGACAGAAATATGCCATTGTGACTGGTCTTTCTATGGACATACTTTCTGTCCTGGAACTAGTTCAAAGTCAGTGTCATAATAGCTGTCATTTGGACAGACTCTGTCACTCTTAATCTCTTTCATTAGCACCTTGGTCTGAGTGATCCTATTGCCTGTGCTACTGGATCCTGATTACCTCAGTTTTTATTCATGGGTTCAAGATCAAATTCTATGGTTTGCCAAAATAAGGATGAAGGCATTAAAATTCTATGGGACCCAGAATTGATGTTTACCTGGACTACCATTAGCATTCAGAATAGAGGGGTATGTGCCAACAACAGAGGTTTTTGTGTGGCTTATGTACAAACTGCGTCCAATTATTATCATCAAGTGGCTGAGATGCAGCTAGAGTTTCTCTCAAAAACAATTGATAAGTCTGTGGACTCTGGCTCTTCTGTTTGTTTAATGTGCTCTGTTCCCCCAGTTTGTTACTAAATAACACTGTTAATTCATGCAATAGTTAGTGTAGCAGAAACACGCCTTTAATTTTGTCTCTCTTTTTTGAAGTGTGTATGTAATGGCTGCCTCTTTCCAATGCACCAGCTATTGAAAACAAGGGCCCTCAAGAGCTAGAAAAATAAGGTGGGGCTGATACCTCTGTACGGTGTGGACAGGGCATGGCAGCAGTGATACATACTCACCAGGAGCTTACATATAGAGGGAATCTTCTGGTTTGACAGAAAATGAAAGATATAGGCTGTGTCTACACCTGGTCAAAATTTCAAAAGGGCCATGCTAATGGCCAAATCCGAGTATACTAATGAAGCACTGAATGAATATTCAGCACCTCATTAGCATGCTGCCAGCCGTGGCACTTGCCGCGATTCGATCGTGTGCCGCTCAATTAAACGAGGCCCTTTTCGAAAGGACCCTGCAAACATTGAAATCCCCTTAATCCTATCAGCTGAGCCACAGCTGGTAGCATGCTAATGAGGCACTGAATATTCATTTCAGCACTTCATTAGTGGTCTCTGATTTGGCCATTAGCATGGCCCTTTCAAAATTTTGGCCAAACATAGACACGGCCATAATGTTGATTAGAATGTGTTTGTTGCACATTTTTAAAAACTGCGTGATAACAAGGTCTACAGGAAAGGGGTAACAAACTTCCCAATCCCGTGCGGCAGTAGACTCCCATAATCAAAACTTGCATAGCATTGGAAGGATCCGAATGCATATGTTGAGAGCCACTGGTTTAGATGATTTTGACAGTCTGATGCTTTGTTCACTTGTGGCAAGGCAAAGCAGCCATTGGCTTTAATGATGCAAGTTGAGGACCTAAAAAATTATTGTTTTTTTACTGTCTCACCTAGTAGCCCCAGTCATAGAGCAGAGTCCCACTGAAGTAGGTGCAGTACTAACGCAACAAAGACAATCTTGGGTCCAAAAAGTTAGTATGTGGATATAACAGATGAGTACACACAGTGATTGAGGGAGTACAGTGATACATCAACAATTACAGGTCAGCATGATCGTCAGTGATCTCAGAGCACTCACTGCATAGCCTTTCTCAAGTTTTTGTAGATTTCATGGCAGCAAAGAGTTCCAAGGCCAGATATGAAGGACAATGAGTTTTGCAGATTTTACAGTATGTTTCTCCCCAGTGTGAGGGTCAGCATGAGAATAGGTAATGTGGGCTGTTCAGAGGTGGGCTCTGGCATTTTGACACCAAATGAAAAATAGTAAGTAGGATGGTGATGGGTCACAGAGGACCTTGACGGAGGAGAAGTAGATGAAGCTTCATATGACAAAGAAGAGGGAGCGAAAAAGGGGCTGCAAAGAGAGGAGGGCCATGATCAAAGCTACAGGTTAGGAAGAGATCTGTACAGGTTGAACCTCTCTCATCCAGTACCCCTGGGACCTGACTGGTGCTGGCCAAGAGAATTTGCTGGATCATGGGAGGTCAATGTTTTCTAGCACATTACTAATACTTCCACAGCTTACTGGGCTCTTAGAAGATATTTGGGGGTAAATTAGAGCTAAATAACAGCGCAGAACACTGAGAGCCAGGACTGGTGGCTGTAAACAAACTTTATTGGGACCACGGGAAACTTGGCCACACCCATGACAAGTGGTTGTCTGGCTAACTAAAATCGTGCTGGATTATGGAGTTTGCTGGATGAGTTCCAAGTTAGATAGGTTCAACCTGTAGTGGCATTCTCCACAGGCAGGAGTAAGGCAAGACAGCCTTTATCAAGGCCAGAGAAAGGGATATTGAATAGGCACATAATGCCTCCTAAAAGATCCACCATACACCAGCCATTGGTTCCTGTACAGGGAGTCAAGCTGTTACAAGCTGGTATGTGATTCACTGCCAAGGAGTGGTGGTATTTCAAAATAGAGCACATGCTACTTCTGCCATTCCCTGAGAATCCTGATAGAAAATTCAGTCACATGCAAGTACACTATGTCATACCTGACATATGGAACCCTGGAACAGACACTCAACCCCAAATTTAGCCTAGCTATAAATCCAACAGAAATTATGCTCTCCGTAAGGAAGCTTGTGTATTTGTGGCATTATATAGAACATTTTTTTCCTAATTTTGTACTTTTTGTGAGAAGCCAGGAAAAAAATTACTGATGGATGGTGTTTAGGGGTCTTTTTATTGTTTTGCTTTAAAAGACAAGAAACCTTTTTTTAAATAATAAAAGCATTTTGCTTCCCAGGATGAAGATGCTATGCTGTCCAATAAATGGAAGATGTATTGCTTGTTTATTTCTTCATTGCTCAAGAGTTACTCAAGTGTCTGATCACTTTCATAATATGGAACTGTTTGTCGTGGAATGCCCTAACCGGGTGCATTTCCGTGGTCCAGTAGAAAAAGTGGCTGAAGTGCAAAGAAGTCAAGCCCTGCTGTAATGTGGACATGTTTCTCTGTAGTGGGGCAAGAAACCCTCACAGGAGAGGTGGAACTGCCTGTGTACTTTGTAAAGAAGTCAGAGAGACTACACAGCAAAGTTATTCCAAAATGATGGCCATTGTTTTGAAATAACTTTGCAAGCATCTACATTACGCACACGCGATTTTGAAATAAATGATGCATTATTCCAAATTTTGTAAACCTCATTGCAGGAGGAATAACACCTATTTTGAAAATAGGCGCTGTTAAGAGATGGAATGGTGCTATTTTGAAATAAGCCATAATGGCATCCAGTGGCACTATTTTGAAATGGGCACTATGTGTCCGGATATGCTGTTTCGAAATAGCTGTGTACTATTTCAAAATGCATTCTAGAGTGCAGCTGTGTTGTATCAAAATAAGCTATTTTGGAATAGCTATTCTGAAATGGATTATTTCGAAATAATGCTGTGTGTAAGCATAGCCAAGAGACGCTTGTTTCCACCAATTTGAAATAGTATATTTCCCTAGATTTTGCCCTGGTAGCTAAATTAACAACACAAATTGGAGGTTAAATGTTTCATCACATATATTTAGAGAAAATACCTGCAAGCCCAGTAGGTGACTTTCACAGAGGCATGACTCTGAAAAAAGAAAATGTTGTCTTGAAAAAATAAGGGCTGTTCTCCTGACTGTGGGCTATTTCCATGCCAGATTTCAGTTTTCTACCCTCGGCCGTTTTAGCTGTCATGTGACTCAAAGAGCACGTCATTAGACTTTGTCAGAAATGTTCCAGTGAAGCATTGGTCTGTTGAGAGAACAATGTCTTGTTCAAATGATGGTTTCATGGAAACCAGGATTAATTTAAAAACCAGTGTCTGAGTGTTCTTATTTAAAAGGTTCATTTTGATCTTCTTGGGAGGAAACATTCAGAGGTGAGTTTCAAAACATTTAATTTCAATTTTTATTTTAATAAATGTGTAAATGAAATTAAGTCAAAACCAGACTGAACTGGTAAAATACAATCAAAACAAAATATTCTGTTCAACCTGACATTTTGGTTTGTTCTGGAATCTTGTTTCACAGAAAGTTTAATAACTCCTTTGATTTTTTTCTGTTCCACTTCAGAATGGACATTTTTGACATTTCGTGAATAAAAGGAAACTCCAGGTTCTGTGCAGTTCTAGCTACAGTGTCTGTTTTACAAAGTTGTCTTGCACTTAAAGAAGAGGATTGCCATTTTGCAATAGGTGGTGTCTTGATTAAAGCTCCCAGTCTTAGAATCATGTGAACACCTGTGAATCTCAGCTTTGATTTTAAAAATAAGTTTCTAGCTCAGTGGGTTTTGGAGAAAGCTTAAAAACATTATTCAGGTGCATCTGAAAGTTTCAAAAGCCATAAAATGAACCTCAATGTTTTTATTTTTAAAAAAATCTGGCATTTTATAAGGCATTCGTGTCTGGGGAGAGGATAACTTGGGTGTTGTTTTTGAATGCTTGAGGTTGGTAATATTGGGATAAATTTTATTTAGACTTTTTAAAAAGCATCACAGCATATAAATCAAAAATGGGAAACTTCAGCCCAAAACCATGAGTTGTGAATATTTGTGTTACTGTCGAAGCGAGAAGCTACAGTCAGTGACCAGGAACGCCTATAGGCACTGTAAATACACAGAATGAAAGGATGGGTTCCACCCCAAAGAGCTTACATTCTAACGATAAAACAGGAGACCTGACAGCGAGACATGGGAGCCTGCTCCTGCCAGCACTAGGATTCCATTGACAAGGGCTCCTTGCTGTTTAGTTTGTTATTTTAAATTTGATACTGACCAGTAAGTGGAGCAATGGCTGAAAACTGGGGAGACTGCAGGTTTATTGCTTAGGCAGCGTTGCAGAAAAATGAGAGGTCAGCATGCTAAGAATGGAGGAGCAGAGTGACAGGCCTTCCAAGAAGGCCGCTAAAAATGACTGAGGAAGATTTCAGCAGCAAGGGGAGCTGCGTGCATCATTTCAAACAAGACAGAGTAACTGGAGAGAGCTCAGAAGAGAGGAACAAAACCAATGAAAGGTTTGGTAGGATAAGACATATGAGGAAAGGTTGAAAGAACCAGGCCTGTTGTAGCTGGAGAAAATAAGCTTAAGAAAGACATAATTTTCTACAAATGTATAAAGGGAAGGTACAAAAAGCACACGGGTCAATTTCATTCTCGTCAGTGAAGGAGGACAAAGCAAGAAACAAAAAGTTTAGCCCTTAGAGGGCAATGGAGGCGTATCCTCCTACTTGCTGTGTGCTTTTTGCAGAAGACTTGGAGGCAAACTTCCAACCTGGCTCCTTCCAGCAGAACCATTGCCCTTCTCTGTCATCCCTCCCCTCCTGCAGCCATGGAGCCCAGGTCGAGACTAGCTTCCCATGAGCCCAGCGTCTCCTGGCCTCTACCCATTTTCGATTGCTGCCGGCCCTGCCTCCTCATTAGCTTAAGCTGCTGCCTCCGTGTTTGCTATGAATGTGTCAGGTGTTGCTGGTTCTCAATCCAGCAGGAGCATTGCATACCAGCCCCAGAGAGAAGAGGGTTCCTTCAGGACCACAGACTGGGGTGGAGGGGAGAAGGTTTGTCCAGCCTGAGGCAGCAGAAATGTCTCCCTTGCGAAAACACTCCTGCTCCTTTGCTGTTGGGAACCTTTCCTTTTCCCTGGCGTAATGCCCTTGCAACACTCTGGCTAATGCCCTAGAGGAATGGCCCTTCTGTCGGGTCTTGAACATGCTGTAAACTAGAATGTCCTATTAGGGTCTGCACAGATGAAATTGTCCTGCTCTGGCAGTAGCTTGTGTGGGAGTTGTGACTCACATTGTGTGCTATTCATCCCCTGCATTGCCCTTGCTGTGGGGTCTTTTTATCCCTCTTTCCCTTGTGTATCTGGCTTCCCTCTCCACCTTCTCTGCCCAGCCCTGCAAAGTGCTGGGCAAGCAGCTTCTGCTCACCTGCAGTCCCTGCGCACAGTGGCCAAAGTCATAAAAGGCTGGGGTGATCTAGCCCCAGGGGGTGATCTCTCAGTTTCCTGAGGGTTCAATAACAGCAGCAGAAAAATGAACTATCCCAAAAAGCGTTTTTAGAACAAACCCTGGTGTGGGGCTTCAAAGGGTGGCTATAAAATCCACCATCGCTGGAGAGAGAGAGAGAGAGAGAGTTAAAGCAAACTCCTGTCAAGGGTGCTCCTCTCTGGCATGGTCTATGTAAAGTCCTGATAGAAGCCCAGTCCCAGTGCTTGGTGGATAAAGGAGACCAGGCCCTCCTTTCTGCACTGAGAGTGCATGGCAGCCCACCGCCGGGATGGAAGAGGCAGGGCCATTGCTCTCTACTTCCCCTTTTCCTAGCCAGCCCTGCTTAGCCAGCCGTGCAAGGGATGGGAAACTGCTCCTGCAAAGGGATCTGTTGGCAGGTGTTCATCATCAGTGAGCCTAATGCAGAGCAGTTTTCCATCTGCATAATTGTTCCTACCGGTATCCCTAAAGTGACACACGTGCAAAGCAAGGGCACAGGAAGTGAGGTACGTGCTGATTGCACACAATACTGACCATAAGAGCCATGCACTCCCTCTGCAGCCAATCAAAGCCCTGTGCAGTCAACACACCCTGCAAATTCTAGGGGTGCAAGTGCTGTTAGCAAAACTTCCCTAACCCCAGAGACAGTCTTGGTAACAACAATCTTGTGGCCCACTAAGATGAAGGAGGGCCGGACTGGCCCAATCGTTAGCCTACATTGCCTATTGCTGTCCCGATGCTTCCTGGGATCCTCCAGTGCTGTGTGGCTCTACTCTTCCTTTCTCTACAAGCCATGGCTAGAAGGCACAGTCCAAGCCCTTGGTAGCAAACACATGATTCTTTTCTCACAGGAAATAATGTCTCTCCAATAGGCACATTACGCTGCACAAATGGCGATTTTGCTAGTGTAGGTGAAGGCGCTGAAGAGTTGTTGGAGTTCGAAGCTGGCTCGCCGCTTGCCTTGTTTACTGAAATGGCAGGCAAGCAGAGAACACGCTTCTCACTTCAGCAGGATGCAGTCTAAGTAGGAATGTATTGGGTCAGATACTTGGTAGAATGACCGTTTCCACCAGCAAAGATTCAAGCCAGCTGAGCATCTGACCTCTAGTTTTGAGATGCAAGTTCATCTGTTTTGTATTAGGTACAGTCAATATCTTAACATAGCTAATCACTTTGAGGACACATACAGGAGAGACTGTGAGGCACTCAGCTAGTACAGTAATGGGGGTCATATCAGATTTGGATATATCCCAGTGGGATAATGTGCAAAGTACTACTCAATGGGAGTCAGCGAGGCAGAATTGGAAACTGGAAATCAGTAAAAGTTGCCAGTTTTATACGCTGAAGTTTTAATGATGTAAGATGAAAAAGTTGAGATAAACTTTTTATTTCTGTTCTTCCGCATCTCCCGGCCCCTCAGGTTTTTCCGCCATGTTTGGGAAAAAAAAGAAAAGACTTGAAATTTCTGGACCATCAAATTTTGAGCACCGGGTCCACACGGGATTTGATCACAGAGAACAGAAATTTACCGGACTACCTCAACAGTGGCACAGCTTGCTCGCAGACACGGCAAACAGGCCAAAGCCTATGGTGGACCCATCCTGTATCACACCCATCCAGCTTGCTCCCATGAAGGTATTGTACCAGGCCTGGGTTTCCTATTGTCTTTGACTTTCTTATGCATGTTCCAGTGGTTGGCATTTGTTCATGACTCATGTTGGTGCGTGCTCTCCAAAAAAACTAATGGTTATACTTGTTCATGCACCAGATGCGTATTTTATGGCCTAGGACCTGCTGTTGATAGGGTATAGGTGGAAAGATGGGCCAGTCTGGAGTCCCACAGACTTCGCTGCAGATCAGTCCAAGTACAGCAGTCTGCTCGCTTGCTACCAAGTTCAGAATGGGGGCCGCCATTTATTGCTCTGTAAGTCGTCCGATTTCCTTTCCTTTTACCGCCATGATAGCCATGAGACTAAATCCCAAACCTTTGAAGTCAACAGAAAGCTCTTCTGTTGACTCCAATATAAACAGAATTAATATGTGTATTGCATTTATGCTATCATGACTATACAAGTACAGATTGAACCTCTCTAGTCCAGCATCTTTGGGACCTGATCAGTTTCTAGCATGAGCCTCTGTCCCATATTAGGTAGGATGATCCTGTATTTGGGACATCAGAAAGGCACCTCTACTTATTTTTAAAAAGGGACAAAATGTCCCATATTTGAGCCCTTCCCCTGCTAGCCTTTTCTGCCAGGCACAGCTGCTGGCTGGGAGTCACTTCCCCAAGCCTCAGGCAAGCGGGGGAACATGGGCAGCTGCTGCTTCCCCAGGGCTCCGGGGCTGGGAGCGCCAGCAGCTGCTGCTTCCCCAAAGCTCCCAGTGGCTGCTGCTTCCCCAGGGCTCTGGGGCCACGAGTGCCTGCAGCTGCCGCTGCTCCAGGGCCAGGAGTGCCGTGGCTGCCACTTCCCCAGGGCTTCAGGGCTGGGAGCACCTGTGGTTGTCACTTCCCCAGGTTTCCTGGCAGCTGCTGTGTCCTCATGGCTCCCAGGGAGGGCCAGTGGCTGCTGCCTCCTTCCTGGCTCCTACCAGTGTTAAACGAGAGAGAATTTGCCAGACCAGGGGAGGTCAATATTTTCTAGCACATTACCAACACTACTACTGCTTACCGGGCTCTTAGAAGACATTTAGAGGTGAATTACAGCTAAATAACAGCACAGAACCCTGAGAGCCAGGACTGGAGGCTGTAAACAAACCCTTATGGGACCACAGGAAACTTGGCCACATCCATGATAAGTGGTCATCCAGCAAACTAAAATCATGCCAGATTACGGATGTTGCCAGAGGAGTGTGTCAAAGTTAGAGAGATTCCACCTGTGCTTACAGTATTGAGGTACCATGTAATCAGGATCTGGACCACCTCATGCTGGGCACTATCTAACCCTAAAAATCTTGTCCGCATACCCAAGAGCTTAGTCTGAGACCTGCAACTTACAACATGTGTGGGGTAGTGCTGTGGGCCCAAAGCGACTATTCAAAACTTAGATGGAGAGAGAATGTTCCAGCAAATCTATGTTTAAAAAGCAAATATAAAAACCATCTAAAGTAGATTTTACACACATGAAGATTTCCTACATCCAACGATTAATACATTTGCACTGCCCAGAGTTAGGTGAAAGTGATGCACAGCAGAGTGGACAATTGCAGGTCTCCTTTTTACAATAGAGCTCCCATTTCTAGCCCGGAGAAGTATCAGATTTTAAACCTGGTGCTGGCGTGATTGTTCAGATTGGGCCTTAGGCGGGGGTAATGCGGGGAGAAAAGCAGCTTCCATGGGAAAGGAAGAATTCCTTTTATTTAACAAGGCAGGTGTCTGAAGCTTCTTTAGAATTTAGACATTCTACGCTCAGGGCAGATGACTTAGTGGGCATAGAGCAGGTGAGACATTCAGAGGGGCATGATAAAGGCACATCTAAATGGCTCTGCACCGTATGATAGACACATTGCCTGCATGAGCATGTTTTCTCTCATAGGCCCACATGCTGCTGTCTTTTTGTTGCTCTTACTCTATCACTATCCTCAAAGAAAAGCTCTGTAACTTAAACTTCTGGTTGGTTTCTTGCCATCAGTGGGGGAAAGAAAATCAATTCTGAGGGCAGAAACTGCTCATTTGTATTCACTAATCCTTCTTGCCAAAATCAGGTTAACTGTCAGCCTCTCTCTCTACCTGCACAGTCAGGTCTGTTCAAGCATATAGAATTTCTGGAGTGATTAAAATATCTTCTTGTGTGAACGAAGTGCATGGGTTGTGGAAAAGGCAGAAGGGTGCTTGCCTGCTAGATGTGAATATGAATAAGAGTGATTTCATCTCACAGGCCTCCTCCTGAGCCCCATGTCTCTGATCCAGTAGGTTTGGGGCCATAAACTAATGAAGGTATTATAAAAAAATCAGATTACTATCTTTCTGCAATCCCATCCTTTTAATGGATTTGGTGGGACGGGGGATGCATATTTAACCTTTAAATCTTTCAAAGCCCATTCAATTTGTCAGCTCTGCATAGACCGTCTTAATTCTAGGCCCAATCGAGCAAAGGGAATAGCTCTGCTCATGTGAGCAAGCCCACTGGAGCCATAGGCTTATGTTTGCAGAATCAGGCCCCGTATGATTAAGTGAAGAGGTCTGAGACTATGCATACAAACACAGAACCTGATGCCATTGGGGAGGCAAAAATCATCTACCTTATTTTATTGAAGTGCCTAACATTCTGGTCCTTCCTTGTGGTTACTAAATAGCTGCTTTCTTATTAGTCCTGGAAATCATACAGGATCCAAGCTGACAATGGAACAGTGTGTAAACTCCTGTTGAATTCTGTGGGAGCTCTCTGCCTAATGGACGTGCTTTCATGTTATCTGTTCATTTATCCACATTTTTCTCTCTTCTCCCACCTCCCTAACAATATAGTTCCTGCACAAGATCTTCTCACCATATTCCGCCCACCCAGAACAATCTATCTTAGACCTTATATAAAATTTCCAGAAGTACTCAAATCCCATTTTCAAAATTAACTTTGTCACAGATCCCCAATGGTGCCAATTTCCATTTGATTTCAGTGGGAGTTAGGTACCTGAACATCTTTGAGGAGCTGGGTCTTAGTCCCTTAAGAGTCTGTAATTCCAATGAGACTTAAGTGACTTTTGGCAATGAAACTATAGGGTTCTAAATCACTAAAGAACTTCTGAAAGTTTTATCCCCTGTGCACTTGACAATTTAGCACATTTTTACTAATATGATGGTAAGGTAAACCAAAGCGGAAACTTGCCCACAATTTAATGTGTTCTGGATCATAAAATGATGTTGGACTGAAAAGCCCCTTTAAAATTTGGTCTGAAATGTGGTTTTAGGTTATAAAGCTAATCTAGTGGAAAACCAGGTCTGTTCTCTTTTTAATTACTTTTGTATCGAATGTGGCTAGTTAATAAAGTCAAAAGTGTGTTGCTAATGGTTAGTCTCCCAGAGCTAGAAAGTAATGTAGATTCTTCAATCAGAACTTAAATGCTGGTTTTATAGGTGCTCTTTGGGACAGAATTGATGGTTTGCATTGAGCCTAATCCAAAAACCTAATCAAGTAAGGGAAAGCCTCCCATTGGCTTTTGTCAGCTTTGGATGAGGCTTTATAAGAAGTTGAGCTGGGAAAGCCAGTGGCCCTAGGGGAAGAGGAAAGACAGCAAAATTAGCCATCACTCTTAGTAGCAAGGCGCTACCAACTCAAGCTGAGCAGCAATGACAAATGGACAAAGGAGGCAAAATCCCAGACACCCTATAAAGCCCCATTCCAAACAGATGCCTGATGTATTCTATCTGCCTCTAACAGAGGTTTGAACATTCTGTCCTTTGTACATTTTGATAGCACTTCAATAGCTTGTCAAGTCTGTTTGGCTTTTCAGAGAGCCTGTGACCCTCACCCAAGGCTCTTAAGCAAACTGAGCAGTTGTGGTATAAGAGAGAAGGTCCTCTCATGGATTTTTAAAGTAAAGTAATTGGAGATACACATCTCCTAGAATTGGAAGTGACCTCAGGAGGTCATCTAGTCCAGTCCCCCGCCCTCTTGGCAGGACCAAGTACCCCCCCTGACATGTATTTGCCCCAGTCCCTAAATGGCCTCTTTAAGGATAGAGCTTGCAACCCTGGGTTTAGCAGGCCAATGATCAAACCGCTGAGCTATCCCTCCCTTCTGGGTGGATTGGTAACCGGTTAAAAGACAAGAGACAAAGGGCAAGAATAAATACTCAATTTTCACAATGGAAAGAGGTAAATAGTGGTATCCTCCAAGGATCCATACAGGGAGCAGTGTTGTTCAATATATTCATAAATACGGTAAACAGTCGAGTGGCAAAGTTTGCTGAAGACGGTTTTAAGTCCAACGCAGACTGTGAAGAGTTACTAAGGGATTTCACAAAACTGGGTAAAAGGGCAACAAAATGGCCGATGAAATTCAATGTTGGTAAATGCAAAGTAATACACTTTGGAAAGCATAATCCTAACTATTCATATAAAATGATGGAGTAGTCTAAATTAGCTTTTACCACTCAAGAGAGAGCCCTTGGAGTCATTGTGCATAGCTATCTAGAAACATCCATTCAATGTGCAGCAGCAGTCAAAGCTAACAGAATGCAGGGAGTCATTGAAATGGGACCGATAAAAAGACAGAAAATATGGTAATGCCTCTACATAAATTCATGGTGTAGCCACATCCTGAATATTGTGTGCAGATATTGTCGTCCTACCTCATAAAAGATATATTGGAATTGGAAAAGGTTCAGAAAAGGGCAACAAAGATTAGTAGAGGTAAGGAATGACTTGACTTCCATGTGAGGAAAGATTAATATGACTTGGACTTTTCAGCCTGGAAAAGAGAGAACTCAGGGGAAATATGATAGAACATAAGAATGGCCACATTGGGTCAAACCAAAGGTCCATCTAGTGCAGTATCCTGTTTGCCGATAATGGCCAATGCCATGTGCCCCAGAGGGAGGGGGCAAAACGGGTAACAATCAAGCAGTCTCTCTCCTGCCATCCATCCCCAGCCTCTGACAAACAGAGGCTAGGGACACCATTCCTTACTCATCCTGGCTAATAGCCATTGATGGACCAAACCTCCATGAATATACCTAGCTCTTTTTTAAACCCTTTTTATAGTCTCAGCCTTCACTTCAGGAGTCTATAAAATCATGATGGGTATGGAGAAGGTAACTAAGGAAGCATTGTTTATTCCTTCTCATAACACAAGATCTAAGAGTTCAGTAAATGAAAGTAATAGGCAACAGGTTTAAAACAAACAAAAGGAAGTATTTTTTTTCAAAAACCACAGGGATAACATGTGGAACTCTTTGTCAGAGGATGTTGTGAAGACCAGGACTTTGACAGGGTTCTAAAAAGAGCTAGATAAATTCACGAAGGATAGCTCCATACGTGGCTATTAGCCAGGGTGGGCAGACATGGTGTCCGTAGCCTCTGTTTGCCAGAACCTGGGAATGGGTGACGGGCTGGATTGTTTGATGCTGTACCTTTTCTGTTCTTTCCCTCTGAAGCACCTGGCATTGGGTGCTGTTGGGAAACAGGATGCTAGCCCAGAGGATCTTTGAGCTGACCCAGTACAGTAGACCCCCAAGCTATGCAAAGGTTGTGTTCCTGGGCAACCTCACGTAACTCAAATTTTGTGCAAGTTAGGGGGAGCTGGGAACCAGGCAGTAGCCAGGCTCCCAGCTCCCCTGCACTAGTGGGAGCTGGGAAACAGACTAGCAAAACAGCAGAAATGCTGTGCATTGCTGCCTCTGGTGACAACCTGTTCAGATGAACTGAGCATGCTCAGGAACTGGTCCTATTGTAAATTTAAGTTCAGCATAGAATGGAAATGTTTATTGATGTTTGTGGCTAGTTTTAATTGCTATAAAGCATTCAGGTAGAAACTTTTTCTTTTGCAGGGGTATTGTTTCATTCCAGGGAGGAGAGAGGGAGAAAGAGAGAGCTGGCTTGCTTTGGTACACATTTAGGGCTTGGTATTACTACTTTTATCCCATCTTCTCCCTCTGCAAAACTAATACAGATGCGCCATCTAGTGCGCAAGGATGTTTTTTACATTGGCATTGGTCTGGCATGAGAATGAATGGAGCTTGTGCTCCAATTTAACGGTCTTACAGTAAACCTGTCGGTGCATGAACAAAACTAATGGAGTGAGAAGTTCACATTTCAAAGACCGGCATGTTTTGAGTTTTTGAATTGGCATTTTTCTATCTAGTTCCTATGAGCACACTTATAAACAAGGGTGTTAATCCAGACGGTTGGTTTGAGGCAGGCTGAATGGAATTAGTGTGAACATAGGTGAGGGAAAGTGTTAATAGGACATTGTTGATTTTAATTGGCTCTTTGCAGTAAATTCAATTTCAAAGGAGCCCTTACAATGATGTCCTTGTTCTTTAGTTCCTTTAAGACAGTGGAAGGCAGCCTGCAGCCCTTGGGGTTCTATATGTAGCCCATGATATTTTGTCTGCTATTGCCCACACGCAGCAGGGCCAGGGCTGATGACAGCAGAGCCAGTGTCTGGCAGCCCAGCAGAGCCAGAACCAGGGGAACCAGCGGGGACCAGGAGCAGAGCCAGCGGCGGGGAGGGGTGGCAGTTTGGAGGATTGGTGGCGGGAACCTCCCCTGATTGAGCAAATTCTTTCAGGACCAGTTGGGGCCCAAGAGTGCTGGACCTGGTAGGTCAAACGTGTACCCGTTACAGCCTTTGGTTACAAATATTAACTATAAGGTAATAAATGCCACCTACATAGCACAAAGTATGTTTTTTTCTGCATCATGATTTTAAATAACACTCCTGAAGGGCTAGACAGGGTAACTCTTCCTTATGTTGAGCATTTACTCAGGTGAGAAATATTCATGTGTTCGAGGAAAGGTTCCACTATTTTGCTCTCAAACTCTTCTCTTTACTCAGAGCAGAAGCCATGTTAGTCTGTAGCTTCACAAAAAACATGCTGTCCTCTCCTCCTTTCTTCTTGGAGGTCACTCAATAATGAGTAGGACGTCTTCAGGTGGCAAAGTTTGCAGATGACACCAAGTTGTTCAGGACAGTCAAAACCAAAACAGATTGTGAAGAACTACAAAAAGATCTCAGCAAACTGAGTGATTGGGCAGCAAAATGGCAAATGAAATTTAATGTGGGTAAGTGTAAGGTAATGCATGCTGGAAAAAATAACCCAAATTACACGTACTACATGATGGGGTCAAATTTAGCTACGACAGATCAGGAAAGGGATCTTGGAGTTATAGTGGATAGTTCTCTGAAGACATCCACGCAGTGTGCAGCGGCAGTTGGTAAGGCAAATAGGATGTTAGGAATTATTAAAAAAGGGATAGATAATAAGACAAAAGATATCATACTTCCCCTATATAAAACTATGGTATGCCCACATCTTGAGTACTGCGTGCAGATGTGGTCTCCTCACCTCAAAAAAGATATAGTGGCATTAGAAAAGGTTCAGAAAAGGGCGACTAAGATGATTAGGGGCTTGGAACGGGTCCCATATGGGGAGAGCCTAGAGAGACTGGGACTTTTCAGTTTGGAAAAGAGGCGATTGAGGGGCGATATGATAGAGGTATATAAAATCATGAATGGTGTGGAGAAAGTGAATATAGAAAAATTATTTACCTTTTCCCATAATACAAGAACTAGGGGACACCAAATGAAATTGATGGGTAGTAGGTTCAAAACTAATAAAAGGAAATTTTTCTTCACACAGCGCACAGTCAACCTGTGGAACTCCTTGCCCGAGGAGGCTGTGAAGGCCAGGACTCTATTAGGGTTTAAAAAAGAGCTTGATAAATTTTTGCAGGTTAGGTCCATAAATGTCTATTAGCCAGGGATAAAGTATGGTGCCCTAGCCTTCAGAACAAAGGCAGGAGGTGGATGGCAGGAGATAAATCACTTGATCATTGTCTTCTGTTCTCCTTCTCTGGGGCACCTGGCATTGGCCACCGTCGGCAGATGGGATGCTGGGCTGGATGGACCTTTGGTCTGACCCAGTATGGCCGTTCTTATGTTCATGTCACCCTCCTATTTTTGAGTCTGTTGATAACTGATCAGCCCAACACACCATCCCGTAGCACCTTGAAGACTAACAATTTTATTTATTAGGTAATGAGCTTTCGTGCATCTTCTCTTTACTGCTGGTTATCACTGTCAAACAGTAGGTGGCAGCAAGAAATCTTTAGAAATGCATGTCCAGTTGCTGGTGCTACTTACCATTCCTGAGAAATCTGCTTCGACATTGCAGGAGGAATTTGTCCATGATACTTTTTATCCTCCATATCATAAATTCTCTTTTACGGAAAGCTATGAAAAATTTGCATTGCGGTTAGGCTGTACATTTGGGCGATTTTATAGCAAACTACTTTTAATACATCCATTTTGCATTTAAACTATAACAGAAAGCACCTGATTCTTCATCTGTGCTCATGCACATTTCTTTATCAGGCACTTCGTTTGTTCCTATGATCACAAATTACACGAGGAGACTCGATGGTGCCTGCTGTAGTTAAGAATGGTAAATAATTTCTGTTATAATCTTATTTCCTCATAGTCACAACATGCTGAAGTCCCTGTGAGCTCTGCATGCAGAGACCAGCAGGAGTAGGAATAGAGTAAAGTTACCTGAAGGCTTTTTCACATGTAGGAGCTCTTTCCTCGTTTAAGTGTATGTATTTATGCTAGCTTTGGAGGCTAACCTGAGCTTTGGGGTGGTCTAGATATTTGATTTGTCCTGATTGTCGTCCCACTAACACAAATTCCAGCCATAATAGTTGGGTCCTGTGTCTTATGAAAGAAAAATCCATGGCCAGGTTATACAGATTATTGAATAAATTCTTCGTTGGAATCAAGTTTTCCATAGGATGAACACTTTAAATCAAAGATAAGTCAGCTGTGGAGACATCCTTGAAGAGGAGAGAAAGAGGCAAAGCAAAAGTATGTGGTATGAGTATTTTTAGGTTTTCAGCTGCAAAGAGTACATTTTATGGGCTTACATTAACTACAGGTTGAATCTCTCTAGTCTGGCACCCTCAGGACCTGACCAGTGCCAAATGAGAATTTGCCACACCCCGGGAGGTCAATATTGTCTGTCAGCATTACCAACACTTCCACTGCTTACTGGGCTCACAGAAGACCTTTAGGGATAAATTAGAGCTAAATAGTGCAGAACACTGAGAGCCAAGGCTGGTGGCTGCAAACACACTTTATGGGACCACTGGAAACTTGGCCACACCCATGATAAGTGGTCGTCCAGCTAACTAAAATCATGTCAGATTACGAACGCTGCTGGATGAGAGAGTTCCGGATTAGAGAGGTTCAACCTATGTCAAGGTTGCACAATTAAAACAATAGCAGAAGCTTATGAATTTTACTGAAATAAAGAGATTTTTAGTACAGACAAAACAATAATTGCTATCTCTGTGCTAGTTTATATTTAATAATAATATATTCCCTGAGTGTGAATTTAAATTTCCAGTAAAAGCTGTAGTAAAGTGTTCATAGTCTAAAAAGCTGCAGGGCAATGAATTTAAAGCAGCGCCCACCTAGCACAATGGGGCTCAATCTTGTCTTGGCTCTGCTGTAGAAATCATAGCAAATAACATCATATCATAAGCAGTTCTGCACATTTTCATGGTGTGTTCTATACCACAATATCAGTTACAACTCCACTGTCTGTGTTGCTGCTCTCTTTGCAGTCCTAAGTGGTGCAGGAAGGAGACAGAGCAGCACTTTGGGTGAGACCTTCTCAGACAGACAGATTAATTTATTAAGGGTGTCAGGGCCAATCTACTGTTGATAATGGAATACCACTGAAGGTGGTTAAGGCCAGCAAATCAAATCAACTCTAAATTATGCCAGAAGTGTTTCAGCAGCTTCATGTAAATTAGATCATATTATTGTCCTCTGGATCATCTTTCCACAAGTTATGCAGCCAAAATTTCTCTGAAAATCTCTGCCCGTTGTTTCTTTGGAGAATGCTTGCCAAAGCAAAAACACCATTTGATTTGGTATAAAAAAATAATACAGGTGAATCTTCATGTCTGTGGTATCTCTTGCCTTGTAAATTTGTCTTGTCTGTTTAGATTTCTACCTAGTAATTCTCACTACTGTAACCTACATTTCATTTACAGATGTATGGTGCTACTGTAGCCTTACCATGTCTGATACTCTGCACCTTAGGATGACAATCTTCAGAAAACTAAGAACACCATGTCTCCCAGGGTTAAGAAAAAAAATTCCACTATTAGCTTTACTGTTCTGATTAATTTATTTCAGACATTCATTTTGCTGTTAAAAATTCTCTAAATTCTTTGGAATACAAAAAAAAAATACAGGAGAAATATAAGGAGACCATAATACTTTCAGACATTCCACTACAAATCACTTGGATGTAATAATAATGTTTGGGTGTAGGGTATGTGCAAACACCCACAATTTTCTCTAAGTATTTAAAAACAGGTGTAAGGGCCATTGACATTTCCTGATTTTTCCAACATTGGACTGTTGGGAATTAAACTTTCCCATTCTGTAAGGACAAGTGGAACTGAGTACCAAGTAAACTCACAAGAACAGCAATACTGGTCAGACCAGTGGTTCAGCTAAGCCAGTTTTCTGTCTCTGTCAATGGCGCAAGACAGACGCATCAGAAGGAATGACTAGAACAGGACAATTATTCAGTGACCCATCCTGTCATCCAGTGCTGTCTTCTGGCACTTGAAAATTTAGGGAGATCTGGAGCATGGCGTTGCATCCCTGACTATCTCGGCTAATAGCTGTAACTGGACCTGTCCTCCATGAACTGATCCAATTCTTTTTTAAACCAGTTGTGCTTTTTGGCCTTTAACATCCCAGAGCCACCAGCAGAACCATTGATGGGGGAGAGGGTGAAGGGGCAGCTGCCTCAGTTCTTGGTGATTTCAAAGGCCTCAGGGCTCCTAGGTGCGGCAGCAGCAGCCAGAGCCCCCAGTGGTGCAGGTACGGCAGCGCTGAAGGGATGGCTGGCAGAGGCTAGCCCCTCATCCCTCTCCCTTTCTTGTGGAGGCCCAGAGCCAGCCCCCTCACCACACCTTGCCCCGAGGCCAAGCAGTTGGGCCCCCAGGCCTGGGAATGAGTTCCACAGGACAGTGGAGCCCACAGCCACTATGGGCCCTGGGGCAAAGTGGGAGGGGGCCTGCTTGTCCACCCTGGAAGGGGTGGAGCCAAGGGCTGAAGGGGCAGGGCCTAGGGAAGGGGCCTTAGCACTGGACCACAGCGCCGGGTCCCCTCTTCACAGACGCGTGGAGCGTCAAAGCAGCACTGCCTCAGCACGTCAAAGGGGCTCAGAGCTTCGGCCAGCACTGCAACCAAAGGAACAGCTTTGAAATGCCGGGCCCCCTTTGCCCCCTGCCCCCATCAGCGGGCCTGCTACCGGATGACTGTGCATTGTGTGTTTTAAGCCTGCAGCCTGTTAATTTCCTCTGGTGACTCTGTTAAGGAAGTAAGAATAGGATGGACAGACACCGGTTGCCATCCAAGATTTGCACCTGTTCCCTACATAACCTGAACACAAAATCTTGTATGGCACTGGGAGCAAGGGTTAAGGAGGGAGAAGCACTGAATACAGGGGACGCAACAAGAAGTCCTGTGGCACTTTATAGTCTAACAGATATTTTGGAGCATAAGCTTTTGTGGGCAAGACCTGCTTTGCTTTGCCTCATGTATCTGACAAAGTGGGTCTTTGCCCATGAAAGCTTATGCTCCAAAATATCTGTTAGTCTATAAGATGCCACAGGACTTCTTCTTGTTTTTGAAGATACAGACTAACTCAGCTGCCCCTCTGATACTGAATACAGAAGCTGGCCCATTGTTTATCTCTTTATGCATGAGCTACATATCTACACATATCCTAAGTTAGTTTGCACTGGTCTATGCTAAAGAATTATGATAGTAAAATTATAACTGTGTTGGTAAAAAGTGTGCTATTTGACTGGGCCAGTAAGTGCTGTACACTAAGCCATAGAGGGAGAGCAGTAATACCTGTATAAATATGCCTTTGATTTTATCCCACTTTCCAATCTGCAGCAAACTATGCTGGTATCAGCACTCTTCTACTGAGATAAATTAGGGGTTGTGAACATTTAATGTAACAGTAGAGGTAAACTGACAAAACTTTCCAGCGTACACGTCTTTTCCAAGTGCAGTGTGCTCCTTACATTTGGGCAACCAATTAAAAGGTACCTGGAAAAGAAAACAGCCCTGTTGCAATTCAGGGAAGATAAAAGGGACATGGAAGAGGACTTCAAGAAAAATGAGGTGCCAGCTCAACAGAAGTTACTTCAGAGAGAGTTGAACTGATACAGTCTAGGATGAAGGGGAAGGTGCTTTTAAGTACTCCATTTGAAAGACATGGAAGAAAGTAAGAGATATGAATGAAAATTAACCCCTCTTTGATGTTGACAGATAACTGAAAAAAAGTTGCTAAAAGACAGAGTTACAGTGGGATCGAGTGGTCCAACACCAAACTTTGCACAGCAAGCTAACGATACTATATAACCTGGATCCTTCTCTCTGCTTTCTCCTTTCACGTAGTTACTGCTGTTTCTTGCACATTTTTGTGTGTGTGTGTGCACGCGTGCACCCGCCTAGTGCATATAATACTCAGTAACTGAGTGGTGTGCATGCGCTTTCATTCGGCATACGTCAGGTGAAGTAGTAAGTTACCAGGGTAACATCTAATTAGAGAGATGCTGAGTTTGACTTCCTGCTGTGTCTGACATTTTTTGGATGTACAGGTGTAACAAGAATAAAAGTGCTGGATGTCACTATTATAGAGAAACTAGCACATTCACCTGGTGTTGCGTAGGTCTTTAACTCAATTAACGTTTCTTTTTTTTTGGGGGGAGGGGGGCAATTCAAAAATAAATGGAAAATGTACATGCTTTCTTTAACTGATTGCCTTTTTCAAAAATAATATTACTTTATTAAGTTAATTTTTGTTTCAGATTTCTTAAAAAGGGATTAAAATTTGTCCATTTAGGTTTTTTTTAGTATTTGTTTTAAATGGGAATTCCATAAAGTGTATTTGTCCTCATCTCTATAAAGTCTTATCATTCGCTATGTTTTAACGAAAAAGGGCTATAGTCAACTTGCTTTACAGTAACATTTTCTGCTAGTTTTCAAAGCTTAAGCATTGAGTTAGCTGTGCCAAAACAGATCACTACTCCAAATTTCTTCATTCTATATCGTTTCTCTAAGGCTGCATTTACACTACAGCTCCCTTTCGAAAGGATGGCTTTTGAAACTTAACGTCGAAAGATGGCCTATCGAAATGGAGTATCCACACAGGCAAACGGGGACCAAAGGTTCGACCTGCTCTTTCAAACGGCCCCCACCGCACTACTGAAACAGAGCATCCACGTGTCCCTGGGCACTCTGTCAAAAGTACAGGGGCAGGAAGTGCCGCGGGCAGGGTTGCATGGTGGATGAGCCCTTCCAGGGCCGCTGCCTGCCGTCTCTTTAAAAGGCCTCTCACCCCAAGCCTTGACCTGCACTTGCTGAGGGCCAGCTACCTGTCCCCAGGCACACAGACCGACGGAGAGCAAAGGAGGCAACCCGAGCATCTATGGATCCTGAGCAGCTTCCCTTCCCCTATCGAGGCTGTGGCTGGAGTACTGGCTGCAGTCCTGGACACCATGCACCAGCAGCTCTGGGTGGCCACCCTACTAGCCACCTTCCTAGAGGCCATCCTCAGGGCACGACATCCCCACCTGGTCCCTCAGGTCACCCACTGCAGGGATGGGGATGGGTGGGCACACTGCAGCCCACCCGACACCCACAAGCGCATCCCCGCCCCACGCCCTGCAGGTCATCTAGGCCATCAACTGGGTCCTCCTGTGACAGCGGGAATGGCTTGCAAGGGGGCGGCAGGCAGGGCGAGGTGGCCCACCACAGCTTGGGTCAAGGCATCAAGATTCGCCACAACCCGGTCCCAAGCCTGCTGCTTCATGGTGAGCCACTCCTGCAGCATGCTGGTAAGGTCCCACAGGGCTGCGGTGTGGCAGTGTCCCCACCCTCCTCCACCCCACCCTGGTGGCACCAGCAGATGACCTAATGGTGGCCCTGCACAGTCCCTTCTCGGGGTCTGGGCTGCTCCCCCTCACCCTCAGTGGTGGGCTAGTCTGGCTGCAGGGGCTCTGGAGACAGAAGAGGCGCGGGGAATGGGCCATTAGTCCTGGTTTCAGGAACCCATTCACCTCCCCCATCCTGGGGGCCCTGTGATGCCCGTGTCCTGGGGTTCGCCACATGGGAGCCAAGGGCGCAGGCTCCCCCTGCTGTCCCCCAGTCCCTCCACAGCTGGCTGGCCCATGGTGCCGAGTGCCACGCCTCAGCCCCCTGGGGCCCAGGAAGCATAGCCATCCGGGGTACACATGCACTGGGGCTAGCAGCTGTGTGGGAGGCCTGCAGCCACCCCAGGTGGAACCCAACACCCCCTCCCCAGGCCCCAGGGCAGCTGGCATGCAGGCCACCTACCTGTGGGTCCCTACAGGAAGTCGGGAGAGGCACAGGCAGATGGGGCCTGGCTGGATGGCCCGGACGGGATGTTGATGATGAGGGCCCCCTCGCTTGAGCCCTCGGCATCACTGGTGGGGTCAAGTAGCCATGGCGTCTGTGGGCACCTGGTCCTGGCTGCCAGTCCCAGGCACTCCTTGCTCTCTGTCATCGTCTCCGTCTCGGTGTCAGGCTCAGCTGTGTCCAGCATGACGAGTGGGGTCCAGCCTCCTTGTGTCCCAGGAGGTGATGTAACTCCTTATAGTAGGGCCAGTTCTTTCACCTTCGAACAGACCTCAATAGTGGACCACAAGCTAAATATGAGTCATCAGTGTGATGCTGTTGCAAAAAAAGCAAACATGATTCTGGGATGCATTAACAGGTGTGTTGTGAACAAGACACGAGAAGTCATTCTCCCGCTCTACTCTGCGCTGGTTAGGCCTCAGCTGGAGTATTGTGTCCAGTTCTGGACACCACAGTTCAGGAGGGATGTGGAGAAATTGGAGAGGGTCCAGAGGAGAGCAACGAGAATGATCAAAGGTCTAGAGAACATGACCTATGAAGAAAGGCTGAAAGAATTGGGCTTGTTTAGTTTGGAAAAGAGAAGATTGAGGGGGGACATGATAGCAGTTTTCAGGGTGTCATAAGGCAGAGGGAGGGAACTTGTTCTTCCTTGCCTCTGAGGATAGAACAAGAGGCAATTGACTTAAATTGCAGGAGGGGAGGTTCAGGTTGGACATTAGAAAAAAGTTCCTAACTGTCAGGGTGATCAAACACTGGAACGAATTGCCAAGGGAGGTGGTAGAATCTCCATCACTGGAGATATTTAAGAAGAGGTTAGATAGATGGCTTTCAGGGATGGTCTAGAAAGTGCTTGGTCCTGCCATGAGGGCAGGGGTCTGGACTCGATGGCCTCTCGAGGTCCCTTCCAGTCCTACTCTTCTATGATTCTATGAGACCTGGTCCGGTGTGTGGTTGGGGTGGCCCTGGCCAGTCAGGTCCTTCGACAGGCACTGCAATGCCACAGCGTTGCAGCTCCAGACTCCGGTGTGGTGGAGGACTTCCTCATCCTGCCATAGGGAGAGAAGGTCCTGGAGCTCGACCTCCGTCCAGGAGGACGCCCGGCGCCTTGGGTCCTGTCTCGCCTCTTGGGAGGACTCCCTGCTGTGCTTGGCGGGGCCCCTGGGGTGGGCGGGGCTCTGGGTGGCTGGTTATGGGGCCGTGAAGGGCAAGGGGCTGGCTGAGGTGTCACAGGAACTGGCAAGCTACAAGGCAGCATGGGCTCCCTACTGCCTGTACACTCTCAGCTTCCTGTCTGTGGCTAGTGGGAGCCTGCATCTTTAAACACGGCCACACGCTGTAGCCATAGAGCTCTGCTTATGCTGAGAGCTGCGCTGCTGCCTGCCAGCTGATCGCTGCCATGGAGGACTCCCTCTTTCGAAATAGCCATCAGCAGAGCATCTACACTTGCTCTCTTTCAAAATAATCTTTCGAGGTGGGCCTCTCTTTCCACCACAGGAATGGAGGGCCAACTTCAATGGAACACCCCGCTTCTTTTGATGTTACTTTCAAAAGGGCATGGGGTGTGTGTAGACGCTCCACTGGTTATTTCAAAAGAAGGCTGTCTTCTGACCTCAATTTTGATTGTATTTGCCAGTGCAGATGTGGTCTAAGGGTTAATTAAGAAACAATCCTATTCCATGTTCATCCACTTCTTCTGCCTCATCTTGGTTCAACCCCTTTCAACGTTCAATCAGTTATGTTCATTTTGAGGCTTATTTGTTTGGGGGTTTGTTTCTTTTCTGTTTGGTGTTTCTGAGAACCAGTTCCATTCCAGGCATATCTCATTTTCCTGACACAACCAAAACTTTACGTTGCTTTAAGTTATGATTGGAGGAAGGTGTGTGCTGAATTTGATGGTCCAAGCTGTTACCGTTTAGGAGGATTTACCATTTAGGAGGAGTTCTTCATCAAACAGAGAAACTCTAAATATATAGTAGAATGGCCTGTTGTACAAAGTTGGAGCCAGACCATTCAAGGAGGTGTGACCCCTGGATCTCACTGCAAGGTTCTATCTTTTAGCATATTATGAACATCATCATTCATGGGACAAGTCTATACCCTTGAGCCGAGAACTGAATCCGTCCCAAGCCCAATCTGACCCTGTAGGTCTCATTTTGAGTCAGTTCCAGAATTAGAATGGGGGAACTTTACCGCTAGTTGGATGCTGGGAGGCCAGAAATCTCAGGAGAATAGCTGCCGTGACTTTGGCCCTTGTTGAATCCAGTCTGAACCTCCTGACGTAGCCTGGAACCTGCAGTCTAGCCTGAATATGATCCAGCTGAGAGCACTCCCTTCTTTGTCTATCTCTAATTACTGCCCCCTTGTAGGGAATCTCTGCATTGCACACTTCTTTCAGTGGCATGTTGTGTACCTACACCCATTGTCCCACCCCAGCGTGGGTATAAATAGTAGTACAGTAATTGCTCAAGTTATGCAAGGGCTGTATTCCCATGAACCCTCCTATAACCTGAATTTCACGTAAGTGGGGGCAGCTTTTTCCCCTGCGGAACACAGGTTCTGCAGCCAGGGAAGCAGCAGGAGCACCTGGAGCTCCTTTGGAAAGTTAAGACCTGGGGCTGGGGGTGGGGAGGCAGTTGGAGAGGGTTAAGCCTGGCTGTGGGTTGGGGCCAGGGGTTGGGGTGAAGTTGAGACGGGGCTGCGCCGCCCTGCGGGGCGGTGAGCCAGAGCTGGGCATGGGGGCGGTGAGCCAGAGCCTCACACAAGGTGGGGATGAGCCAGAGCTGGGTGCAAGGGTGGGGGTGAACTGAGCGTGGCGGTAGTTGAGCCAGGTCCGGGGGCGGCGGAATTTTGAGCTGCACTTAACTCTCAGTCACGTTTCCAGGGATTACGGTATAGACCAGAAGCCACCTGTCTGCAGTGCACATCCTACATAGCTCTCTGCTCACCCCGAGCAGCTCCTCTCCACCTACGGTGTTCTAAGCCTCCCCTCTGCAGAGTCCCTCTGCCAAAGTATTTACGGATGTGCCTGCTATTCAGTGAGGTGTATGGCTCCCCACCGCGCCACTGATAGCCGCTACATGCCCTGGGGCAAGGTGGGGGGCGCAGCTCTGTGCCCCAGAAGGGGCGGGGCCAAGGGCAGAAGGGGCAGGGCCAAGGGCAGAAGGGGTGCAGCCAAGGGCATTCAGCCGTCAGTGTTGGCTCTGCCCTCACTCCCTCACAGCCTCATGCAGCTGGAGTTGTGCTGCCCCGGTACTTCAAAGGGACCCAGAGCTCCAGGCCCCTTTGAAATGCCGGGTGCAGAAGCAACCGCCCCCTTTGCCTCCCACCCCATCAACAGGCCTGGCTACCCGTATAGTATATGCTATGCAGGGCAGATGCTGGCTGTAGTGTATAGAAATAGGGCAGTGCCCTTTCAAACAGGTTGGCCATGGCCACGCTCACCCCTCCTTTCAGAAGGGCTATGGTAATGTGGCAGTTTGGCAGATGCTAATGAGGCGCTGCCATGAATATTCAGCGCCTCGTTAGCATAATGGTGGTTGCGTACAATTTGAAAGCGCCACTTTCGAATCGTGCGCCGCCAGTGTAGCTGGGGGCCTTTTGAAACAACCCCCCCCAATTTCGAAAGCTGCTTCTTCCCAAAACAAGATGGGAAGAAGGGGCTTTTGAAGTCCAGGGGGGGTCCTTTCGAAAGGCCCCTGGCTACACGGGCAGTGCACGATTCGAAAGCGGTGCTTTCCACTTGTGTGCGGCCACTGTTATGCTAACGAGGCGCTGCATATTTATGGCAGCACCTCATTAGCATCTTCCCAGCTCGCTCTTTACCATGTCCCTTCCAAAAGGAAGGAGCTAGCATGGATGTGGCCTTCATGAACCCTCTAGCGGTGCTCACTTTCTTGCAAGTTCTAAGAGCGGCCAGGAACCAGCCAGAGTAGCAGCGTGTGTGTTGCTAGGAGTGGCATATTTGTGTATAATTAATAACCGTGGTTATTACAGAGTGAACATGGAACCAGTTGTACCCCTGTGACTTTTTAACTTTTTCTTCTGTTGTGTAAAAAGACAACATACCTGTATTTAATACCAGCCATTACAGCACAATAATAGGGCTGTCCTGTTCTGTGATTTGAGGCATTATTTGAGGAACAAAGCTTCCCTGGAGTTCAGCGGGGCCAGGATTCTGTCTGCTGAAGTTGACTAATGCTCTGTAAAATGTCACTGTGACACACAAAGCCATTCTGTAGTTTTAAGAGCAAAAAGACTCTTTTGAGAACTGTGTGGGAGAGCAGGGGTGTAAAACAGAAATGTTGGTTTGGGGCTGTGATGTTATGTGTCGGCTGGTGTCAGTAGAAAAGCTCTTTACTACAGTAAATTTTATGAAGAAAGCAAACATTTGAAGCGCTTGTTTCTGTGCTTGTATGTTATCATACAGGTTGAACCTCTTTAGTCCGGCACCCTTGGGACCCGGCCGGTGCCAAAACAGAGAATTTGCCGAACCACAGGAAGTCAATATTGTCTAGCAGCATTACTAACACTTTCACTGCTTATGGGCTCTTAGAAGACATTTAGGGATAAATTAGAGCTAAATAATAACACAACACTGAGAGCCAGAACTGGTGGCTGTAAAAAAAACTTTATGGGACCACAGGGAACTTTCCCACACCCATGGTCAGTGACCATCCAGCTGACTAAAATCATGCTGAACCATGGATGTTGCCAGACCACAGGGTGCTGGACTGCAGAGATTCAACCAATAGTTTCAAAATTCTTGTTTCAATTAAAAACAGAAGTGACTGTGATGACAACAGTGTACGGAAACCAAGAGAGAAGCATGAGTCCTCCTGAAGAAATTCCCCACAACCAATCCTGTCCCCTCAAGCAGTTATTTCTGTGGCATACATGGAAAATGCAAGAGCTGTGATTAAGTGTTTCAGAAAATACAATCAAAGAGCAGTCTGAAATCTTGTATTAGTTTAAGAAAACAAAATTCATTAATCAGTTTAACAGGCTTAAAAGATTAATATTCAAGTTTTTGGCATCGCTTTAAACATCATTTTGAAAAATGTCATGGGAAACATTAAGGTGGCTACATTGTAGATGCTAATTAAAATTACTCTTTAAAGATTGCACTCTGCCTACCTGTTTAATTTGTGCTCTCCAGTAAAGCTGATATAATACATTATCAGAACCCATCACGAACAAATGTAAAATATTTACTATGTAATATTTATATAATTTCTAATTAGCTCTTTTAGATCATCACAAATGCTAGGTGCTGATTGACATCCTGTTATTCTCTTGTGATCCACAGATTTTAGAACAGAAGGCTCTGCTGTGATCAGCTCGTTCAGTGGTGTGCAACCTGTAGTCCATGGGCTGCATGAAAACCCATTAGGTTATTCTGAATGTGGCCCTCAAGACATCTTAATGATGTTGACCGTCCAAAGGCACCAACCCCATCATCCCTACAGCTCCCAGTGGCTGCAGCTCTCTATTTCCAGCCAATGGGGCAGAGCCCATAGGTGAATGGGTCTCAGCAATGTGAGCTCCCATTACCACCACTGATCTAGTCTGAACTCCAATACATCTTGGGCTGGAGAAATTCACCCTGTAACTTCTCTGTCTAAACTCTTTGCACCCTGTGCACCCTGCTGAAATACATCATGTTAAAGTGTACTAACAGGTTGTTAAACATGACTTATCACTGTTTAACATTTGTGTCAGGAGGTCGTAGTTATCATAGAGCTGTTTGGGAAATAAATTTTTACCCATAGAAAATTTAGTATATTGGGCAAAAGAATCAAAAACTAAAATACTTTTATTCCTAAATGCCACTGCAGCACCTCATTGGACTAACAGTTTGTTGGCCTCATGCTCTCATTCTCCCCCTAGGGTTGGATTTCTTGGCCAGTATACATCTCTCATGATCCCTTACAGTCTTGTCTCCTAGGGCTTGTCTACGCTTACCATGAGACCAGCACTCCAGAGATCAATCTTCTGAGGGTTGATTTAGAGGGTCCATTCAGGAAGCACAAAATCAAATGCTCGTTTCTCTCCTCTTGACCCAAGTGCTCCACGAATTTTCAAGGAGTAAGGGAAATTGATGGGAGAATTTTTTCTGCCAGCCTCCCACTGTAGGAACATCAAAGAAATTCAGCTTAAGGTACGTTGACTCCAGCTACACTATTTGTGTAGCTGGAGTTGTGTGACTTAAGTCAACTTTCTCGCTAAGTGTAGACCTACCATTAGTAAGAGAAGGCAGTGCATTCTGGGAGATTGCCTGTCTGGCTGAGACACACCAATCAGGAGAGGAGAGCATGATGCAACAGAACTGCAACACCCTTGACCTACTGTGGTATTTTTTAACTCAACTGTTCCTGTTTTATAGTAACAGAGAGGGAGTCGTGCTAGTCTGTATACTATCAAAACAAAAAAGCAGTCAAGTAGCACTTTAAAGACTAACAAAATAATTTATAAGGTGAGCTTTTGTGGGACACACCCACTTCTTCAGACCATAGCCATACCAGAACAGACTCAATATTTAAGGCATCTCTCTCATCTCATCTCTATCTCATAACCTCTTTTGAGGGTCGTTGGGGCACTGCAGATGACTTCCTGATCAACTCACTCCACCTCATCCTGTCCTGTGCAGCTCTCTGTGACTCTCTCACATTCAGGTTTGTCCACTCTTTATCTTCCCATCTCTTCTTTTGCCTGCCTTTCCTTCTACCACCAGGTACTGTGCCTTGCAAGATGGTCTTGGAAAGGCCTGATGATCCGATGATGTGGCCGTACCATCTGAGCTTGTGCTTCTGCACCACAGTGAGGAGGTCGTCATGTGGGCCTGTGACATGCCTGATCCTATGTCGTACTTCTTCGTTCGTGACATGCTCAATATAAGAGATGCCCAGAAGCCTCCTATAGCATCTTATCTCCATGCTTTGGATCTTTTTCTGCAATTCTGCTGTAAGGGTCCACGTTTCGCAAGCGTACAAGAACACTGAGATGACCAGTGAACGCATCAATCTTACTTTCGATCTCAGACTGATGTTTTTGTCCCTCCAGATGGGTCTAAGTTTTGTAAGCACTGCTGTTGTTTGCGCTATTCTGGAGAGGACTTCTGGTCTGGACCCCTCATCTGACACGATTGCACCTAAGTACTTGAAGCTGTACACACATTGAAGAGCTTGTCCATTCACCATTATATCCCTACTGATGCCATTGGTGTTATTGGTCATCAGTTTTGTCTTTTCTGCATTTATCTCCATTCCATAGGCTTTCGAGGTGGTATCCAGCTGTTCTACCAAGCTGGCAAGTTCCTCTTCTCCTCCAGCTAATCCATCTATATGGTCAGCAAAGCAAAGGTTGGTGATTACTCTGCTCCCTCTGCTGACAGTTCCTTCCTGGTCTTCCAAGGCATCAATCATGATGCGCTCCAGAAAGATGTTGAAAAGCGTGGGGGAGAGCAGACAACCCTGACGGACGCCCACTTTCGTTCTGAACCAGCTTCCAGTGGTACTGTTGTGGAAAACTGCACTGGTGGCATTGTCATACAGGTGTTCAACAACTCAGACAAAGTTGGGGCTGATGTTGTACTTTCTCATGGTTGCCCATAATGCTGCCTGCCAAACTCTGTCAAAGGCCTTTATGAAGTCCACAAAAATGTGGTACAGGTGCTGTTGGTGCTGCAGATATTTCTCGCAGAGAATTCTCAGGTTGAATATTTGTTCAGTGGTACTCTGCCCTGCCCTAAAGCTGGCTTGTTCTCCAGCAATAATCATCTCAGGTTGGAGCTTCAACCTGTTCAATATTACTTTCAGTAAGACTTTACTTGGGTGGCTAATGAGGCTTATCGTACGATAGTTTCGGCACTGTTGGAGGTTGCTCTTTTTGGGAAGTGCGATCACTAGCGACTGGGTCCATGAGGTAGGCCATTTTCTCGTCTGCCAGATCTCATTGCATATGTTGGTAAGGGCACTGATCATGGCTTCTCCCCCTGCTTGTATCAATTCTGCTGGGATATTGTCCACTCCAGCTGACTTTCCTTCCTTCAGTGATCGCACTGCTGCCTCTACTTCTTCCTGAAGGATTGGGAGGCTGTCCTCTTCAGTAGCATATGGACATTTCAGTATTTCTGGGTCTCCATTGACCTTATCACTGTACAGCTCAGAACAGTATTCTGTCCACCTGCCAAGGATCTCTTTCTCTTCAGTGAGGCAGTTCCCTGCCTTGTTCTGAACTATGGAAACTCTAGGTTGTCTAACATTTGTCAGCTCTCTTACTGTCTGGTATGCCTTCTTGCTGCTATTTTTGTTAAGGCTGTCTTCTATTTCCTTGCACTGGTCTTCTACCCAATTCTGTTTTGCCGCCTTCATGCCTTTCCTGATGGTCTTGTTGATTTCTCTGTATTTCTCAATCCCACCAGCTTCACCTTTCTTCTTTTTCAGTTCTCGCTGTTTGTCACAGAGGTCAAGCAGATCAGCAGTAACCCAAGGTTTCTTCTTTGGGCGGTGTTTGCCAAGAATCTCAGTAGCTGTTTCTACTACTGCTGTATTAAAGATGTAGACCATTATGTCATCATCTGCTTCTTCAGCACCAAGGAGGGGCAGTGGTGCGAGTCTCCCTCCTATTTTTACTTGGAAGGCTTCTGCCACCTCAGGATCTTTGAGCTTTTCAAGGTCAAACTTAATTCTTGTGTGCCTTGATTTTAAAATCTTCTGCAAGTGTAGGTGGAATGACATCATCACTAGATCATGATCACTTCCAACATCCGCTCCCGGAAAACTGCGTCTCTTTGCAATGTTAACGCTTGTTTGGAAGCACTTCTTGACCAAAATGTAATCAATCTGACTGTGATGGTCTCCACTGGGGCTGTGCCAAGTCCACCATCTGGATGCCTTGTGAGGGCCAAATGTATTAGCCAGCACAAAGTCGTTATATCTGGCAAACTCCAGAAGTCTAAGGCCTCTGTCGTTGGTTTCAGTGTTGCAGTATGGCCCACACGTTTCTTTCCAGTTACTATATGCATCCGCTCCAACTTTTGCATTCCAGTCTCCTTGTACAATAATTATGTCCTTTTTTGGTGTTTACTCCAGGACATCCTGTAGCTGATCATAAAACTCTTCTACTTCACCATCATCATAATCGGATGTTGGGTCATAAGCCTGAATGATGGTGATGTTGAAAGGAGATACTTTCGGATGGTGATGAATCTCTTGGAGACTGGTCGGCGTCCAATGACAGTATTCACAATGTTGCTGTGTATTAGAAAGCCAACACCATGCTCATGTTTATCCTCCTTTCCACTGACGTACAATTTATGACCCCCTTCGACTGATTGTACACCAGAGCCTTTCCAACGCAGTTCACAGATACCCAAGATGTTCCAGCGATATCTTTCCATTTCATGGGTCAGTTCTCTCAACTTCCCTGCTGCTGTCAATGTGTGTACATTCCAAGTACCGATAACAATGTTGTCTCTCCCACGGATCCTGCTTGACTGGTCACTAGTAACATACTTTTCACCTCTGTCCTGGTGTGCAACGGTGGGCGCGGTCATTGTTAACCTGGGCTTTGACCGATCCAGTATGAGTTGGGTGGTAGATGTCATCATGTGGTGTGTCATGGGCAAAATAGCCTGATGGAGCCCATCCCTCTTCAGGCTGTTGACCACAGCCAAAATTCCACAGTAACTTTGTGGCTTGCTTTGGTCCTGAACACGTGGCCGTTGAACTTATCTTGAAGCCCCTCCGCCCTGGCCAGTGACTTCTACATGGAAGACGTTCGCCCAGTGATGCTGTGTTAACACCACCCCCACACGTCATTTTGCCGGCCAGCTGAGACCATTGCCCGGGGTGTGGCACTTGGAGCCAGGTGTGAGAGATAGGAGATGGATGAGGACCAGTGTTTCCATCCATCCTACAAATAGGATGTAGCTGCCAGAGAACAAGGGTACTACCTCTATCCAGAGCTCCCTACACTCCATTTAAGGCATAGAGAATCAAAAACAGTAATCAAGGTTGGCAAATCAGAAAAAAATTATCAAGGTGAGCAAATCAGAGAGCAGGGGGAGGGGAAGTCAAGAATTAGATTAAGCCAAGTATGCAAAAGAGCCCCTATAATATCCCAGAAAATTTGCATCCCAATTCAAACCACGTGTTAATGTGTCAAATGTGAATATGAAAGAGAGTTCAGCAGTTTCTCTTTCCAAAGCAGACTGAAAATTCTTCTTCAATAAGACACAAACTCTTATGTCATTAACAGAATGGCCCATTCCATTAAAATGTAGACTAACTGGTTTCTGGATCAGGAATGTTTTGATATCTGTTTTGTGCCCATTAACTCTTTGTCTGAGAAAGTTTGAAGTCTGTCCAATATACAAAGCATCTGGGCATTGTTGGCACATGATGGCATATATGATGTTAGTTGAGGAAGATGAGAATGTGCCTGTGATTCTGTGACTAACCTGGTTAGGTCCAGTGATGGTATCGCCAGAATAGATATGTGGACAAAGCTGGCCGCGGGCTTTGTTGCAAGGAAAAGTCCCAGGACTGGTATTCCTGGGGTATAGACTGTAGCTATTGGTTAGAATCCTCATAAGGTTGGGAGGTTGTCTGCAGGAGAGAGCAGGCATGTCACCTAGGGCCTTCTGGAGTGTGGCATCCTGATTAAGGATAGGTTGAAAGTCTTTAATAATTCGTTGCAGTGGTTTGAGTTGGCGGCTGTAGGTGATGACCAGTGGTGTTCTGTTCTTGGCTTTTTTGGGCCTACCTTGTAGTAGCTGGTCTCTGGGTATTCGTCTGGCCCTGTCAATTTGTTTTTTTATTTCCCCTGGTGGGTAATTCAATTTTATGAATATTTGGTAGAGATCTTGTAGTTTTTGGTCTCTGTCAGTTGGATCAGAGCAAATGCGATTGTACCTAAGAGCTTGACTGTAAACAATGGATCTAGTTATGCGTGCAGGATGGAGGCTAGAAGGGTGTAGGTAAGTATAGCAATCAGTGGGTTTCTGGTACAGTGTGATACCGATCAGGCCAGCCTTGATTTGTACTGTAGTGTCCAGGAAATGTATCTCTTGCATGGAGTAATTGAGGCATAAGTTGATGGTGGAGTACCAATTGTTAAAGTCTGTGGAATTCTTCTAGTGTCTCTATACCATGGGTCCAAATCATAAAGATGTCATCAATGTATCTTAAACAGAGGAGGGGTAATAGGGGATGAGAACTGGGGAATCGTTGTTCCAGGTCAGTCATAAATATATTAGCATATTGTGGGGCCATGCGGATGCCCATAGCAGTTCCACTAATCTGGAGGTATAAATTGTCCCCAAATCGGAAATAATTGTGGGTGAGAACAACCTCCGTAACTTTCAACTGAAAAACAATTTAGATTATTTTAAACCAGATCTCATTATCAATGAGCTTCTGATACATTGTTAGACAGGATCATCCCTCCCTACAATAATACACAAAAGAAAAGCATAAAGTAAAAATGCACATTGCTAATGGCACTATGTTCCCCACCATAACAGCTATAGAGTGAGGCAGTGCAAGGAGGAGAAATGTGAATAAAAATGCAGTATGCAGCTAGCAGTCTGGAGCAATGCAAGCTGTGTCTGTGCTGGGTGAGATTCATCTTTCCAAAAGCCCTGCACAAGGCTTATGCACCATTTACAAACCCAGTTCAACTATTTTCTGAGTCTGCTTTCCTGACACCAGGGTCTAGCCTAGCCCCAGCTGGTTCCAAGAGTGAGGATACCTAAGGGTGTCTTTAAAGCCATCTCTGCCCCACCCTTCCATCTACCTGCCTACAGCTTGGCCAGATCAAAAGCTCTAGCTTTTAGGGCATGTCTACACCGCACACTAAGCTCAGCTCTGTGGAGCAGGTGTTTCAAAGCCTGCAGCTGAGCATCCAAGCTGTGTTGTAATCCTAGGGTTACAGTTGGTGGACCTCAGCTCTGCATCATTCTCCACTCCCCAGACCTTCTGCGGCTTAATCTGCATCTGGTCTGGGAGCCAAGAAACAGCCTCTGACCTACCTACATCCCTCATGGAGCGCTAGGACCCAGGTCCTGTGTGCTTGCTGACCTGCGTTGGACTGATGGTGAGTGTAGCAAAGGGAGACTTGAGTCAGAGCTGAGCCAGAGTGTGGGCTTAGAGTGCAGCCTAGACACCTACCCCTGCGGTACATCTACACTTCAAAAAAAAAAAAGGCCCAGGGTTGGTCTAAGGTTGTGTCAACACTATGAGATAAATTTGAGTTTAAGGCAGTTAGCTCAGTATCACCATGGGATTGTCTTCACTTTAAATACCATTAGCTCCTTTTAGGGAGCACGAATATCGAGATTACAATGTCACCGTTACCTGACGGGTGTAACGTCAAGCTTGAATTCAAAAGTTCAATTACAGGACAGCCTCCAGAGGTGTCCCATATGTCCTCCACAATGCCCCTCATTGCTCCACTCTGGCTGCTGCTGTCCAGGTGCCCCGGAATTAGGTAACAGAAAGACTGTGAATTTCAAAGCGGGCGCAGCAAGCCTGTGGCTCTGAGCTCATGTTTGTGTGAGAGCCTGAGGCATGTCTTTCTTTCTTTGCAATTAGCGCTGTGAGTGGCTCTACCCATTGCAAATAACTCCTGCAGGGACATCATGGTTCTGTCTCTGCACTTGCTTTTTTCTGCGCTGCCTGGCACCAGCCGCTACCCTGCCGCACCACGACACCAAGGCTGAGGTGGGGGTCGTGCTTGCATAAGAGGCTGAGAAACTTCTTCTCAGCTGTTTATGTTTGTGCATGAGCCTCCTTCTGACCCCCACAGGCGCCACACAGTCAGAGCCTTTCCTGTGCTCTGCCACATCGGGTGGGTAGCCCCCAAACCAATAAAAGGACGTGCCTGCTGTTAGGTACTGAGCATGCTGCCAGGAAGCACCGTGTCCTGGCTTGCACGGGTTTAGAGCTCCAAGAGCAGGAAAGAATTTTGTGGGCTTGCAGCCACTGGGGGGGGGAGTCTACCCCAGCCACTAAGATATTTGGAGGCTTGCTGCTGCCAGTGGGGGGAAGTGTCCTCCAGTGGTCTTTTCCTACAGCCCTGGCACAGGGTGGAGTATGTGTATCTCTTACAAATTTTACAGCATTTACCTCATGCATTGTGGCAGCTTGACAAGAATAAACAATAGGTAAACTCCACTGCTCTCCACTGACTAGCCAGTCAGCTGTTCAGATTCAACAAAATGAGCAACAGAAATGATTCAAAGGGGAAGGGGGGAAGGAGGAAGAACTATGAGAAAGAGTGAGATAACGCAATATTGTGCCAGTCGTTTTAAAGCAAAACGCCTGTTGATTTAGAAGCTGATGGCCAAGATTATTCTGTTTTGTGTTACAGGGCAAAACATTTAAACCCAGAACAATCTGTGCTAATTGCTTCTATTGAGTGAATTCCGGTATTTTTAGCTCATTTTCTTCATGATTTTGTCAGTTTCTCGGTTTGTGCCAGAGACATGAGAAGCATTTGTTTTCAGGCTGCTTACTTAGGCTAAAGGTTTCCTGGTTGTACAGGTTTTCTTCTCCCTGATCTGTGGGGGACTGAGGAGAGACGGTGCTTGGCCGCTTCAAACTTTGGGCTTTGGGCACTTGATAATGCTCTGCTACGTCCATTTGCTATGGGAATGTTCCAAGGCCAGACATATACTGTAAAAATAGGGTTTGCAAATGTTCCCCAGGGCAGGGATAGTGGTGGTGCTTCTGTGTTCTATTTACAAATGGGGGGGCACCTCCCCTTGTCTCCCCTGTTACCCCCATGACTGCAGCTTCCGTCACTGAAGGTGAATGGTGCAGCACTTCCAGGAGACTGCTGCTTGCTTCTAGGGCCATCTGGGTGTTGGGGGTGCCCCCGCTAATTGCAGGGATGAAAAGTGGGGCCCGACTTAAAAAGTTTGCTCACCCATGGTCTAGGAAGAGGGAGGATCTGGCTGCACAGGAATTTTGGGAGAGGGGGTTCTGGGTGCAGGGCAGTGGTACTCTGGGGGGGGGCGAGTGGAGGTGGTTGGAACTCAGCTGGGGGTTCTGAGTGTGGTGGGCTGAGCTGGAGGATCCAGGTGCTACGGGAGTGAGGCTTAGTCAGGTGGGGTTCCAGGTGCAGCTGGCTGGGACTTAGTGATGTGGGGATCTGGATGTGGGGTTCTCAGTGGGGTGGTCCAGATACATAGAGCTTGTTAGGATAGGCGTTCGAGTGCGGGGAGCCCGGACAGGACAGGAGCTCAGTGGGGGTCCAGATGTGGAGTGCGGGGCTCAGCAGAGATGGCCAGGTGTGAGGGGGTCGGTGAGAAGGGACAGAGGTTTGAGGGCTCAGGCTTCTGGGTGCGAGGGGGTCTGGCTCAGCGGAGGGTGAGGAGAAGTCTGGCTGTACAGGTGTGGGTGGACAAGGGAGGAAATTTCCCAATAAATCTTTTTGCAATAGTCTAAGGTAGCCTTAAGACCACCTTTCAGTGGTGTGCAGGTACATGCCCCTTACAGAACATCTGGTGGTGTGGGGTGGTACGGTGTAATTAGGGCCCTACCAATTTCACAGCCATGAAAAACACGTCACAGACTATGAAATAAGCTCCTCCCCATGAAATCTGATGTTTCCTTGTTCCTAGCAGCATCCCATTAAAGGGGGCTTCCTAGCCCTGACTAGGCAAGGGAAGGAGAGGTCTTGTCCCTCCCCTGCCAACTGTTCTGGTAGGAGGACAGGGACCAGACCAACCTCTTGATGTCTCCCCATGCAGCAGCACACTGTCTTGGACTGGGCAGCAGACTGAGATCCCTGCAGTTGAGTGTGGGGCAGGAGGTTGGAGCTTTCTGCCCCTGTGCAGAGAGAGAACAATTATTGTCCTTCCCAAGCCAGTCAGGACTAGCAGTGAGGAGCCCCTAGCTGGGGCACCCCAGGAGCACAGGGTAGATCAGCCCCACGTCTACATCTTGGAACCTCCTGTAGTTGCAGAAAGCTCTTCAGTTGCTGCCTTCAGAGTCCAGCACAAGGGTGGCAATCCCATGACCTCCCTGCAACAGGTTTGTGATGTTCCACGCTTCCCCCACCACCCGTCACAATCTCCTTTGGGGTTGGGAGCCCACAGTTTCAATACCATGAAATTTCCAGTTTAAACAGCTGAAAAGATTAAATGCATCAGTTTTCAAATCCTGTGGTTGTGAAATTGGTCATAAAGGACCATGAATTTGGTAAGGCCCTAAGTTTAGGTGTGTTATTGGTACTCATGGAGAGCAGACAGAAAGTTTTCCAGTGGAACATTTTTCCACTGTAAAATGTTAACTCAATGAAATCAAAGCTTTTGCAGTAATGTATTGATTTATCAAATATTTCAACCAAAAACTGTCACAATTTTTTGTGCCAAGTAGCTAAATCCTTTCACTTTGACTTTGTTTCAACTGTTATGTGATATATTATTGTACATTTAGAATAATAATAGAAATGATAATGTTGAAACTCAGTGTAACCCCTTCTGTTCACTAGCCCAGTGTGAGGTTAATCAGCAATAGGGAAGCCTTGCAATTTCTTACATAACTTGGGAGACTAGGCCTGAGGTTCCTCAGTATGCTCTGCACTGTGTGTACCTCAGACCAGACCCACTCAGACAAACCACCAAGAACAGGCTTTATACTGGAGAAAAACACAAAACAGGATCACAGTTCAGCAGCTTCGATCCGCTGCCTGCAGCCTGCACGCGGTTTCACTCAGTCTCTGCTGAGACCCTGCCGGGGGCAGGGTGCACATCCTGGCAGGAACTAGGGAGTTCTCCCAGCATGCTGCAGTTTGTAGTCCACAACTTGTAGTTCCCAGGGCTGGGACTGAAATGCACTGGTGCTTGGGCTACACTCAGTACGTTGACTTTACTTGAAATTATGTGCTTTGATAAGAACCACATCCAAAACCAATACTTTGAAATTTAGACCTATTGGGTAATTATTATGGTTCTGTCTCCTTCAACTTTTAATGTTCTGTAACACATTTTTTCCAGAGATTTCAAAATTTTGCAGACTTTTTTTTACACTTTCACTTTCATATTGGCTTTTTGTACTGAATCAGACTGAACAAAATTTCAAAATATCTGAATTTCCATGGAGCAGAAATTCAAAGATTTGACCAGCTCTGCTCATGTGAGAATGTTGTCATAACTCACTCATAATAAGAGCAGAACTTTCTATAACTCATGCCAATAAAACTTCACATCACACATTCATACATTGGGGCTGGGTCTATACTTGCCCCTTCCTTTCGAAAGGAGCAGTTAATGAGCAGGTTTGAAAGATGCAAATGAGGTGCTGCAATGAATATGCAGCACCTCATTAGCATAATGGCAGCCGTGGCGATTCGAAAGTGCGGCTTTTCAAATCGTGCGCCACCTGTGGAGACGGGACCTTCCGAAAGGACCCCCCCCCCCCAGTTTTTGAAAGCCCTTCTTCCTATCTGTGATCGGAAGAAGGGCTTTCGAAAACCGGGGGGGGTGGTCCTTTCGGAAGGTCTCATCTCCATGGGTGGTGTGCGATTCGAAAAGCTGCACTTTCGAATCGCCGTGGCCGCCGTTATGCTAATGAGGCGCTGCATATTCATTGCAGCGCCTCATTAGCATATTTTGAACCTGCTCTTTAACATACCCCTTTCGAAAGGAAGGGGCACGTGTAGACCCAACCTCTGTGTATGAGAGAGAGAAGGCTATAGATAGATAAGATAGATTAGATGTTATTTTATCACTTGGGTTTAACCAAAAATATTGTTAACATTTAATATTTCCTTGGGAATATTTCAAGTGACATTTGATGACTGTATTTGTGTGTTTTTAAAGAAAGGAAAGAGGGAAAGAAAAATGACTAAACTGTAGACACTTGACTGGAAGTTTAAAACCAAACATTTTGTCAAAGTTACTATGTTTTAAAATGTCAAAAGATTCATCAGTAAATGTGATTATAATGAAATGTTGCGCTTGTTGTTATGGCAACTGACTCTTTGAAAACTGCTGTAAAAAGGTTGACAAATTATACAGTGCAGTTTTGGTTATCTTTTTTATAGTTTCCCATCACTTTACTTTTAAAGAATTTTAAACAGTTTGCACTGAAGTTAAGTCTTAATAAATGTGTGTTGTCTTAGATGTTTATGCATACATTTATTTCAGTTCATCAAATAGCAGTTACTTTTTCAAGCTTTATTTTGGCATTATTCATGCTTTCCATAATTAAATTAAGAATATTCCATCATTTCCTTAACTACTCAACTATTTGACATCATAGTCAGTACCTGGTTTAATCCAATGGGGCAGTATCCAATTTACACCATTGTAGGAAGGTTTTTAAAAAAAAAAAAAATACACAAAGTGAGATCCTAATTCTGTTGCCATTGGAGGCACTTAATTTAGTAGCAGTAGAGAACTCAGTATGACAGACAGGAGATACAAACTGAGAATTTTGCATTTACTTATCTGATTGCATGACCTTATTTAGTTCTTTTGCAAACCTTGTTATGGTCTTGGCCTTCACAACATCCTCTGGCAAAAAGTTCCGTGGGTTGACTGCATATTGTGTGAAAAAATACTTTCTTGTCTCTATCATATACTCTTTTATGATATCCATCATAGTGGGGTAGCATAAATGAAACCCATAACTACCAGTTATGATGATCCATGGTCAGAACTTGAAGCATAATGTTAATGAAACTAGATTAACTTGGGTGGGGTGTGATCCATGGTTAAACATTCTAAAAAGTTCCAAAGACTCCCAATGCAATGAGACTTTTCTTAACTGATAGTATTTGTTGTGAGGACAAGATGGGCCAGGGAGGCAAGTCTTTGAGTCGTGGAATAGTAGAATTGGAAGGAACCTCAAAAGGTCATCGAATCCACTCTCCTGCCCTCACAGCAGGACCAAACACCCTGCAGAGCATCCCTGATAGATGTTTATCTAACCTTCTCATAAATGTCTCTAACAATGGAGATTCCACAACCTCCCTAGACAATTTATTCCAGTGTTTAACCACCCTGCCAATTGGGACGTTTTTCCTAATATCTAAATGCAGAGGTCCTCTTTAGATCTAAGAAGAGTTCTGTGCTGTTTAAAAACCTTTTATCTTTCTGTCACTGAAGCTGGTCCAATAAAAGGTAAGACTTCACTTAACATTACATGTCTAAAATCCTGGAACCAATACCACTGCAGCAACACTGCAAATATTGTGTATTCTGATCTGTCATGCAATAGCAACTAAAAGTGTTGTATGTTTTTAGCAAAGACTTATTGTTGTAGGTATCTATTGCCTCTTCCAATACAATAAAGAAAGAGCATCTGCCATCATTTGAATAATATGGCAGTTGATGGTGGGCAAAGCAAAAGATGTTTCTTATTCCTGTAACGGTGAGTCATGGCTGGTAATACAGCCATTACTGAGATGACACGTACTGCACAGTGTTCGGGGAGCGGAGGTGGGTTGATGGCCCATGCTTGGTTGCTTTTCACCTGACAGCTAGCCAAGAAGCTGGTGTTGATGATCTCATATAACTGCGTATCCATTCAGCATGGAAAATCCTAAACAGCCCCCATCCCAGAATGGAGTTAGCTAAAAGTGATGAGAGGGGCAAGTAAAACTGCAATGAATCGGGGCGGGGAGAGGAGGAGTGAGAAGAAAAAAATAAGTTTTCTGTTCAGAAGGATGTAATTTCGACTCTTCACACAATGCATCATATTTCCTTTGGGAGTGAGACACAAATGATGCTTATGAAGAGACCCTACCTTTTGTTCACTGATGTTTTTATATAAATAAAACAATGGCTCGGTGGGTTTGGTTCAGTTTTGCCATCCTTCTGCTCAACATGTAGTGAAAAAGCCTTTACAGATGGAACCTCTGTAGTCTGGCACCCTCAGGACCTGAGTGGTGCTGAACCAGAGAATTTGACGAATCATGGGAGGTCAATATTGTCTAGCAGAATTACCAATGCTTCCACGGCTTACTGGGCTCTTTGAAGACATTTGGGGGTAAATTACAGCTAAATAACAGCACAGAACACTGAGAGCCAGGACTGGTGGCTGGAAACTTGGCCACACCCATGATAAGTGGCGTTGAGCTCTGCAGCACATCCAGTGGTTTAGACCCCCACTGCTTGGCTTCCAAACTCCAGCCTCTTCAGGTATAGTGAGCCCAGAGGTTCCACTCCATTCAGGTGTGTCTACAGCTCTGGAAGTAATGGGTGGCAGAATCTGATCCAAACAGTGGTAGGCTTGAGTAAATACTACAAGGCAGTCCATGTGCCATCTATGAATGTGGCTACTGATTTTGCATTACACTGGGAAACCCCAAAATGGACCATTTGATCAGTTACAATATTGGTTAAAAGCAGGTGGGCCAGTGTTGTCTAATGAGAGAATTGACTCGATACAATCTGTCCTCTAAGAGGCTTCAGTATACCATCCTCACATGCAAGGTTCACTATGATTCATACACCTGCTCTTTACCGTGTGATGATCACAAGCATCATACTCTGCCAAAGGTGAATTAACTGTGCACTAGTGAAATCACCCCAATACAAATGATGATATAAATTACCTGGCTAATAAGGAGACACCTGTATTGGTTTTGTGAGATGATAAGGAAATATTTGCTCTTCCTCCAGTGCCTATGCTATCAAATTCTTACATCTGTGAATACAATTTAATATCACAAACAGGGCTTCAGACTTGATATCTTGAAGCACGAGAAGAGAAACTGTCAACTTTTCAGTTTCTACTTAATTTACTTTTAATAGCACATAACTCGAGATTTGCTGTAGTTCCCCTTTCCTAAGAAAAAATTGATTTTCAAATGTACACATATCAAGTTCTTATTTTAAACATTATGTATTAATAAAAATAAGGGAAGTAAGTAGCTGAATTTAGATTGGTGGAGTATAAGATAACATTTTGTAAAAGGACATGTATTTGCTCTGTGTGTATCAGAAAATTTAAATCTGCACAGAACTTATTTTTAACCATCAAGAAGAAGAAAAGATTAAAAGTACTTAGTGAGTGTATAAAATGTAGTAGTTTTAAAAAACAATACACACAAGGTCACATTAGGCCCAAACTGTTAATTACACACTTATTTATTGTCAAGGTTAATACAGTTTTGAGAGAAGAAGCTGTTTTTCATCTGCTCTTTGAAACAAGGCAAGACAGCTGTTCTTACAAGACAGATCCATTATAGCTTATCACTAGAGGACAGACCACTGAAGGAGCACCATGAAATATGGCTTCTGTCACTGGCAGCCAGAGTAAGCACCAAAACTATTCAGGAACCCGTGGAAATTAAATGAAAGCTACAGTTTGAATGTAGTGTACTTTAATTCCACTCAATTGGGTTGCATCAATTTTTATTGTATGACAGCTACAGTGACATAAATTTCACTGTTGCTCCTTAATCTATTGTAATATTGACCTATCTAAAATGGCACAATGTTTTGCACTGATAAATGTTCTTTAATAAACATCAAAAATTGGCAGTAACAGAAAGCAGCCATGAAACTTAAGCCAAGTGGTACAATGTACTGTATCTTTTGGTTTTCATTATTCAATCTTGACTAGGTGTAATTGTGCAAAATTCCATTACGTAAACCCAGCAAAAGAGAGAAATAAATGTAACCTAAACCTTAGCTGAATCAATCTTCACAATGGTGCATATTTTAACTATAAAGTACAGGTTGAACCTCTCTAGTCTGGCACCTTCAGGACCTGACCAGTGCTGAACCAGAGAATTTGCCAAACCATGGAAGGTCAATACATTAGACCCCAACGTACATGGAGTTGCCTTCTTGCATAAGTCAAAATTCTCGGAACTTGCAGGGAGCCAGGAAACCGACCAGTGTAGCAGCGTTGGTCAGTTTCCTGTCTCCTGTGAGTGGCAGGCAGCCCAGAGCCTGTCTCTGGGCTGCCCATTGCTCACAAGATGGGGGAAGCTGACCAGTGCTGATTTTCTGGTTAGTTTCCCTGCTCCTCTCAGGGGCAGCAGTCTGACTCTTGGCTGCTGCCCCTAACAGGAGTTGTTCCGACTCCTGTCAGGGACAGCAAGCGGACTCTGCCACCCCTGACAGGAGCAGGGAAACCATTCCTGTCAGGCGGAACAGTCCAGCTAGCACCCCGACAGGAATTGTTGCCCCACTACTGTCAGAGGCGGCAGCCGAGGGTCAGGCTCTCAGCTGCTGCCACTGACAGGACCAGGGAATTTACCAGGGCAGTAGCCCTGGTCAGTTTCCCAGCTCTGCAAGGGGAGGGAAGCAGGGAGCCAGGATGACACCTGGTTCCTGGCTCCCTTCCCCTGGCTGGAGCCAGGAAACTGACCAGCGCAGCAGTGCTGGTCAGTTTCCCCTCTCCTGTCAGTGGTAGCAGCCAAGAGTGAGGGAAACACTCCTGTCAGGGATGGCGAGAGTCAGGCTGCCATCCTGATGGTGGTTTTTCCACCCTTATCAGGGGCAGCAGCTGCTCCTGTCAGTGGTGGCAGCCAAGTCAGCCCCCCCCACCCCTGACAGGAGCTGGGAAACTGACCAGCACAACAGTGCTGGTCAATTTCCCTGCCACTTAGAGTCCTGTTAACCTAAGCTGAGCACAACTCAAGTGAGCGTATCTCAGTGATCCACTATGTTGTCTAGCAGCATTACCAATACCACCACTGGTTACTGGACTCCTAGAAGACACTTTGGCTAGATGTACACTAAGTCGATCTCAGATATGGAATTCTAGCTATGCCATCAGCATAGCTAGAATTAACGTATCGGAATTGACTTTCTGCCCTAGTGTAGTCCAGGGTTCTTCAGGCTTGTGCCAATGTCCCTTACTGCACACAGTAGCATGGAGTACCAGGGTCGATGGCCGAGCCCAGAGAGATTGATTTCGCCTTCTCTTAACACGTGGCAAAATCAATCTCTGGAAGATCGGCCGCAGTGCAGTCAATTGTCAGATAAGAATAGATTCACTCTTAAGGGTAAATTAGAACTAAAAAACAGTACAAAATACTGAGAGCCAGGACTGGTGGCTGTAAACAAACACTATGGGATCACGGGAAACTTGGCCACATTCATGATACATGGAAATTCGGGTAAGATTTTAATGCTTCATTTTGGAATTCTCTCTCATTGCACCTCCTAGAAATATTTTTAAAATTATCTTCCTCGATGTCTTCAACTTTAATTCAATAGGAGTAATACTGAGAATTTTTCTTGCCATAATACTTGCTCATGCAATATTACATGCTGTATTGTTCAAAGAGCATATCTTTTTCTCTTTTTTTCCTATTTAGGAAACTCTATTTATATACTAATTCATCTCATGATTCTAGTGGCACATTTTGACCATAATAATCATAGTTTGCATTTCCTTGTCAGCTTCCAGGGAAGAATCTCAAAGTACTTAAATCAATTTAGATTCGCAGCACTCCTATGTGGTAGGTAAGTGTTATCCCCATCTGATGTACGACGAAGCTAATGTAAATAGAAACTACAGTGGGTTATCATAAAAAGACAGTGTTTGCCAATGGTCATCCCAAGATTCAGCAGTTTTTCCACCTATATTTAGAAGAGGAAAAGCCTGCAGCGTCACAGCCATAACAATCTCTTGACATGTTTTATCATTTTAATAGGTGCCACAGTGAGTGCCTTGACACAGTGCACATGGGGAAATGTGTGGTGGAATCAGGAAGTGAACCAAAGTTTCCTGATGTGCTTTCCTGAGCTGTAGCCAGATGACTGCATTTCCTCACTCTATGAAATGCGGTAAATTGAACAAGAATACAGTAGAGACTCAGAGTTATGAACTTCAGAATTACAGAGTAACTTGTCAGCCACACACCTCATTAGGAACTGTAGGTACACAATCAGGCAGCAGCAGAGACTTGGCCTCCACCCGAGAAAAACAAATTCCAAAAGATTACTATGTTGTAAGTGGACTACTACAGGTTGAACCTCTCTCATCTGGCACTCTCTGGTCTGGCAAGTTGTGTGGTCTGGCATGGTTTTATTTACTGGATGTCCACTTATCATGGATGTGGCCAAGTTTCCTGCAGTCCCTTAAAATTTGTTACAGCCACCAGTCCTGGCTGTCAGTGTGCTGTGCTGTTATTTAGCTCTAATTTACCACTTCTAAGAGCCCAGTAAGCAGTGGAAGTGTTGATGATGCTACTAGACAATATTGACCCCCCATGATTCATCAAATTCTCTGGTTCAGTACCAGTCTGGTCCTGAGGGTGTTGGACTAGAGTGGTTCAAACTGCACTTTACAAAAGCAAAAGGTTTAAAAAGATTTGACAAGGTAAGGAAACTTTTTCTGTGCTTGTCTCCTTTAAAGTAAGATGTTTAAAAGCAGCATTTTTCTTCAGCTCAGTTAAAGATTCAAATCTATTAAAGTCAGTGTTTGGTTTTGTTCACAGTTAGGAGGACTTCATAGTTGTGAACAACCTCTGTTTCTGAGGGGTTTGTGACTCTGAGCTTCTAGTGTATGTTCATTTCCAGGTAAACAAACACATGACCCCATCCAAGAGATCCTAACTAAATAGGAGGTGTTGTGGGATAGAAGGGTGAGTGGAAAGCTCAGGAGTTCACTGGATTTGATGCCACAACCCCATCTTATCGGCCAAAGTTAGAGCTAGATCTGGCTGGAAATTTTCTGTCTGAACAATCTACCAATGGCAAATGCCCTTTATAAGAAGAAATTCAACTTTGGTGGTAACATTTGAGTTTTTCCATTAAGAAATCAAATTGATGCCTGACTGCCCACCAGATCTCATCAATTTCCTTTTCTGCCTCCAGACTGAAAATGAAATTGACAAAAGTCTTCCCTCCAAGTTGCTGAAGGCTGAACTTCCCTGCTCCTAGCCGCCCCATCTTTCCTACCCAAGCCCAGGTAAAGACAGAGGCAAGGCAAGGTACACTCTCCAGCTGCTAGAGAGACAAGGGGCCTGAGTAAGGTAAAGAGCAGGGGTGCTCAGCTTTTGGCATCCACCTGGAAAGCTTTTGTTCACAGGAAGTGAAACTGGCCTAAAAACATAAGAACACCTTGAGTCAGACCAATGGTCCATCTAGCTCAGGACCCCGGCTCCCAACAGTGGCCAGTGCCAGGTGTTTCAGGGGGAAGGAATAGAACAGGTAATCATCAAGCGACCCATCCCATTGCCCATTCCTAACAAGGGAAGAGCCTTTCGGGGGCAGGCAGCAAGCTGAAAAATTCTATGTTAATTCTAATGAAATTGCATTCCCTTCCCAGGAAAACATTCACTTTTTAAACTTATTGTCCTGATTCAGGATTAAATTCTCCTTTCCGTAAACTCTTTCATATCCAGCAGCCCGGGGTCCGGGTGGTTGTTGGATATTCAAATGCTCTGGATAATAGAAAGGTATTCCTAGAAATGCACAACACTGAAGAAAAACAAAATTAGATATGAAGAACAAAACAAAAAACAAAAATGTATGCAGAGTACTTTATTTACCAACAACAGCACTATTGTATGCCCTAAATTTCACTTCAGGTTAAAATGCCAGTTATTTGAGAGATCTGGATGATAGAATGCCGGTTATTAAGAGTTTACTGTATGACATTATCCATGGGAAGGAATTTCCATTCTCCAGCCAGCTCTAGTAGGAGCTGACCAATAGGGCAACATCTAAACCTTCCATGAAGAAGCTGTGCTGCCATTTGCTCAATCCCAGTATAGTTGCCAGTGATAACGGCAAAGGTGATTCTGTAGGAGCTAATGCTGCTTCAAAAAGAATGACCTCTCTCAGGGTATCTCCAGTTGTGCCTTCCACCTCCAAAGCCCAGTCAAACTCTTTCTTGGTGGAGCCACAGCACTGAGACATCATCGAGCTGCAAAAGAGGGAAATGTCCTAAACCTCCTGCTCACCAAAGAGTTTTGCCCACTGAAGTTTCCTTCTGCCCCTGCTCATTCCAGGCTCAGAGAAGACAGAGTAAATGAACAGTCCAGCCTACTTCAGGCATACCTGTCATCTTTGAAGAGTAGCCCCAGGGAGATTACTAAGCCAGCACTTTTATCCTAACCCAGGAGAAGTTGGATGGCACTTAGGTATTTCAGTCGTGCAATCAGTTATAAATATTTCATCGTTGAATGTGCTGTTTGATTATGTGATAATTAAATATGAATGATCATAAAGTCCCCCTGCCACAGAGAGGCTGGAGTTTAAGGAGCTGATTCCTCTCCTGTCATTGAATTGCTTCCGAGTCAAAAGACGTGATCCACTGACTTCTTTTTTTTTAATTTCCCATTTTTTCAAAGTCGCTCAGTTCAAAATTGCAACCTGGACATATAATTATGGGCATAAATCAGAGCCAGGATCAATGCAGGTTTGGGACTGCTTTGCATTTAGCCCAGCTTTCCTGAGGTGGCCTTTTCTGAATAACGTAGAAGCACAGTGCTGTTGCTTTTGTGGAGATTCAACAAAAAGACAGTTGAAGCAAAGAGAGGAAGAGAGACAGGCAGCATGTAAAGGCAAGAAAGGCCGTATGTGGTGACATCTGCCTCTGACTGCAGCAGGGGCTTTTCTTGAATATATTTGGACTAAGTCATGAAGTCTTTGTTCATGTTTTAATTGTAGAGGAGCACACAGTGGCACTGCACAAACTCACATGTCCATAGGCAACCTTAATTCTGGCATTTCCAAGCTTGTAAATACTCGGCGTTACAACCTTAGTATTCTTTTAGAATAATTTTGATGTAATATTGTTATATAGAATAACCACACAAAATGTATTATAACTACATGTACACACTGTAAGATATGACAAAGTACCTGCATACTCTCTCTGCTTAAAAACATATATACAATGGTGCCAGATTTCTGAACTTCACCTCTGCATAACTCATTTAAGTTATTATCATCATCATCAATAACTGTGGGCTCAGCACCCATTGGTGTCTGATGCCTCTCTCACTATTTCGTGCCATCTTTCCCTCTCCAGTGCAGAATGGCTTGGTTTCTGTAGACTAGCTCCGCACCAATCTACTACATCATCTATCCATTCTCTGTGGGGTCTGCCTCTCCTATTCGAACCATCCATTATGCCAAATACCAGGGTCTTGATTTTTGTTCATCATTCATTCTGCAAATACATCCAAATAGCTGTAGCTTCCTTTTTATAACCTTCCGCAGTGGGTTCTCTTTCGGATGTAGCTTCCTATATAATTCCTCATTGGTGACCTTCTGCATCCATCCTATTCTCAGAATCTTTCTATAACAACTCTTTTCGAATGCCAATATTCTTCTTTTTGAATCTTTCGTTACTACCCATGTCTCACATCCATACAACATGCTCCTGAATACACACGTTTTCAAGACGCCCAGCTTTGTGCTTAAGCTAATTGCTTTGCTTTTCCAGATATATCCATCACCTTCAAACTCGCTCTTGTTTTCGCTATTCTAGTTGCTATTTCCTTCTTACAGTCTAGATCATACATTATGTTGCTCCCCAGATATGTGAACTTCTCTACATTTTCTAGTTCAGTACCACTGACACTGATCTTCCTTCCTATTTCCTTATCTCCAAATACCATCCACACTGTAAATACTGGCATGGCAAAGATCTTTGTTTCGTATGGTAAGTAGGAAATTCAGAATTAACAGTCGTCTACCCAGGATGAGATATTAGAAAGCCTGTTGTGATTAATTCTGACTAACGTTTTCCCAGAACATTAGTGTCTTGGTTAAATCTTATTTGATGTTACAGCTGATCAAGTTACCAACTGATAGCACTGAGTACATAACACTCAGTTTAATTTGCTATTTATGATTTTATTCTGATAACTGGCCCCCTGTCTGAATAGTGTCTCATCCAAACTGGATACTAGAAGACATGAAGTAGACTAAACAGGACATTGTATATCTAGACATCAGCAGATACCACAGTTCATAGGTAATTTGCTGATAGTCTAGCCCATTTTTAATGAACACATTTCTATGTTTGTCTAGTAGCTCATTTTCTGAGCCCAAGGATGTTTTTCTGAAAGTCTCTAATATTTCCAGTGTTGTCCAATGCAGTTGAAATGGCAGTTGTCCCATATTTGCAATATAGGCACAGGTAAAGCTGCATACCTTGATAGTCTTGTATTGCATTTATCAGCTTTATGAAATGGATTTTGAGCATGAATTTGACAACATAATAAATGAGGCCAGCTTGCTTCATTTACGCTAACTATCCTTCCATTGAAAAGTACCATACTCGTCATGTAATTACAGAACAACAAGAAGTCCTGTGGCACCTTATGGACTAATAGATATTTTGGAGCATAAGCTTTTGTGGGCAAAGACCCGCGAAAGTTTATGCTCCAAAATATTTGTTGGTCTATAAGGTGCCACAGGACTTCTTGTTGTCCTTGAAGATACAGAATAACATGGCTACCTCTCTGATACATGGACTTATAGGAACACTGGATCAGACCTGAGGTTCATCCAGACCAGTATTCTCGCTCTACCTATGGCCAGTTCTTCAGAAACAAGGTGTAAGAAGCCCACTATATATAGATGTGAGATAATCTGTCCCATACAACAGTTTCATCCTAACCCCTTGCAGTTAGAGACTGGTGCAAAGTGTAAGAGTTTATATCCCTTCCTAATGTTTTGTTAGCATTACTGTTATAATTCTGGCTATTGTTATCCATATATGTGTTCAGTTCCTCTTAAGAGTTCTTGGCCTCAACAACATCCTGTGTTCCATTGCTGCATTCTATATGCTACCTTTCAATGTCCTTGCCAAAAAAGTAAAAATGGCCATACTGAGTCAGACCACTCATCCATCTAGTCCTGACCCCTGTCTTGACAATCTTAACTAATAGTCACTGATGGATCTGTCCCCTGTGAACTTATCTAATTAGTTTTTGAACCCAGTTAAGCTTTGTCCTTCACAACATCCCCTGGTGATGAGTTCCACAGGTTGCTCATGTGTTCAACATCATTGAACATCCTTTTGCTGCCCTACTGATCTTAGTAATGGAACTATTCAAGAGGAAAGGAATTATATATCAAGAATATTAGAGCCAGATTTTGCCACCCATAATCATATTGAGTAGCACCCCACTTTGTTACTAAGAAACTAATCTGGGAAGACAGAAAATTGCAGGAGCTGCTTACAGAGCAAGACCCATTGTGAGCAAGGATCACAGAATCAGGCTCTTAGAAATTTTAGATGGAAGGGTCGAAGAGTCATCTTCTCTCCCTTACCTCTGATGGATTGCTGTGTGCAGTGGGCCAAGTGTTGCCCTCATGTCAGGTATTGCTCATTGTGGTAAATGATGGCACCGTTGACCCCTGAGTAACTACTGAGGACTAGATCAAGCTTGTCAGGCCCAGAGAGAGTGAGATCTCCTTGCACTCCCTGCACACAGGGAACATGGTTGTTGCTGGGCACTTTATGGGGTACAGCCTACTTGGCTTGAATGCTGATAGGCCTTCGTGGGCTCCTGCTGGGTGAGAGGTGGGACCATGTCCCCACCAGCTCCCTGTGGGACACCATGCACTCCTGGGCAAACAGGAACAGAGCAAAGTCTGTCATCCCCTAAGCACACAGACTGCAACTCTGCCTGCACATTACACCAGCTAGGCAAGGAGCAGCAAGAGTCTCCTTCCACCTGACACACAGTGCACACCTGCTGAGGTGCTGGGGTAGTGTTTATCGGGGTGACGCCGAAGGAGAAAGCATGTATTGGGGGTTTTATTACTATTTCAAGAAGTGGGTGCATCAGCATGTATGCGTGGATCAGGCAAAATTTGCCTCTGAGTCAGAGGGAGCAGAATGTATTCTAGGTACAGTCAGACGGGGAGAAAAACTATTACTGTCCTGCTCAGCAGTGTGATGTCTGTTGCAGTGGTCTCAAGGGCCAAGAATATTAAAGGTATTTATCAACTCTTTCACTGTCCAGCATTAAAACAGTGACACTTAGGCTTGGGATTCTGCTTTAAAGGCATGATGTACTCGGTGTATGGCAAACACCCAGGAGCATTCATTCTACACAGAAAGTATGTTGATCAAGCACAAGAAAGAACGAGGAACTGAAACAAGCATTTATAACGAGAATGGAATTGACTGTACATAACAAACCCAATGGAAACCTATTAATCTCGTTCTCCTTTTAGAGACAAAATATCGGGGTCTCTTATTTTCATTAACTTTTCTTGGATGAAAAGGAATGAATGGGTTAATGTTACTGTCCATCCTGACCTGTGAAAAGTATTCCCAGTTCCTGTTTTTAATACACAGATACAAGGTGAAGAAGAGAGAGGCTGGAAAAGATGGAAACATAAGGCTTTGGTTCCTGTTTTGGGAACAAGGGACGGCTGGTTATTTATGGATGATGTGGTTGGGAGGTGAACCATGACTCCTATTGCTTGGATCCAGGTTCACTTTCTGGTCAGGGGCATAATCTTGTTGGGTCTTTTCTTCTTGGAAAGAGCAGGATTGTGGTTATCTCATTTTGTCGTGCTGATTCAGTGCAGCTGATTTCAGCATTCAATGGAAAGCCAAGAGGCTGAGAAAGAGGTTAGAAGGAAAGAAAGGTGCAAAAAGTAACACAGCAGGAAAGGGTACAGAAAGGACCTTATGCACTGCTGCTGCATTGGCAGCTAGATACCTCCAGTGATGGGCTGAGGACAGGTGTCAGGATGCTATGATGTCTTTCAGGAATCAGAAGTGCAAAACAAAGTTCCTTAAGAAAGAGCAAGGCCTGCTGGCCTTCCAGCCAGGGAGAAGATCCTTCGGTCTGGTCTGTCCCCTCTCTTGTGGGGTAGAGTAGACGAGTGGATACGATGTGTGAGCTAGGAGCTTGGATGCAAGGTGAGATGGGAGATGATTTTTTTTTCAAAATCCGCTTTTAAGAAGCCAAAGGTCATGTACAGCATGGTGTAGTTCTTACCCTCATTATTCTGTCCATCAGGTAGACCTAATATCTGCCACACCAATTTTGGTTAATTAATTTCCATTTCCCCATTCTCTTGTTTTTCCCAAGTATGATTTCAACACTATTTAAACCATCCATTAATCCCTTTTTGTATAGGCTTGAACAGTATCTCTAGCTACTTTTCTTGCACTTGAACATTATGTTAATTATTTAAAACATCTGGACCTATTTTCCACAGTTAATTTCCCAGAAGGCAAAAAGTTAGTGGCTATTGTAACTTGTTATTAACTTTCACACACTTTTTTTGTACTTAAGCTTACAACCAGAATCAGTTGTTTGTCCCAGTAATCACAACATGTCTTGGGTGTGATGCCTCAAAGTGACTGCACTAATCCATTAGCAATACTGCTTAGCACCTTTACTGCACGCAGTTTATGGAGATATACATGTCATAGAGCTGGAAGACCTTGGGAGGTCATTGAATCCACTCCTCTGACCACTTGGCAGCGCCAAACACTATCTTTTTTTTTTTCCCCAAAATTTGTTTGCCCCAGATCCCTAAATGGCCCCCTCAAGGATTGAGATCACAACCCTAGATTTGATAGGCTAATGCTCAAACCACCGAGCTATCCCTCCCCACCTTGAAGCTCCTGCAGCAAGAATTAGCTTAATGAGGTGCTTCATCTGCAGCACAGCACCTCCTTGCTCTTCTCCGTTTGGGCTCATTTACATGCCCCCTTCGAAGGAGGGGGCTACTGTAGACAAGCCCATAGAGTTTATCGCCTTTTCCTTCACAGTCCCCTCCAATAGGGAAGGATGGTTATGCCCTTAAACATTTGTCAGTAGGCTCAGTGTACAAATCAAAGGAATAAATCAGTAAAACCCAGCCAAGCACAGTGAGACCCAAGTGGACACTTTCCCTACTGATACAGCACCATTTAATCTTCCTTCAAAGCCTACAAATGCAGCCTTAGGCCAGTAAAACATTAAACATTTGGAATATAGGCAGGCAGACATAACTATGTCAAGGGTCTGTCTCTTCTGCTGATATCTCTCTTATCTACCTTTCAATGTCCATAGCTATGGATGACAAGACAAATATAGTTCTACCCAGAGCACAGCTGCTGGGACTTCCATGCCATTTTTTTGTAGTCTGTTTAGTTTGTAAGCTCTTTCGGGTTAACAACTGGCTATACAATTTGCAGAAGCACCTACATCAGTGTTGGGCAACCTAGGCCAGTGAGTGGGCCACATGAATGGCTCTCCTTCATCTCAATGGGTCACAAGATTGTCATAACCAAGACAGTCTCTTGGGTTAGGGTAGTTTTGCTAACTTTGCTTGCTTGTATAGTGTTCGTGGGGTGTACTGGTTGAACCATAGCAGTAATTTGTTTGGTTGCAGAGAGAACACGTGGTTCTCATAGTCAACGTTGTGTGCAATCAATTCATACCTCACTTTGTGTGCCCTTGCTTTATGCACAGATCACGTTAATAACACTGGTAGGAAAAAAACCATGCAGGTGGAAACCAGTGGAATCTGGCAACCCTACACGTGGGTAATCAAATGTCTTATGGGCCACACATAGAAACCCAATGGGCTATGTGTGGCCTGTGGACACAGGTTATCCACTGCTGACCTACCTCCTACTGAAAGTTGACAGGATTGTAGCTCTTAACTGAAAAAAGTGCTTATGAAAATGTTAACCTGTGCTAACCAATAATACTCTTTAGCCGCTAGTAATGATGATCATGACAATAAGACACCCATTGGCTTTTGTCCTTTCAGCCAGTTTACAGGCCGTATAATGATGATTGAGGCCAGCTTGAATGCATATTTTAAGTGGGGTTCTGAGCAATATCATACCAAACATTTTGAAGTGGTCCAGACAGCATCACATTGGCTACATTCCCTTCATCTGCTAACTAAACTTCTGCAACTGAGTGAGTGCCATGGTCTAGAAGTATTTATAACCCAAAAGCTTGGGTTTTGCTGATAGTTCCTCCTTTCACAGATGTCTCCTTTCTGTGTCCAGTCAGCACAGTCCATATGACTTGGCATGAGTTGCACTAGGATGCTGGGGTTGTGCACTCCTGGGAAAGCCTCCTTGGTCTGGGCTGAAATTAAACCGAGTTGGGCACAGTGCCCAAGTCTACGTTTCAAACCCAGCATCCACCAGCTGTGCTTCAGATGAAGCTAGGTCTGCACTTAAAGCCACTGCATAACCTCAGTAGCCAGGCTGAGCCCAGAGGAAGTCAGTGGGGATCAGATCTTGGAAGGAGACTTTCTCACTAAGGTTCCAGAGCAGTTGTTGGAGTCTTGGGATTGCAACTGTGTGGTTCTTTCTAGGGACCACCTCTTTGTGGGGATGATCCATGCAGTTAGGGACCCAGCATCTCCCCGCCTCAGCCTCCCTGTGTAATGAAGCACTGGAAGGCCCCTTGAAGCCATACTCCATGGCACATCATAAAGACACAGACTGAAAACACAAAAGTGCAGTCATTATAGGATGTCTTCCTCCGCTGACTAAGTTCTATTTACTGACTCAACAAGTTAAAAATACAGCCCCATATACTCAACTGGGGTGAATCCGCAAAGTAAATTTAACATCACTCAGAGTCACGGTGATTCACACCAGCTCGCATGTAATGAATCCATCTCATTCTCACAGGAAACGTACACACATCATGGTGGTTCTTTCTGACCCACACCATCAGAGTTGATGATTAATCAATATTAATATAGTGGCTATAATCATATGTGACTGTGATCACTGTAATGAGTCAGAAAACAGTCCCCACCACTGATAGATGAGCATCAAAATCAAGCATAGCGTAGCTGATTTTATGGGTGTCCTACAATCCCATTTATGAGGCCCATCATCCTGGGTTGGAGTTAGTAGGGAGCAGGTGTTGTGTGGTTGAATGGTGTGAAGGAGAGGGGGCTCATACCTTCTGTCCCAGCTGCAGAAGGCACTCCATCTCCAGGGTGGTAGAAATGTTTCTGGGGACATAGAGAAGAGAGGAAGGATGTGTGTGCAGCATTTAGGATTCTGGAACAGCCTCCTCCAGCCACCTAGCTCCCACACTGTAGAAGTCCCAGGTCCATAATTTAGCCCTTCAAAAGATACTTGGTTAATTAAAGATATTATTGTAGCCAAGTGGACTGCAGAAAGCTGTGAATGACCCCTTTGTACATCCCATGAGAAATAAGTGTTTAGGTTTTACTCTTTATTTTTATTTCCCCCCATGGGTCTCTAATATTAGATGAACTCCAGTGTAATTACTCAGGGAGATTCTATTAAATTCACAAATCTTGTTTTGAAAGAAAACAATGCTCAATACAATGCCACTGATTTGCATTCTGACACTTTTTCCACAGTAAAGTGTGTAAGTGAATCAGAAGGTGAAATGGTTTTCTTTTAGCTTATCCACATGCTGTACACCATCTTCAGATTATTAGCCTTGCTGGATGCAGACAAGCAGCAAATAATGAATATAATAATCCTGAAATTTTCAAGGGTTGCTTCCATTTTTTGAGAGCTAAGTATCCTACCTCTGAAAATTCAACCCTTTTTAAGGTGTCATAAGTTAGGCTCCCAAAACTGAGACATTTATAATCATTTTTCTTTCAGTAATCTGAGGATATAATTGCACCAGTCTCCACAGCTACGTCTACACTAGAGAGTTTTATCAGCAAAACTGAGGTTTTGTCGACAAGACTCGCAGAGCATCTATGCACAAAATGCATTTTGTTGACAGAAGCTGTTGACAAAAAAAACCCATTATAAATGCTTCGGGTTTTTGTCAACAGAGCAGATCAAAAGATCAATCCACTTTTATGTGTAGATACCATCTGTCAACAGAAGTTTTGTCAAAACATCTCTTCCATCAGTAACTTCCATAGACAGATGCTTCTAGTGTAGATGTAGCCCACATGATTCTGCAGGAAAGTATTTATTGGAAAAAAAAATTAATGTTTCCTCCCAGTGAGATCCCTCATAGAAGAACAGAACATAACCTGGGAATGTATTGCTTCTTAGATGAGTAAGATCATTTTGTTCAGAGATTTTATCAGGCAGATATTAAACTGAGAACTGTATTTAATCAAAGCATTTTTCTGTTCCCAGACTATTGTTAGAGGAAATAAACCTCAGCCAGATACTTCAATCAATGGCCTGCTAGAAGAATTTGACAATATCTCAGTGACACGCTCCAATTCTCTCCGGAAGGAAAGTCCTCCAACACCACATCAAGGAAACTCAAACCATGTACAAAGCCACCAGGAAGAAAATGGTTATATCACATATTCTCAGTATTCCAGTGAGTCGGACACCACGGCGGATTATGCCATTGAAAAATACAGAGACAAGAGCCTTTATGGGGACGAGTTAGACAGATACTGCCCAGGTGACTTCACCCCAAAACAAAATGGGCACATGATGAAAGCAAAACCTAAAGACACCTATTATTCAGATTTCAGGCCCCTGAAGTCAGATATCTCAAGGTTCCTTCCAGATTATCGTACACACATGGAAATAAAAACCCAAGTAATTGACTACAGTGGCTTCACATTGGAATATCAGAGGATTCCTAGTGGATCCTCTCTAGACTACAGAGAACCCTTTCACTCTGCTCTGTCTAGCACTTCAGTGCCCACTGAGTGCGCTCAAGAGAGACTGGAATACCATGATAGTGACTGGGGAAATGGACCGGACAAGGATGACTATGACAAAAGACCAAAGTCGTCATATGTAAACCAGACAAGTCCTCAGCCAGCCATGCGACAGAGATCCAGATCAGGTTCAGGTCTTCAGGAACCAGCCATGCCCTATGGAGCTAGTGCTTTTAAAGCAAATCAGCAAGGACATTCCTATAGTTCATACACCTACCCGCGCTTGTCGGAAACTGCAGCGGGCATTCCAAAGGTAAAGTTAACCTCCGTCGGTGTTATCATTACAGACCAGCACTTTCCCATTGTAGCCAACAGTTTCCAAGTGTACTAAGCTGAGCACCTGAACCCATAGCTAGGCACCTGAGCGAAAGTGACCAGGTTTCCTAAAGGTCTCTGTACCTTTAGGTCCCATTGACTTCACTGGAAGCTGCAAGTGCTCAGAAGTCAATACCTTTGAAAACCAGGCGGCTTTTCCTCAGGTGTCTGAATTGGGACCTAGGTGCCTCAGTTTGTACATCTTGGCTGTGTTCTTTTATTTTTCCTCTATAACGCTGAGGAAAGGGCTGTACATTAAAGGATTTCCAAGGGATGCTAATGAAAAGGTGTAGGTGTATATAGTTGAATTTTATAGCGTGTAATTGTTAGCCCTTGAAAGTCCATTAACTTGTGGTGTCTCACTGCCTGGGGTTGCTCACAACTGCAATTGCCTCTCTCAGGACAGACTGTCAAAAGCAGGATAGACCTCTCTGTCACATGTTGGATCACAGAGGTCCCCATGAGTCTGTCATCTGATGTGCTGCTCATTCAGTTGAGCTCACATATGCCCTCAGGGGCTCCCCATCATCCTGTCCTGCTGGGCTAGAAATTCTGGTCTCCCCCAGTAAAGAGACAGAGTTGGGGTAACAGCTCCCTAGCAGAGTAACACAGACACTGATAGCAGCTCTAGAAGAGCTCAGCTATAGGGGAGCTGACAGCACCCAGAAACAAAGCCCCAAATAGGACCAAAACCTCAAAGAAACCTGTCATACTATTTATAAAACTTTTACTCAGAAAAGCTCATAAGGTTTGTCCCCTTTATCAGTGAGAGAGAGAGATGCACAGTTGTCAACTCTCCCCCACCTCTTGCCAAGGTAACAGTTATTTACACTGTGTTGGCTAATAAATACAGGTGTTTTTCTTGAGTATCTAAATAGGGTCTAAGTGATTGCAAGTGAAACAGACAGATCAGAGCAACTTACTAATCTAAAATAAACAAAACACACCAACTACATCTAATCTATTAAGAGCAGTTTGGGGGAGGGATAGTTCAGTAGTTTGAGCTATTAGCCAGCTAAGCCCAGGGTTGTAAGTTCAATCCTTAAGGAGGCCATTTAGAGATCTCAGGTAAATAGATTTAAAAAAAAAAACTGTTAGTGGTGCTGGCTCCTGCCAAGAGGGCAGGGGACCAGTCTCAATGACCTCCTGAGGTCCCTTCCAGCTCTATGAGAGGTGTATCTCCATATGTTGTTGTTATTACGTTACAAATCACATTTGTCACTCGAATCATCATTTCAGGTAAAATCCTTCATGTTAGAGCTGATCTTTTCTCTGTCCTGCATCTAACAGCATCTTGTGTACTTTGGCAATGGCAGCAGCTGGAGCTGCAGGCCCCTTTGAAATGCTGGGCCTGGGGGCAAGTGCACCCTTACCCGCACCCCTGTTCCCCCACTGTCACCAGGCCTGCAAATGCCTAAGGATTGTTCCTTAAGCAGGACTCTAGATAGAGGGGTCTTGTATAAGGAACAGTGCACTGAAAACGTACCTCCCTGCAAGATTCATTGTTAGCTCTGCACTCCCTAGAATGCTGAAAACACTCCTACAACCTTGATGCACTGATACGTGATGATTCACCATTCTGTGCTGCAGTTACAATTCCCTACCTCATCCGCAGCTCCAGGAACTGAACAGCAGTTGTGGGTTTTTTTTGGTTTTTTTTTGTCTACGGAAGATTGCTAGAGAGTTTCCTCTTCAGAGAGGCATTAGCGAGACAATGGCTTATTAAATGAGTTTACTAAATAAGAATCAGATATCTTACCACTGAGCTTGCCCTTAAAGTATAATTAAAAGGAAAAAAGTAAATATTGAAAACATCTGCCAATGCAAAATGCACGGCTTTAAAAAACAGGCAAGAAAGAAAGTCATTATAGCTAATAAGTCTGAAGGGTAGATTTGGTTCAGCATTAACTTGTAGCTGTGTCATCTGATGTACCATGTACCTCTGATTCATCCCTCGGCATAGATTAAATGAATTCAGTGGTGTAATACCGGGGGTGTATTTGGCACTATGTATTTAACTCCCAGCTTTACAATGGGATCCAGGATGGTGGATCTTTGCACAAATATGCTGCCTCATTGCTACATGAGACTGGTGGTCCAACCAAAAAGTGTCACATCGCCAACAGTGGAGTACATACCATCTGCTTCAATCAGAAGCAGGGAAAGTTCCTTCCTCACCTCCATCAGTGAGGGATTTGATCCAAAGCCCACTAAAGTCAAACTTGACCTGAACAATCCTGTACAGAAGAGGCGAAGCCTCGTACCCCCAAGGCTGGGAAGTCTGCTGCCACCCCTGCAAGAAGGAAACATAGAGTAGTGGTGGTTGGAGACTCTCTTCTGAGGGGGACAGAGGCGCCCATCTGTCGCCCTGACATTTCCTCTCGGGAGGTGTGCTGCCTGCCAGGGGCCCATATCCGAGACATTACGCAGGCATTGTCGAGGATTATCTGGCCCTCTGACTACTATCCCATGCTTCTCATCCATGTGGGCACTAATGATACTGTGAGGTGTGACGCTGAGCAGGTCAAGAGTGACTTCAGGGCTCTGGGGGCATGGGTTAGGGAGTTTGGGGCGCAGGTGGTATTCTCTTCAATCCTGCCTGTCAGAGGTAGGGGCCCAGGCAGAGACAGGTGTATCCTGCAGGTGAATGCTTGGTTGCGTAGATGGTGTTGCCAGGAAGGCTTTGGTTTCTTTGACCACGGGATCCTTTTCCGGGAAGGACTGCTAGGCAGAGATGGCGTTCACCTTTCAAGGAGGGGGAAGACCGTATTCGGACACAGGCTGGCTAACCTAGTGAGGAGGGCTTTAAACTAGGTTCGACGGGGGCAGGGGAGCAAAGCCTGCTGGTAAGTGGAGAGCATGGATACCTGGGAGATGAACTTGAAATGGGAGGGAGTATGGGCTACACTGGGAGAGTAAAAAGAGGGCCAGGGCAAAACTGGGAGGCAAGACCAAATCAATGTCTGAGATGCCTATATACAAATGCAGGAAGTATGGGAAATAAACAAGAAGAATTGGAAGTACTAATAAATGAATACAACTATGATATCGTTGGCATCACAGAAACTTGGTGGGATAATACTCATGATTGGAATGTTGGTATTGAAGGGTACAGCCTGCTTAGGAAGGACAGGCAGGAAAAGAAGGGAGGAGGTGTTGCCTTGTATATTAAAAATGTACACACCTGGACAGAGGTGGAGATGGACGTAGGAGATGGACGGGTTGAAAGTCTCTGGGTTGGACTCAGAGGAGTTAAAAACAAGGATGAGGTCCTACTAGGCGTCTACTACAGGCCCCCTAGCCAGGTGGAAGAGGTGGATGAGGCTTTCTTTAAACAGCTAACAAAATCATCCAGGGCCCAGAATTTGGTGGTGATGGGGGACTTCAACTATCCAGGTATATGTTGGGAAACCAAGACAGCAGGGGACAGACTGTCCAATAAATTCTTGGATTGCATTGCAGACAACTTTTTATTCCAAAAGGTTGAAAAAGCTACCGGGGGGAAGCTGTTCTAGATTTAATTTTAACAAATAGGGAGGAAATTATTGAGAATTTGAAAGTGGAAGGATGCTTGGGTGAAAGCGATCATGAAATCATAGAGTTCACAATTCTAAGGAAGGGTAGAAGGGAAACAGTACAATAGAGATAATGGATTTCAGGAAGGCAGATTTTGGTAAACTCAGACAGCTGATAGGTAAGGTCCCATGGGAAGCTAAACTGAGGGGAAAAACGGCTGAGGAGAGTTGGCAGTTTTTCAAAGGGACATTATTAAGGGCCCAAAAACAAGTTATCCCGCTGCGTAGGAAAGATAGAAAACATGGCAAAAGACTGCCTTGGCTTAACCAGGAGATCTTGCATGATCTCAAACTAAAAAAGGAATCGTATAAGAAATGGAAACTAGGACAAATTACAAAGGATGAATATAGGCAAACAACACGAGTGTGCAGGAGCAAGATTAGAAAGGCTAAGGCACAAAATGAGCTCAAGCTAGCCACAAGCATAAAGGGAAACAAGAAGGCTTTTTACAAATACATTGGTAACAAGAGGAAGACCAAGGAGAGGGTAGGGCCATTGGTCAGTGACGAGGGAGAAACAGTAACAGGGAATTAGGAAATGGCAGAGATGTTTAATGATTTCTTTGTTTCGGTCTTCACTGAGAAATCTGAAGGAATGCCTGACATAGAGAATGCTAGTGAAAAAGGGGTAGGTTTAGAAGTTGAAATACGAAAAGAACAAGTTAAAATTTACTTAGAAAAATTAGATGCCTGCAAATCACCAGGGCCTGATGAAATGCATCCTAGAATCCTCAAGGAGCTGATAGAAGAGGTATCTGAGCCTTTAGCAATCATTTTTGGAAAATCATGGGAGACAGGAGAGATTCCAGAAGACTGGAAAAGGGCAAATATAGTACCCATTTATAAAAAGGGGAACAAGAATAACCCGGGAAACTACAGGCCAGTCAGCTTAACTTCTGTGCCAGGAAAGGTAATGGAGCAGGTCATTAAAGAAATCATCTGTAAGTAATTGGAAGGTGGTAAGGTGATAGGGAACAGCCAGCATGGTTTTGTTAAAAACAGATCATGTCAAACCAATCTAATAGCTTTCTTTGATAGAATAACGAGTCTTGTGGATAAGGGAGAAGCGGTGGATGTGATATACCTAGACTTCAGTAAAGCATTTGACACGGTCTCACATAATATACTTATCAATAAACTACTCAAATACAACTTAGATGGGGCTACTATAAGGTGGGTGAACAACTGGCTGGATAACCGTACCCAGAGAGTAGTTACTAATGGTTTTCAATCCTGCTGGAAAAGTATAACTAGTGGGGTTCCTCAGGGGTCTGTTTTAGGACCGGTTCTGTTCAATATCTTCATTAACGATTTAGATATTGACATAGAAAGTACACTTATTAAGTTTGCAGATGATACCAAGCTGGTAGGGGTTGCAACGTCTTTGGAGGATAGGGTCATAATTCAAAAGGATCTGGATAAACTGGAGAAATGGGCTGAGGTAAACAGGATGAAGTTTAATAAGGACAAATGCAAAGTGCTCAACTTAGGAAGGAACAATCAGTGTCACACATACAGAATGGGAAAGGACTGCCTAGGAATGAGTACAGCAGAAAGGGATCTAGGGACCACAAGTTAAATATAGTGGACCACAAGTTAAATATGAGTCAACAGTGTGATGCTGTTGCAAAAAAAGCAAACATGATTCTAGGATGCATTAACAGGTGTGTTGTGAACAAAACACGAGAAGTCATTCTCCCGCTCTACTCTGCGCTGGTTAGGCCTCAGCTGGAGTATTGTGTCCAGTTCTGGGCACCGCAGTTCAGGAAGGATGTGGAGAAATTGGAGAGGGTCCAGAAGAGAGCAATGAGAATGATCAAAGGTCTAGAGAACATGACCTATGAAGGAAGGCTGAGAGAATTGGGCTTGTTTAGTTTGGAAAAGAGAAGACTGAGGGGGGACATGATAGCAGTTTGCAGGTATCTAAAAGGGTGTCATAAGGCAGAGGGAGGGAACTTGTTCTTCCTTGCCTCTGAGGATAGAACAAGAGGCAATGGACTTAAATTGCAGCTGGGGAGGTTCAGGCTGGACATTAGGAAAAAGTTCCTAACTGTCAGGGTGATCAAACACTGGAACGAATTGCCAAGGGAGGTGGTAGAATCTCCATCACTGGAGATATTTAAGAAGAGGTTAGACAGATGGCTTTCAGGGATGGTCTAGAAAGTGCTTGGTCCTGCTGTGGGGGCAGGGGGCTGGACTCGATGGCCTCTCAAGGTCCCTTCCAGTCCTACTATTCTATGATTCTATGATTCTATAAGGAGGGTTTATGTCCTGTACGCATTTTGTTTCCTAGCTAATGGAGCTGTGGATGTTTAAATAAATATGTTTTTCATAAGGATACTAATTTATGATGCATTATAGCAGTGAGTTCCAAAGCTTAATTATGTGTGCTGTGCTTTTCCCAGCTTCAGATGTGTCACCTTTCAGTTTTACTACTTATCTCATTCTTCTTGAGTCATGAGAGGCTAAGCAGAGCATCAATCTCTGAGAGTGCTGCAGCTTTTCTAGCTTCAAAATGTAGGTTTGCTTTATCTTCTCCTATGTCGAAGGCTGATCCAAAAAACTGTGCTTCTTTGTAATATCCTTAAGTATTTCCCTTTGTTCCCTGTCTGTCTCAAAGACCCACCAGTTCTCTCACAGGTTCCTTGCTTCTGGTATACACATTTCTTGTTATTTGCTTAAAAGTCTTTGTCTATTTGCTTTTCAAACCCCCTCATAGCCCTCCAAACTTCTATTTCACATTATTGCTACTTTTCCCTTAGCGTCACTTGGGCTGGATTTCCATTTTTGAAGGATACCTGTTTGGCTTTTAGTAATCTACTGAATCTTTCCATTTAAATATAACAATGGCCATACGAAATTCCATCCAGCCCAGTAGCCTGTCTTCCAATAGAGGTCCTTCAGATGGGATAAACAGAGCAGGTAATCAGCAAGGCTGTGGCCACACTACCCCCTCCTTTTGGAAAGGGCATGCTAATGAGCCACTTTGGCAGAAGCTAATGAGGTGCTGTCATGAATATGCAACCCCTCATTAGCATAATGGCAGCCACACATGCTTCGAAAGTGCTGGTTTCAAAATGCACGCCACTTGTCCAGCCAGGGGCCTTTCGAAATAACCCCCTGATTTCAAAAGCCCCTATTTGGTTTTGGAAAGAAGAAGCTTTTGAAATCAGGAGAGTCATTTCGAAAGGCCCTGGCTACACAGGCGGCATGCATTTTAAAACCAGCAATTTCAAAGCACACGTGGCTGCCACTATGCTAATGAGGCACTGCATATTCATGGAAGTACCTCATTAGCATCTGCCAAAGTGGCTCATTAGCATGCCGCCTCCAAAAGCAGCAGGTAGTGTGTCCACAGCCCAAGTGATGATGACAATTTAATCATGCTGTTTTGTATTAGCTTCTTGCTTTCTCTTTAGCAGAGGTATACACACATCGCTAGAAACTCCATTGTTCTATGACACAGGAGCATCTGTGGAGAGTGTAAGGATTTTAATTTACTCACTTGTTGGGGGCTTGTTTGGACTAACCCTCTTCCCTTTTTTTAAAATTCCCCTTTTAAAGGTTAACATCACTCTGCTAGTTAATGATATTGCTCCACCCATTAGCGCGTTCAACTTAATTTTATTGTAGTCACAAGGGCTATGTCTAGATGGTGCCCTAACCTCGAAATAAGTGATGCAATTTGCGTTATGCAACTTGCGCAGATTTTTTCAAGTAGATTTCGAAGTAGGCTGTCTAAACAGTGTCACGTGCTGAAATAAAGCCCTATGTCAGGGTATCCTTGTACTCTTCATGCAATAAGGTTTACAGGGATTCTTGGATAGTGTGCCCATTATGTCAAAAGCTGTTTCCATACAGGGGATGCCATGTAGCCGTAGTCAAGTATTTAACCGATTGGGGTTCCCTCCGAGATCTCTTTCCACTCATCTTCCCAAGAACTCAGTTCGACTCCAGAACTCGTCACTTTGGTACCTTTCTTTAGCATTCAGCAGTGCTGTAGTGAGTTGATCAAGTTCACATGCAGGGAGGTGGAAGGTAAACATAGCCCCAAAATTACACAGAAACTCTCTCTCCTTATATACATTTACACATCTGATTGCATTTACTGTGCACTGCCTTAAACATTTTAGGGTTGGCTTGCTTTCTTGGTACAAGAACCCTCTGCCGCATCCCCTGTGCTTGTGCTGCCCCTGTTTTGACTTTCTCTGTGTTTTATCTCTTTATTCCTAACTTATTTAGTCAATTATTATCTAGTTCATAGCAAATAATTCCCTGGGTGTCCTTTCTCTTATCTTGGCTTGCTCAGACATTCTGTCTTTTTGGCCTACTGGCCTATGTACTTCTCTTATTTAGCAAAAACATCCTGTCGTCAGCTTAATAATTAATTTACCTCCTTCATCTTATCTTCTAAAATAAGGCCTCCCCCCATATGTTAATCACTCACCTCAGGCAAGAGATCAGCAGTCTGGGGTACAGGCAGGGGCTCTGAGCTGGGAGATGGGGCCAAGGATTCAGATTTGGGAGGAGGCTCCAGGCTGGAGCAAAGAGTTAGGACATGTGAGGGGGTTAGTGCTGTGGGCCCTGTGTTAGGCATCCAACCTTTGCCTCTGGCAGGCAAGTCACCTAGAAGTTCTTGGTCACCACATAACTAGCTATCGTTATTTCTAATGCTACGATCCCATCTCACCATAGCCTCCCTGTGTCCTTCTGTGGCCCTGCCTCCTGGCAGGACTAGATTCATGAAAAATGATGAGCCCATTCTACATCTGTGGCAAGCGGGGCAGATTCCGTATTAGGACATTTGTCCTTCCACCTTGGTCCCCTTCCATGAGATAAATTCTTCAGCTGAGGGACTGGGGCAGCAATTTCCTTCACGGTGCCTTTTCACAGTGCTCTTGTTGGCTACTTCCAGGACTAATTTATTGGCATTCCACATGGGTGCAATATCTGCCCACATGGACCATGTTGCAGAATCAGGGTCTTCATTCCCATGTGAATTAGCAGGTGTTTCTACCTAATACCACATTAAATAGCTGTAATTGCTGATGTTACAAAATATATATTACTGTCATCAGCACAAAAGCTAAAATGACTTCAAACATCTTCGTAACAACTGAAAGGCCTCAGTGTTGAAATGAGCATGCACACATTTGAGTAATTTTGTGAGTCAATGAACCAGCCCACACAGCAGCAGAAGGGTATTCCATTACGCTGCAGCACTTTGATGGATTTCATGTCAGAACCTAATCTGCCCTATTGACCTGATCTTGAATGGGGCTTGTGTTGAGTTTTTTTATGGGCTTTTAAAGGGTTTCCTTTGGGAGGCTAATTGAATACAGTAATATGAATAGCAGCGTTAATGAAATAGCATCTAGTTGATCTGGCAGTGATATGAAGAATTACAACACAGCTAATAATGAAAAGTTAGCTGATTTAATGGCTTTTTCATATGTATTTTTTAACCTTTCATGGTGTTCATGAAATGAATAGTATTGAATTTCATTGTAGGCTGTATTACTGACCATATTCACAAATACACCATATATTGCAGAAGTCTGTCTGACCCTTTTCATTTTCATTTTGAAGTTCTGAAAACAAATAGCATCCCTAAGTTTAAATCTCAAATAATTTTATTTATGGCTAAATCATTGAGCTGAGGGTATGTCTATACAGCAGCCTTATTTTGAAATAAGCTATTCCAGAAGATATATTCATTGCTGTACATCAAGCACTGCTACACACCAAACTGTATTTCGAAATCACACTTAGCTATTTCCGTATACAGAGTCTACACATATAGATCTGTTTTTGAAACAGGCATTGGATGCAATATCACTTTTTCGAAATAGGTTCTTTGCCGTGTCCTACCAGCACCAATCTTGAAATAGCTGTTTTGAAATAGGTGCTATGCCTCGTAGAATGAGGTTTACCGATTTCAAAATAAGCCACTCGCTAGTTCAAACTCATTTTGTTAATAGTTAACCAGAGCACATGGGCACTTTACAAATTAATTAATTGGTAGCAGCAGAGATCCTTTAGCCTTTTGCAGTTTAGAGAAAACTGCTCGGTGGATCAAATGAGAGCATTATTATAATTATTTGTATCTCTACCTTGCATAAAAAAAATCACCTTCCAGGAAGTTGTGACTTTAAGTAAGATGCTGGCTGGAGGTTTTGTACATGCTGCTACTTATTATGGGTTGCAATGACTCAAAAGACCCACGTTGAAGAAGGATCCAACTTCCCATTTCAAAAATGACTGTTTAAGCAGCCCTTCAAGAGCATGCCAGCCCTCCTCCTGCACAAAGCTGCATGTGAGAGGAAATGTTGCAAAACATTGATATAATTTTGTACGTTGAGGTTCCCCCATCCCCACGGGTAGATTTTAGCTGCAAACTGCTTCTCTCTGTGCAGCAGACTACAGTGATAAATTGATGCTGCGGCAGCTTTTTTTTTTTTTCAGTCTTAGCATAAAATGGTCAAATGATGTTCCACTGCAGAATTCAATTTCACAGTTCAGTTGGGTCCTTGATTACGCTGCCAAATTCAGATTAATGTGCACTTAACTAACATGGATCAGGGGACTCCTGGCTGACAGCCAGCAGTAATAGTAGCAACCGAGAACTGAGCAGAGTTCTGTGCCCTGTCCACCCCTGCACGCCGTCAGTGGAACTGATTGATTAAATGAATTCATAGGCATAATTATTTGTAATTGTGCTACATCATGAGCCTGTGTCTGAGCATCCCCCGCCCTCCTCACCGATGTTACACACATTGTCATGAGCTATTTTTCCTATGTTTTAAAATCAGATTATTTTCCAAACATTTGCTTAGATGTATTTTTACCCCTACATTTTCAGTTTGAATAGAGGCAAGGATGAGTAACAATCTTTGTCTGGGAATATAAAAAACGTCATTTACTTTATATAGAAGAAGCTTGGAGAAACTTTATAAGGCAAAGGAACTTTTATGTGAAAATAAGGCGTGTATTATTACTTTTTTTCCATCAAGGGAATGATGCTTGCTGTTGGGTTTTCTTTTTTTTTTTTTTTTGTTTTGTTTTTTAAAGTCTCCTGTTGAGATAATTTCTTCTCAGATTGTCTTGGATTTCAAAGGAAAATTAGGGGTCGGGTGATGCTGCAGTAAAGTAGTTTGTGATCCTGGAAAATCATTTAAGAAATGGTAAATTAAATTAGAACTCGTGGTGCTCATTATGCCTTGCTTGAAGGAAACCTGTTTCGAAAACTGTGAAGACCAAACACCCCTCTCAGGCTCACACAATCACAAGTCTCCTTCATACCCCAGGGGCACAGTCTTAGTGCAAACTTTCATGGCTTCTGCTTATGTTTTGTTTAATCTATTCTAACATTTGCCCATTTTGTGCTCACATTGTCAGGAAGAACAGTAAGTACAATGCCAGTGTGGAGATCTGTAAAGAAGAACCTGAAGAATTGTGGTACATGAATCCTATAAGTTAGGCATTTGAAATGAACGTACTGATGTTGTTTGAGCCTAAAGGTCTTACTCAGTGCAGTTGGAAGAAGCTAAGGTTAGTGTTGCTGAGCAATCTCTACATACACAGAGCAGTGTCTGCTCTGCCATCAGTAGGAAACGGCCAGTAACTAGAAGGAATGAAAGTTGGACCAGCAGGGGAAGAAATTTGCAGCTGGCGAGGTTGTCCAATTTACCTTGTGTGTGGAGATGACAGTCAAGAATATGTAGCATAGCTCTTGGGTTTTGCAGGGCCTATAAAACTTGTGCATTGCCTATGGCTTCCACATGCATCTCTTTACCTCTTGTTATACAGATAGCTTGGTGTTAGCATGGCAGTAAGGGTGGCAATGCGGCACAGACATCAGGTGGATAATGAGTGCTGGATACCACCTACACACAAGTCTTAACAGAGCCCCAGATCGCAGTAATCACTGCTTGTGCACTCAGTGTGTTGTGAACAGATATGGGCAGCTGGCAGAACTGTTGTACCGTGAACCCTATGTTGTCATCTAAAGTGTATGTCACAACCCTGCATGTCCATAGCCATAGCCGTTTTGACTGAATGATGGTGACAGCTGTTTGTTCCTTGCAACTCTGCCAACCAGGAGAGGGTAGATTCACTGGCTGCCCTGTGTGATGTCTTTATGGTCCTCTTTGCAAACAGTGCGCTTTGCAGGATTCAGGGCTTGATTTCCAGAACTTGTGATCTCCCCTCAGCCCTGGAGCTGATGAGCAGAAAAAGGTAGCTTTAGACTTACGTGCTTCTCCTGACTTACTCTATGAAAACAAAGGGAGAGTCTAGCTCAGTGTCTCCTTTCAGCTTTTGTAGAGAAAAAGGGAGAAGAAGGTGGCTGGAGAAGGGAGGAGCTAACACAAGAAGAAACTTGATCTTAATCTGTTTATCTTTTAGAAAAGAAGCTTGAGAGGTGACTCATTGGCAACCTAGAGGTACAAGAACCAAGGGCTGGACATTGAAGCCAAGTAAATTCAAATTAGAGATAAGGCCCAAATTTTTAACCAGGAGAGTAACTAACCAAAAGGAAGTGGTGAGCCACTCTATCAAAATTGGGATGCCTTTCTGGAAGGTATGTGCTAATCAAACACAAATGATTGGCCTCAATAGGGGGGTAACTAGGTGAAATTCTTTGGCCTTTGGGAGATGACTACAATGATCCAGTGATTCCTTCCAGCCTTAAAAACTACATTTTTGGTCAGAGTGCACCAAACTGACAATTTGAAAAATATTTATATTCTCAGCAACAAATTACCAGAGTGTCACTTTAAAAAGAATAGGTATTTAGGTTACATAGAGCACTTCCCCTCAAACTTCAGCAAGCTTTAAGAGAAGTCATGATGCTGGGTATGAATAGATTATGTGTGTTCCTCTTAATCCTAACCCTATAATAAATAAAGTGATCGTTAGGGATTTTTACAAATCACCTCTCCAGCAACAGTCTGTAGACCATTTTAGAGGTTCCTCCTGGTAGTCCTGAGAGTGAAACATGTTGAAAACCAAGCCAGAGGTGAGGAATGACAGTGTCAGGTGGGTTTGTGAGGAGAGCTTTTATTTTTAAATGAAATGTGCACCAAAATGAGGAAGTAGCAAAGCCAGACTGGGACTTCAAAAACGAGAAATCACTCTGGAGGCAGCCACAACATGGTACCAAGGAGGTCGGATTTCATGGGTAACATAAGGTTTACAATGGTCCTAATGCCAGCAGGTATTTTCAGCCACTGATCAATGCGGAACACAACACATTAACTTTGCCTTGTTTCCGTTTTTTGCAGGTGGATTATGATCGAGCACAGATGGTAGTTAGCCCACCACTCTCTGGATCAGATACCTACCCCAGAGGCCCTACAAAGCTACCTCAAAGTCAAAGCAAAGTTATCTGTTCAGGTAGTAGCTTCCAGTACCCTTCCATCTATCACAAAGCTTCTCATTATCACCAGCCTGCCCTCCAGCCAAGCTCTCATTATATTTCCACGGCTTCTTACCCAAGCTCCCCAAGTGTCACATCAAGTGTGTATCCCCCACCTAGCTGGGGTTCATCCTCAGATCAGCAGCCCTCCAGGGTGTCCCATGAACAGTTCAGAGCTGCCCTCCAGCTCGTTGTCAGCCCCGGCGACCCCAGGGAGTACTTGGACAGCTTTATCAAAATCGGAGAAGGCTCCACAGGGATTGTTTGCATCGCCACTGAGAAGCACACCGGAAAGCAAGTTGCAGTGAAGAAAATGGATCTCAGGAAGCAGCAGAGAAGAGAACTGCTCTTCAATGAGGTAAGTGTTGGACAAGGCAACAGTTCTGCAGGTTAGTGATCAGCGGAACTAAATGGTAACCCCTCGGTGCCCAACGGTTAAGTCTTCCACCACTAGGACGGTGTGTGCTGGCGTAGCTACCTGAATCACAGTCTCCGTCTTGGGGAGTTGCCTTTACTGCGGGCATGTTTCTGATTGTCCGTGAAGCAAAATATCTGTCACTTTTATAAACAAATGTCAAACTTCATTTTACTTGATATTCTGCCTTTCCCTCAGACTCAGTCGTCGCTTTGTCAGGAGCCCAGCATAGTTGCCTTGAATATGGAGGTGCTCTGAGACAGTCTCCCAGTTCCATGTTGCACAGAGAAGGGAGGTGGGGTTTTGTACCTGTCTCAGGATATGTTCCTTGGCACCCCAGTGCAGACAAGGCTTTGCCGTTCCTTGCCTTATTGTGCCCACTCCTGCTCAACAGCACAAGGAATGATCTAGTGGATTGGCCCTATTGCTTGGTATGTCGGTACCAGAGAATGAATTCCATACCGAAACATAGAACAGCAGAACTGGAAGGGACCTCGAGAGGTCATGAAGTCCAATCCCTGCCCTCACAGTAGGACCAAGCACCCTCTAGACCATCCATGATAGATGTCTGTCTAACCTGCTCTGAAATATCTCCAGTGATGGAGATTCCACAAGCTCTTTAGGCAATTTATTCCAGTGTTTAAGGAGTTTTTCCTAATGTCCAACCTAAGTTTCCTTTGCTGTGGTTTAAGCCTATTGCTTCTTGTCCTGTCCTCAGAGGCCAAAGAGAACAATTTTTCTCCCTCCTCCTTGTAAGGCTTTTTTGGGTACTTGAAAACTGCTATCACGTTCCTTCTCAGTCTTCTCTTTTCTAAACTAAACAAAACAAGCCCAGTTCTTTCAGTCTTCCCTCATAGCTCATGTTCTCTAGACCTTTGGTCACCCTTGTTGCTCTTCTCTGGCCCCTACTGATGGTTTAGCTGGATCACAAGTAAGTTATATATGATTAGGTGTTTGGATTTTTAATTCTCTGCACACTGGCCTGAGTGACCCCATGAAAAAGGCTTTGCATGACTGACTGGATACAATATGTTGTACTAAAAAAAGAGGCAACAGGCAAAATATGGTAAATAACCATCCTTGTTTATATTTTCAAAAGAAAGCTAATATCCACCAAATGTGATTTAAAAATTATACTTCATCTTTCAGAAATGACTGTTTTGGATTTATAAATCTATTTAGCTGGTGTGATTAGGCTTAGAGGTTTAGCCAAGGTGTTACAGCATAGCATTTCTTGAAAGCAGAGGTCAAAGAAAAATGGTTGAGTCAGAAGTTTCCAGTGACTCATGCAGTGTTTGTCTTTTGCTTAGGTGGTGATAATGAGGGATTACCATCATGAAAATGTGGTTGACATGTACAACAGCTATCTTGTGGGCGATGAGTTGTGGGTTGTTATGGAGTTTCTGGAAGGCGGTGCTTTGACAGACATAGTGACTCACACGAGGTATGTTTGGCTCACATCATCTGTACAGTACTTTAGTATTGAATGCACTCATTCTTTCAAAGGTGCAGCAAAACTTGTGCTTCTACTCAAGCAAAAAGGAATATCTGGCTTTGTCTTGCCCATGCTTATCAGTTTACAGAAGGGAGAGGCAATATTAGCAAAAGTGACACAAACTGCAATCTATGTCTGCTTTTTCCCACTGTAAGTTCTCGATGGAAACTACTAAGTGATTTAAACATGGCTTGGTATTATCAGCAGGCAGGTCTGTAATGTAATAAGTTCATATTCCTGACAAAATGCAAAAACTCTGTCAGAGGAATCTGGAAGCCACTTAAAATATCTGAAAATGTTCAATGTGCCACAGCTCCATTTTTCTACCTTTATACTGATCAACTCTATTAAAAGGTGAATAGAAAGTCCTCCTTTAGCTGCTAAAACCTGAGTCCAGGGGCTTGTGTTTCTCATACAATAACCATGTAGCTCTAAGTGTAGGAATAAGCAACATCCTCGAGAGATGCAAGGCAAGAGCATGCTATTGGCAGCTACTGTTAGGTCATTGCCAAAGGTTATGGTGAGTGCCATCCAGGCCTGGCCTTCCTCCCTGGGCCTCACAGCTATGTTCCCTCAAGCTTGCTACATTTCCGTTGCCACAGATACCTTTTCCTCCTTCGCTATGCATTGCAGAGTACAGGCTGTTTCAGGGTTATAACCCTTATGAGAACCCTGAGAGGAAAGGGGCTTCCTCAGCCCTCTGACCCACAATGCACCTGTGGTGGTGCAGCCATGTTTTGGCCCTTTAGCTATTAACTATAACTGTGGTCACTCAACTATTGTGGTGAAAAGGACATGGGACCAGAGCAGTGTTCCATCTGGCCCATTATCCTGTCTCTAGCATTTATTACTAGCCATATCGGATAAAGACACAGAAAACTCTGTTGTGGGCATGTACGTGTTAAGAGAAAACTAAGCAAATGTCAACATAGGTTCTTTGTGTTGGGAATTCTTTCTCTGTACATCACAGCAGCTCAGGGCCTTGCCTCAATACAGAAGATATACTACATTAACCAGAAGATGTACTACATTAACTGGTATAGCCAAAATGGTACAGTCTCCCCCTTGCAGTATATAAAGATGCTGGTATAACTTTCCCATAGGCTGTGTCTACACTTGCATTCCTCTTTTGAAAGAGGCATGCAAATGAGGGAAATCAAAAATGCAAATGAAGTGCAGATTTACATTTCTGGCACCTCAGTTGCATATTCTTCTTTTGAAAGAAGAAAAGTAGTGTAGATGTGGCTCTTTCAAAAGTAAATTGCATCTTCAAAAGAACCCTTCCTACTTTTTTTTTTAGGAAGAGGGGGTTTATTTTCAAAAGAACCATGTCTACACAGCTTTAATTCCTTCGAGAGAATAATATGCAAATGAGGTGCCAGATATGTAAATCTGCCTGCACCTCATTTACATTTTTATTTCCCTTATTTGCATGCCTCTTTCAGAAGAGGAGTGCAAGTGTGGACACAGCCATACAGAAATGGAAATAAGATATTGTACTGTCAGAATTTTCATATCACTGTAATTGCACCAACATTAGGGGTTGTATTGGTATGCTTATTTCAGTGAAAAGAAATTACAACCCTAATCAGCATAATTACTTCAGTGGATGCCAAAGGTTAAAGGGAATTCCTGACTCTTTGTCTTCCAACTTTTGGAGAGATTAGATTTTTGTCTAACATATGTCCTCTATCCGAAGGTAACCGTGTCAGTCTGTGTCTGAAAAAACAACAAGAAGTCTAGTGGCACTTTGTAGACTAACAGATTTTTTGGAGCATAAGCTTCCATGGGCAAAGACCCACTTCATCAGATGCATCTTACGAAGCGGGTTTTTGTCCATTAAAGCTTATGCTCCAAAAAATCTGTTAGTCTTTTTGTCCACCCAACTTTTCTCCAGCACTCGGGAAGAAGGCAGACAAGGTAAAAGTGTTTTATGTTCTCCTTGCATCAAAACCACACAACTAGCATGGGCTATGTGCAGGAAATTTAATTAGACCCAAAGAAGAGGACTCCCAGTTTAGTAACAAGTAGTAATTCAGTCATAAAAGTTATCTGACAATGTAGAGGCATGGTCGGGTCACTAGTAAGGAGGAATTGTAGATATGATTTTTTTTTTTTGCATATCAGTGGAGACAGTACTTAATATGTAAGTTAACTATGCTACCGCCAAAACATCTGAATCACTCTGCCAGATATCTTTGACAGGAATTTAATGTCAAACAGATGTTTACGTAAAACTGCTATTTAAGATGTCATAATTTTTTTGCAACTACAAGAATCTTTCCTGAATCTTGTCCAACTTTTTATGCCCTATCCCCCAACAATTTTGCTGAAATGTTGTAACATTGACATAACAGAGTAAAAGCAAAAGTCTCTTTGGTGGGCATTTTTGTGCTAATATTATAGAGGAAACTTTGGCCAGCAAGACAGAAATATAGTGTCTTTTATTGGTTTGCCGAGAACATAAGGTGAGTGGTGAGTCACAAATGAAATATGGATTGTTTCTACCTCTCTCATTGAATGACCGCTACAGGAAGTTCTGTGGATGAAGGCTGCAGTGATCGAGCACGCGATAAGAAGGCTTACAGTTCATTAACTGACTTCAATTTCATTGGTATAATGATGGTTCAGCGATGTGACAGTCTTCATTTTCCATGAATATTTCTTGTAAATGATGACTGGACAACAATCTCTTACCACATAATTAATGAGGTGCTGCTTAAAAAATCATTTTTAATGTTTATTTGTAAAAGACTTAAGAGGAAAGGAAATAACCCTAAAACAGTTACACGCAGGACACGAGTCCACATGCTGTATTTGCTTGAAAATCCAAGTATCATTTCCCTTGCTCATTCTCTCATGACTCCATCTCCAGTGGTGATTTATTCTCCCTGGCAAATAGTGAGCTTTCTGTAAATGTAAGAACAAATAAAAGAAGTTGACTAACTAAAAATATTACATTGCACTGTGCATGATGTGTATTTAATGCTGCAGTCCGACTCCATTTTTAAAACTTTTCCCCATGCTCCAACATCCAAATAGTATACTTGTTCAGTTTTTTTAAATACACATAACTGCATTTCTGCTCTGGTAAGTGATTACCAAAGTGGCACCAGAGTGTTCCCGGTTTGTCATCTGTCAGTGACTGGCACATAAAATTTACTCTAGTTACAAATAAGAAGGCTCCCGGCCTTGCTAACTCAGTGTGTGAGCTGAGAGCCAGACCACTTCCTTCTCACACGTTATCACCAGTAACAAAGAACCTCTTGGTCAGATTAGGCCCTGTGCAGCCCCATTGTCTTTAGATCCTTCAGCTTGCCTGCAGTGGCATCTCTGCAGCCTTTCTGGTGTAAATGGATTTACACAGATGTAACACTTGGAAGCTAAGTAAAAAATGTGGTATAGATTCAACCTCTCTAGTCCAGAACTCTCTCGTCTGACAGCATCTATAATCCAGCATGGTTTTAGTAATCCAGATGACCATTTATCGTGCTCATGGCCACGTTTCCTGTGGTCCCATAAAGTATGTTTACAGCCACCAGTCCTGGCTGTCAGTGTTCTGTGCTACTATTTAGCTGTAATTTACCCCAAATGTCTTCCAAGAGCCCAGTAAACAGTGGAAGTGTTTGGTAATACTGCTAGATAATATTGACCTCCTGTGGTCTGCCAAATTCTGTTGTCTGGTACTGGTCAGGTCCTGAGGGTGCCAGACTAGAGAGGTTCAACCTGTACAAGTTCAGAATGCTCAGAAAAGAAGACCATCCAGTTGACTTTTTTCTCTGTGTTGACCCTGCAGAACTAAAAGTTGCACACAAAATTCGAATTTTACTTTTGTTATCCAAGTCAAGAGACATGATTTGGACAGGGAATAGATCTGTTGAGCAAGGAAGTATCATTTTTGCATTGTCACATTTCAGAAGAGAAGCACAGCGTAAAGACAGAGTGAAGACATTGCGTCTCAAGATTATTTCCGTGTCTCAGTGTTTCGTTTGTTGTGAGGGCAAGCCCACCAATGGAGGGGGAGGGGCAAGGGTGACAATTGCAAAGGAGCCTGTCATTTCAAAGGATCTTGGAGCTCCCAGACACCACTGCTGCCAAAGGAGAAGTGCTGACATCCAAAAGCTCTGGGCCCCTTTGAAACACCACAGGAGGGTCACTCCACTGCTCTGCATGAGCCAGCACCGTACTCAAGGCAGCGCTAAGGTCTGACTGCCCTTGGCCCACTCCTTCTGCCCAAAGCTCCTCCCCTTGCAGGCCATGGAGCCAGGCCCCCATACACCCTGCCTCCAGGCCCTTGGTGGCTGTCGGCCTTTCTGTGTGAGGCAAAGGTTCCTGGTAACTAGGGACTGGTGGTGCTTAACCTCACTAATCACATCCCACTCTCAAAACTAACGATGCTAAACTGCGTGGACAGCTCAGAAGCAACCAAAAGGCTACAAGGCTACTTAAGGTGTTCCACCAGTGGCCAGACACTGCCCCAGGTTTTACCCCGCAACCTGTGCCGATTGTTACGGGACCTAGTCCAGTGGGGTTTTCAGAGTGTGTGACGAGCTGCACCGTTCCCCAGAAGAGACGACAGACAGGGATCAACTTAACCACAAAAATGTTTTATTTTAAGAGAAGGGTGGTTCTTATAATGTGATTTTTCTTTTTATATTATATTAAACTATTTATATCTGTTTATATTTTTATACTATGAATACAACTATTTATTTCCCCTGCTTCCTTAAGCCTTAGCACAGGATTTGAATACTTGCAGACTAGTAGCCTTCACTATGTAATATTATTGTTATAAACAACACTGCTCTAAACCCTCCTAACACTTACTTGTGCTCCGGAGTTATGCATAATGCTCTTCGTCGCATGCTGTAAGGAAAAATTATAGCAGAACTGTATATTTATATTTTTATATGTATATATATTATATTATGCTCTTACGCACTTCTTCAGCTCTTCCTATTGGTGGTTGAAGGCTGCTCAACCCTTGGCCCAATTACCTTGGGGAGCAGATGTTGTATTTATTTAAAGAGAATTTGCCTAAGCTACACTATAGGACTTAAATTAAATGAGTTGCCCTGCTGGCCAGGCAGGGGAGAGCTCCAAAAATAGTATGCGGGTTTCCCCTTTTAACGGGCTAATGCTTTACCTGGAACTGCCTATGTCGACCCCCGATTACGGGAAGCCCTTTACTGCAGAACCAAACCAATTTTACCCTTCTGGGTTTTATGTCGGGGTTATCCCTTTAACGGGTTGTCCCACGACTGCTCTTACCTCCGCTTAAGGCGAGGGAGCTAACAGTTCTGTACACAGTTTTAATAATGGCTACAACTATATTAATCCTATTCTAGTCTTCTGTCTGCGTGTGTAATATTAAGGCTACGTCTAGTAAGACCGCCTCCTGTGCTTTACAATATGGCTATAGGAAGTGGGGGTTACAGAATATATGGCGCACCCCAATTAAACAATGTTAGAATTCCTAGGTCTACCATAAACATAGCAGCAGCAAGGAATAACTATTAACAATGTAACTACTAACAATGTTACAGATAACAAGAAAAACACTAAACCTAATTCCATAACTAACAATTACTGTCTATCTAACCTAAATACTCATAAATGTATGGAGGATTGATGGTGTTAAATACCTATGCCCTCCTGATCTGTCCGTCCGGGCGCTGGGCCCGCAGGTCTCTTCTCCAGGTGCTAGGAAGAAAAGCCCTCACGGCGCGCTTATACGGCAGCCGCGGACAGGCAGACAGGAAAGCAGAGGGGAAAGAAGAGAGGCCAGGGGGAAAAGGCCGGCGTGGTTTACAAAAACCCCCTGGCAGAAAAGCAGCCTGCAGTTCCACCGCCAACCCGCAGGGGTCGGCAGCTAAAGCAACAGGACCGCTCCTGTGGCCCACCCAGACAGGGCACCTGCCGGCGCTGACTGTCTAGGTGAGCCTGCCTCAAGCAAAGCTCTGAGGTCTTTGGTAGTGATTCAGTTCAGTTCAGTTCTTCTGATCTTCTGGGCTGGAGCTCTTCGAAAAGGCTTCGTAGCCGGAGCTCTTCGCAAAGGCTTCTGCGTCCCGCGACGGCTGGGGAGCGATGACTGACTTGCAGGTCCGCTTCAGCTTCTCCGCTCCGAATCTTCGGCTACCAGCAATGTCCAGCTCTTAACGCAGTCCTTTTTGGTCTTCCGTCCGCTTCTCTTCTCGTCCTCCGGTGGACTGAGGTGGCCGGGGCTGCGCTCCAGAATTTATGGAGCCAGGGCGGACCTGGTTGAGCACCTGCACCTGTCAGGTCTGCACCTGCGTTGCCCCGGCAACCAAGATGCACATTCCATATGAATATTTATGAGCATCCTATCTCACCCTATCAGAACCTAGGATTTTAAACTTATGCTCATGAATATTCAGTTACCTAATGAATATGCATTTCTAACCGGCAACCCTAACGGCTGCTCCCTATACCTTACATTGTGCCTATGTTACGTAAGCGCTTTTACACTATATTTTTGAATAAATCTTTCTTTATTTTTATTTTATTCTTAAGCGGATTGATAGAGAACACTGTTAAAAAAATAAAAGTAAAACTTTTTATTTTTAAATTGCTTAATTTCTCGAGGCTATCCGGAAAGGGTAGTGGAAGACACACACAAACCTCACAGCCCATGGCCAGGGACATGTTCTCTTAAAAGAGGAATTTACAACAAAAACGTATACAATGTCTGCAGCATATTTGCTGTTCTTCAAAGAGAGATATTCTACCACCTGCTGTCATGAGCAGTACTGGAGCTTCTCCAGGCAGCTGTGGCTGCAGTTCCATCCGTTACCACTGGGGTCACCTGGAAGGCTGAAACTCCTCCAGCTTTCAGACCTCCTAGCTGCTCTAGGACATCAGGGACAGAGTTGAGGTTGTCATGTGCGGTCTGTGGAGTACAGTAGTTGGGTAGGTCACGTGCAGGCCTGCGGCTGGAGGAGTGGTGGGTGTATACTGTTAGGTGGCTTAGCTTTTCTATCTCTGTGCTGTTGTGATTTTTATGTCAGGTATGTTGGTAATGTATGAATATGAAAATAAAGTTTCTGATGCAGCAACAATTAACCGCATAGAGTCCTGTGTAGCGTGAAACCAGCATGGAGTGACTAACAGCTCTTGAAGGCCAGGGTGTGAGATTGTTCTGCAGGCCTCATAATAACCCCTCCTCCTCTCCAAGCCTGATATCATCATTTAGGAGCTGACCAACAGAAAACGCTTCCAATCCATGCCACCGTATCGCATTGGCTGGAGTGCACTGGAACGTATTTCCCTTCAGAATGGATTTCCCTTCTGTAATTCCACTGAGCCTAATTTCTGTATGTGGCTGTCTAGTTGGACAGAATCTATGACTTTAATCTTAGCAAGGATGCGGGGTAATGAACAGCCATGAGTAGGAAAGACCCCATAGGCCAGGTCTACACTAGACCTGAAAGTCAATTTAGGATAAGCAGTTGTAGCTATGGCAATTGTGAAGCAAGAATCAATGTATCAGAAATCACCTAATGTAATTCTTTTCATTAAGGAAGGTCAAAGTGAGTATTTCTCCCATTGACCTCACTTGCTCCTTGCAATAGTGAGGAGTATAGGGGTTGACAGCTGAGCCCAGACAGATCGATTTTGCATGTCTTTACCAGACCTGTGAAATCAAACTCTGGAAGATGGATCCTGACTGGGTTGATCTTCGCAAAGATCAACTTGGCTAGGTTGATCTTCCCGGAAGTGTGGACAAACCTTTGGAATGAGAAGCAGAAAGAGAGGTAAATTTGAACTTGATCAGCACCTTTGAAAGACTTGTCTGCTGTCTGTCACCACTACATATTGACTAGACTGGGGCTGTGTCACTATACACCTGCCCTATGTCCTTGTCTGTTTCTTCTTTAGTTTATTCCTCTTTTTTCCATGGGTGATCATGCCTCGCCTTCTTGCCTTCTAGAATGAATGAAGAGCAGATAGCTACAGTTTGTCTGTCGGTACTGAGAGCACTGTCCTACCTGCACAATCAAGGGGTTATTCACCGCGATATAAAGAGTGACTCTATACTTCTGACAAGCGATGGAAGGGTGAGCCATTAACATTTTGCCTCCTACTGTATGTCTGAGACAATGTAAGGCACTGCCACCTCTGAAGAGTTTATAGAGTTATTTCCCATCATGTGGCTGCTCTGGGATGGAATGATGAAGATGAGGAAGTGGTGTGAAATGCTTCTCTTGGGGTGTGGGGTGTCCTCTTTCTCCAGGCTGGTTGAGGCTGGGAAAGCTGTAGAAGTTTCTTAACAGAATTTTCAATTGACTTGACAGTTATTTATGAACAGTAAATAAAAGTTTACAGGAAAATGCCATGTAAAGGACCTGGACATGGAGAATGAAATCTTCATAAAAAGCAGTTGCCTGCAGAATTATAGGTATGTTCTTCCACTACAAAGAGTAGCTCCTCGAGAATGCTGTTGGTGAAATGATGTATTTGCTTGCAGTCTGTGATTAAGCCTCTTCATGTCTGTATGCAGTGTAGAGAGCTCCAGGCAGAGTAAACATGGTAAACATTGGAGACAAAGCTGGAACTCAAACTCTGTGGAATCCAGATTACATGTCAGTAGATCGCAGTACATTCGATTAACACCTTCCAAACAAGACAGTCTTGGACCTGAAACCAGGCTGTGCAAGAAGTATAACCAAGCCCAAACTGTATACAGCAGTGTTTCAAAACCCCAGTTAGTGGAGCTGAACACAGTTCATTCTGTTTTCCATGATTGTAGTAGGGTCTGAGAGGAGGTGGCAGAGCACCATACAGAATGGCGGCTGCCAGCCCCTTCCCCAGCCCACCTGGCTACCCACTTCCTAGTGTTCTCTGTGTGGACCGACTGGCTTGCCATTTGAAGGCAGGGGTAGATCTGGGACTGGGAATGTTCCTCTCACAGTGGTGCAGGAACATTTTTAAGACTGGGACCACTGACACTGCCTCTTACCCCGTCCTCCCCCACCAAGCTGAAACCAAGAGCAAAGCCCTGATGTGCGGGGCCAGCCGCTGGGACCTGAGCATGGGGCTGGCAGCTAGGTCCCCCAGCATGCTAGGGCAGCAACTGAGAACATGCCCCTGCCCAGCAGTAGCCAGGACCCCAGGCGCAGAGCCAGCAGGAGGGATCCTCTCCCACCCACTGCACTCACCAGCTCTGGGGTCCTGGCCACTGCTGGCTGCTTTGCTCTCCCAGCAGCACGGATCTGGGGGAAGGGGCAGGAGCAAGACACAGCAGCTGGGGGATCAAAGCAGCCAGGCCATCTTGTTCCACTTCTTTTCCCAACACTGCCAGAGTGAGAGGAGGGAGTGGGAGTCCTGCTGCCTCCACCAGCCCCCAGTCCCACTCATTCCCAAGCTGCCTTGGTTAGGGGTAGAGGAGGGGTGGGGGTGGAGCACGAGCAGGGAGAGGTGGGGCCTGGGTCCAAGTGGCAGTTGGGTCTCTGGGTACATGGGGAGGCAGCCAGGACCCTGAATACTAGGCCAGGAATTGTCCTGCACCCCTGGTTCCCTCACGTGTCCTCACAACCTCTTGTCCTCTTCAAATGGCTCCTCCACACCCCTGTTAGTAAATGCCAGTGGGTTTCCTTTTTACCTGACTTCGGGGAGGGGAGGGGATTCTTCAGTCCATATAAAATATTAGGGATGATACCTGGGTACTGGAACAACACTGCAAACTCCAGGCACAGCAATGTATCTGACTTGTTCTTTGTATTCCAGGAGAGCTTCGGGCCCCATACAGCATAATGCGTTTACATTGTGCTAGGTCCCTGCCCCACACACCTTGCAGTCTGAATTCCAACTCCCAGTCCGCAGAGCAGGCCAGGCAAGAGCAATTGTCCCCTCTTTCCCCAGGACACCCCATCCCCCAAGCACATGGCTTTGTAGATCACCAGTGGACCTGGCACTGCCTGGCAGCAGCGGTCACACCCTCCGCATTCCACACAGCAAATAGGGAGGGGTAATGGTGGAAAGGGGTGCAGCCTGGGGGGCCAGTCATGGACAGGCCAAGAGTCCTGGGCCAGATTATGCAATCATTTTGGCTGGGACAGGCCCGTGGGCTGGGAGTTTGAGACCCCTGGTCTCAATAGACAAGACAGACCAAAGGGTGGGGGAAAGGTAACATTGCATCTCCATCTTACAGAAGCCCAAGAACATCCAGGGAGCCTGTGGTAGAGCCAGGACTTGAACCTGAGTCTTTGGATTCCAAAGATAAACTCTGGTCCCTATTGAAACCAATAGCAGAACTCCTTTTGACTTCGATGGAGCCAGGATTTCACCCCTACTCTGGCACTTCAATAATAAGACTGCTCCTCCCAATTTGGTCACTTTTATTGTCTTCCCCTACAAAGGGGTATTCTTCCCTGTATAGGCAAGGGCCCTCCCGTTAGAACTAAACATGCCGGTATCAGAGGAAGTCAATCCATACATGTGAAAGTCGTTCAGTCTTTTCTGCGGTAGAGTTGCTGAAGCACCATCTGAACTGCTTTCAGGATCTGCATGCAATGCCTCGTTAAGCTTATTGCCTTAGTACTTATTATTTGCAATGCAGATTTCTTCATGGCTCTGTCGTGCAATTATCTTTTTTTAGAAAATCGTCTTTTTTATGTACTCGGATAAGCAATAGATATGCAAAAATTGTTACAGTCCTACGAAAGAGCTTCCAACTATGTATTATTTCATCTCTTCTCCTTGCTGTAAACTGCAAAATATGTTTGGCTCAGGCAACGTGGGTATTCTTTGTTTTGTTTTGTAAATACCTACATTTCTATGGTTTGGTTAAAAAAAAGCCAACTGCCCTTAAGAAAAAATAGCATCTGAGTTGAAGCCAAAAGAAAACAAATCAGCACTAGTAATGAAATGCTGGTTCTGCACAAGGCATTGATTTATTGAGCTTCATCTTTAACTCTTCATATAGCTGTTCGGGCTCGTTTCTTATGCACAAACCTCAGCCTGACATGGGAGGTGAATAGCAGACACCCCGACTTAATGTATCCTGTCAACACACATTTGAAAGAGTAGGATGTTTACTTTAATATAAAGTAAATTGTGGAGCTGTCGAGAGGTTCCATCATGACAAAAATGGGGATAAACGATACCATCAGCATGTTAAAATGACTACTTTGAAACATTTGCTTTTGTTTCTGTTAGTTGTATGGCACAACAACCATGTAAAACAAAATCTAATATTAAATACATTACAGGTGTCATTGGAAAGTAACAGTGTTGCTTACTTTTCTGGTCAACATTATCATCTTCTTCATCACAATCTCTTTTGAGAGTGTGGGAGTTACCACAGTCTTCAGTACTAAGGTGTGTACATAGTTGCATGCATGGAATTCTTCTGACTCCAGACACATTTGGTTTTGCAGTGATCCCTATAGACACAAGTGGAAACAAGGTTTTTTGGAAGTGCAAGTACCATTGGGCTATTGAAGAATACAGGAAGTACTTCATCTATGTTGCAGCAACGAAGGATCCTGTGGCACCTTATAGACTAACAGAAAAGTTTTGAGCATGAGCTTTCATGAGCAAAGACTCACTTCATCAGATGCTGATCACATCTATGTTGCAATGGTTCTATATATGCAAAGATACACACACATTATCTTTGCCAAGATGCTCTTCAACACTATCCTGACATGGTGAGAATTTGGCGAGTAGCTTGTTCTTCTTGATGGCAAGAGTGAAGTCCAAGCAATTCAGGTCCCTGAGGCCTCATTTTCTTTCTTATTGCGGTCATTCTGTATTGCTGCCAACTTCCTTCCTGGAGAAATTATGGATTATCTGGCACTCTGTCCCAGTTTGGCAAGATCTTTGAAGTGTAAGCTCCCACTGTGAAAATCACTTTAAAGCCAGAGTTGTTGCCAGTACCAAATAGCACTGGAAGAGTCACATCCTGTTAGTGTGTATACAGCAATACGTATGTTGCAGACCTCAGGAATGAGTGCATCACAGATCCCCTGCACAGGTATGAAGCAGTGCTTATCGATCCACCTGTTACCTATGTAGTCCATATTTGGAAAATCTTGAACAGCCAGGATCAAAGCATCTGTATCAGGTGATCTAATTATCATCATTCTTTGACACCAAGAGATCCAAATGCCATATTGTCACAGGAACACACAAGTGACTTTTCTTTCCCATATGTCAGTGATATTTCTTGTGACGCTGGACTGTCTGTGACTGTTCTGGAAATACCATGCGAGCCATTGAATGAAAGGAATTCTTCCCATCAGTGGCCTCTGCCCTAAAGTTTATATTATTCTCTCTCTCTCTTGGATGAGATTTCCACCCGCATGAAATTGTGCCCATCCTTTTGGAATGTACACACCTCCCTGGAGTCTTTTGTTGATCCACTTCAGCTCATCATAGCTGATGCAGACTCCATGAAGGTGTAGTGCATGTCAGTGAAACTCTGAGACCTAAACTTATGAGGTAGCTGTGCAGGAAGCCTTATGCACAGCAATATGATGATTTTGGAATTGTTATCTGGTATGTGCTTTGAAGATGAAAGGCACCTTCATTGCGTGTCTTCTGAAGGCTGATACTTATTGCTGGCTGAATTATATGCCTCCTTATCTGTGAACCAAAAGACAAACTACTACACCAATAGTGGCACTAAAGCTGCCGCCCTCTATAAATTACAATCACTTCTTTAGATAACATTCAGGGGCTTCCATTGTGGCTATTTCAGATCAAAGGATTGAAACAACAAGAAGCTGTTCATCAGGCTCATACTCCAGATAAATATATTCAAAATGGTTGGATGAGTTAAATTCCTGCTTCAGGTTGTCAACAGCTTGGATATCATCAGCTAACGTTATTGTGTTGGGTAGAATAATGGTAAATTTGCCTTGTCTGTGCTGTGCTGGCCAGGCACCCAGCTCTGGGCAGAACAGAGAGCAGAGGCTGCTGGCCAGGTGCCTGGATCTGAAGGCAGAATGGAGAGCAGTGGCTGCTGGCCAGGCACCCAGCTCTGCAGGCAGAATGCAGAGCAGAGGCTGCTGGCCAGGTGCCCAGCTCTGAAGGCAGAATGAATAGCAGCTGCTGCTGGCCAGGCACCCAGCTCTGCAAGCAGAATGGAGAGCTCTGGAAGGAAGGAAGGAGCAGGAAAGGAGTGAGAATCCGGTGATTTGCATGCTCCAAAGGTGCTGGGAGGCAGCAGGAGAAGCAGATAAGTGCAGGGCTCCAGTGCTCTAGGATGTGAGAGGCATATGGGGCTGGGTGCAGCAAAGGGAGCACAGGGGTCACAGTTGGAGCCCCAGTGGGCCGTGGGCTGTTGCAGCCCACTGACGTGAAGGAGGGCCACTGATGCAGCCCACAGCCTATTCTTAGTTGCCCATCCCTGCCTTAGAGTAATATTTGATCAATCCTTTAAAACAGTTATCTCCTCTACATCTAGGAAGCTAAGCATTTGTAATATAATATACATGCCAGACAACCTTAATGAGACTGGTGCTCCCAGCTTCATTTTAAGCAGTTTATATATACCAAAGGTATTAATACATGGCTCACAGCAATTCCACAGCAGTGCCCATTCATGTTCTTCAATTTTATTATTTATTGGTAGATAAAATTATCAGATTTTGGGTTCTGTGCCCAAGTTTCCAAGGAAGTTCCGAAAAGGAAATCTCTCGTTGGCACACCATATTGGATGGCACCTGAGGTGATATCCAGACTGCCTTACGGGACTGAGGTAAGCGTAACAGGTGCATTGTTCCCTGCTGCAGTGTTCAGCTGACATGACTGCTTGCTCGCAAACAAAGACCATTTTGAGTGACTTCCTTGCTCCCTGTGCAGATAGGTATAGCTTGAATATGCTTATTACTGTAAAACGGTATCGGGGGTAGCTGGGATAGTCTGTTTCAGCAGCTGGGGAATCCTGTGGCACCTTAAAATCTGACACGGGGTAGCCAACCAGTTAGGGACTAAAACCCATGTGGACAGAGTGCAAAGAGACACATATTATACATTTATTTTTATCTATTGATCTATCCATCTATCTATCTTATATATATCTAGATAGATAGATCAATAGATAAAAATTAATATATAATGTGAGTCTCAAAGCCCACCCCCTTTCCCAGAGCCAGGCCACGTACCCCCAGTTCCCTGCTCTAACCCAATCCCACTTCTTTCCCCCAAAGCCAGGCACCCCCAGACCTTCCCCCCAGCTCTAACTTGATGCTGGCGACCCATGGGAGCCACCACCGCCACACACTTCTCCCACCAAGCACTGTGAACAGCACATCCAGCACACAACTCCAAAGAGGAGCCATGTTTAATAGCTCAAGGAGTCATTAGCTTTGGCTGTAAGCTTTCATGGGTTGGGTGCATCTGATGAAGTGTATTACAGCCCACAAAAGCTTATGTCCACATAAAGTTGTTAGTAAAAATGTATGCATTAAACTGTAATCATGGCATGTAGACTAATGAAGCAATAGGTGGCATCTGAAAGCAATGACATTATACAGTGACGTCATACAGTATGACTGCCTAGGAATGCAATCAAACAGTAATAAACAGAATTTACTTATTTCACGCTATACAATGCACTCCCTGTGCATTTTTAGCTTCAGTGCTATAATTAGAGAGAATTGCCATAATTTTCTCCATAATGACCACATTTTAAGACCCTTTACAATAATTCCGGGGGCTGATTTTTGGACTGAGGCATATGCAGTGTTGTGTATAAAAATCCCAGCCCCACTGTGCCTCAGTGTGTGTGTGTGTGTGTGTGTGTGTGTGTGTAGTTATCACTGCTGCATATGAGAATCAAGTATTTGCATGTGTGAACAGCCAGTTATATGTGTAATTTGTCATTCATGGTGTTTTGTCATTGTTTGCATTGTGATAACAAGATGTGGCTCAGAACTCCACTGTGGTAGGTGTGTTACAAACACGCAAAGCAAAGGGGGTCCCTCATTCCCAAGGATGAACAGAGGGTGCTGTTAGCCTGATTGTGATGAGGGTGGGATTTTGAAAAATGCTCAGCATTTTTCTGATTCTGCTCCATTGCAACGAGCTAAGCCAAGGCTGAGAGGTTTGGAAAATCCTGCTCCCATTTCACACTCATTGCAAGCAATTTTATCCACTTGCACCTCACTTGCTGTTCAAAACATACACTGAATAGTCTTTCACTCACCTCTCCAACCTGCCAAACATTTCTGAAAAAATAGGGATTTCCTCCCATAAGTTTCTCTTGTCAGGACTTGATCTTTCGATTCCCTCGTGTTGAACCTGGATGGCTCTTCGCATAGGGGCCCATTACCAAGCTGTAGACAATCTAGGTGAGGGCAGAAACACTTTGGCTATGTCTACACTAGCACACTACAGCCGTGTCTACACGTGCACGCTACTTCGAAGTAGCGGCACTAACTTCGAAATAGCGCCCGTCACGGCTACACGTGTTGGGCGCTATTTCGATGTTAACATCGCCGTTAGGCGGCGAGATGTCGAAGCCGCTAACCCCATGAGGGGATGGGAATAGCGCCCTACTTCAAAGTTGAACATCGAAGTAGGGCACATGTAGACGATCCATGTCCCGCAACATCGAAATAGCGGGGTCCGCCATGGTGGCCATCAGCTGAGGGGTTGAGAGACGCTCTCTCTAGCCCCTGTGGGGCTCTATGGTCACCGTGTGCAGCAGCCCTTAGCCCAGGGCTTCTGGCTGCTGCTGCTGCAGCTGGGGATCCATGCTGCATGCACAGGGTCTGCAACCAGTTGTCGGCTCTGTGGATCTTGTGTTGTTTAGTGCAAGTGTGTCTGGGAGGGGCCCTTTAAGGGAGCGGCTTGCTGTTGAGTCCGCCCTGTGACCCTGTCTTCAGCTGTGCCTGGCACCCTTATTTCGATGTGTGCTACTTTGGTGTAGACGTTCCCTCGCAGCGCCTATTTCAATGTGGTGCTGCGCAACGTCGATGTTGAACGTCGACGATGCCAGCCCTGGAGGACGTGTAGACGTTATTCATCGAAATAGCCTATTTCGATGTCGCTACATCAAAATAAGCTATTCGATGTAGGCTTCACGTGTAGACGTAGCTTACATCAAAGTAGCCTATTCTGAAGTAAGAACATCAAAATCGGCTACTTCAACACGTATCGTCTGCACGTCCTCCAAGGCTGGTGCCGTCGAGGTTCAACGTTGAAGTAGCGATGGGGCATGTCAAAAGGAGCCGCCCTGGAAGGAAATGTGGAGAGTCCACACACACAAGCGCTCCCCATTGAAATAAGGGGCCAGCAAAGCCTGCGGAGAGGGTCACAGGCTGGACTAGCCCTTCTGGGGCAACAGCAATTTGCTCCCATAAAGGGCCCCTCCCAGACATACTTGTCCTGCACAGCACAAGGTCTGCAGAGCTGATAACCGGTTGCAGACCCCATGCACACAGCATGAACCCAGGCAGAAGCCCTGGGCTAGGGGCAGCTGCACGTGGCATCCTTAGAGCCCCTCTGGGGCTGGACAGAGCTTCTCTCAACCCCTTAGCTGATGGCCACCATGGAGGACCCCGCTATTTTGATGTAGCAGGATACGGATTGTCTGCACACACCCTACTTCGACATTGAACGTCGAAGTAGGGCGCTATTCCCATCTCTGGACAGGAATAGCAATTTCAACGTCTCACCGCCTAACGTTGATTTCAACATCGAAAATAGCTCATGGCACATGTAGACACGACATGTGCTATTTCGACATTGTGCCAGCTACTTTGAAGTAGCCGGCTAGTGTAGATGCACCCTTTATGACTGGCCATGATGCTTAAAGGTCCAGCTGTCTGTCAAGAAGGCAGAAAACTGCAAAATTAAATGTGCAGAAGCTTCAGAGAGGGCAGTTTCTGCAGGTTCATGCCCAAAGAAAATGCTGAGTTACACGGGAGGCTTATGTGAACATCAGTAAATGCATACAGAGGAGTGATAAGAAGGTTTTGGATATTGAGGCCCAAATGAAAAGGAATAACCAATGCATAACGCACAATAAAAGATTGTTGTTAACATTCTTCATTGAGCCCAGACGACAGAAGGGCAGTTTGACCCATGACCTTTGCTTTGGTCTGGTCTGGTCTGTATACTTCAGTTTTGAAAATTTGTGCTTCAACTGTATGTTCTATCTTCCCTGAGGTAAAAAGCAAAGCCTGATTTTTTTTTTTGGTCCTTCAAGGCAGAAAATTTCAACAGATTCTGAGTCTATGCAAAAAAAAAGCAGTCATATAGCACTTTGAAGACTAACAAAATAATTTATGTGGTGGTGAGCTTTCGTGGGACAGGTCCACTTCTTCAGATCAGAGCCACACCAGAACAGAACATAAGAACATAAGAACATAAGAATGGCCATACTGGGTCAGACCAAAGGTCCATCAAGCCCAGCATCCCATCTGCCGACGGTGGCCAATGCCAGGTGCCCCAGAGAAGGAGAACAGAAGACAATGATCAAGTGATTTATCTCCTGCCATCCATCTCCTGCCCTTGTTATGAAGGCTAGGGCACCATACTTTATCCCTGGCTAATAGCCATTTATGGACCTAACCTGCAAAAATTTATCAAGCTCTTTTTTAAACCCTAATAGAGTCCTGGCCTTCACAGCCTCCTCGGGCAAGGAGTTCCACAGGTTGACTGTGCGCTGTGTGAAGAAAAATTTCCTTTTATTAGTTTTGAACCTACTACCCATCAATTTCATTTGGTGTCCCCTAGTTCTTGTATTATGGGAAAAGGTAAATAATTTTTCTATATTCACTTTCTCCACACCATTCATGATTTTATATACCTCTATCATATCGCCCCTCAATCGCCTTTTTTCCAAACTGAAAAGTCCCAGTCTCTCTAGCCTCTCCCCATATGGGACCCTTTCCAAGCCCCTAATCATCTTAGTCGCCCTTTTCTGAACCTTTTCTAATGCCAATATATCTTTTTTGAGGTGAGGAGACCACATCTGCACGCAGTACTCGAGATGTGGGCGTACCATAGTACGCCAGACTCAATATATAAAGCACAGAGGTCCAAAAATAGTTAGCAAGGTCAACAAAGAAAATGCGGAGTTATAGAGGAGGTTTACCTGAATAACAATAAACTCATGCAGGAGAATAATGAGAAGGTTTTGGGGATTAAGACCCAAATGAAAAAAAATAACCGATGCATAGCACACAATAAAAGATCATTGTTAATGTTCTTCATTGAGCCCAGATGACAGAAGAGCAGTTTGACCCATGACCTTTGACCTATGATTGTTGCAATTTGCCAACCTTGCTAATGATGTTGGACTTCTGTGCTTTGTATATCGAGTCTGTTCTGGTTAGGCTATGATCTGAAGAAGTGTGTCTGTCCCACAAAACCTCGTCACCTACTAAATTATTTTGTTAGTCTTTAAAGTGCTACATGACTGCTTTTTTGTTTTTATAGAGTACAGGCTAACACAACTATCTGTCTGTCACTGAGTATGCAGTTATGGTTTAGCTGTGACCTTATTTAAAGAACTTGCAATCCTTCATGATTGGCTACTGTCTGACAAACAAGCATTTTTATGAGGGCTAGAACGTTCAGTCAGACTTTCAGAGTTACAGCTGATCAAGATTTCTGTACAACTAATGAAAAAACAGCCATCAGGTTGCAAGGACAGGAAGGGTGTTAGAATCTAGTTCAAACCTCTAAAATCATTACACTTCCATCTTACCATATGTGATCCAATGTATGAAAAAAATAACCTGTGTGTTATTTGCCCACTTGGACATTTATGTGGAAATATTCAACAAGTTTAGAACATTTCTGATTTACCCTAAATCTTGTCTGTTACTGTGAATGCGGGAGGATTGCTCTGTCAAATTAAGCACAGCAGCAGCATGGGTTCTGCAGTTCATCTCAGATCCTGGGCGACTCTCTCATTAAGATGAGTAGCAGTACCAATTTCTGCGACTCAGGGAACTGTTTTGAGAACTGCCGAGCTGTCAGGAGAAATAGACTATTCACCACTTTGATTGGGGACCTTCAGATGAGAACAGCAAGGAGCTGATGTACAGGCTCACAGGTATTATGTGATGTTATAACCCATCTGTTACCAAGTACTGAGTCATAGTATTTCAGAAGTGGAGAGCACTATGGTTTTCTAAAAAATTACTCCTTTCTCTTAGTAATAGCAGTGACTCACAGTTTCCCATCCAACTAAGTGACTTTTAACTTTCCTTTTTTTTTGCTCCACATGATAGTAGGATTAAGCATACTTTGATTTGATTTTATATTACTTGGGATAACAGCTAAGATGAGCAAATACCTGATGCACACAAACAGGGACATGAATCATGTTTTCAAGCAGTGAGAAACAGCCTGTGTTGTAATGCAGAGTGGGATGAATTCTGTTCCAAGTCAGAGCAGCGTAAAACCAGAAGAACCCCACAGTCATCTGTTACTCTGCATGTACCGCCAGTGAGTGAGTGTGAATTCTAGCCCCATGTGAGTGGCACTCGGTACACAAATGATATTGGGCCCCATGGTTGTTGACCCCAATGGTATGTCTACACTTGGAGCGGTGGGTATGTTTCTCAAGCTCTAATAGACACGCCTGAGCTAGCTTTCATTCTGCTAATCTGCTAAAAATAGAAGTGTAGCCAATGGCAGTGGTGAGCAGCAGCACAGATTAGCTGCCCACAGGCTTTGGGTGGGTTTGTACTCAGCATGCCTAGCCTGGATCACCACTCACCACTCCCCATGGTATGAGGGCTACACAAGTGTCTGTAGCACACTAGCTCAATGAACTCTAGCACACGTATGTCTGGACGGCCTATGGAATTACATGCTCAGGTCATGTGTAGACGTGTGCTTAGCCTCTTAACAGCTCTTTAAAATGGGTGTGAATTATTTATATCACTTCAGAAACCCCTTTTCACTGCCAGAGCTGAGTAAAGTAGTATGAATGTAAATGACAATCAGGCCCATTACTGTTCAATAGAGAGCTTCATAGGATTAAAGTAACTGATTTTGTGGCAGTTGAATTACAGTCTGCTCACAAACATGCAGAATTTTGGAAGCTCTATGGGACAGATCTTGAGATGGTGTAAATCAGAGTTTTTCCATTGCAGTCGATAGCCCTTGTTTGGATCTCATCCATATTTGTGTGAATCTGGCCCATCCTGCTGTAAACCTTTTTTGACCTCAATAAACTTTGCTGACTTACACCAGCTGAGGATCTGGACTACACTTAATAGATTTTGCTGCTGAGGAAAAAAAGTGTATGCTGAAAGGTATTAATAGTTGGTAAAAAGAGAGCCGCCACCTCAACTGACCTGCAGTTTTTCAGCAAAAATGCCCATTGACACAAACAGAAAACACCGTGTAAAAGCAGTGGCATTATAGGGCTGTGAGGACTGAACAGCTCAAAACGTTCACCCTATAACGTGTGCTCATGTACTAATGGCACAGTTTTTCATAACAGCCTATCTATTGCAGGTGGACATCTGGTCACTTGGCATCATGGTAATAGAAATGATAGATGGAGAACCGCCTTATTTCAATGAGCCGCCGCTCCAAGCAATGCGCAGAATCCGAGATAACTTACCTCCACGAGTGAAGGACATACATAAGGTGAGAATGTTCATGCTTACGTGGTGTCATTCACACACTAAGGGGAACCAAATCCATGACCTGATGATGAGAGTGTAAATGAAAGGCTAGATTTTGGCTTCAGGCACATCCTTGAGACCTGGGTGGTGCATAAAGTAGATATAGTACAGGCTGAACCTCTCTAGTCTGATACTTTGTCATCCAGCAACATCCATAATCCAGCATGATTTTAGTTAGCCAGAGGACCACTTACCATGGGTTCGGCCAAGTTTCCCATGGTTCCATAAAGTTTGTTTCCAGCCACCAGTCCTGGTTCTCAGTGTTCCGTGTTGTTATTGAGTTGTAATTTACCCCTAAATATCTTTTCAGACCTTGCTGAGCAGTGGAAATGCTGGTAGTGCTGCTAGACAATATTGACCTCCCGTGGTCCGGCAAGTTCTCTTGTCCAGCACTGATCAGGTCTGGAGGATGCCGGACTAGAGAGGTTCAACCTGTAGTATATTGTGGGTCTGTGCCAACAGTAAATTATTACACTCTCCAGCGTAGCGTGGCTTAATTACTCTGGCCACTGAATTGGGAGGGTGGAATCCGGGCCTCATTCACTTTCCACCTCTGCCCATTCACCAACTCTGGGGGTCGGGTAAGTAGACAAGCAGCCCCATCTAGTCTCAAAGTCCAACAGGCCTGTGAAGGGGAGTCCCACTCCTTTGCAGGGCCTGATCAAGCCAAAACAGGTTGGTATTGAACTTATTAGCAGAACGATAAGCCCGGTCAGTTCTTCTTATTGCTGAGGGCTGAATTCAAAGTGCCTTGTTCTGATCTCTTTCACCACTCACAGCAGCATAGTTTTTAATTTTCTCACAGAGGGAAGATTTGGGCCCTTTCAGTTCCCTCTATATGACTGTAATTCCTAGCCCAGTTTTGTATGTTCATAGCGTATATTTTGATTGACTTTCCAGCAAAGCTAGTTTGAAAAGCCACGCTAGCGTGGTAAGTTAATTGTTTTATCTCAGCAATGGGCAAACAAAATAGGGAGTGTGCCTCGTGAGAGGCCTTCCCTCACCCCTGTGGGCTGGAGCAACCTGCAGCACACTGAGGCTTCACCTGTGATCCCTCTGTCTGCTCGTCCACAGCATTCCAGCTCTGGGAGGGAGCGGGGACAGTGCACAGCCCAGGTGATTCGCAGCTCCAAAAGTGCTGGGAGGGAGGAGGAGAAGTAGGAAGTGCTGGGCTCTGGTGCCCGGATACATGAGAGGCCCTAGAGGGAGGGGGACCAACAGGGGTCTTCGGGCCACAGGTGGAACACAAATGGGCCACATATGGCCTGTGGGCTATATGTTGTCCACCACAGCTTTTTCTGCTTTTCATAACGTCAGTGTGGTATTGCAGGTTTCCTCCATGCTTCGAGGGTTCTTAGATCTGATGTTGGTGAGGGAGCCCTCCCAGAGAGCAACAGCACAAGAACTGTTAAGACATCCATTTCTGAAAATGGCAGGGCCTCCTGCTTGTATTGTCCCACTCATGAGGCAATACAGACACCGCTGAATTCAGTCAATTTTCAGGGGGAGGCTGTACAAAAGTTGGATAAAGACTTACCAAGGAATCCAGAGATTGTATGGAACCCATGAGAAAGTGCAGCATGACATAACTTCATCAGAGTTGGAGCAGCTCTCTGGAATTAATACAGTGTACAAAATAACGAGGTGCTTTCTTGGGTTATGAAAGACTTAGGGCTTTTCCTTGCCACTACAGTCATCTGTGGCTGCTAGCACTGTTGCATGGAGCGTGTTTTCCTCCACAGGTAGTCACCACTTAACCTTTCAGCTATCAAAGCAGAAGGACTGAGATACTGGTGTGTTTGTAGTGTGGGAGGTGGGGGAGAAAATACTAAATTATAGCACAACGAGGATAAAACACCAGAATTTTATTGAAACAGTAAAAGATTTGACACTTCTCTTTGAAGAGACCCCTTTTCTGGCAAAAAGCACTTTTTATCTCAATGTAATGTATTTTCAAATGAATTTGTAATTTTCTGTACAGTACCTTTTGATAATTTACAGTACTTTGATGTCATGTATCCATAGTGCTAGCTGAAGTAATGAGTCACTTAGCCAGAGTCTGAGCAAAACCTTTCCTACTTTTTTATCCCTTTTGAAGAAAGCTAAAAAAACAAAAAACAAAAAAAACAACCTTTAGAAACTTTAAATGTTGGCAGTTTTTCCGGGAATTTAAAGAGCAAATACAAAGATCGGTGCAGACTTATCACAACACCGAAGTTACAGTTTTAAGAAAAGAGCATTTCTGTACTCTCATTAGATGTGATGCGATAATTACAGCCACGCAATAGAAATAAGTGCTTATGTTGAATGTTATAAATTGAACTTTTGCTTCATATCATTGTTTTCAGAGCCATATATTTTAGCACACCTAACTCGTGTACATTTGTTCAAGGGATGGAAAATGAGAGAGGCTCATTTACCAGCAATATGGCCAATTTTACATGTAGTCTGTACCGACCTTACTGTCACAGAATAATCCCCAGGGTTTATTTCACATGTCAGAAGTCAAAATTGACAGTAGAGGTCTAGTTACTAAGCAGGTATTTTCCAGATTTCAAACAGACTGTTGTAATAATGTTATGATGTGTTTTCTATATAGAAAAAGTTGTGCTGCTGTCTAGACCTTTTTGAATGTTGATAGAACAGTTGACTACTACAACGAATTTTGTGTTGCTTGTTGGATGAACTTGCATGTTAATTGTAGGCCTACATAGATTTGCCTTTGGAATTTTTAGAAGTGTGTCATGATTATTTCAATGATAAATAAACATTTATTTATGAATGATTAGTTCATTTTAATTATGCACAGTACAAAAGCCATGTCTTTTCCAAATCTTTTTTTTCTCACTGACCTCGTTTTGCAATACAATGATGAACATAAATAATCCAGTTTTGTGAAAACCTTCTGATTAGTTTATTTCATATAATGGACCTTATTGTGAATAAGTTGTTCGTTATTTATTGGAGTACAGTATAAACCAATACACAGCACATGCTGCTGATCTGAACTTTCTGAGTTTTCTTCTCAGAAAGAGATTTTGCAAAGAGCCTTCATTTTATACCATAAAAAGTTAAAGAAGCGAGAGAAATCAAACAAGAATGTTAATTGTTTAGTAAAGCATCTGAAATTTGAGATCTTATGACCAGTTTCTTTCTTATCTGAACATTATGTTTGTATACTTTCACTTTGTAAAATATACCCAGTCCTGTGTGGTCCTGAGTTCTATTAATTTCTCTTTGAAGTCACTGGGAGCTAAGGACATGTGACACCTCAAAAAAGCATGTAGGACCTAGATGTGCAACCTTTATTAAGGTGAAGAGGTTCTCTTAAGAAGCTGGTTCAGATTGCTAGATAGCTGATAACAGCCTTCCTTGAGTGGGAAGCTATGCTTGTTTGATCCTCAGCATTCCTACAGATTATGATGGTAAAGGTTACTGTTTACTGCTCTCCCCTGCCATTTGCAATGGGAGTTTTGCCTGAATCTCATACACACAATCTTTGTGTGCAAGAGACTATGAAATCAAGTCTACAAAAAGCAAAAATGCCCATATTCTGTGGTCTTGACAACTCAGGAAAAATACTGCATCAATAAAGACAATAATGTACCATTAAAACTATTATATTAGCCACAAAAATCAAACTTTTACTCATCTTTGAATGAAATAATGGCTTTGAGATTCAGCACATTTTGACGGGACAAGTGGAGGTTTTTGTGTAATTTTTCTAATTACTAGATACTTTTAAGCAGTATTCATTGAGTTCACTACAAGTTATTGTCAGCTGAAAAGGTTATGTGAGCACCCACTCTTGCGGGGTTAAAAATACATGTACAAATAAAAACTAAATGTTTGCATTTTGCTTGTGTTTTCCTGTCTCGTCTGTGTTTTCATGAGTTCAAAAATCTGAGAAACATTTCTTTTGCAAAAGAGAGTGGGTCTTTTTAAAATTCTGCTAACTTCATCCTTTAGTCATTCCAAGAGCTGTCAATATAAAGGGGGACTTGAATAAAAAATATATATAAAAGAATATGTCCATTTTCTTTCAACCTGAGCAACTAGTGAAAGGAAGATGATGCAGGATTAATATGGAAAATGCACACAGTCTGTAATGAGTTCTGACGACTGAGTGTCTGAGCTATTCTGAAGGGCTAATGATAAAAATAATGGAAAATGGAGCACAAAGAAAAGAAATCTTAATACCAAGGTAAGTACATTTGAGCATTAATTTTTATTGGAAACTTCCTCTCAGTTGCAATATCTATATATAGTTATTAGTCTGACTTTTCTATTAAGAGACTGTGATAGGGCTCCTCTGTGAGCTCTCCTTTTTAGCTGCCCTCTTGAAATCCTGCAAGGAGATGTTCATAGAGCCCAGGTGACTTGCTGTGGAAGACGTAGCTTGTAAACTCCACCCTGGACAGAAGCAAGATTGGAGCAGTAGCACAGGAACAGTATGAAGAATGGGATGCTGACATTTCCTCTTGCCCCTTCCCCACCCTGCAGATGAGACCAAGAGCAAAGCCTTGGCATGCCAGTCCACCAGCCAGGAGCGAGCAACAGGACCCCCCCACACCTCCAACGTGTAGAGCCAACAGCCAGGACTCCAGGTTTGGAACCATGGCCTTTCAGATAAAGAAATCACAGAACTCACGGGCTGTGTCTACACTTGGCCAAAATTTCGAAAGGGCCATGCTGATGGCCAAATCGGAGAATACTAATGAGGCGCTGAAATGAATATTCAGTGCCTCATTAGCATGCTGCCAGCTGCAGCACTGCAAAAGTGCTGCGTTTCAATCATGTGCGGCTCATCTACATGGAGCCCTTTTCGAAACGACCCCACAAATGTCGAACAGCTGAGAGGACTAAGGGGATTTCGACGATTGATTGGTCCTCTCAAAAAGGAGCCCTGTGTAGATGAGTCACGCGTGATCAAAATGCAGCACTTTCAAAGGGCTGTGGCCGGAGCAAGCTAATGAGTCACTGAATATTCATTTCAGCGCCTCATTAGTGTTCTCCGATCTGGCCATTAGCATGGCTCTTTCAAAATTTTGGCCACGTGTAGACATGACCACAGTCTAAACAGTCCCGAGGGAGGAATCATAGGCCCCTGAGGAGAAGACTCAGATTGCAATTTGTCGTCTGTCGTAATCACTTGTTAATAAAACCAAACCCCAGAAAGAGGGTTAGTTTTGACCCTACCAAGCTAGTATCGGCAGTGTGTGGGAACACCTTTGGAATAACATCTTTTTTCCATAGTGCTAGGAACCCGAGTGGGCTCCATTTTTGACTCATCTTTAATAACCTCAAGTGAAATTCCACCCTGACTGACTTTCCTGGGAGATTAGCCATTGATTTCAGTGAGGTCAGAATTTCACTCCTGATCTAGTACGCTGTTGGGTTACACCATTCACCACTGCTCAGTCAGCAAAAGATCAAAATACTCTCTGCAAGCCAAGATAAATACAGCGTCTTGTGCTTTGCTAGTGTAATTCACTAGGCTGTGCACATAATAGTTCAAGCAGTAACATACCAAAATTACAAGAAAGATTCTCTCTTACGGTCACGGAATTACTTTATTGGCTGACATCATTGTCTTTGCATAAGCACCTACAGATCTCAAAGGAATTAAGATACCCAAGAAAGGAAATTAATTAATTCTGAATATAAGGGGCTTCACAATAATGTTCAGTGCACCTGAGGAAGAAAAATAAATAAAACCCTTTTCATGAGATAAAATTAATAGCATGCTAAGTGAGTTATCTGATACATGCAAGTCTAATCTGAGAAGCAAGGAAAGAATAAATGTTAGATTGGGAATCTTTGGAAGACTGAAAAATAAAGCTTAAACAATAAAAGTTCAGAGGTTTGTACTGCTAACTATTACATACTTTGAAGAGTAGAAATAATGAAGCATAATGTATAAGGTGGACTGCAAACTGTGAAAGAACACTTCCTTAGTATTCCAAGAAAATGGACGAAACCAAATGAATGAGACCAAAGCCCAAGGTGACAGCTATGTTTAATGATTGCAGTTAAGAAGAAATGAGTTAAGCATATCGCAAAGGAAGAGACGAGAAGATGGACTGGCATTACCGTTAGATACATACTCACAGGTAGGAAGTTCAGTATGGCCCATAGCATTCATATATGCAACCACAGCAGAATAGTTGAGGTGACCCAAGGTGTGAGAATGCATGAGTCCTGTAGCTGATTCAAAGGGGGGTATCAATAGCCTAGTAAAAACTTGAGTGTGAAGGAAGCCTTTCTCCTTCTAACACTAATTGCATCTTTGCCTACCAAACGGAAGTGTAGACAACCCTTGAAAATGTATACAAATTAAGACTCATCTGTATCCAGAACACTCTCGTCTGGCAATACTGCTAATCCGGCATGATTTTATATAGCTGAACTACCACTTATCATCTGTGACCAAGTTTCCCATGATCCCATAAAGTTTGTTTCCAGCCACCAGCCCTGGCTTTCAGTGTTCTGTGATGTTATTTAGCTGTAATTTACCCCTAAATGTCTTCTAAGCGTCCAAAACACAGCGGAAGTGTTGGTAATGCTGCCAGAAAATAATGACCTCCCATGGTCCAGCAAATTCTCTCAAACAGCACCAGTCAGATCCTGAGGGTGCCAGATTACAGAGGGTCAATCTGTCGTACTTTTGGGTCAGTTTTTAGCCCAGAGAGAGGAGGTTAGGGGTCATCATGGTGCTGTTGATGCAGACCTGGCAGAGAACAGGTGTGAGAGCACACAAATTCCATTCCCATCAGTGTGTCTGTAGAATTGATACTACTGAGTCACAAAGGATGACAAAAATCTTGAGTGGATTAGCAGAGGGGTAGATTTATGCCATCCAGGTGCAGCCTAACATTGAAGTTGTCACAGGGAGCCCTCATAGAAGGATTAGTCCTCAATCTGTAATACGATCCATGGCCTTGCCTCTTCCTCACAGCCCCCAGCCATAAGCATGGGGATTCAATACATACAAAGACTCCCCCCCCAGCCTGCAATTGTGACTGGCCCTTGCCTAGCTGTGCGAATAGGGAGGATTCTGGTGTGCACGATGCTCATAGTCTGGTCGCGTGTGTCCAAGTGGATTTAGGGACTGGCTGTCCTCTCATATCCCAGGATCAGCAGCATCAAATGAGCTCTTTCCTGAAGAGGAGCAGCAGTTTGATTATCCACCTCAAGGACTACCTGTCCCTGACAATGATACAGAAGTGTGGAATAAATATTTCAATACAAAATGCCCAGCAAGTTAGGCCCTGACTATGAATTGATGCCTTGTGTAATTTTCTTGAGCAGCCCTTGCATTTTGGAGAAAAAAATAGAGTTGTGGTGGCACTTGTATTCCCATAGATCTCAGACTTTGCCTGGCCCATTCTTGACTCAATTGTTATACCATCTATGTAGCCAGAAGCCTGCTGCAGATGTTCCCAGCAAAAACCTTTCTTTACATAAGGCCTCATTACCCCCACCCCCTGCCAGCTGATGCAACCAGCTCTTCCACTGTAAAATCAGAGTTTCTTCAAGGCATTTTTTGCATAGCTTATAAAGGGTTAATCACTATTTCATGGTATAGTCACTGGTTTATTAATTGGCCTAAAGTCCAATGGCTTACTATAATCAGGGATCTAGGGGTTATAGTGGACTACAAGCTAAATATGAGTCAACAGTGTGATACTGTTGCAAAAAAAGCAAACATGATTCTGGGACGCATTAACAGGTGTGTTGTGAACAAGACACGAGAAGTCATTCTCCCGCTCTACTCTGCACTGGTTAGGCCTCAGCTGGAGTATTGTGTCCAGTTCTGGGCACCGCAGTTCAGGAAGGCAGGGAGGGATAGCTCACTGGTTTGAGCATTGGCCTGCTAAACGCAGGGTTGTGAGTTCCTCCTTGAGGAGGCCATTTAGGGATTGGGGCAAACAGATATCAGGGATGGTGCTTGGTTCTGCCACAAGGGTAGGGGACTGAACTAGATGACCTCCTGTGGTCTCTTCCAGTTCAAGGAGATGTGTGTCTATATTATATTACAAAGGATGTAGAGAAATTGGAGAGGGTCCAGAAAAGAGCAACAAGAATGATCAAAGGTCTAGAGAATGTGACCTATTAAGAAAGGCTGAAAGAACTGGGCTTGTTTAGTTTGGAAAAAAGGAGATTGAGGAAGGACATGACAGCAGTTTTCAGGTGTCTAAGAGGGTGTCATAAGGAGGAGGGAGAAAGCTTGTTCTTCTTGGCCTCTGAGGATAGAACAAGTAGCAATGGGCTTAAATTGCAGCAAGAGAGGTTTAGGTTGGACATTAGGAAAAAGCTCTCAACTGTCAGGGTGGTCAAACACTGGAATAAATTGCCTAGGGAGGTTGTGGACTCTCCATCTCTGGAGATATTTAAGACCAGGTTAAATAAATGTCTATCACGGATGGTCTAGGCAGTACTTGGTTCTGCCATGAGGGCAGGGGCCTGAATTCAATGACCCCTCAAGGTCCCTTCCAGTCCTAGTATTCTAGGATTCTATAATCTGTAAGACCCAGCAATGTGCATATAACCAGCTATGAAATGAACTCCTTATGTCTGTAACATATTTATAATATGGATTAATCTTGACTAAGCCATTTATAAGTGGAATCTTAAGATAAACAGATATATAAATTTTGCAGTTGCGCACAAGTCACAGATTCATAATGAACCCCTGGAGAAACTGACCTAAAGCTGAGACTGATCAATGGCTAAGGAATGGTATCATCTCACAAGACTAGTAGTAGAGGGTTTTCATAACCACATCTGCTCTTGCATACGTTAGAGCAAGTCTAATTACTTAAGAAGCCACAGGATGCACCGTTATTGTGTGCTAAGCAGAGCTGACTGGAAAATGGTTTGCCTCTTGTCGCCTGGAAAAATTTGATTTTATGCCAAAAAAAGGAAGAGTGACAAATTTTTGATTACAAAGCAGAAATTTTCAGCCACTTCCAGTTTAAAACTAACAAATGTCAATTTGGAAGTGCTTCTAAAATGATTTGCTTGGGTGCCTCTTATTGATCTTCTCCTGTATGGTCTGGGATCCATGGCCAGAGTCCAGCTCCCATGATGCACCTGGTTTCCTTTCTTACCAAACCACCTCAGTGCACCCTAGGAATTTCCTGCGATGGTGCACCATGGGAGATGTAATCTGGCTGAGAAATCCAGGACTGATGTAGGAAAAACCGAGCTATGCGGCACTGTGGCAGCACTTGTGAGTCAAAAGTATCTACACACACCCTCCAATTGTCTGTTACAGTTTATGGTAATATGAATGTTTGAGAACTGATGGGAAAAAAAACACTTTAGCCCCACTTTAGAAGTGAGTTAGGTAGGTTACTGTAACCTGCTTGGTGCTTCAGACTCGGTGTAGCCTAACCATAATAGACCATATTATAGCCATGATATAAACCAATAGCAAATGAGCGATGGGCTCTTTCAATACCAACAAAGAAACTAACTCTGGCCACTGTAGACTCATAGGTCCACTTTTACCTAGCAGTGTAGTGTTTCTATATTTAGAAATTAACTGTCACTAGACTGCAAAATATGTTTCAATGACAATCTTTAATGAGCATTTTCAGATGAGGCATGTTCATGTTTTGTAACTGAAACATCCTGCCTCACTTTTTGTAACGAGGAACTAGCATGGCGACCTACTGTAGATGCTCCTACCTTTCTTGAACCAGCTATAGTGTGAAATTTACCTACTGCTGGAACTAGCACTGAGTTATCAGTTGCATGTCAGTTTTTTTCTACCAATCTTCAAAGGTCAACAACCTCGGGTGTGCCAAGCATGGATAGTAAGCAACCTAAGCCAAATACTGCATTTGGTTCTTCTTCAAAGACAGCAATGTAAATACTGAATTCTAGCTTCTCCTGAAGGATGAGAAAGATTAATTGTAGCTTTTCAAACTCTGGTAGGTGCTTTGTCATGAAGGTTTGAGGTTCTTTGGGCTGCCTGGGGTGATCTTTTCACTTCTCTGGTTTTTATAAAGGGGTCTCCAAACAGATAAGCAATTGCTTGTCAGCTCACCCTGTTAGTGCCTACTGATTGGTATGCCTACCCCCGCACTGGCTGATTCTTAAAGCTAGGGCTGATTAATGTGACACAAAGTAAGCTGATCTGTGACTACTGGCTCTCATTTGCATGAAGGTCCTTGTACCCGTAAGGGTGTGTGAACACTGCAATTAAAAACCCATGGCTGACCCAAGCCATCTGACTTGGGCTTCAGACCTCAAGTGAAAGGAGCTGCACAAGCTCTTGGATCCATTCAGTGTCCTAGAACCCATATTCCAGCTTGAGCCAGAACATCTACACTTCAATTAAACAGTATCTTCTTCCAAGCCCTCTGAGCCCACATCAGCTGGCATGGGCCAGCCAGAGTTTAAACTGCAGTGCAGCCATATACAAATGGGCCTTGGTGCTAAGGCAGATGAAGCCCTGAGTGCTTAGGGTATGCTACCAGCAAAAGTACTTGGGCTTTAATGCCTTGGATGCCTTCTAATTCAGCCATCCCCAGCCACTAGCCATTTTTGGTCTCCTGGCAGTCACTAAGTCTACATTTAAGGCTTCCAGCAAGGCAGGGAGCAGGTAGGCAGGCTTGCTGGTGCTGTGCATGTTGATGGTTTAGTGGTAGCCAGAAGCAGATGGATACACACATGCTGGAATTAGGCGCGCTGCTGTCAATGCTGTATCCTCTGGATTAAAATGGCTTTCCTCTTATACAGCGTTGTTCAGTGGCTCTCAGCACCCCACAGCTGTACAAATTGTTCCAGTACCCCAGAGGTTTAACTGGTTAACTGAGGTTCATCAGTAGTGAGAAGAGAGGAGAGGAGAAGAGGGCAGTCAATGAGTCAGACAGTGGAAGGAAGGGAGCCTGGCCATGACAGAAGAGGTTACTGCTCTGGCTCTACCAATAGCTACCAAGACAGTGCTTTACAGCAAGCATGATTTCCTAGCTAACTCGGGGGGTGGCTAGGGAACACATTCCTCCTTGCCATTTTCAGTGTCATTCTGCCCTCTTTCTTAGGTAACGTTCCCAGTTTTAAATGCCTTTGCACTGTTAGATGGTTGACTCAGTGTGAGGTCGGTGGCCTAGACTGGCTCTAGTAAGCCTGCCTGGCTAATGCCCCCAGATTGCCAAAGGGAGGGCTATGCAGGGCCACACCTAGGACTTGTAAGTGCAGCATAACATACCATTCAAGGGCCTCAGTGAGACAGTTCCCTGCACCCCTGTGCCTGCCAAGCACTCTCTAACTCCAGGCATTGTGCCAGGAGGTTGTCCGGGCAACCACAGGCACTTTGGCCTGTTGTGGTTCCCCACTTCATGGTGCCTCGTGGTCTCCAAGCTCAGTCTGACCCTGCCTCTGGCCTCCTGCCTCCAGCCTAGTACTAGCTCTGATCTCCAGTCTCTCACTCCAGCCTGCTTCTGTCCCTGATCCCCCTTGCTGCCGCCAGCCCCCAGCCAGATATTACCTCCGATGGTGGCTTATTAAAGCTGTCTCTTGTGTTGCCTTTGATGCCTACTCAGCCACTCCCATAGCTGCTGTGCAGAGTCCTACCCAGCTGTGACTGCTAGGCCAGCCTGCCTCCACCCCACTCCCTTACACATAGGCCTCAGCCTGCAGCACTGACTCCACCCAGCTGATGGTACAGATGAGTACTTTGCCCACCAGCGCTCAGGGGAGCTGTGCCAGTTGATATTCCTCAGTGACCCGAGCAGAAAGCTAAAGGGACATTGTTGTCCTTGAAGGCGCGACAGAGATTACGTTGATTTCTTGCCAGAGTTTAAGCCCATCCCTCCAGGTACGTTCCTGTGTAGGCGCGATCCTTCCACACCTGGGGTGCTGGAACACTTTTCATATTGAGCTTGCTGAGAACGACTAACCTCAGCTGTCGATCCTGTCTGTAACAGAAGCCACTTCACGCCATGGAGCGCTGCAGCGTCCCCTCTCCCCGACAAAGCCCTAGTTCCTGGGCTTCCCGCCTTCCCAGTAGGAGCTCACCACAGGTATGACTTGCACCTACTGGCCTCAGCATTCATAATCCTGCAGGGAGAAATGAGGTCTGCGGACCCGAGGCCTTCACTGGTGAGTGCTGCTCCTCTTCTATGGTCGCTGGCTTTACCTAGCGTCTTTGTGCGTCTTGCTCGCCCGCACAGACCTCTTTCCTTCTCCATCTCCCTCAGTGTTCTCATCTCTTTCCACATGGCCTTCCCTCACCGCCCTTCCCACCCCTCGGCCAAGCCAAGAGGTCAGAGACAACCTCAGAGCAGAGGAAGGAGCTGGTCTGCAGCATTACGCCTGCACAGTTGTCTCTCTTGCCGGCTGCAGTGTGAAACCATGCCTGAAGTCAGGGTCACTTTGCAGCTGCTGCTCTGGTGGGGGGGAAGTACTGCATGGATGCATGAGGTCAATAGAAAGCAAAGGCCTGGAAGGAAAGGTGTGTCTGTCAGAGTTCTGGCATGGGGCTCATGGTGCCTCGGCTGCTTCCCTCCTCCCACCGCCTCAGAGTGCCTGAAGCCATCACTGCCGAAGTGGATGGTACAGAAGACAAATGACAGCTCTGGGGCCCGTTTAGCAGCTGCCATTTATTGGGCTGTTTGCTTCTCAAACTTGGATGTAAAATTTCTGCATTACTGTTTTCGGCTCTATGCCCCGGCCAGGCTGGAAGATGACATCAGACAGGAAGGAAAAGGCGCAGGCGCCATGTGGACGAGGGTGGCGAATAGGAAGGCACCACAGCACCCAGAAAAGGCTCCGGTCACAGAAAGGAAAGAGCCAAGGCAAATGTAACACGGCTGCAACTCTGGGGAAGAACGGGTGGGTGTACCCCTTCCCTGTGGTGCATCTGCCTCCTGGAGCCAGCTGGGGCTTTCAGGCCAGGGTGGCTTCTGATTAGAAATGGGTCTTTCCCATTCTACTTATACACAGCAACAAGCTCAGTGCATTGCCTGCCTGCTCTCAGGCAGCGGGCGGGGTGCGGGTGGGGGGTACAGTAGGAAAGGCCCATGGAAAACAATGACGACTTAGAGCATGGTTGCCCAAACTGGGGGTGGGAGGGTGTGAAGAAATTCCATGTGGGGGGGGGCCACGATGTGACCCAGCCCTGCCCCCCTCCATCATTTCTCCAACCCAAGAAAGAGCCGGCCTTTGCTTCCAGCTCCTTTCGTTTTCTGTGGGTGACCCGGTGCAGCTGCTATAAAAGGCAGGCAGCCATTGAAGACCCACGCAGAGCGAGCTGCCCCCTGCAAAGCTGAGTGAGTGTGGGTTCGGGGGGTAGAGAGGAGGAGTAGGATTTGGTTAGCTGTGGGGCTGTGGGTGCCTGGCTCAGGGGAGAGGAGGGGTAAGAGCAGAGTGCTTGTGGTGCCTGGTTTTGGGGGAGGGGAGGGGCTCGGGCAGACAGCTCATGGGGCTTAGGCAGCTGGTCCTGGCAGCACGGGGCTTGGGCGGTTGGTTGTTGGGCAGGCAGGAAGTGGGGTCCAGTGGCTAGTGGGCAGGCAGGTGGCTGGCCGTGGCAGCTCAGGGCTTGGGCAGGCAGCTGCCCCCAGCGTCTGGTGGGTGGGAAGGTGGCTGCCCCTGGCAGCACAGGCCTTGGGTGGCTGGTGGGAAGGCCAGCAGCTAGCCCTGGTGGCTGGTGGGCAGGCAGGTGGCTGGCCACGGCAGCATGGGGCTTGGGCAGGCGGCTCTGGCAGCACAGGACTTGGGTGAGTGGGCAGCTGGTGTGGGCAGCTCTGGAACTCAGGCAGCTGGCCAGCTGGGGCCACACCAGACACCCGCAGGGAGCCAAGAAAAAACCATCTGTGCTGCTTTTTTAATTTTAAATAACATTTTATAACTAGGTTTTGTGTTTATTTTAAATTATGAATAGAATGTTTTTGTTAAAAGGGGGTTGGATGATGGTAAAGAAGATGTGGGGGATGGGCACGAGGGTTTCTCAGAAATCAAAAGGGAGGGTGTGATGCAAAAAGTTTGGGAACCATTGATTCAGAGAGTACGTTGGCAACTAGCTACAATGATGCTAAGTCAGCTCCTGCCTCTCCAAGAGAAACTCTGGTGGCACAATACAGACCACCTGCACTTGAACTGTGAAAGCCGAAGACCAAAGCTGTAAGCGCAGTAAGAGTGGCAACTTCTCTTCCGGCAGTTGCATGGAAGAAATAAGCCAGCGTTCGATGAACATCAGTGATGCTTCCCAGGCAATGGTCCAGTCCAGCTGCCCGCTATGGTCAGCTTTAGCAGAAGGAAGCTTTTGGGGTAGGTTCTTTTCTTGAGCAGGTCTCGGTTTCCTTCCCAAGAGATTCCCAAAGCACGTTTTTGGGCAGTTGCTTCTCCGCTTCAAATGAGCTCTTGCACAGAGTGCTGCATTTCTGTACTCCTCTCCCTCATGTGCTCAACATGCTTATATGGCCGTCCAGCGACACAGGGACTGGACTCAGGCTGCAGTGCCGTCAGAAGGCAGCTGATGTCTGTTTTGTCAGAACTAAATAGTGTGTTCACTTTGCTTTCCAAGGGGCACTCATTAGTCTGTACCATCACCAAAAAAAAAAGCAGCCCTGTAGCACCTTAAAGACCAACAGATTAGGTCACGAGCTTTCATGGGTAAGACCCACTGCTTCTGATTTTTCAGAAATTATCTGATTATTTTCAAATTAGTGGAAAAAAATCGGAAGAAGTGGGTCTTACCCATGAAAGCTTATGCCCTAATAAAGAAATTTGTTGGGTCTTTAAACTGCTACAGGGCTGCTTATTTTTTGTCTCTGTTTTCCCAGTGCCTGACTGAGATTAGAGTATTTCTTAAACTTTTTGAGAGTACGGAACACCAAACAGTAATACTTTTTATGCAGCACGCCTTTGAAAATTTTCTTCAAAAATCCGTATTGTCAGACCAAAAAAAAAAAATTTATAACATATACAGCAAAAACAAAAATGAAGTAATTGAATCAGGTATCATAGCACTGAAGAGGTAACATTGTATCTGGTTTTAATAACAGAAAACATAGACTCTGAAAGTTGCTCATGGAACACCAGTGTTCTGCAGAACACAGGCTGCATCTACACTTGCATTCCTCTTTCGAAAGAGAGATGCGAATGAGGTAATTCGAAAATGCAAATGAGATAAATTTGTGTATAGCACCTAATTTGCATATTATAATTTCAAAAGAGCTTCTTTCGAAAGAAGAAAGCCGGCGTAGGTGCTGCTCGTTTGAAAGCAAGCCCCATATTCGAAAGAATCCTCCATCCCATTAAATGAAGGAGATATAAAAGAGCATAAGAACAACTAGAGCGATTCAGACTAATGGGCCATCAAGCCCAGTAGCTTTTCTTCTGACGGTGGCTAACGACAGGTGGTTCAGAGAACATGAACAGTACAGGTTAGCATCAGGTGATCATCTCCTGTCACCTGTTCCCAGCTCCTGGCAAAAAGTTCTTGGCCTTGGTTTTAAAGGGGAACTCGGCTCTAAATGCATTATTTTATTATAAAAAACCAAAAACATACAAATAAGTTCTCCAGTACTTTTAGCTTTTAAATTAATTTTTTTTCTTGGATCATGATATACTGGTCTTACAGGCAGTGCAGGGAGATCTGGTGTAAGCGTCTCTCTTTAAATGGGGTAATAAAAGCCAAGTATACTTGGGCTGATAATGGCTGAAACCACACTACAAGTGTGCATCTTTCCAGTGACTTCAATGGGGACAGGCTCAGGACCTTAGTGAAATAGCCCATGTGTCAAAAAACATGCAAGCAAGCTTAGGGCTAGGAGGAAGGATGAATTTTTTAGGTTGCATGTAACAAACTACAGTACAGCCAGTTATTATCACACCCTCTCTGTACCATTTGCACCAAACATAGTGCCAAGACAAATTAAATCTACTTGTGGTTGTATTTACACAGGTATACATCCACATCATGTACCTCGACATTCAGGCTTATAATGACCAGTGCTTATACAGGACCACTTAAGTCATGTCACAATAAAAAGGCAAATCCACTTTTATACACACGTATATTTTAATTCATTTTAAAAATGTTTTACATTAGCAGATAGAGTTCAGATTTCCTGTTACATTGGCGAATACCTGCCACGATCTGCATAGTAACGTTAACATTTTTGCTCCAGTGTGAAATTGTCAGTTGCAGGTAGCAGTGTAACATTTCAAAGACAAACACAATGCGTGCAGGATGCCCAGCCAAAGCATTTCTCAATTGCAGTAGCTTGGTGTTCTATATTTCGTGCATCAGTTTTGTAAGTGTAACTCAAGTGTTCCAAGAAGCAAAAACAAACTTCCCTCTCTCACCCTTAAATGGTAGGGCAATTCCTCAGTGGGTTAAAATCAGCTGACTTTGACCTCACTGGAGCAACACTGATTTACACCCGCTGAGGATCTGGCCTGGCTTTTTCAGAATAAAATGTCTCCTTTGTGGCCACTCCTAGATTCCTTTCACTGGCTTCCGAGATAATTTCTAGTGTGGTAGAAATACTGGAATATGGCTTTTAATAATGAATACCTTCAGTTAATGCTTGCAGCAAAATTCTAAGTGGTAAACCCTCGCTCCAACACCCTGCTGTCCAGATGGGAATGCTGCATGTGTGCAGAGAGTATAACTGTGGAGCTTGCATATGAGATGCAGATTTTGCTTTCAGCCTGGAGTTTTGATGTGGTGGAGCAGGTTTCAATCTCCATATGGCCACTGACTGAAGATACATTTTTTTTGTGTGTGTGTGTGTGTGTGTGTGTGTGTGTGTGTGTGTGTGTGTGTGTGTGTGTGTGTGTGTGTGTGTGTGTGTGTGTGTGTGTGTGGCCTTCCCCCAACAGAAAAAAAGTGCTTTTGCTTTGTCGACCTCATAAGGATTCCATTGGAATGCATCCAGCCACCTATCCCATGTGTTTGTACTGAGATCTGTCCCGAGGAATTTGTACCTGGTTGGCTGTCAGTTTGTGATGGATGTGGTAAACACAGAGGGTTATCACGATCATCAACCCCAATATCAAACCCAAAATCAGTGGCAGGGTTTCTTCTAACTGCTCCCTCTCATCCACTGGACACTTATGTTCTGGAACGAGAGAGAGAGAGAGCTGATAATGAAATGTTGTCAATATAAATTTGTGTTGTAGTGCAAAATGAATTTCCTTGATGAAACAAAGCTAACTGAAAAATGCCTGCAGTGAAGTCATCTATACAGAATAAAATCATATTTGGTAGCAATGAAACAGAGACAAATGTTACTAGTCACTGAGGGATCAGTTGTTTAAAGTGAACTAAAATAGCTTTGACCACGTCAGGCCCTGCTTCAAGATAACATTTAAGCGCATGCATAACTTTAAACCAGTAGTGCCTTTTATTAATATTCGTACAGGTTGAACCTCTCTCATCCGGCACCTTCAGGACCTGACCGGTGCCAGATGAGAGACTTTCCTAGACAACGTGTGGTCAATATTGTCTGGAAGCATTTCCAACACATCCACTGTTTACTGGGCTCTTAGAAGACATTTGGGGTAAATTACAGCCAAATAACAGCACAGAACACTGAGAGCCTACACTGGTGGTTGTAAACAAATATTGTGGAACCCCGGGGACATAGCCACACCCATGATAAGTGGTCGTCTGGCTAACTAATATCATACCAGATTACGGAGTTTGCCAAATGAGAATGTTCTGGATTAGAGAGGTTAAACCTGTAGTACCATAGCACCTTGGTTGGGCTTTGTTGTCTTTTTTGGTGCTTTAAATGCCCTCCTTTTCCAAAAGGTGATTGTAAAAATGGCCTCATGGAGACTCTTCGACTCTAAATCACCTGTGCTCAGTTTGCCAATGAAAAAAAGGTTGGGTTTGCTTCTAGCTGCCTGCCCTGTGAGTTCGGTTCAGGATCTGAGAATGAAGGGGATTTACCGACTGTTCATCCCTTCCTTTCTACAATCTGACCCAGTGCAGGTGTATTGTTACCATTTACCTGTGGGGCCCACATTGAACAGCACTGGATTTTGAAGGCCTTTGTCTACATACTAGGAAAGTGTGAGGAACAGCAACACCACCTGCCCCCACCCCCCACTGACTTATCAATGGGCTTGAATTTTGTCCTGTAGGATGATCCTGAAGATGAAAAAGGGCAGTTCAGTCTTTGATCCAAATCCTTATCTGGTGTAAATGTCAAAAAAGTTATGCCGATGTACACCAGCTGAAGATGTGACCCAGAGTGGGCATTATAGCCTCAGAATCTCTGGTGAGACTGCCAATGAAGGGCCCATGGATTTCATTTGGACTCATTGTGGGAGTAAAGCTACACTAGGTAACAACTGTGTAGGATGTGCACTCATGCAGAGTAATCCATGTGCTATAGGCAACAGCCACAGTTAATTGCATGTGTGCCGTTTGCAAATCCTTCCGTTCTACAATGCTTAGAACAATGGGACAGGGACCTCTTGGTACAACTGCACTATATAACAATTACAGACAAAAATGTTATGTAGACACCACAATCAAGCACCCAAACATTAGGAAATGCCGGCGTTTCACTGATAGGGACAGTCTTAATTTGATACCCTTGTGCACATACATTATGGTATAGTCTTTTGTTACAAGCTCATACAGAATTTTTTTTCCAGACCACCCAGGCTTTATTCGCTGAACAACTTAGTCACTCAGCAGGCTGTGAGGGAGCTGCCAACATTTTGCTGACAATGCAAATGACAGAATTAAAATTGCAATTTTCAGAAGTCTGTAGCTCAGATTTTCAGGGAGAAAAGAAAAGACAATTTGCTGGCCCGAGGGCTTTCTCCCTGTCAGATACCAGCTGCAAACAATGACGGTGTAAAAGCTTATTAAATAAAAGCCGTGTGAGTCTTCATGGCAAATGTTAGACATTCTAAATACCAGTTCCCCCTATTATTTAAAATACCCAGTCCTGGATCTCCAGTTACTTGACTCCAGAATACAGTCTTCTGCCACTACAGTTGAGGCTTGGTGTATACGAGACCTTACAGTTGACTGCAGATATGCAATTCTAGCTACAGCAACTGCTTTCTCCCTTAGGGCTGGTCTATACTTGTCTTTACCAGATGCATGAAATTGAACTCCAGAAGATCAGCCCTGCATGGGTCAATCTCTTGGCGAGTACAGACCAGCCCTTTGAGTGATCTGAATCCTCTAGCCTCTATTTGCAAGCCCCAAGAGGGTAAAAATCCCCCTTCCCCCACCGTGTGTACACACACACACACACACACACACACATCCTGCACAATGGCAAGCAGTTCAAGTGGAGTTCTGAGAATTTATATCAGCTGAGCGTCATCTCCCCACCCCAAGATTTGGGTTCTATTACCACTCCACTGAGTTATTGCAGCTCACAATGCAACCAGCCAAATTTCCGGATACCAAAAGCAGCTGGCTGGGGGGAAAACAGGCCAATCCAGGAGGAAAAAGAAATGTATTTTTAAGCTTTTGAGAAGTGAAACAAAGAAGGTATAAAAAAACTGACAGGAAAGTCTTAGTGCCATCTCAGTTTCAATGCGGTTCCTGCCTCGCTTTTGCCAGAACAGTGATTAATCACCAGGACTCTGTTACAGACAAGTCCACGATTGCTGCAGTGCAGTAAAAAGAAAAAGGAGGAGGAAATGGCTACTGATTATTATTATTCAGGATTCAAAAAACTGATGCCAGGGTTTGATTAAAAACACCCACTTCCAGCGAAGGATGGTAAGAACCCCTGGGGAATGTTGTGTCCAGCTCACAGGCAGCTGAGCAGCAGGCATTCCATGGTGTTGACCCTGCAAAGGCAGATGTGGAGGACACAGTTGAGTGTCATGGGGAGCTACAGTAAGGGCCACAGAAGCCAGAATTACACAGCCCCAGTGGGCCTTATGAATTCGAAGGAACTGCAACCTCTCTTGTAAGTAAAAGGCTTTGTGGCGTCCTTGACTCATATTCAAGGAATTTAGGCCAAGATCCTCACAAGTGCCTAAATGCATGAGAACAAGCATCTGTGTATATCACTAACTGCTAGTTTAAAGGGCTGCTGGCTTCACCAGCAAAGCTTGTGAGGTCCCTGTATCATAAGAACATAAGAACAGCCATACTGGGTCAAACCAAATGTCCATCCAGCCCAGTAGCCTGTCTGCTGACAGTGGCCAGTGCCAGGTGCCCTGGGGGGCAGGGAGGAGTGGACCGAAGACAATGATCAAGTGATTTGTCTCCTGTCATCCACCTCCAGCCTCTCTGACAGTCAGAGGCCAGGGGCACTGTTCCTACCCTTGGCTAATAGCCTTTTATGGACCTAACCTCCATGAATATCAGCCTTGTTCAGCTCACTGGACCTCCTGAAGTCAATGCCAAAATGTGAAAGCCTGGGTACCTAGTGCAACCAGTCGCTAGCATATCACTGGCTGCTGGACATCCCACCTTGCAAGGTAACCAAGTCTTCCAGCATTCCAAACATCTTCATTCCCTTCCTTTAAATGCCTTTATTTTCAAGCTAAGCAAAGCATGTCCTCTGCAATGCAGTCTGTCTACCAGCCAACTTGCACAGCTCAGAAGTCAACTATTATTTTAACCAGAGAGAAAAAAGTCACAAAAATGGAAAATACACATCTCGCAGTGTTTGCATACGTCTAGTGGGGGGGTGGAATTAGGTTCCTTTTTAAAGAATCTCTTCATTTACAGCCTTTGAACTAAATTAGTTCATATTTGATAAGGCCAAGTCTTAATGTAGATTAACATTAGACAACATTTGATAACACAGATAACATTTGATAAGGAGACTTCGGAATGTAGACAACCAGCTGACTAGATGACGCTCCTCTCCTTAAACCTAGCCCGCCAGCTGAGTCAAAGTCTGTAATGTCTACAATAGTCACAGACTCCTCCTGAGGAAGATGTCCGAGAAAAGGCCGAGAAACTGATAGACTGCTTGGCCCCTAGGGTTGCTTTGTAAAGTGCCGTGGGAGCTATAGATGAAAAGTGTTTTATATGAGCAAATATTATTACAATACTGTGATTCATTTTAATTCACTCTAGCACAACCCAATGCAAATCTATTTTAGGGCCCCTGGCCAAAACCTACTGAAGTCAACAGAAAGATTTACATGGATTTCAATAGCATTGGGTCATGCCCAGTGAACAGTCACACTATATTTTCTATGTTGACCATGCCTTAACCTGATCTGCTCTGGTCTTTCTTTAAAAATCATAGTTTTCATTAGCTTACTCCAGTCTTAGATTGTCAGTTGGGGGCTTTCCTGTAGATTGTGCTTGGAAGACATCCCCTTCACTGCTAAGCAGAGGCAGTGGTGGAAGAGTGTCTGGATACACAATCAAAAAGGATCTTCCCTAGATGAGGCAAGTATTGGTAAACCTACCAATCAGAGAGTGAGACCTAAGTTCAAGAGAGTTGCATGACAGGTTATTAGGGGAGTGTGGCAGTTCCATCGGGCCATACAAATTGGTTTCACACTTAGGGCAATGGCTCAAGAAGACCCCTGGGCCTGAGTGAGAGGATGAGTGGAAAAGGTCCACGCTTGCTCTTTGGATGGGTGTTGTGGAGTTCTTTGGTGTGTATGTGGCAACAGGGCAAGGCGGAGAAAGATCAACTGATGCAAATTACTTCTCAGATCCTTTAGCTGGTCTTCCAGGGATCTTGTCTTTCTGTGATTCCCAACCACTGGCTCAATGGAGCAGAGTGGGGAGGGAGTTGTATAGGGTTGGGATTTTAGGGTCATTACCCAGGCTGTCTCCCTATCCTGCATAAGAGATCTTTTCAGCCTGATGGACATTCCACTGCTTAACAGCCCATTCTCTCTGCCAGCTCACAGCGGATGAGCCAAGTCTTGGCTGATTGGTGGGCACAGAGAGCGTCACAGAGTCAGGACTGTGGAGAGCTAGCCAGGACCACAAGGGGTCATCTAGTCAAGCTTCTTCCTCTGAGGTAGGGGCAAGTAAACCTAGAGCATCCTTTGCACAGTTTTTAACCCATTCTTAAAAATCCTCCAATGACAGAGATTTGACCAGCTCCCTTGGGAGCCTATTCCAGAGTCAGGTGTGTCCGCGTGCAATGGGAGGCAGGTGAGTTCTAAGCAAGCACATCTTTGCTGAGAGCATAAAACACTATGGCCCCTGGTTTCTTGCAGAATAACTAATCGTAATACTTTGCATTTGTAAAACACCGTTTGTCCAAGAAGATCAAAACACTTTAAAGCCGTGTGACTCTCAACACCCCTCTGTGATAGGTAAGTGTTCTGATTCTCCTCTTCCAAACAATTAAAACAAGGCACAGTACAGAGATAAAGGGCCCTGCTCAAATTGAGTTAAGAACCCAGTAACAGAACCCATGATGCTTATCTCCCCAGACCCTCCTCTAAACCATGGCTCACAGGCTTAACGGTGGGCTGGTCAAGGCATTTCAGCTGAAATGTTCTCCCAAGAAAAACAAGGCGTTCGTTGAAATCAACATTTTCTGCAGTAAAAGAGCCCTGGGGATATTCCATCAGGAAAATCAAAATGGAACATTTCATTTCAGATCCAGATCACTTCTGAGTTTGCCCAAACCACAGTGGTGGCTCATGGGAGCTGTAGTTCTAGGCCCCACATGCTGATAATTCCCCACTATGGGCCCTACTCCCCAGCTGGCTACACAGCCCATGATGCACAGGGGTAGCTCGCTGTGACTATGCCATTACAGTTCATCATGAGTCATCTAATTCACCAGTAGTGACAGTACATGTGCTCCTTGGGGGGAGAATATGCCCCTCTCCCAAATCTCCTCACCCACAGTAGCAGGGAAATGGATTTGGCCCCAGTCCAATAAAGCATACAAGCATATACTTCCAAGCATATGAGTCATCCCATTGAAATCAGTGGGCTTTGTCACACTTATCAATAAGCAAGTGCTTAAGCACATTGCCGGATCAGACGGCAGCACTGAGCACCTTTCAGGATAAAGCCCTTTTGTAAGCAAGCTCCAACAACTGACTCTTCTTGTCACGCTTTTCTTAAGCCAGGTGCTCAGCAAACAAAAGGCTATCTGGGAATACCCTCACCCACCCACACATGTGTGTGCATGTGCGCATGCGCGCGCGCGCGCACACACGCACACAAAATGATGACCGGTGATGGTTCTACTTTGGGATGCAAGACAGTCGTATGGGGGGGTGCTGTTTATAGCTCGGTACCTGAGATGTGGGCTACGCACATTATTTTTGCATTCCCCTGGAGCACCATATTGCCAGAGGAAGCACAACACGTGTTTCTGTGGTGAGTGCTTTATCCTCTGCTCAATAGGATAAAAACACCTGGGCTGCTCTTCTTACTTGTGTTGTTTACACTAGAATAACTCTACCAATTAAGTCCTGATACATATCTGTGTAAAAGAGATGAGAAACAGGCCTCCTTGTATCTATGTCCTTTATAAGCAGACAGTATAATTTCCTCCTCCCTCCCTAGTGAGTTCCTATATTGGTCAGGGTAATGGCTAACATGCTAATCTTCTTGGTTAAACTTCCACATTAGACTAGACATCCAGGAGATAAAGATTAAAAAACAAGTGCTCTACCCTTTGGCCAGAGCCAGCAAAATATGGGGCCATATTCAAAGTTAATGGAAAAATTCCTGTTGACTTTAGATTTGCCATTGTGGGCCAGAGCTGCAGAAACCGTCAGTGCTCCTAAGTGGGTGGATTTAAAAACAAACAAACAAAAAAAAAACAGCGCTCCTGTGAAGAATCGGTCCCTTCTATAGGTACCTCTGTGATGCAGCTCATCACGGCCTCCTGGTTCCACGTGCCATACTGTTGTGCTGAGACATGTTTTCTTTAGAGGATTACTGGATTTTGGTTTCCCCACCATTTATGGGAATAAGCTGTACAGTATAAGCACCTTTATACTGCTATATGTGGGTCCACACTGAGAGGTTGCACTACTTCAATTATACCAGTATTGTTAAACCAGTACAATTTTTGTGTGTGGAAAAATATTAAGAGCTTGCTTTCGTAGCAATAGGAAACTAGAAGGCCATACAGCAACTATAGACGGTAAAGACTGGGGTTAAATAAATAATTATAATCACAAAAAATTAGCAATTTTTAGTTCAGTTAAAAAAAAAAACCTCAATGCTTTTGGCTTCTTGTGGTTGGGGGAGGTACTTTTGGGGTTCTTCCTCCTTCATTTTTTTCAACTGAAATTTTAAAAGCAAAATCCATTTTCAAAACAGATCACTTTTGTCACAAAAGTTTCAAACAAAAAACACTCGACCAGAGCTAGTATTGAGTATAATGAAGCAATAAAACCATGAAAATATTTGTAAGGGTGTGGGGGGAAGGGTTTAGAGAAGCTATTTGTACTAAATGGGTAACAGACATTCTGTGGGGTTTGCTTACCAATTACCAAAAGCCACAATCCTCTGCTGAATCCCACGGGAGGGTTCCATGAGCCAGTTTGTAAATGGTAAGGACAAGCAGTCTCACTCTTGCATTCATACTGACAGCTCTGTTTTAAAAGGGCACTCATCTTTCCACAGATAAAAGTATCTTCAGCTGTAGCAGATCTCTTTTTCTAGTCTAATATATTTTCAAGTGTTTTATGACTTCTTCATAATTTACAATTTTTTAACTAAATGTGAAATTAATGAACTGCAAAGGAGCAGACTAATTACTGTAATTTAAGACTAGCAGGAAATTCCCAAGCTGAACGAATAATAACACAAAATTTGTATTTATGTACATGCCCTGTACACAGACATCCCAAATATGTAGGAATGATACTCACAGGATGAACAGCAGGCTCAAAATTGCAGAGCTATGTGATAACAACATCTTTCAGGCATCTCTGACCACCTCACCGATGCACTGCCTGCTATTTACTGTCCATTAGGACTAATTCAAACAGCCTCTCAAAAAACAAACAAACAAACAAAAAACAAGCCTGCCAAAAAAATATTACCTCGTTCTTCAAAAAATGGACTTTCTACATGCAAATACATGCAAAGGGGCTACTTTACCTGCACATCTACTAATATAATATATGCCAACATGGGCCAGCAATGCCCCACTGCAATCTACATTGGCCAAACTGGACAGTCTCTAAGTAAAAGAATAAATGGACATAAATCAGACATCAGGAACAGAAATGTGCAGAGACCTGTGGGAGAGCATTTCACTCTCCCTGGACTCAGTAACAGATTTAAAAGTAGCAGTCCTAAAACAAAGACATTTCAAAAATTAAACGGAAAGAGAAATCTCTGAGCTGCAATTTATCTGCAAATTTGACTCCATCAACCAAGGATTAAATAGAGCCTGGGAGTGACTGGCCCCTTACAAAAGCAGCTTTTTCTGCCCTGGATGTTAATATCTCCCCATTAGACTCTGACAATGCGTCACTTCCCCCTGTCTGATCTGACGGTTTTTTTCCTCTTTTGATACATACTACTGATAATAGGCCATTTCCACCTTGACTGAATAGACCTTGTCAGCTCTGGCCCTCCCTTTTACTGAGACCCCCCCCTTTAAATACTCCTCTGAACCCCCTGCCCCCATGCATCTGATGAAGTGGATCTTTGCCTACCAAAGCTTATGCTCCAAAATATCCATTGGTCTATAAGGTGCTACAAGACTTCTTGTTGCACATGCAAATACAGTGTCCCTAGACCGAGCCTTAGGAGTGGCAAGTCCTGTTCAAGTGATACATTTACAGGCTGAGATCCAAAAGCCCATCACGATTTAGCGAGAAGCTTCGTGCCATTAGAAAAAAATCAAAAAAGGCCCTGAATCGATGGTATAAAATGTTGGTTGCTACCCTGCTGTGCTTTGAGACAGCAGATTTTACATACAGACAGAAAAGCTAAACAGGATCATTTTAATAAGAATTTGCATATTTAAATTATAATTTCACCTTTCCTCCCCCAGAGCTCAGTGCAGTGAGACACATTGTCCTAGGATGCCTAGATTTGCTGTTGGAGGAACTGTTAAAAAACAGCACCTGCAAAATGGCCAAAAAAAAGACAAAACCAACCCTCTCTGAAATATCGAAAACTATGTTGCCTATAATATATATGTCCTATACAAAATACAGGCTGGTATGGCACCATATAGCAGCTTTATTTGCACCTATAGAGACATTTTATATAATTTCACTCCCAGCATCACAATGAGTAATGATGCTCCTGCTGAGTCAGTGCCTTTACCAGCGTATGTTTCCTATATAGTTTAGGGAAATAGTACTTGATGATAAGCTTCATGCTTTGTAGTAAGTGTATTACTACACTGTGAGCTGTTCCTTCTGATAGAATTACACAATTCACTGGTGTCAATATTATGAGCACCACCCTTTCCTAATCACAGTTTAATTAGTAACAGATCTCACTACTCCAATTTTTATTGCCTTCATCTTGCTTAGGTAATAAAGATAGCCCTAATTAATCCAGTAAAGCTGGGATTTGCACAGGACGGAGCCTAAAATGCAACTCAGGCAAAATGACCATTGGTCCAAATTGAACCAAGTATAAACGTGGTCATTGATGGTATGACTCCTGTTTTGCCTGAGTTATAACAAAACAGGATCAAGCCCCTCAAAAATATCTGGCTAAAATCCTAGTGCTACTGACATCAGTGGCAACATTCCCACTGATTTCAATAAGGAAATACTGACCCCCCACCAGCCTTTAAGTATTAATATACTGAGTGTCAAACAATGTATTTCAAGTTCAAACGTACTTGCAGTTCAGAAATAAAAGGCCCAGCACAATGTGTTAAAACCAGATGCTGAATTAAAACAAAGGAGTGAAAAATACTATGCTGGCAATATTTTCTGTTAAACCAGGTTAGCATAAAGTTGACAAATTTGCAGCCAAACCTCCCTTACAAAGCGCAGAAGCACCTTCAGTCTATCCTGTATTTTTAAAAATATTACAGTAAACTAACAACATACCGAAAAGTGAGGAAATGACACCATTAACTTTGCCCACCGACCTTTAATTCTGCCCCTTTCTCTGCCTGCGAATTCCAGGACCAGACTAATTACCTGATCTTACACTAATTTTCCTGCCAGATCTTGCCTCTTTCTGCACACGAGATGGATGCCCCCCCCCCACAACAAAGGCAACTGTTGAATGATTCTTTTTATCTTCAGGGGCCTGGACTCACTGGCCTCGCAAGGTCCCTGCCAGGCCTAGTGTTCGATGATTCTGTGATTCGTTGTTCAATGAGGGGCTTCATGCTTCATACCTCCAAATGTAGCACTGAGCAAGGACTGTTGTTCTCAGCTTTAATGGCCTTTGTGCATTTATCACTGCAGACCCCGCGTGCCCCAGCAGTGTTAATGGCTTGCAAAGTGTTCGTGTGGTTTGAGGGGGGCGAGAATTGAGACACAAGCTGAATGAGGGACTTGCCTGTGGTCACACAGGACGTCTGTAGCAGAGCTGAGGCTTGCTCTGCATTCCCAGAGACCCAGTCCAGTGCCTGGACCACACAACCATTTTTCTCTTCCAGGCCCTTGCTGTGTTCACAGTACAGCACAAAACGAACAGGGCCGTCCTTCAGATTTTTCATGCCCTACACAGACTGAGCATCTGCACCTTCCATCCCATGCAGGGGACAGGCAGCCGCTCCACAGGGTAAGGCTGTGCTCTGGGCTGTGAGGGCAGGAGCTGTACAGGGGAGGATGAGCGGAGGGCAGGGTGGCTCCTTGTGGGTCAGCCAAAGGGAGTAGCACAGTCAGCTGGAGCTGCAGAGTAAGCAGAAGGGGGAGCTGAGGGCTGGTGGGTGGAGGGGAGGCAGAGGATTGGGTTGGGGAGACCAGGAGCTGGCGGGATTAGGTCTGATGGGTCTGGAAGGTGGCGCACGGGATGGGGGAGATGGGGCTAGGGAATTGGAGCCAGTGGGGTAGGGAGAGTGAGACGAGGGAGGCTGGTGCTGAGGCGTCTGGAGCCAGGTCTGGCCCTAGGCATGCATAGCCCAGGGCGTCACTAATTTTACATCACTGCTGGTGCCCTGCAGAGCTGCATAGGCATAAGGAAAGCCCAGATCACAAACGCACTTCTCTGGACCACAGACCGAGTTATTAATAGTGCCCAGCTGTGTCCCTGTAAGCTGAGCTCTTGGGCAGCCACCCAGGAGAGATGCAGGTGCTGCTCAGCTGATTAGCAGAGCTCCCACAGCCAGCAGCCTGTATGTCTGCTGGTGGTGTACATCTGCACATGCCTTGCTGCGCATAAAATTTATGCCACACATGGATGATAACGCATAGAAAGAACAATATTCCCCAGCCAACTGGGGGCAACAAGAAAGCAGGGCAGGAACTGCACCCCAGTTTCTAAGAAAGCAACAAGCTCTGTGGAGAAGTAAGACCCAGGCATAGCTGGGACAGGCAAAGGTAGCAGCCTGTGTGTCTCTGCCCTGCATTCCTCATACTGCTGTCAGCACAGCCTCTACCCCTGCCCACCTCCCCCCACCCCATAACCCAGTCTCAGTGCAGCTCCTCCACCCCCATCTGCCCTGCACACTTCCAGTTTCAGCTCTGGGGAAGGGATGCTGAAAAGACCGGTTGGATCTCTACCTCCTGCACACACTTTGGCTAATCCTTAGAAGGACTCAGAGCTGCCTGCCAACGGCCAGGTTATGCAGCCCAGCAGACAGCTGGCTGCCCAGTTGGCCGGTGCATTACAGAATCAGTGCATGCACAAAAAAGCACCTTGGTAACTTGAACAAAGCACACCCAGTTGTCCCCAGCCCCACAAAAAAAGCAGCCAGCCTACGGACCACAGGCCACAGTTGTAAAAGGGATTTAGGCACCCAGTGATGCAGCTGGGCACCTGCTACGACTTACAAAACTGCCTCAGTGCCTAATTCCCTGAGGGGCGTGTGAAGGCAAGGATCCTGCCGAAGGTCCCGATGGAAGTTTGATCCCAGAGAGCTTGCATACTCAATGAGCTGCCAAGATCCTTAGGGCTAGGCCCGAGATTATGCCCAGATAGTTTTGCCGCCTGGTCCTACCTTCGCTGAAGACAAAGTCAGCGCTGATGTCGAAGGGCTGAATGCGGACCTCGGACAGCAAGAGAAGGACAGTCCTCTGGTGGTCGCTGCTGATGAGGGAGATGGTCTGCTGAGCTTGGCATTCGTAGGATTTCCCAGCAGGCGTGACCAAGGCTGACAGGTGGTGTGAACTGGCTGTGTACTTCCCAGCTGGTGAGGCCACATAAACAGCAGTGGACTGGTTAGAACCCTAAGATCTGGCACTGGCTGGTGCTGCTAAGAAAGCAAACACTGTGGGAAAGTGCCCGGAGGGCCAGGAGTGGGGATTGTGCTTTCACAAAGCACTAGTTCTCCTTGGTGTGGCTTTGGTCTGCTAAACAACACCTAATTCCAGGGAGAAATGGCACTGGTGCACAGCCACTGGTGTGGCTAGTGAGCAGAGTACAGACACTGCATAAGGCAGCAGGCACTTGGAACATACGCGTCCTTAAGCAGAGCCATTGCTCCACCTGTCTCAAACTGCGGCTAAGCATAGCCACAGGGCTTGCTGTTTCCTGCATTCTGGGCCTATGGGACCTGATCCAACCTCCATTCAGGCAAAGGAGCGGCTTTCTACAGTGGGCTTTGGGTCAGGTCCCACAGTCCCAGGATGCAGGCAACAGCAAGTCCTGCAGTTTTGCTTCACCTCTGTAATAGGGTATCAAAAAGACCTGGCACACACAACATGAAACCTGGGAAAATACCTTCTGCATTCTCTGCTACATTTATACTGAATTCAGAAATACAGAGGCATCCTCAGCTTCAGTCCCACTGCTGGTGGATTTCGTCAGGGGGCTACTTGCAACACATTGCTTCTCTGCGTGCAGGGAGGGTGGAAGGAATTTGTGTATTCATAAATACACATGTATGCCATACAAAAAGACCTCTCCATGTAAGGCTCTGCACCTGCAACCCAGAGGTCAGTTGCACTCAGGCAAGATCAGGGCCTTTTTTTTTTACAATTGTTGCAAGCCTCTTCCTTCTTGGTTTTGATCAACTGACTGGTATGGTAAATGTGGACCACCATCGGGGTCCCAATTGTCAATGAGAATGAGAGCGGCACTTCCAAAAGGACACATTTTAGCCATTTCTAGGGAGAACATAAATGTGTGTAGTTAGTTACCGCTCTACTATTTTGCTTGGCAATAAAAAAATGGGCATTGGCCAAGTGGGACGCCTAAGGGTGAATTATCACATTATGTCAAACACATTTCTAAATACAAAGCCTCTGCATGATCAACTGTATGGCATGATGAATAACTTTCTGCCTTTCCGCTCATCTGCCGGCCTTATGGTCATCATTAGGCTTCTCACAATGGAGCAATCGAACTTTGTATTTGCACGGGGTATGAGAGGAGGGTTAATGAGTGACAGACTGTGTACTAGAGACATGCAAAAGAGTCAGTGCAAGACGAACAGCTATGCTGAATTCAAGGTTGTGCAGTGTGTTACAGACTCAAACACAGGTGATGTACTAAGGTATGCAAACCCTTTTGGCATGGCCTTTTTTCTTGGTGAATTTTTTTTCAGTTTTTCCAATTTTTTTTAACAGTGATTTTTTTTTTTTTCTTTTTTTTTGTTGGCATGAAATTGTTCAGTGAAAATTCACCAGTTTGAAAATACAAAAGACAATACTTCTTAGCGATGGGTAAATACACTATTTTTTCCCAGGTTAACCTGGCATCCCCGTTGACAAATGTGATTTTTTTTTATTCTACATTTAATATGCCAGCCATTTAATTAAAACCAAGAAGAAAAGGGCTTGCAATTATTGTAAAGAAATAAGGCCCCGATCCTGTCTGAGTATAATGAAGCTGCCACACTACAGGCTCAGCGTGTTCCATGGAAAGGAGATTTTTTGTTGTTTGTTTTTTGTTTTTTTTTTGTTTTGGGGAGGTTGTTTGCTTGGGTTTTTTTGTTTGTTTGTTTTGGTTTACAGCTTCCATGTGTTTAAAAATACACAAATTCCATCTGCCCTCCCTGCACTTAGAGGAGGAATCTGGTGCAAGGAGCCCTTTGATGAAATCTCTGAGCAATGGGAGAGAAGCTGTGGCTGTCCCTGTTTTTCTAAATTATTTGAAATCGCACACTAGGCTCAGCGGGGTAGCCTTGTTTTGCACCAGGAAAGCCTCAAAATAAAAATTAAAAAAAAAACATTGTTTGCACCTTAAAGACTGACGAATTTATAAGATAATGAGCGTTGTGGATAAGCTGAACGCCCATTACCTAATAAATAAAATTGTTGGTTGTTAAGGTGTTACACGGCTGGTTGGCTGGGTTTTTGTTTGGTTGGGTTTTTTTTTAATTGTTGTGTGTGTGTGTGTGTTTATTTTATTTGGTGTTTGTGAAAAGGCAGAAGGTATTTCCCTAGTTTTTTGTGCTTGGAAGAGCCCTGAACTGCTGGCGGGGGTTACGAATGCTAACTATGACGCATAGTGGGTCCAAACAGAACCGAAGTGTTCCGAGCTAGCAGCAATTGAAAGGACAAAGAGGTGACCTCTGCATTTCAACGGCTCAAGAAAACGCTGCTGAAAGTCCCCCCAACACCAGCCAAGCGAGAAGAGGGAAATGCAGCCCCAGTTCAGAAAAGAGGCAAAGCAGCAAACGAAACAAAATTAGAGGCGAGAGGGAAAATTAAGAAACGACCTGGAAGGCGCCTGAGTGTTAAACCGCGACAAGAGCCTGATCCCCCGGCTAAGCTAAAAGCAGAAAACAAAAGCCACGTGCCCATCCCTCGCTGCTTCGCCCACGCCAACCCCCTGCCTGTTCGCCTCCCCCAGGGTCTGGGCTCCTGGGCCCATTGAAGTCCAGGGCGTCACACAGGGGAACGGGATCTGGCCCCTACCAGGCAGCAGCGGTGCTCGCTGGCTGAGGAGGCGCTGCGGGGTGCGGAAGACGAGCAGGCAGGGCTGGCCACACGCGCCTGCAGGGTGGGATGAGCCTGTGCAGTGGGGCAGTTTTTCAGGCGCCGGTTAGGAGACCCCTGAGGTCACCTCCCAGCGGCAGAGGGGCTACGGGCTGGGCCGTCTCCCCACTGAAAGGGGAACGTCTGGTGCCCGGCAGCGAGTTGTAAGGAAGGAAAAGCCAGTAAAAGGGGGATCGGCGAGGGGCGAACGAGTCAGTTCCCTTCCCTCTCCGCTCCCGCCCTCGGGGTACCGGTGGTTGCCCCGCCTGGCCGAGCCGTGGGGCGAAGGGGCCCGGGCGTTGTTTTCTGCGGGCCCCTCTTAGAGTTTGTAATCCTCCTGGATTGTAACAACCATCCCCTCGGAGTTCCCCCTGCGCCCGGGGCGCACCAGCTCCCCACGGGCTCCGCTGGCTTCTTCTCTCCAGCGCGGCGAGGGCCCGCGTCTCCAGCCGGTACTTACGGTTCACGGCCTCCTTGAAGTAGGTGGGCTCCGAGGAGTCGTAGACAAACTGGATCTTGTGCATTTTCCACACCGCCTCCTGGCCCCGGCTTGCGTTGTGGCCTTCCTGCCAGGCAAAGCCAGCGGCGGGTCAGGCGCAGCGCGTCGCGGTCGCTGCAAGGCGCAGCTCGCAGCGCTCCGGGAAGATGCGGGGCTCCTTCTTTTCCCGGGGCTGTCTCTCTCTCAGACACACCCACACGCACCCACACACACACCCGCATGCAGCTGTCCCCAGGCCCGGCGTGGCACAGCCCCCGGTTGGGGGGATTTTCACGGCCGAGCCCTCCAGGCGCCCGGCTGGGGCGCAGCCGCTTACCTTGCTGAAGGCGAGTTTGAGGGTGTAGGCTCGGTCCAGCCAAGAGATCTGGAGCTCCGCGTCGGTGGGGCCGCACCTGCCTTTCATCTCTGCGCCGCGGGAGAGCGGAATCTCCGCTTCTTCTGTCAGGAGCTGCGCGCACAAGCGCCACACAGCAGCGAGGGGGGGGGGGGAGCCGCGTTAGGCTGCGCCCCCAAAACCAGAGGGAGTCCTGGGGCACCTTAGGGACGAGCCGATTTTTTTGGAGCGTGAGCTTTCGTGGGCAAAGACCACGCGTGGTCTTTGCCCACGAAAGCTCACGCTCCAAAAAAATCGGCTCGTCCCTATGGTGCCCCAGGACTTCCCCTGGTTTTAACGCCCCCCCCGGTCCCCAGCCAATGACTCGGGGCGGGTTTGCAGGGCTCCAGGATACCCCAACCTCCGGGGAAAGCTGGTTCTGGCCCCTCCACGCCACCCACGGACCCTACAGCCCCCTGAGAGCGGAACAAAACAGCCCTGCCGCTCCACTGGGCAAGAGGGGTTTCTGACCCCTTCCCACGCTCCGGGTCCCCCCCACCCCCGCCCGGGCAGCTCTCTCTCTCGCCCGAAGCGCGCAGCGACCATGTGCTCCAAGCTCCGGACTGGAAAGCAGACGGGACTGCCGCGCACGCCGGCGCCGTTCTCTGTCCATGGTGCTGAAACACGCCTCAAGCTGGAGCCGCGGCTCTGGCGAAGCGGCGAAGCGGTGCGGGGGCCGGGGGGATGCCAGGGCAAGGGGGGAGACCGGCGGCTTGACCAGGCGTAAGGGCACTGCCTGATGGGGGAGAGTCTAAGCGGACACGCGGGGCCCTGAGTGCAGGAACCGGGCGGGGAGCTGCGCGCACGCCCCGGGATCCCGCCCCCAGCCCCGGAGCTGAGCGCGCCTTACATCCACGTAGTTGCTGGCCGAGACCTGGTAGGGGACCATCAGCTTGGCCGCGAACTCGGCCATGAGGCAGGTGGTGCCGTTCTCCCGCACCACGAAAATGTCCTTCTCGGGGCTGCTGGAGAGCCCGGAGAGGTTCTCGACTTCCTGCTCGGCCCCGAGCCGGGCAACGGCATCTGCGGGACAAAGCACATCGACCCCCCCAGCCCCGCGCCCCGCCCGGGGTCAGGCTGGCGGCTGCGCTCGGGGGTGCGCCAAAGGGCCCCCCGCTCCGCCGCCAAAGCGCCCGGCCCGCGCCCCAGCGCTTCCCGCAGCCCCGCGGTGCCAGCCCCCCTCCGCGCCCGGTGCGGTACTCACACACTAGGCACAGCAGCCCCGGGACGCGCAGAGCCCCTGGCAGCGGCCCGACCATGCTGCTGCCCCGGCTGCGCCCAAGCGGAGGTGGCTGTAGCCGGGGATCCCGGTGAGCGCTGGGCTCCGGCGCTGAGCGGGCGGGCTGCGGCGGGGAGCTGTCCGAGGTACCTCCCGCTCGGGCGGAGCGCGGGGGCTGCTTCTGGTCTCGCCTGCGCGCCCCTGCGGCCGTGTGCGCTCTGCGCCCGGAGCCCGAGGCGCGGGGCGCTGCCGGGCGCACTGCCGGGCTCGGCGAGGAGAGAGGCGCGGCCGAGGCGCCTCTGGAGGCTCCCGCCGCCGCCCCACGCCAGCAGCTGCTCTGGCCCCCGGCGGGGACGGGCTGTGCGCAGAGCCGCCGCCCGCGCTATAAAGCGGGGTGCCGCGGCGCTGCAGTGCCATCCATCCCGCGCGGGGCGAGCGCGCACCAGCCAGCCGAGGCCTCGCGTGGGGGGATTACAGCCGCTCTGGCGGCTCCCCCCCCAGCAGGCGGCGTGTCTCAGGCCCAGCTTGTACCCCGTCCCCCAACCTGGCTGCGGAGCAATGCGCCTGGGCGCGGGGCTACAGGAGCGAAGACCTGCGCGCCCTCGCCGCCGAGCAGGCACCGGCCGCCTGTGGCTCGGGCAGGCAGAGCCGATGAGCTGGCCCGGATACCTCCCGCGAGTGAACCCCGGGACCCAGAGTCCGGCGCCCGGTTTATTAACCAGCGAGCACCCGAGGGCCTCCAAGCGCGCAAGGAGGTGTCAGGCTTTCCGGGGAGCAGGGAAGGGAGCGGTTCCCGAGTGCCAGGTGGCGCTGCCTGGGAAGCGAGAGAAACCCCCAGCCCCAGAGCGCAACGAGCCATCCCGGGAGCTCCGGCTTCTCGCGGCGGGGCTGCGCTGTTCCGAAAGGAGATTTTCCGAAAAAGCTGTGCTGAGATATTTTATTTCGCGCTAATCCTGCAGCGGGGCCTGGGCCCAGACGCAAAGGTAGTCAGGGGGCCTAAGGAGCGGGGAGCTGGGCGAGGGCTTTCAGCGGTGTTTCAAACAAGAGGGGCGAGAATAGGAGCGTGATAGAAAAATCCAGGTTCTGCACCCCAAAGCTGGAGCTGGGGGAACCGCTCCTGTTATGGGCCGCGCCGCGGAGAGCAGGAACCAGGCCTAGGCCGGCGCTGCGGTGTGCTCCGCGCTGCGGTTACGCAAAGGAAACTCATCCCCATTGCTCGCCTCTCCCTGGCTCCCACTGCCGCAAAGGGCTGAACCACCGCCGGCGTTCTCGCCAAGGGAAAGCCCCTGCACATACTGGGCCAGGTAGCGCGGCTGATTTCCAGCAGCTGCAGCTCAGGCCCGCAGAAGCTCTCTCGTGAATCTCGTGCAAAGGGAGTGTGAAATGCTGCCAGATTGCAGTAGTGTCAGCCACCAGGCAGGCTGCAGGGAACGTGTGGGGGCACTCGCGTGGGGGTCCTCCCCGTGCAGGGAGCCAGGCAAGGGCCACTAACCCAGCTTAAGCTTCACTGGTTTAGAAAAGAAGCCCCATTTCCCAGGCTTGGGCAGCATGTGTGTTTGGGGAGCTCAGGGTTACGCCTAGGCTGTGCGCACAGATTCCCCCCAGTTGCCAGGGTTCGCCATAAGTTACCAGCACTGCCTGTGATAGTCCACACCAAGAATGAAATTGGCCTCCTGGAGAAGCTCTTGTCAGTGATGGCTTCTGAACGCTCTCCAGCCTTAACCACAGGGAGCACATCTCAGCTAGGCCATCAGCCTCCTCTGTGACTCGGCTCTGCACACTGCAGGAGAGCCTGGTTAGCTCCCTACTATCCACACCTGACTGGGGTGTGTCAGTGGGGCACTACTGAGCAGTCAGGTCAAATAGTGACACCTGTTTTCTGATCATGGTATTTCCAGGCCCTTTTATAACAGCGGTGAAAGGACCGGGCCTGCTGCGACACAGGGAAAGATAACAAGGGGTGCAGCACACCAGACTAGGACTGTCTACACTACATGATAAATTCGAGTTTATTAAAATCGATTTTATGCCTGTTTTTCTAAATTCGATTTTGAGGAGCCTCACTCCCCCCAGGCTCCCTACAAATTCGGCCCATTGCACCCACACCGAAATCACCACTCATCGACTGTTGCAGCAGTGCATTGTGGGAACCTAGCCTACAGTTCCATCAGCCTCCCATTCTCAGCCAGGAGCCACAGAGCTGAGTTGCTGGGGGATCATTAGTAATTTAATTTGCAGAGAGCAGCTGGTCAACTTGTTGCTCTACAAGCAAGTGGCCAAATGTGCCTTGGTAGGGACAAGGGCAGAAGTAGCTTCGCCTAAGTATTGTGCAAAGATCTAGATCTACGTCTAGATAGGTATAGAGGGAAACTCTTGACCAGTTAGTCAATCCGAGGAAATGGCTCTCAGCAGAGCTAGCAACCCAAGTATCAGAGGGAGCCCTGTTAGTCTGTATCTTCAAAAACAACAAGTCCTGTGGCACCTTAGAAACTAGCTGAAATTTTGGAGCATAAGCTTTTGTGGACAAAGACCCACTTCAGGTCTTTGTCCACAAAAGCTTATGCTCCAAAATTTCAGTTAGTCTCTAAGGTGCCACAGGACTTCTTGTTGGTCTAGTAAACCAACACTGCTTTTTGCCCAAGTCTGGTGGCTGGCTGGGTGAAAGGAGCCCACAGCTTTTTTAGGAAAGCATCAGACACCTATCTGCTGCTCTTCCTTTCTTAACATACAGGGTCAGACTTTCTGAGGTGCTTCTGTAATTGCCCTTAGGAAGGCTTGAATCTGAGTCCTCTGGAGCTTAGTGCAGGTGTCTACAGCTTGAGCTAAAGTCCAGCTGGCTCTCAGCTCAGGCTGTAGAAGACACTCATCCTTTCTCTGAGACACGGTCCAGGTACCACTACATGGGACAGTTAACCACATATGAGGTGTGGGTTACACTTCAAAAACTTCAGCTGAGGTTAAAGGCAACTGGATCGTTCTGTTAATTAATGGTCAGACTATGCAAGATGTGTGGATTTAAGAGGATGGATCCTCTCTTACACTAAGTTGTTGTGGACAGTACACCCCTCACAAGGACTGTGTGAAGCAGGCAGATACGCAAGGGCTAAAATCAAGGCCAGCCTTCAAGCTTACCACGGATGCCTTCTGACACCCGTGTGGATGCTCTGCAGTGCAGGAAGGGCCGTTTGTGGCTTGTCGGCAGGATACACCACACTACATACACATGCGGAGCCAAGCCACACACAGCCCGGGGTGTCGGGGGGGGGGTATTAAGATTTTAATAGCTGCTACTGCATTAAAGGAATGATTGATCCTGAGGAATAAAGGAATTAAGGACACTCTTGCCCATGGAGTCGGATTCTATGGCATGTGGGTAGATGCGCACACATTTGTGGGTAGATGCGCACACATTTGTATGTGCACGCACATCCCTGCACACACACACCTCTGCCACATTCACCCTGTGACATCCGGGCACTAAATACCTCACCACAGTGTCGGGGCTCCCACCTTCTCATGGATGGAAAACAAGGGGCAGAAGCTTTGCTCTCTCGAGTGGAATGTCTCAAACACATCAGTGGAAACGCAGTGGTTTCAATCAAAGAAGAAACCAAGTCTATTGACAATGGACAGGCTTTCAGGGATGACAGGCACTGCCTGAGATACAAACATCTGACTTACCAACAGCCATACATCAGAAGAAAAGCTCACCTGCAGCCTCGGGGAGCAGGTAAGGGGCACAGGTGGCGGTGAGTGGTGCAAGTGCTGGTCGGAGGACACCACAGGAACAGTGCGTGGCTGCTCAGCCAGCACTTGGAGAGAGGTGCTACTTGAAAGGGGAGACCATGGTTTCCTCTTCAGCCCCTGGTTGTGTTTGTCTTCAGCCCCTGCTCCTCCGGAGTCCTCTGCTCCATGCTCATGCCACTTCTTGTCGCCTGGTGAACAGGGGCTGGATGTGTGTTTGTGGCTGGGACCAGCACTGCTGGAGCAGGTGGTGAGCCTGTGGGGTGGGGTTGGCCGGGGCTGACCACAGGGAGCTGGTGCAGAGCCTTCACCAGTGGCAGCCCAGGGATGCCCAGAATTCCCCTTCAGCATCTCCAGGTACCTCCTCATCCTCCTCTAATTAAGCCTGCCTTTCCTCAAGCACCAGCATTCACGCTGAAATAAAAACTCTTTCATCTATTTTTCTTTGCAACTATATAGTATTTTAACTATATTATGGTTTCAATAGGCTTATGTGGTTTAGACTGGGAATCTAACTACACTTTATAACATTGGTACTATGGGAAAACACATACCAAGGGCCAAATGACTGACTTACTAATGAACTTTTGGAACACAACCCATTTGTTGAATGAAAGTCTGCATTGTTCGCAAAGAAAAAAAAAGATAAAACACAATCTAATAGCAAACTTAGCAAGCTAAATGGAGTCAAATGAAAACTCTCTCTCAACACCTGCTTTCTGCAGTATTTATTGGCTGGAAGCCCCCAGGCCAGAGCCTTCCCTTAGTTCAATACTTTCGGCATTGTTGCTGCCATGAGTAGAAAGAACTGGAGGAGAGAGGAAATTTGCGCGTGTTCTCTCTTCTACCACTCTCCCCTTTGAGGATTATCTCCATCTGTTGAGATGGGAAGCCCCGCGTATTTGTCACTACATGAAGGTCTGGCTTACACATTTCTTCCTGCCAAACAATGTCCGCTAAGTAGATGATGCCTGTTTTCTACTTGTCTTCATTGACCCTTGGCAAGGTGTTGGTTGTTTTTTCTCTTTACATACAATGTTGATACGCATATTTTACCCTCCCAAGGCATAACTTGAACAAAATTGATCACACTCTTGTCAAAGGGTTACACACATGCCCTAAGTAGTCAAGGAACTTGCCAGGTCCTATTGTTAAGGTCCAAGTCCCTACAGTCTTTATACAGATTAAATAGCTATTGAAATTGACTCAGGCTTTGTGGGCATGTATTAGCTTTTACATCTGTTTATTCCCTGTGTTGACTCCATAGGCCCATTCTTCACTGATCAGTCTCAGAAGGGTAGCTGTGTTAGTCTGATCAGGTGAGTTAGATGGGGGAGGGGTGGAGCCAAGCTTCTGCCAATCCAAATTGATGGTCTGATGTTGACAAGAGCCGGGGTGCCCCACAAGACACCTTAAATTTATAGTGGCCCCCTCATGCAAATCTACACCAATTAGTTGCCCCATGCATATGCCAAAACCTATGCACTCTTGGCTGTCAGTCCTCCCCAGTGTCTTCTTCTGGGTGCTACCTCAGTGTTGCCACATTCATCTTCAAAGAAGGTCTTTTGAATCTGCTTTCAAAAGAAGGCGCTTGCTTTTGACTCCCAAGGTCATCAGTAGGCCTGATCTTCCCCACTTGACAGGTCTTTGCTGTCATTGGATCTAAGAGGGGATGGGAGCCGAGGAAACTTTCTAAGCCACCCATACAAATGTTGGCATATTGCAGGGTCACGTGGGTACCCATAGCAGTGCGGCTGACTTGGAGGTATAAATTGTCCCCAAATCGGAAATAGTTTTGGGTGCAGACAAAGTCACAGATCTCAGCCATCAGATGTACCATGGGATCATCTGGGGTGGTGTTCCTGATGGCTTGTCGACCATTTTCATGTGGAATATTGGTGTAGAGCGCTTCTACATCCATGGTGGCAAGGATGGTGTTTTCAGGATGTTCTGTAGTTTCCTCAAGGAGTCAGTGGAGTCTCGGAGATAGCTAAGAGTGCACCTATCCCTGCAACAAAACCTGTTGCCAGCTCCGTCCACACATCTATACTAAAGAGGCCATCACTAGACCTAACCACATCATCGGGGCTCATACACCTGCACATCCACTAACATGACATATGCCATCATACCAGTAATGCCCCTGTGCCACGTACATTGGCACAGGGACTGTCCAGTTTGTCCAAAGGATAAACGGACATAAATCAGACACCAGGAATTAGAATACACATTAACCTGTAGGGAAATACTTTAACTTCCTAGAACATACAATAATGGATCTTAAAGTGGCCATCTTGTTACCAAAAGATTTTACCACTAGATTACGAAGGGAGACATCTGGAATTCATTTGCAAGTTTGACACATTGAACCTGGGATTCAACAGGGATCTCAATTATCTTACGTATTACAATTGCCCCACCTTTGACATTTGCAGGAATAGCACCCATCCCACTTAATTTACTCCTTTCACAGGTCCTGTTAATGACAGGTGACTCCCTCCACCTGCTCTTTTTTTGTCCCTTCTTCTTTCCTTCTCCCCTCCCACTATTCATATATACCTGCATTCTCACTTTTTGCTCCAAATGTGATGAAGTGGGTCTCACCCATGAAAGCTAATAAACACAAATGTTAGCATTTAAGGTGCTGCAGGACTGCTTTGCATATGTAGGTGTGTGTGTGTGTGTGTGTGAGAGAGAGACACTAACACAGCTACAGCTACTGCTCTGAAATTTCTGGAGTGTAACTTGTTTATATTAATGTACAGTAAAAGTTTTGTTAGCTAGCACATGGGGGTTTGGGTGTGCCAGTTAATCAACTATTCCCATTACCTAAGAGTTTCACTTACCAAAGGAATACCAGTTTTCAAAGAATTAGAGTGCAATCGAATAAAGAGTGCACAAAACTGTACATACGGGTAATCACCAAGCTAGTAACAGTACTGCACTGCAGTGATTTCTTTCCTGAAGCACTTGGGTGTACATTGGTGAAGTTTTCTGTACAGTAAGTTACCACATGATACTTCAGTCTCTCTCAGTGCCGCAGGGTCATCATTAGCAACATTAAATATCATTGTAGATGTAGAAGGAGTAAGAGATTGGGCAGAATCTGTGATGACTCTCCGACCCATCCCGGAAACTGCTATTTTGAATAAATCCCTGCTATCAGCTTGTCTTCTACTTCCTTTGCATAAAAGTAGAGTGTACAATGTGCAACTGCATAACTTCCTGGGTAGTAAACTCCTCCTAGGTATTAGACTGAAGATTTGAGTTGAAAAATACCAGAAATGCTGGTAAATGGAGACTTCAGACTGATAAAGTGCAGGATAACACAACTTTTACAGTGTAAAAGGAGAACTCACAGGAGGGGCAGCTTTGTCCTGGTCTATGGGACAGTATCATGTTGTGCTGATTTACTCGTTATCTTTGCTGCAGAAGTATGTGTGGTAGCTTCCATGCACCCTTTAATACTGAACCAAGCTGTGGCCTTTAAGAACAACAGTGAGATCTTCTGAACCAGTATGCTGAACTCTGCCCATGCAGCTAACACTGGAGCTCCAAGAACAGCCGCACAAACAGCCTTATCAATACTCCGTAACACTAACACCGCTCATCAGCAGAAATGCAGGTGCACAAAGGCTTTACCAGTAGACTTGTAGGCACCCAGGGGTTAGGCAGCTGCTAAGTAAGGTTTGTGAGGACCTACCCTTTGGATTCATGTGCTAAATTCTATCATGTATCTAGCCCAGTGCTCACAACCTTTGAAATAACTGATATAAAAATCCCTGGAACAAATAAGACATGCTATGGGTATGTTTCTAGCGCAGGTGAAACTCATCTGGCAACACACAATCTGGCATGACTTTAATTAGGAGTATGACCATTTATCATGGGTGTGGCCAAGCTTCCTGTGGTCCCATAAAGTTTGTTTACAGCCACCAGTTCTGGTTCTGTATTATTTAGTTCTAATTTACCCCCAAACGTCTTCTAAGAGCCCAGTAAGCAGTGGAAATGTTGGTAATGGTACTGGACAATATTGACCTCTCATGCTCTGGCAAATTCTGTCATTTGGAACCAGTCAGGTCCCAAGGGTGCCTGATAAGAGAGGTTCAACCTATATGAGCACCTTTACTGGACTTTATTGTAGATACTTTAAACTCTGTGCTTTATTTTGAAGTGAGGATATCTTGAAACTCTTCTATAAATCAATCTCACTGATGAGCACTCATTTATTTTTATCTTTTTATTAGAGAAGTTGAAAGTTTCATCTCAGGATTGACAATAACATTCACCTCTTCATTTTATTTGTGTATAGGAATATGTAGAACTGGTTTGTACAAGCATATACAGCAACTTAATTGGCGGTCAGCATAATGAAATCAGTCATCTGATTTGTTCTAAACTACCCGTTTTCCATGCAGGCCCCTTCGTATTGGCAGCATGGGCAAATTCCAAGCAGAATGCTTACATGCATTGTTCTGCAATGTAACTACAGCAGGCTTTAAGAACATGCAAATTACCACCGTAGCAAAGAGTTTTTATATCTAACAGACATAAAAAGGTTATTCCTGATATGAAATTCTGAAAATCTGCATAAATACTTTTGTGTAAAATTAAATTAATTGTGTACTTTTCTTTTAACTAGAACTTGAAGTATCAAGAATGCCCACATAATTCATGTACATATATATATATATAGGTCTTGTTATGCTAGAAATCTTCAGACTTAATCAAACATCTCTGGTACCATACATTTAATCAGTATTTACTGACTAATAGAATGACTGTGGTCATATGATTGGCATTAAAGTCATAACTGGTGACTGTATCACATGCAAATATACTTCTAGTAATTCAGTTTACTAATTTTGTCACATGGCAACAATTAGGTGATTTTCTACAATATTGTGATTTGAAGTATATAAATACTTTTTACATTTTCACAGTTACAAACTTTTGCCAACAGTCATTTAACCATCTTTAAGGTACAATGAACCCTAATACCTGGGATCTGAAGCAATAAGATCAAAATACAATTTCTATACAAGCAATGGATGATGTAAACTTTTCTTAAAGTGCCTAACACATAATTCCTTTAACCTTAGAGTACTAATTAGTTTTGGCACAAACAATGTATATCTACCATGTTAAACATTTGAACACCTTTCACAGGAGGTCAGCATCTTTCAGGAATGATGGAGTTGATATGGCACTTGCTGATGACATAATTTGAATATGGAAATGTCCTGCAAGTCACTGTTGTCCCAGGGTGTTCATTCTGCTGATAGGTTTATAGATAATCATACTTTCCAAGATGTGCAGTTCATTTTCAATTGAGTACATTTTGCTGCACCGCAAATAAGTGTGTTCAATAAAAAAAAAAAAAAAATCACCCAAAAGAGACTACATCTGTCAGATGAAACTGATTTTTATTATTTCTGGCAGGGCCCGCCCCCTTGTGGCAGTTACTAAGCTGGGAGCTCCAGCACCAAGGATCCAGCTGGGGCTAGGAAAAGCCTGGCAGCACCGGGCTGGGAGCTGGTAAGGGTGCAGAGCCCCACCGGCAGCTTCACACGTGGAGACCATGCCCAGGGAAACCCACCAGCCCCAGGGCTGGGAGCCAGCCAAGGTGCAGAGCTCTGCTGGCAGCTCTGGCCCCAGGGAGATGGTTGGGGCTGGGGGAACTCTGTCAGCCCCAGCTCTGGGGAACTCTGGTAGCCTGGGTCTGGGAGCCACCCAGGATGTGGAAGTCTGGTGGCAGCTCCAGCCCCAGGGAGGGCTGGATGGACAGACAGACGGATTCCTCTCCTTTTATAATGGTATAGATTTAATAGCAGATCCATTTAAAAGGCCTGATGTGGTAGTGCCTCCTAACTTGCAGAACTAGGGCTAATATGGCCGAAGATGAGTATAAAAAATAAATAGTATGTTGTTTTGATTATGGTTGTGTTACCATGTGAGCTTATGTTTAAATAAAAAAGAAACAGGGGGTTGCATTTTGAGGTCCTGATCCTGCATCCCAACACAGGAAAGGACACCACTGAGGTGCATGGAAATTTCCTGAACTGGGTTTAAAGAGTTATGTGCCTCTTTTTAATAGTGTTTTGCTCAGCAAAGGAATTTCAGTACTCAGTGTTAAAAAGAAATATGCAAAACCTTAAGACTTAGTGGTCTGTGTTTATATTTGTTTAAACAGAAAGGAAAGAGCATAAAAGGCGCTTTCCCTCCTCAGCGATGAGGGTTGGAATTTTATGGAGATCGCTTTTCCTGGCTTCAGTTTGCATGCTGGAGCTTCAGACCACTGTTGCCGGCCTGCGATCCATCTCTGTTTCCAGCTTCACCATCTGCTGCATCTCCTTTGCCTGCAACCCAAATAACTGCATTGTTTCCTCATGAAACATCACACGAAAGCTTGTGTTCAAAACCAAACCCTTTTTCCGCACAACAGTATCTATCTGAGTGGAACATGAGTGACGAAAGCTGGAGAGATGTGAGCATTCTCCCTTCCTCCCTCAGAAAAAAAATCTGCCTGTTTTCAAACATCGCTGCTATCTTCCCTCCTTTTGCTTCTCAGTTACAAAACACTAGGAAACCTTTCTGAGCTTATCCTAGGATTTATGAGTCACTTTTCAACGAAGTGCAAAGAAAACGCATCTGAAAGCCTCACATTGCATGGAGAAAATCCAGGCTGTTTCTGACTGAACTGCCTATGGAGATGGAGCAGCGTCACTCGAGACTCACAGTATGCAAGCCCTGGTTGAGCTGGGACGGGGGTTGCTTACTGAGGTTGTGGAGCTGTTTGGGAAACTAAATCTGTACTCATTTCCAGCCGGGAAAAGCAGTGATGGGTGTGGACCAGGGTTCCCTCTAATTTTTTCCATCCACGGGTGAAATAAATTATGCGCACTACGGCATGTGCCGATGGGCACCACCAATAGAAACACATCCTACTGGCTCTGGGTGCTCTGCTAATTAGCTGGGAGGCACCTGAAACTCTCCTGGGCCCTCAGCTTACAGGAAACACTGGTGTGGACCATTACAGGACTTAACTGATGACGGAGATTGTTGACACCTTCTTTAAGATGGCCAAAAGGATTTTACCGAGCTTAGTGATTCTGGCTGTACACCTTGGTGTCCGTGCTTTTGTTGCCGCATGACTAGCTACTGTAACGTGGTCTACCTGGGGTTACAGCTGGAATCTAAAGCTGGCACACACTGCAGCAGCCCGCTTGTTAGTATATTTCAATACACGTGGTATGTTGGCTGCCTCTTGGTTTGCAGGTAAAGTTAAAAGTGTTGTTTATACCCTTGGAAGTACTAAATGCCTCCCTTTGGCATTGGCAAAGGTGGAGTTCCAAGGTGCCTGAGTTGGAAACCCCTACGTTCCTCAAGTCAGAGGAGGCACATACGCCTTTGGATTTTCCACAAGGGCCCTTCGATTTGGAAACTCACTTATCATATTGATCCAAAATCACCTGACTATATGGTCCCGTCAATCTTTACACCTAGCCTTCGGAGGAGAGGGCATGTCTTCAAACTGGCACATGAGAAACACTAGAAGTGCCATACTGGGTCAGACCAAAGGTTCGTCTAGCCTGGTATCCTGTCTTCTGACAGAAGCCAGTGCCAGATGCCCCAGAGGGAGCAAACGGAACAGGTAATAACCACCGCGATCCCTCTCCTGTCATCCAGGAGGTAAAGATACTTTCAGTCTTTTACCTGGTGTGTCTGACCCGCTTCTGCTGGACAGGGAGAAGTGGTCACTGGACTTGCCATACTGTGTGAATTGTGTATTCTGATCAGTTGGAAAGGGGGCAGGCACTTGGGGCAGGCTCTTCTTATCTGAATACATGAAGAAGCTCCTACTCAGGGAGTTGCATATTGTGTAGATGCAAACAGGCATTTTCCGTACGTACAACTGGCCAAATGAAGGCCCAGAACAGTCATTTAGATGCCTCCTTATCCATTCTGCAAAATTAAATGTGGGTTTGTGTAAGTGCCCCTGTCTGAACCAAAAGGTCTGTGCATTTCACCATCAAATATGTATGCTCAGTCACTATGATAATACCAAAGGCAACTGTCTTAAATACTATCAATCCATTTAAATCCTAGTTCACATTTTTATGACTTGAACGTTTGAAATCAATGAAGAAATAATTTTAAAATGGAAACATGGAAACATAACATCAATACATGAATCAATGTGTACAGCCTTTTCTGAAATACCAGCACTGACTCGTTGCATTCACTCTACGTGTGAATGTGAATCACATTCCAACTAAAATGTGAACTCTTTGACACAACTTGTGTTTATTAGGCAGTAAGTGACATGTCTAGCTGAAGTGCTAATGTAGTCCCTGAGACCTGAGCATCTCACAGACTTTATCCCCACATCATCCTGTTAAGATAGGGATAAAAAAAGCCCCCCTCCCTTTTTTTTTTTTTTTTTTTTTTTTTTTTTTTTTTTTTAAACACAGATGGGGAACTGAGGCACTGGAAGACTAAGGGATTTGCATGAACATCCAGTAAACCCTTGATTTAACAGACTAATGGGGGGAAGGAGTGTGAGTTAATGCCAAAAGTCTGCTAAATCCGAATCTGCAGGATGGGTGGTACCTTACAAGGTGGAAGGAGCGCATGGCGGCTCCAGCCCTGGTGGCTTCTTCAGCAGCGGCTACACAGGCTCTGGTGAGTCGCCAGCATTTATTTGGGAGCAGGGGAGGCTGGCAGACAGCATCCATTATTTCCAAAGTCCATTGAATTGGGGTCCATTAAATTGAGGGTTTACTGTGTAGTTCACAGAAAGCTGTGATCTGTATCTACCTCACACTAGCCTGCCACAGATTAATTATCCTGGTGGCAGGGGTGGGGAGGGGGGCAGGCTTGCATAGTTCATTTAAAAAAGGGCTAGATGAAAGCACAATAGTGCATTGTTATTAGCTGTCAGCAGGGTCCACCCAGACAGTTTGAGAGCAAAAGGTTAGTGATACCACCCAGCTTGCCATAAACCAAATGGTCAACATAGACAAGCTAGAGGTGACTCATCCTGCTCCTGGTCACTCAGGAAGTCTCAATCATAAGAGAGACATGACCAGCGTTCCCTCTAATTTCTTCCATCTGTGGTCACAATAAATTTTGTTATGGGCACCAAGACATGTACAGATGTGCACCACCAATAGAAACACACGCTGCTGGCTGTGGGTGCTCTGATAATCAGCTGGGCAGCACCTGCACCTCCCCTGGGCGGCCGTGTTGGCTGTTCCCGGCCAGTGGGAGCTGCAGAGGGGTACTGTGTCTGCAGGTTCCAGCCAACACTGGACATGACCCAGAATTTCTCACGTTCTAAGGTATCACCCTGCTCTACCTCACAAGCAAAGCCCTGTAACTACTGGCAGAAGAGTTTAGCCAGAAGGGTGTGACTGTAAAGTGAATTTAGTTCAGAACAGCACTATGCTGTCTGGCCAGGCTGCCTGTTATTATCAACCGAAGGTCAGCCACTGCATTGTAAAGCGATCACCTGAATAGGATAATTCTAGATGAGCCTTGCAGAAGCCAGTACTTGGCATCAAGGCACATTCAGGTAGTTAATGGGACCTCTGCATCCAGTCTTGCAAGGTGTTCTGTGCTCTCTTCTTCAATGGGATTTGAGGGTGCTCAGCTTCTCATACAACTGGATAGAGTGCTGGCTGCCAGTCAAATTAATGCTTTGTATAACTCCTCTAATTCAGTATAGTTACAGTAGATGCCTTTAGACTGCATGTGAGAATGGGGATCCCAGTAAATCAGGGGTTGGCAATCTTTGGTCCATGGCCTATCAGGATAAGCGCCACTTGCAGGCTTTGAGACTTGATGTTGACTCCCTGCAGGCACAGCCCCACTCCCTACCCACATCCCCAGCTCCCAATGGCCATGGGTCGCCCTGACAGGCCAATGGGAGCTGCAGAAGCTTTGCTTCCTGCAGTTCCCATTGGCTGGGAACAGCCAACTGTGGCCATTGGGAGCTGTCGGGGGTGATGTTTGTAGACAGTCAACATGAACAAAACATCCTGCAGCCCACAACTGGCTTAGCTTGACAGGCCACGGACCCAAGGTCGTTGATCTCTGTAGTGAATGATGGACTGATGATTCAAGGAACTCATTAAGTTCAGGAAAAATCTGCACAGCTGGATGTTAGGTTTAAACAGAGATATTTTATTGCTATTTGGAGAAGTTGTTAACATGGATTTCTTATGAGTGATGGTTACTAGGAAGCTATAACAGGAAAATTGCAATAGTGTGATTGAGATTTCAATAGCTAGAAGCCTCTTTTCTTTAGCCTCTAAAAAGCTATTTCTACTAGCTAATACACTTCTAGCTATCTTTAGTGTGGCATTACTTTTATTATGCTTATGCTAATACATGTGAAAAATCAGTCTTTGTCTATCAGCATTAGCAAGTTAGTCATTTATATGTCAACACTAAAATAGTTTCCTTAATCATTAGATGCTTCTTACAGACACACAAGTATTTCAAGCACGTCTTTAACTAACTCCTGATAATATAACAATACAAATCAGCATCTAAAAGTTTCCTGTCCACATTGCTGTAAGAATGTATGTCTGGGTCTGAGATGTGAAAACATAAAATACTGTGATTATGTCAGACTCAAATATTTACTGTGCATTAAGTATTATTAACAGTGCATTCATTATGGTAATGCTACTTCCCAGTGGCTGCATTTACAAAATGTGCTCCCATGACAATGATTTAATTTAGACAGAAAGCATACTGAAATAGTAGCTTGCTTATTATAGATCAGTCCTACCTTGTGTTTGAGACACTGCGTGACAGGATTTCAAAAGCTGTTTGTACAAAAATAATAACATCAAAATTGAGCAATACAACAAAGCAAATAAAATGAATGAAAACTGAAGTGAGACTGAGGAATGAATGCAAGAAAAGAATACATAAAACAAAAAGTCTAACAAATGTGCATGCGTAATATTTTATGTTGAAGTGTGTTGCCACCCATGGGTGTATCTGTCTGCACTGTGTACATCTGTGATGAAAAGCATCTCCCCCAGCAGGACATGGAAGGCATATTTAAGAATCTGAAAAGCTTTGATACAGTTAACTGGAACACACATGACCACCAGGCAGCTCTTAATGCTCTGGGGTAGATTCGTCCCTCGCTCAGACTTGAGTATCATCTCACATGCAAATCCATTGACGTCATGAACTTATACCAGCAAGAAACAAGCACAACGTCAGAATCAGGCTCAGAACATTTCATAAGAAACAGTGTATGATCAACTCTATGAAGAACAATTAGCATTGGGGCAACTTTCTCAAGATGAGAAATCAAACACTCAAAAATAAGGAATGACAGTGTTTAACCGAAAAGCTCAGCTCTTGTCTCTATAGTGGGCTAGAGCCAAAGTCCACGGAAGTCACTGGAAAGACACTCATTGACTTCAGTAGGCTTTGAATCAGGGCTTTAATCTCTTTATAGCTTCACACCTTAGTTGGTCAACTAACACAATTTACACTGCGAGAGAACTGTCTGAACCAGCCTGACTGCAGTGATCCTGCACGGTGAGGCACAATTATATTTTCTTCTCATCTATTCACACTGTGCACGTTGATTAGCTGTGTGTACATCAGTGGTGGGCAACCTGTGGCCCCCCTGGCTGCCCTTTCACCATGCATCAGAGCCTTGCGCTTCCTTGCTCCTCCCCATCCCTACCCACTTTCTGAGCTGTGAACTGCCTGACTCATGTTCCAGCACAGTTCTTCCTTCTCCCCTCCCAGGGCTGGAATGCCACGAACAGCTGATTCACAGTGTTCCATCTCCCGAAAGAGTGGAGGAGGAGCGAGGATGAGTGTGAAACAGGACATATGCAGCTCTAAAAGTGCTGGAAGGGAGTGGGGGAGGAGATAAGTGCAGGGCTCTGGTACCGCAGAATGTGAGGCACATAGTGGAGGAGACAGACTGGGGGTTTGGGGTCCACAGGTGCAACCCCAGTGGGCTGCACAGGAGGGCCACTCATGCAGTCCACCTGCTATGTGGGGTTTTCCATCCCTGGTGTAGATGGTGGACATGGCTTGATTCAGACCACTTCAGGCTAGACAGAAGAGTAGGTAACTGGAGTAGAAATTATCCCTCCCTTGAGTAGACCTAACAAGGTGCATGTGTTTTATCAGAAGAGTTCAAGTTCTGGAAAATTAGTGAAAAATTCAGGAAATAAATTCATAACTCTTGTAGGTAACAGCCATTAAATCCAACCTTCCATCCTCTCTCACCTCACAGCATTTGTGTTTGCAGAGTCCACTTAAGGGTTCCTACTTCTTTGAGGCACACCTGACAACTGACCTCATATGAGGATTATTGCTCTACTGGCTCCTCTTTTGGGAGAAGGAACCACTAAGAAAAGAAGATTTCTCCCACGCGGGATAAAATTTGACTGCCAGTTTTCAGGGAAATTATTTTCTTCTCTCCAGCAAAAACCCAGAACTGTCACCAATTTGTAGAATAGAACCCAAAACAAAATCTGGTGAGCTTTTTACATATTTTGAGCCTTTTTTATTCCACTCCTATCTTCCATCCAGGACTGGAACCAGATGTACCAAGATATTGTGAAAAAGGGTTTTCTTGCGGTCCTTCCAGACAGGGCTGAAAAGGAATGCACAGAAATTCTGGGAGATTTCCTGCCTAACCTTCCAGTCTCATGAAGTTTGTACAGATTGGAGGATAAGTTTTGGAGAAGCAGCCAAGTTTTAGATGCTTCTACGATCCACATCTGTACTCCATACTGTCTGGAGTCCTTTCCTGCCTACATTTTCCACTCCCAAACAGGAGAGAGGGTAAAAGTAAAAGCTGTTTGGAGCCAATTTTAATGATGACTGACACTCAGAAGAGCCTAGGGTAGGTCTTAACAGCAGCTGGGGGGTGCTAATTCCCAGTGTGGGTGCACAAGCGCATGCTAGTTCTGCTTGAGCTAACACCTAAAAATAACAGTGTGGCTGTGGAAGTACACACAGGTGCAGGTAACGCTAGCTGTCAGGTAGAATCCTCCCAAGCTTCCGGGGTACACACTCAGGTGGCTAGCCCAAGCTGTTGCAACCATATTGCTATTTTCAGGTGCTAGTTTGAGCTGCTTTAGTGGACATACAACTGCCCAGTCTGGGAATCACATTTCCCAGGTACTGTGTAGCACAGTGGTTCTCAACCTATTTACCATTGGTGGGCCACATACAACACTACGTGTATGGGCCTGATGATGTCACATGTGCTGCAGCTGTGTGCTGATTGGGCCACAGGCTGAGAACCACGTAGCTGTACCCTACGAACGGAAATACGTTCTTTTTTTCTCTTTTAACTTAGCAATTCACTTTTCTTGGAAGCCTTTTAAATAAAATACCTGCTCATTCTGCTTCTCCAAGACTTCTAGATGCTCAAGCTGAACTTTTCTCAACTGGTCCATTTCCTTTGACTGCTTCATTGCCAGCTATAAACAAGAGAAGATAATACAGGTGATGTGTAGCACAAATTACTATTTTTTAAATGAACAGCTTCCAAAATATGTATTGACTGGTGTTTAGAGCACTGTACAAAAGAAGAGGAGGCATGGTCCCCACTCTGGTTAATTTACCATTTAACAGATTGAAAATATATGTAACTGCAAACTATTTCAGTTCATACATCATAATAAGGAGTCATATATACATTGCATGTGTTATTGAATCTCTGCTCAGGATTTTGATCTGTAATTGAAAAGAGGGACAAAAATCCATTTGATGAGTCAACTCTCAACACAGGTACATGGGAAAGGGAATTCAGATAAAGTGCCCGCAGGTTTCAGTCAGAATTAGAAGCTCAGGAGTGGGCTGTGTGTCAACTTGCTGGTGAAGACAGACCTCAAAATTCAGTTTAAAAATGACCTTGAGTCTCTAGTTTCTTAAGCTAGTAAAAATTATCAATGTCATCGAAATATTTTAACTACAGGTAATAGAGAGGTAGCCATGTTTGTGTGTAATGCCATACAGAAGCTGGATATAAAATTAGCCAAAAGATGAAGTTCCAGCCAAAAAAAAAAAATCACACCCACCCACACACACTGGTTTCTTATCAAAATTATACTCACCCTTTTTCTCTCTTCGAGAAACTTTTTAGTGTTGCTGCTATTTAGTTCTCTTACTCGCCTAAAAACAAAAAGGATATGGACTTGAAGATTTATTAAAAACCCTAAGAGCCAGAACCACAAGTCTGAGTCAATGATAAGAAAATAATTTAGGAGCTTACTTTGCCACCCTTTGGCTACATCTACACGCGAAGCCAACATCGAAATAGCTTATTTCGATGAATAACGTCTACACGTCCTCCAGGGCTGGCAACGTCGATGTTCAACTTCAACGTTGTGCGGCACCACATCGAAATAGGCGCTGCGAGGGTACGTCTACACGCCAAAGTAGCACACATCGAAATAAGGGTGCCAGGCACAGCTGCAGACAGGGTCACAGGGCGGACTCAACAGCAAGCCACTCCCTTAAAGGGCCCCTCCCAGACACACTTGCACTAAACAGCACAAGATACACAGAGCCGACAACTGGTTGCAGACCCTGTGCCTGCAGCATGGATCCCCAGCTGCCGCAGCAGCAGCCAGAAGCCCTGGGCTAAGGGCTGCTGCCCACGGTGACCATAGAGCCCCGCAGGGGCTGGAGAGAGAGCCTCTCTCAACCCCCCAGCTGATGGCCGCCATGGAGGACCCGGCAATTTCGACGTTGCGGGACGCGGATTGTCTACACGGTCCCTACTTCGACGTTCAACGAACGTTCCCCTCATGAGGTTAGCAACTTCGACGTCTCGCCGCCTATTCCGTTCCCCTCATGAGGTTAGCAACTTCGACGTCTCGCCACCTAACGTCGAAGTTAACTTCGAAATAGCGCCCGACGCGTGTAGCTGCGTGTGCTACATTAGACAGAGTAGTTCCACTGACATCCATAGGACTAACTGCAGAGCAAGGCATTATTACAGCTCTAAGTTTTTACATGATGGTTAATGTTTCTGGCTATTTTGCATACTGTTACTAAGAGGGTTAACTGACCAAAGTTGTTGCAAACTACATTTGGTTTGATCCCCCCATCATTGAGTGATCCATTTAATTCAGGAGTTTGTTTTATCAATCCATATATCTCCTATTGCACTCTGCTGCTTAAAAGTGCTTGATTCACAGTAGTTTGTTGTTTACCTTGTCCTAACAGAGTTTAACAATTATTAGAAATCATAGAGAATAGTGACTGAGAGGTCACCGTGTTAGTCTGTATCTTCACAAAACAAAAGAGCAGTCCTGTAGCACTTTAAAGACTAACAAAATAATTTAGTAGGTGATGAGTTTTCATGGGGCACGAAAGCTCATCACCTAACAAATTATTTTGTTAGTCTTTAAAGTGCTACAGGACTGCTTCTTTATTTTGTAGAAATTATTGTGTTTATCATAAATAATAAGATATTTTGCTTTGCAGTGTGATTCATGTTCTCTAAAGCCACATGGGTCCGTTGCCATCATGTAGTTTGACCTCCTGTGTGACAAAGGCCATAGAACCTTCCAACTAGTCTCTAGAGCATTTCTTTTAGAAAACCACCCAATCTTGAATTAAAAATCATCAATGGTGGAGAATGCCTCACAGTCACCAAAGACAGAGGTCAAACCTCTCTACTCTTGCTTGAGATTCCCATGTCTATGAATCCCAGGATCACATTAGCTCTTTTGGCCACAGCGTAGCATTGGGAGCTCATGTTCACCTGAATAGCCCTCATGACCCCGAAATATTTTCAGAGTCACTGCTTCCCAACATAGAGTCCCCCATCCCGTACACATGGCTTTCGTTCTTTGTTCCCAGACACGCACATTTGGGCTGTAGCCTGTGGTGTTTACTTGCTGTATTACATCCTCTCTTATGGGTAGTGCTTTTTTGGTTGAAAAAAAGAGGAGCCAGTACTCAGTTGGCTCACTGGCTGCCCCCCGGAGGGCTCCTGTAACTGCGGCTGCCAGTGGGTCTCCGTGTCCCAGCTGGCTCCCAGCCATGGGGCTGGCAGGGTCCCCCCTCATACCTGGCTGGGGATCTTGCAGCTGGGGCTGACAAGGTGCTGGTACTCAGTACCGGCAAACACCAGCACCAAAATAGCACTGCTTATGGGTTTGTTGTTTGTTTTATTAGACGCACATCCTGTGCGATGACGAGATAAAGCAAGTTGGGCTACTAATCTTTGTGACTTCTAACATAAGTAACGATCAGATGAAGCAAGTTAAACGTGCTCGTTAACATCTGAGGCCTTTGGCCAGGTACGTGGCCGACCGAACGCCCTCTATAAACTTAAATTTATAAACTTAACAGGTAGCCCCACAAAGAACATAGAAATAACCACCTCCAAATCGGTTCAGGCCAGAACGAAGAGATGTGAGAATGAGCTAATCGTTAACAATGAGTCTAAATATGCCAGCCTATTGAGTAAGCGTACCCTGGTATTATGGGGATGAGAAAATTAAACCTGGACATGGAGGGTGGGCACACAGTGCTCAGGCTGTACACAAGAAACAACATCATCATGTTGTGTTAGCTATAGCTGGGTTTTAAGTTACCCTTTTCTTGGGTCTTTCTATTGCTCTCTATCTTCTCATAAGTCCTTCATCTTCGAGAACTGAGGGACCCAGACCCTTTTGGCATGCCAGGCATTAGGATGATCCTTTGTCTCTTATCACCAGGGTTATCAAGGAAGGGCCTGAGTATATTCATCTAGGAACTTCTATAGTCAATAACCCTCTAATAGACGGGGCACTTGCGTACTTGTTGGGGAGGGCCCTTTATGGGCCAGCACCCTTCCTGTTGGGGGGTTTGGGTTAGTCCAGTGCTCAGATGGACGGGGACCCTCATCCTTGTTTCCTGCACCAGGTTCCAGGGGAGAACCTGCAGGGAAACCGTATTTTCCATGGGCTTGGGGAGCTACCACATGTGCCTTTAAAACAATATTATTTCCTTTTTCATTCTGATTATTTTTCCATTTGATTACTATTCTGTTTATTGTAATAAAAGTCTTGGAAGCTGTATTTTGACTTTCAGTGTAAGTGTCCTTGTTGTACATCTTAGCCACACCTAACCTTCCCCCACCTTTCGGAAGGGGCATGGTAATGAGCAGAGCAGAAGATGTAAATGAGGCATGGATTAAAATAACTCATGCCTCATTTGCATATTCCCACAAGGTTTCGCTTCTGGAAGATCCCCTTCCAGATGCAAGATCTCACAGGAATATGAAAAGGAGGCATGAGATATTTTAATCTGCACCTCATTTGCACCTGCTGCTCTGTTCATTACTATGCCGCTTCTGGAAGATGGGGGTAAGTGTAGACGCAGCCCTTCAGGATTCTTGCAAAACTGTGTGGCCTAATTCTGGGACAAGAATCCTATCTTCTGACTGTATTAATTGCTGAACCTATAACCCATCTGATGTAAACAATAGGAATCCCCTTAAATCAGGCAATAGCATTTAGCCATATTAAAACACACATTGTTTGCTTGTGCTCACTCTCAGCCAGCAAAGCATCTTGTCCTTCTTTAGTACTCCCCCCATTTTTAGGTCATTTGCAAACTTTTTTTTCTTTTAGGTCACTGATGAAGAGGTTAAATAGTGGAGGGCTGAGAACCAGTCTCCCTGGGATTCCACTGGAAACAGACCCAGGCAATGACGACTCCCTGTTTACAGTTGCATTTTGAGACCTATCATTTAGTCATTTTTTTAATCCACTTAATATGTGCCACTTGCTTTTTACAGTCTACTTTTAAATCAAACTATCAAGTAGTACCAAGTCACATGCTTTATAGTTGTGATGTACATAAAAAGAAAGGACGTAATTAATGTTTACATATAATACACACTTGTAAAATGCCTTGCGCAGCAAAAATCTAATGAGATGACAGAAAATGGTTGAAAGAGCTGAATTAGACTGATTACAGATGTCTGAAAATATCTTAAGCCTACTTTTATGCATAAGCACAGTTTATGTAATTTAATGTCACGAGACGAAGACTTTTGTAAACTAAGGGCTTTGGCAATTACTGGCAATGTACCTGTGATCTGTAAAACCCCACTGTTCATATAGAAGGAATTAGCTTAAGTTCCAGTATCAATATAGCCCAATGGAGGGGACGCAATAGAAAGAGAAAATGCTCAGCTTATACAGCAAGTCCAAAGCCAGGTAGAAGAATCCTTGAAGGCTCACAGAATACCATTCTGTAAACGCTGCTTCTCTCTGTGTATTCAACACGCTTGCATTGAAACAGAATTTAAAGAGCTACAATGTCCAACCCAAAACCTCTGCAAAACATGCCTCTGATCTCCCAAGTCTGGAGCTCAGACTTCACTTAGGATGGTTCTTCCCAGATGTGCAGGAAGACATGGTGACTGGCTTTCTAGCTTCCAATGTGGTCCGGTCTAGCGGGACTCGGAGCCCGCAAAACAGGGAATACTAGTCAGGTTTGAAAGACCAGTCGGCACCAGGTGAATGAGGAAATTGTGGTCCATGGTAGGAGAATCAAAACATGAATGATACTAAGTTGTCATCACAAAATGACCCCAGCTTCTCTATACCTCATACCTTTTTCGGCACCTCTCTGGCAAAACTGCTTCTCCCCCTTGCTAATCCCACCCCAATGTCCCTTCTTCCCCAGAACCTCCTTCCTGTCTTCTGCTCCCTCTGGAATGCCCACTCCATCTCTCAACCCTGCCAGACATTGGCAGGGGTGAAGGCCCTGAGATACCTTTTCAACGGTGCCATTTTCAGTTCCCCGGTGGCACGATCTCTCCTGCTTCTCTGGCCACAGGGCTCACCCAAAACTAGACTGAAGTCTCAACGTTGCCTTCTCAGTGCATCTCTAATAACACTAATAAGTAACTGTGGCAAGTGATACTGCACAACATTTAAAGGATTAGTTAAAAATAAAGCGGGGGGGGAATCAATGAATAAACACTAAGGTCCTAATTTGGGAAACACTGTCACACACATGCAACTTTATCTGTGTGATTAGTTCCACTGTAGTCCCTGGCACTACTCATGGGTGTGAAGTTCACTCCCTTGTTATTGTTTCTAAGATTGGGGCTTAAACTATGATTCACACACAAATAAATAAATAAATTTGCCCAGAAAGAGCCATCTAAAATATATACAGCATTATAATCAGAAACACAAGCCATTTCTCGCAGATCAAAGACTTCTTTAGTCAATATGTGTGCAAATCAATCAATTATACTTCCTCTCACAGATGGATCTGACACTTACCTCTCCCTTTCAGCCTTATTTTTAATAGACTTATCCTGGCTGATGGCTTTGCTGTTTTCCATAGAAATTTTCGCCTGGTTAGCACGCATTTCCTTGCTTTCCCTAGGGCAATATGAACAACAGCATTATAAACTGAAATGTGAATGTTAATGGTGGTTAAAGTATTGATACTTTTCTATATAATGGCTAAAGCCGTCCTTGAAGTGTTAAAGAAGTAGAAAGAATAGACTATATAAAGAATGTCTTCTTCTTAACTGGGCTGTAATTTGTTTGAACAAGTACTTAACAAATCTCAGGAGGGTCCGAGGACAACAATTGGAAGGAATGGTTTTAAGCATTTTACACTTTGAATTAAACAGACTATAAAATACACTACTGTCTCTATAGTTTATAACATTTAACTAAGTAAGAGCTATTATCAGCAATTTAAGGAATGTGACGTGCCTTTTAAAACTGCATAATAAATTTGCAAAAATGTACAAGTCGAGTACAAATAATACTAGCACTTGCTAATATTACTAGTTCTGGCATATCTGTTTTATTTTTATGATTTTGTGTTGTAACATCAACTAGAGTTTGGCAGAGGTTGGTAAGTTATAGGAAAAACACAACTGCAAAAAAGACAGCCCAGCTGACAAAAACAAGTTAGGAAAAAAGTCAAAGGGGCACTTTCTCAAGTGCTCAGCTTCAGTCTAACTATTTCCACTGAAGTTGATGGGAATTTCACCATTGACCTTAATGCGAGGAAAGTAAGGCAAACACTAAGTGTTTTTAAAAGTGCTATCTAGATTTTAGAAGGCTCCTATACCAAGTAACATAAAGATGACCCACTGTAGCCAGACAGAACCCCCTCTTTTCTCTACTCCATCTTGTCTCTCCTGCGTGCTTCAGAGCACCAAAGGGTTAAAAGAAACAGCTCAGCCCTGGAATGCCCGAAAAAGAGAAGTTACTCACCGCAGTAACGGTGGTTCTTCGAGATGTGTCCCCGTGGGTGCTCCACCATAGGTGACGGCTTGGCCGGCGCCGCAGATCGGATCTTCCAAGCAGTTTCTGCTGGACCGCGCATGCGCCGGCGCGCGCCGCTCCCTGGCGCGCTCCTGGCCATGTGCGCGATCCGGTCCCCGCCAGTTCCTCGACCAACCGCCTCGGTTGCCCCTGCAAAACACTAACAGAGATCCGAAGCGGGGAGGATGGGCGGGAAGTGGAGCACCCACGGGGACACATCTCGAAGAACCACCGTTACTACGGTGAGTAACTTCTCTTTCTTCTTCGAGTGTCCCCGTGGGTGCTCCACCATAGGTGACTACCCAGCAGTAACCCAGATAGGTGGTGGGTAATCGGATTATGTGCAGCTGGTCCCCGAGAGGACCGCTGCAGAGAGACGGGTATCCTCTTGGAATACCCTGTGAAGGGCGTAATGTTTGGCGAACGTGTCGTAGGATGACCAGGTCGCCGCTCTGCAAATGTCTTTCAATGCAACGCCCTTGAAAAAGGCTGTTGATGCTGCCACCGCCCTGGTGGAATGAGCCCTGGGAGTGGCCGACAAAGGAGTCTTTCTGAGCTCGTAGCACATTTTTATGCAGGATACAATGTGCTTTGAGATTCTCTGCGATGAGAGACCTTCTCCTTTAGATTTGGGAGCGAGGGAGACCAGGAGTCTATCCGTTTTTCGGAAGGACTTGGTCCTGTCTACGTAGAAGGCTAGCGCCCTCCTCACATCCAGGAGGTGTAGGCGCGCCTCTTCGCTGGAGTTATGAGGCTTTGGATAGAACGAGGGTAGAACAATAGGTTCATTGATGTGAAACTCGGAAGAAACTTTGGGAACAAAGGCTGGATGCAGCCGTATGGTTACCGCCTCCTTGGAAAAGACAGTGCAGGGTGGCGTTGCCATGACTGCCGCAAGCTCGCTCACCCGACGGGCTGACGTAATTGCAAGAAGAAAGGTCGTCTTTACTGTAAGGAGGCGAAGGGGAACCGTGGCCAAGGGCTCGAACGGTGGTCCCATGAGTGTGGTAAGCACCAGGTCCAAGCTCCACGAAGGTGGAATCGGTTTCCGAGGGGGGTATAGGTTTACCAACCCTTTGAGGAACCTGGTAACCATAGGGTGGGCGAACACCGTGTGCCCTCCCTCCTCATGTCTGAACGCCGAGATGGCGGCAAGGTGGACCTTTAACGAGGATAGCGAGAGTCCTGCTCTCTTGAGGTCCAGTAAATACTCTAGAATTGTAGGTATAGGCACCGAAAGGGGGGCCAGCTGCTTGGTAGAACACCAAGCCATGAAGCGAGTCCATTTTTGTTTGTAGGTTTTCCTAGTGGAAGTCCTCCTGCTACTTTCTAGGACTTGCTGTACTTCCACTGTGCATGTGCTCTCTAGGGAGCTGAGCCATGGATTAGCCACGCTTGCAGTCGCAGGCTTTGGGGGTGCGGATGCACTATGGACCCCTGGGCTTGCGTGAACAGATCCGGCGCCACCGGAAGAGGCATCGGTGGGCGGTCCGACAGGCGCAGGAGTAGGGGGAACCATGGTTGGCGATCCCATGTTGGGACTATCAGGATCATCCGAGCCTTGTCTCTCCTGGCTTTTTGCAGAACCTTGTGGATCAGCACTGCGGGGGGAAACGCGTAAAGCAGGGGGCCTCCCCACGGGATCGCGAACGCGTCCCCCAGGGACCCCCGGCCCAGCCCTGCTCTGGAGGAGAATCGTGGGCACTGTTTGTTGTGCTGAGTGGCAAACAGATCTATTTGGGGAAACCCCCATGCGTGGAAAATCGGCCGTAGTAGATCGGGACGGATCTGCCACTCGTGGGTGAGCGCAAAACGTCTGCTCAACTGGTCTGCCTTCACGTTGTGCGTGCCCGGCAAGTAGGAGGCTCTCAGGATTATATCGTGGGCGATGCACCAGTTCCATAGGCGGATTGCTTCCGCGCATAAGGTACGGGATCGAGCTCCTCCTTGCCTGTTTATGTAAAACATGGTGGAGGTATTGTCTGTACTGATCCCGACGACTTTGCCTTGTATACGGTCTCGAAAGTGTTTGCAGGCGTTGAACACTGCTCTGAGCTCTAAAACATTGATATGTAGAGACTGTTCCGTGGGTGACCACAGTCCTTGAGCCACCTCTTCGCCCATGTGCACTCCCCACCCTATGAGGGAGGCATCCGTAGTGAGGAAAACCGATATTTGCGGCTGATGGAAGGGTACCCCTGTTAGCAAGTTCCCGGGGTTTACCCACCATTGCAGGGATTCGCGCACCCCAGGTGGGGGCGACACCACCCTGTGAACGGTGTGTACTGCCGGCTTGTATACACTTGCCAGCCAATGTTGCATGCTGCGCATGTGCAACCTGGCGTTCTGTACCACAAACGTAGCCGCTGCCATGTGGCCCAGCAGCTGCAAGCACGTCAAGACCGGCACCGTAGGGCTGAAGGTGATGACCTGCACGAGGGAACTGATGGCTCGAAAGCGAGCCTCTGGTAGGTATACTCTCGCCGAGACCGAGTTTATGCGAGCCCCTATGAACTCTATGTCCTGTGAGGGGTCTATCTTTGATTTTGCCAGATTGATAACCAGGCCAAGTGAGGAGAACGTGTTTGCTGTGACGCGTATCATGCGGAGAACCTCCCTTTTCGAGGTCCCTTTGAGCAGGCAGTCGTCCAGATACGGGAAAATAAACACCCCCTGTCTGTGCAGGTAGGCTGACACCACTGCCAAGGTCTTGGTGAAGACTCTGGGGGCCGAGGAAAGGCCAAACGGTAGGACCTTGTATTGGAAGTGTTCGTTGCCCCCCATGAACCGGAGAAAACGTCGGTGAGCCGGATGAATGGTTATGTGGAAGTACGCGTCTTGTAGATCGAGGGCTGCGAACCAGTCTCCATCGTCCAGTGCTGTAAGGATGGAGGCAATAGTGATCATCCGAAAACGTTGCTTGCGCAGATACCTGTTGAGGCCACGAAGGTCTAAGATGGGCCTCCAGCCTCCTGTCTTTTTCTCCGTCAGGAAATACCGAGAGTAGAACCCTTTCCCTTGCAGTTGCTCCGGCACCTTTTCCACCGCCCCTATGAACTCTAGGTGGGCCACCTCCTGCCTGAGCCTGGCTACATGGGAGGCCTCCTGGGGGTGGGGCTTGGGCGGGGGTCGCGGCGGCGGGAGCGACTGGAAGGGGATGGCGTACCCCGTGGCTATGATCTCCAGCACCCATTTGTCTGTGGTGATCCTTTGCCACTGGTCGTAGAATGGTCGGAGGCGATGGTGAAAAAGTCGTTTCGGATGATCTTGTGCAATGGTGGTGATGGCGCAGCCCTGGATTTGTATGTCAAACTTGTGGCCTTTGGCCCCGCCCCGAGGGCGGACGGCCCTGTTGTGAGCGTCACCTGGGGGTTCTGTACTGCTGGTGCTGCTGATGCCGCCCTTGCTCGTAACCCCTGTGATACTGGAGGCGCTGTTGCTGGTATTGGTACCGCCTTTGCTGTGGGTAGTACCTTTTCTTTGAGTATGGAGGGGTGTAAATCCCCAGGGTCCTGAGTGTGGCTCTTGAATCTTTACTGGAATGAAGGACCGAGTCAGTTGATTCAGCAAACAGCTTCTGCAAGTCGAAGGGAAGGTCGATTATCTTCGCCTGCAGATCTCTCGGTATGCCCGAGGTCTGGAGCCAGGACTCCCGTCGCATCACCACTGCAGTTGCTGTGGAACGTGCTGCCGTGTCCACAACGTCCAAAGCAATCTGAACTTCCATCCTCGCAGCCGCGTAGCCCTCTTGCACTATGGCCTTGAGGACCGGCTTTTTGTCCTCTGGAAGCGAGTCCATGAGGGAAGTTAATCTGGCATAGTTGTCGAAATTATGGTTCGCCAAGTGCGCTGCATAATTTGCCATTCACAAGGTTAAAGTGGAGGAGGAGTAGACCTTTCTGCCGAACAGCTCTAGCTTCTTGGCATCTTTGTCCGTTCCCCCTGTTTTAAATTGAGATGTTTTTAATCTTTGCTGCGAGGACTCCACCACCAAGGAGTTTGGCTGGGGGTGGCTAAACAAGAACTCCATGCCCTTCGCTGGCACGAAGTATTTCTTATCCGCTCTCTTTTGGACAGGCGGAATAGTTGCCGGGGTCTGCCATATGGTAGTGGCGGACTCCAAGATCGCTTCATCAAGCGGGATTGCTACTCTGGAGGAGGCCGGGGAGCTCAAATTTTTAAGGAGCTTATGATGTTTCTCTTGCACTTGTGCTGTCTGGATGCCTTGCATGAAAGCTACCCTCTTAAACAGCTCCTGAAACTGTTTGAGATCGTCCTTGGGATGGACGTCCCCTAAGGCCGTGGCCTCATCCGGGGAGGAAAACGAGGAACCGCTGGGGTACATTTCTTTGGACCCTTCCGGTTCTTGATGGTGATGGTGCGCCCTCTCGCTGGAGGTTTGCGAGGGAAAATCTCGTGGGTCCACGGCCAGTCCCCCCTGGGATGCTTGAGTCTCCGTCCCCGATCGCGATTGCCCTCGGGGGTACGAGGTAATATGTGGGGATCTCTCCCTGGTAGATTGCCGATGGTGTCCATGCCCCGCGTGGTAGGGACGACCATGGCAGTATAGGCACTGTTCCTGGGAAGGTGACCTTGACCATTCCCTTTGCACGTACCCTGTGTGTCTGGGAGAGGGGGATCGTCGAGACACTGGAGAGAGCGATTTTGCATAATAGTCCAGCGATTCAAATCCCAGGAAGGGCGAGGGTGGTGCCAGCCATGGGGAGGCTGATTGCAGGAAAGGAGAAGGGGGCTCCGGGTAGGCTAGGGGGGGCCCCTGCCTTCTGGTTGGAGTCTGCAACATGAGCGGAGGGCTGTGAGAAAAGAGCTCCACAGCCCTGTCTGGAGAGGGGCTGCAGTGCCTCCTCTTGTGTGCAGCCTTCCCCCTCCCTTGAGGAGGTAACTCCGCCCCCTGATGGGCGGGGGATCCCGGCCCCGTCGGCACCGTGCTAGGCACGCTCGAGGGCGGTGCCGCACGTGCGGAGTCCTTCTGCGCCTGCAGGCTACGTGCCTGCGCGCTCTGCACCGCCGGTTCCCCGGGGGTCGGTGCCGCTGCCTGCGGTGCCGCTGGTACCGGCGCTTGCTTAGCCGCCGCCCTGCCTGCGGTGCGGGGCGGCTGGCTGATCATCGGAGGCTGAGCCACTTCCACGTGGCTCTCCGTGCCGCCGCCGATCAGCTGTTGCTGCGGCTGGGGGCTGCTCGCTCCTCCCGTCCCGCTCACTGTTGCTGCCGGCAGGGATCGGGTTGGAGAAACTTTCCTCCGTTTTTGCGCTGATGGAGTGAGGGAGGCAGCTTTCCTTCTAAGGGCCCCGGAGGGTCCCTCCTGCTGCGGCCGCTCCGGCACGTCTGGCTGGAGGGCCTTGTCAAGAAGCAGCAGTTTAATTCTCATCTCCCTGTCTCTCCGTGCTCTGGTCGTTAACTTTGCACAGAAGGCGCATTTTTGTGCCACATGGGACTCCCCCAGGCACCTTATGCATAGACTGTGCCCATCGGACACTGGCATCGCCTCTCGGCAGGACTCACATTTTTTAAAGCCTGAGGAGGACATTGTTGGTGAGTCTTTGAGTTTGTTTGTGGGTACTTAGCACTTCTTTGTGCTGTTTCCCCGTCCGATGGCCTGCCTCCGCAGGAGGGCTGATGGCCCTAGCTCCCGGCCTCCGGCGCTTGTTACTGGGACTGGCTTGAGCTGTCCCTCCGTAGCTTGTTTGTTTTTTGTTTTTTTTTTTTTACAAAATAACAACCGGTTACTTATGGTATCCTAAAGAACTGAAAAACTTTAAAGAGAAAACAAATGAAGTCGTTGAATACGCTATGTGGCTTTAGCCTAGTCGGATTCCGTCTGCAGCCGACGGCGGTTGAGAGGAACTGGCGGGGACCGGATCGCGCACATGGCCAGGAGCGCGCCAGGGAGCGGCGCGCGCCGGCGCATGCGCGGTCCGGCAGAAACTGCTTGGAAGATCCGATCTGCGGCGCCGGCCAAGCCGTCACCTATGGTGGAGCACCCACGGGGACACTCGAAGAAGAACACAGATGTGCTTATCTCAGGCACAATCTTTTTGATGCTTCGGAGCTGCAACAAGAGACAATGGGCTAATAAACAGCCGGGCCTCGGACTCCCTTGGCTAAGTACCATCAGTATATTCGCCTACTCAAACGTCCCCGACGGAGGAAAAATCTCCGGCCCATAAAGAAAGAATGCCCTAAAATTATCTCCACCCCACAGGTGTGAACCAGCCTTGTGAGAACCAGTGTCTCGAGAGGAGTTAATTCAATTGGCACCCTTTAGATAAGGAAGAAGCGTACGTGACCCAATGGGTATAAAGTAAGGGTCCAGCAGCCCCTCTAACTGAGCTCCAATTATCTCTACCTGCCAGTCAGGAGGGTCTTTGCCTCCCGAGGTCCTCGTTATTTATTGCTGCTTCCCGAGGGATTGAGTGAAAACGCTGGCCATGCCACGTTGGTAATGCAGGGGTGAGAATAAGACCTGTTAAGTGTATTGCTTTCCTTTTGTTTTCTTTGTGCACATTCCAAAATAGATCTATTAATTGTTACGTGCTAGCTAACAAAGTGTAAACCTTGTAATCTTTGTAACAAAGTATAAATCTTGTAAGCTTGCAACAAAGTATAAATATCTTGTAATCTTGTAACCATAAGAGTTAAGTCTCCTTAGTCAAAAATAAGTAACTGGTTAAGCTGTAACCTGACTCTCCCTGTTACTGTGCAAGCTGAACACAAAACAAAGAACCCAGCTGCTTTTCAGCTGCAATTAGCCTGGTCATTGGTAAGAGAGTGCTAAGAGCTGAGCGCTGACTCATGCCGCTTCCACGGAGCAGGCTCTCTGGGGCACCCGTCAGCCATCCTGGCTGCCCGCTGCAGAGGGACTTTCTCGTCCTAGCAGTTAAAGACTTGGGTGTGGGAAGCTCTCAGTGCAACCGTTGGGGCATCCATCAGACTGCCCTGGCTGCCCGCTGCGAAGGGACTTTTCCTGTCCTAGCAGTTAAAGACTCGGGTGTTAGGACCTTGGGGCATCCGTCAGCCTGCCCGGGCTGCCTGCTGCGAAGGGGCTGTCTGCCCTAGCAGTTAAAGACTCGGATGAAAATACGGGCATAGGTGGTATCTTACCCGACCATCGGCTAACACCCGCTTGCATTAACATTCTAATTTCTGTTTAATAACTAATAATGCCACGACTTCCATGGGCTGCAGCAAGAATCCGTAGTTTCTGCCCCACCAATTTTACAGTCCTACGTGTAATAATTCTAATCCACTCAAGAATTCCTCTGCAGGTGTCTAATGCTTCTAACCTGAGGATCTCAAAGTACTTTGCCAACAAAAGACTAATTAAGTTTTACTCTACCCGTGCAGGGTAAGAAGTTCTCTTCTGCATTTTACTTTTGGAGAAATGAATGCACACACAGGTTAGACAACTCTCAAAGCCACACAGGCATTCTCTGGCTCAGCTGCTGCTTTTTCTTTCCTCAGAATCCTACTGCAATTCTTTATTTGTGGCACCACAGCCATCATGATGTCAACTGACTGATACCAAACAGAGAGGATCAGAACTTCAAGCAACAAATCTGCAGCAGGAATGGATGAGTTCCTTTTACAAGAAATGTTTACCCAAATGTCTGTTGTAACAAAAGAGGTCAAAAGAACTAAGTAACCTACCACATGTGCACATTATGCCCACAGGTTTTGCTAGACAGAATGTTTCTTTAAAGGTTTCTGTGAGGTACCAGTGAGTGCTTAAGTACAGCAGAGATAAAAATGATTATACTTAATAGCCAATATTTTAATTTTTTGGAAGTACAAAAGGGAGGGAGTTTGACAGGAAAATATTGCTAATTTGCTTGGGTATAGTGACATTTTTCCAGAAAAAAATATCTAAGTTAAGGTTACTAACTGTCCTTTCAATTTCAATATTTCATTATCTGTGAAAGACACTAATTAATGTTCTCCGAGGGGTAGCCATGTTAGCCTGCAGCTTCACAACTAACAAGCAGTCCTGTAGCACCTTAAAAACTAACCAGGGTGGGAGTGAGTCTTACCCATGAAAACTCATTACCTAATAAATAAATTGTTAGTCTTTAAGGTGCTACACTAAATAATGTTATCTAACTTTGTACCATGCTTATTTTACATACTTCCATTTAATCAAAAGACTATTCATGAAAATGCAGCATTCAGTTCTCCAAGACTTAACACAGTGAAGCATTGTTAAAGAGCAATATATTAGCAAAATAGAACTCAAGCCATGGTATCATAGCAACATTTGAGTAGCATACATGTAACAGATATTTTGAATGCAATCAAGAGCACTTCTTATGCATACAATCATAATACCAAATAAGCATTTATTTTCTTTCTCAGGTTTGAAAGCACATAACAGCACACTGTCTAACAGTTATAGCATAAATAATATTTGCTTATGGTGCTCTGGGCAGGAGTGTGGAAAGTGGAGGCCAGGCCCTCTCAAGAGAGGGGTATGAAATTTCGTAAGGTGGGCACAGTGCAATCAGCTGTTGGATCTCAGACTCATCTATCTCATTAAAAATGCTGAAATACGTTACTGGTTTTATGTCTGTGTATTCACATTTACATACTGACTAATAAAATGTTTACATTCTACAGACTTATTTTCTTACCCATGAAAGGTTCTCTCTTTTATATGCACTTAACCAAAATTTCTGTCCATTTGGATTACATTAGATGGGTTGGTGGGGGGACGTGATAATTGCAAGGACAAAAAGTGGGGATTGACTTAAAAAGTTTGCTCATCTCTGCTCTAGGGGTTGAAAAACATATGGCACGGGTGTTTAAATTGGACACAGTGGAGTCAGGTTCAACACTCAGGTTCATCCCTTGCATTAATATCAAAAGGGCTGGATAAGAATCCTACTGGGCTAGATGCTATTCCAGTCCCCAGGAAGTTACTGTTCCTGCTCCAGAGAATTGAGAAACCAAGCTGTAATAATTCTGACCCCTCTGATGTTTCCCCCCTGAAGATCTCAAAGCACTTTACAAACAAAATATTAATTAAAGTCTGTTGAAGTCAGTTAGCAGGTATTATCAGTATTTTATCCTACTTTGGTGCCTTCTCAGTAGTAATACTCCACTCACCTATTGATCTCTCCCTGTGTTAATAAAAGACTTTTGTTTTTCTCTCTATTACCAACACATTTGAGTTAACTTGGGATGCATTTTAGCCAGAAATGTCAGTTTGACTCACGGATTTTATAAATTTCTCAAGTGCTTCAAACACAGTGGCTACAGTTACACTACCCCAACTGCCAGCAGCAGTATGCAAATAGGAGGTTTTGAAAATGCAAATGAATGCTCATTTGCATATTCACTCCCTGACAGAGGAAAAGCAGTGTAAATGTGGTTCTGCTGGCGAAACGCCCCCCCACCCTCGCCTTTGGTGGCAGCCTCTTATGCTTGGAAAAAAATCAGGCATAAGAGGCTGCCAACAAATGGGGGGATGTCACCAGCAGAACCATGTTTACACTGCTTTTTTTCTGCTGGCAGCAGCCTCTGCTGGGGAATGAATATGCAAATGAGGAGCCATTTGCATTTTCAAAATCTCCTATTTGCATACGGCTGCCAGTAGTTCTGGTCAGTGTAACCATAGCCAGTATCTCTAATTCAGTACAGAAAAATGGACAAAGCCAAAGGCAGCTGGACTTCTTGGAGAGAGATCCTACAATGTGCAGCTGGTAGACCTACAGAACCAGCGCACTGATCAATGGCATTCTTCTGAGGCATCTTCTTGTTTTCTGCTGTTTTCTTTGAATTGGCTCATTCCAAGCACGAGCTGTAATTGCTTTTTCCACCAGGAGTGAAAAATGTTCAACTCTCCAATAGATAACTGTCTCATTTCAGATGACTGTTCTCTCTGCTACCACTCTGTACTCTGTTCTGACAGCTACTCAGCACATCTCATTACCCTAGTTAATAGGGAGACTGAAAGAACAGAACACTGTCAACCGCACGTGCTGGTTGATCCTTTATTTTCCACGTGGCTTGCTCAGCTGACTCTTGGAGGTTACATGTACTTCATGTATTCTATACAATTTTACAAATGAGGACACATAAAACCCCTCTTGGGATTTATTATGAACAACTGAGTATTTCACATTCTGATCTGTGGATATGCACAGATATAACCATGTTTTCCATATGTCTGAGGCAGGAAAATCCCCAACTGCTCTGCAAATGAGCTGGATAAAAATCCCTAGGTGAGTGGTGAACCCAGAGACAGCAACAAATAAAACAAAAAAGATCTGAAAGGCAATTCCTTACTGGGATGGCACAGAACATTATTTCAAGTTTACCCATGCACAGAAATCAATGTGTTGTGGTCAGCACATCTGAAAAATCAGAGCAACACTTAGTAGAGCACTTAAGACATGAAAATGATTTTCAGTAAGAAAAACTTATTTTCAAAGATGATACAGATGTGAAAATTCTAAATCTAAAGCTACAAATTGTGAGGAAAGGAGGAAGAAAATAGATTTCCATATGGCCTGCCTGACATGTTTGCTTGGTAGAGATAATATCTAAATATACCGATAGCGTTAGCACAATGTAGGTAAGAAAACAACAGAAGTAGGTACAGAAATGAAAACAAACATTTCACAGGACATTAGAAGAAATATTCCTCCAGTAAAGAAACTATAATTTAACAAACTGGATTACAAAGAGTATAGTGGGCAACAAAATGGAACAGAAAGCAAGACAGTGACAGCAAAATGGCTGTGGTTTTTTTCTGAGCTGTTGCAATGGCATAACAGAGTACCTCAAAGGCTGTTCTAACTTGTACTAGGGACAGAATCTTGATCTGTTTGGTCCCAGAACTGGAATTTGTGAAATGATGTCTTATTAAATGTATTTACTAATATGTTAAAGAGTATCTCATTACAAAATAAGTAAATTTGTATTTCTAGACCGGTTGAATAAAGCGGCTAATTTGGAGAGTAACATGAAAATATACATTGGAAAAACTTTCCACTGGCACAATTTCCTCAGTTAGAAAGCATGCAGGTCTCTGCATGGATTCTGTCTGACACTATTATTTCATTCAAGAATTCTGTTGAAATAGAAAATAATTTCATTTAGCTTTTGTCTACATTAAGTAAATTCATATGGTTGTGGACTTCCTCACATCATAGATTGTGGAATGAGATAATTCCTCTATGCTCTATTGCAGGAGTCAGCAGCCCCCCTGCATGGGTGCCAAAAGTAGCAAGCAAGCAGGAGCTCAGTTCCACCCCTCCTCCCCCAAGTAGCCAGGAGCTTGCTCACAGCCACGCTGCCTGTGGATTGACAAAAGACCAGCTAATGCTGCCAACCATCACCTGAAAGGTAAAGTTCTGCATCTTGAGTTTTTTATTAAGCAACTTGTTGTAAGTAGGACTGTTAGTGACTTTAACAAGTATCACCAGCACTCAGACTGTACATAGAGGTCAAAACATTAAATTTTGGCACTTTGCCTTGGAAACGCTGCTGAGTTCTGCTCTCTTGCTTTGCATGTGTAACAGTGGGGATTGTAAGACCCCCTCCCCCTTGGTAAAGTGCTTTGTGATCTACTGATGAAAAGTGCTACATTAGGAATAAATATTGCTATTTGCATTTTATTTCTTTCAAGTGGATAGTGAAGTTAAATAGAAAAGCAATGATAGTGCTGTCCTGCAGCACTTTCTACGTAGTGGAGATTACAACATGATGCTTTACTAAAACAACATGAGACTGTGAGGTCATTATACAGGGGAAAAAAAAAGGCAACTGCAATGTTTGCATATTCTTGTTGCTTATGAGCTTCAGCTTGTCAGTGCGGCAAGGGAATGCTATTTTTGAGCCTCATCCTGGGCCAAAAGAAATCTGATGCGATTCAACAAGGAGACATGTAGAGTCCTGCACTTGGGGTGGAAGAATCCCAAGCATTGTTATAGGCTGGGGACTAAGCAGCTAAGCTAAGCAGCAATACGTTGGAAAGGCGCCTAAGGATTATGGTGGATGGAAGGCTGGATATGAGTAAACAGTGTGCCCTTGTAACCAAGAAGGCCAACGGCATATTGGGGTGCATTAGGAGGAGCATTCTGAGCAGATCTAGAGAAGTTGCTGTTCCCCTCTATTTGGCAATGGTGAGGTCACATCTGGAGAACTGTGTCCAGTTTTGGGCCCTCCGGTATAGAAAGGATGTGGATATGCTGGAGCAGGTTCAGTGGATGGCAATGAAAATGATACAGGGGCTGGAGCACATGACCTATGAGGAGAGGCTGAGGGATTTGGGTTTACTTAGTTTGCAAAAGAGAAGACTGAGGGGTGATTTAATAGCAGCCTTCAACTTCCTGAAGGGTTGCTCTAAAGAGGATGGAGAGAAACTGTTCTCAGTGGTGACAGACAGCAGAACAAGAAGCAATGGTTTGAAGTTACACAAGGAAAGAAATAGGTCAGATATTAGGAAAAACTACTTCACCAGGCAGGTGAGGAAGCACTGGAATGTGTTGCCTAGGGAGGTGGTGGAATCTCCATCCCTAGAGTTTTTTAAGTCCTGACTTGACAAAGTCCTGGCTGGGATGACTTAGTTGGGGTTGATCCTGCTTGAAGCAGGGGGCTGGACTCAACGACCTCTTAAGGTCCCTTCCAGCCCTATGATTCTATGACAAGCCAACTGGGAATTGCAATATATTTGGCTAAATTATAACTCCTTTCCTGGAGGACTGTTTCTTCCAATCTCTTTAGAAACATTTTTATATTCTTTTCTACACTTACTTCTCTTGCACCCCTATGAACTTCTAGGATTAGTTTCTAATGCTTAGCACCTGTCTAGTTGAGGCCCTTTTGAATTCATGCTCCTTAATGTCAGTGAAGTCACGACACTTTACACCAGCTGAGGGCCTGTTCCATTATCCTTCAATTCTTCCACTGGGAACTGATTTTAGAGCTATGGTGCTGTAGCCCAGTAAGCCACTTGTCAGAGCACGCTTTCTCAGCCTGCTGAATGACACTGGGCTGCTCACCTGTCATGAGAAAACCTTAGCTGTTGCGTTTGTTGCTCATGAGCATTAATCAGCAGTTTTTTCAGTAGTTCACACTGCTGGGTCAGATGCAAATCGCGTATTTCTTGCTCTTCAGCGCTGTGGGTGTTGATCATCTCTGACCACTCTTTAGTGTGCTGAGCTACAATTTCTTTTACCTGCAGAGAAAGGATAGTGACTATTTTGTCAGTACTTCTCAGGGTCGTAGCATAAGATCAATCGTTAACAACAGCGGAGGTAATTTTGAGATAATTACAGTAACCCAACAAAACTAAGTTGCAAGAACTAAATTACATAAACCAAACTGCTCCATGCTGACATGAAGCCACGCAGGAAACTACAGGGTATTATAAACACTAGATATTAAATACACAGGAAAACGGCCCCTCTCTACTAGGTATCTCTGTTACCTCGCTGCTCTAGGTGAAATGACTGAATTAATGCCTTCAATTGTACTACAATTCTTTTTAACCCCCCTGTAATGTAGGCTTCATTATATACAACTGCTGAACATTCTTGGCTGCCATAAAAATATAAAATTAAAGAAGTCAGATATGGAAAATACCTAGTAGGAGGAATTTCTCTATGGGATAAAACCCAGGCTCTGATTTTTGTGGAGAGAATCTTATTCATGTAGTCAGTTTTTAAGAGAAATCCTATATTTAATACACCCTGCATCTGCAGATAAGTTACATAGCTGTGTCTTATGCTCATTAACTCAGCAGGGAGTCTGAGAAGCACTCTTTTCTTGCCAGCTCCCAAGACTCACAAGAATAATAAGATTAAAGTTTTGGCAAGTTCTCAAGAGAGAATGTGAAGAGGTCTAAACCCTCAGAATTCTTATTATAAGAGTATATTGCACTCAATGTTTTAGAAAAGTAACTAATAGAAAGATATACCTTATTGTCACTTCATAATTAGTGAAGCAATTTTGACAAGCTACCCGATTTCTTCATAAATGCACACAAAGACAGCACCTCACCAGAAACGCATTCTGTTTAAAGTGCTACTATCAAAACTAGTTGCCTTTGGGCATTGTTATAAGGAAGCTAATCTAGATGCTTCAAATCAAAACTGCCATCACAGAGCTCCCAAGTGACTCCTTAATGCCAACCCCTAAGAGGTACTTCCTCCCATATATTGGAGGGGTAGCCGAGTTAGTCTGGATCTGTAATAGCAATGAAGGGTCCTGTGGCACCTTATAGACTAACAGAAAAGCTCTGAGCATGAGCTTTCGTGAGCACAGATTCACTTCATCAGATGCTGGTCTTGGAAATCTGCAGGGCCTGGTATAAATAAGCCAGAGCAAGGGTGGGGATAACAAGGTTAGCTCAGTCAGCAAGGGTGAGGCTTACTACCAGCAGTTGATCTGGAGGTGTGAACACCAAGGGAGGGGAAGCTGCTTTTGTATTTAGCCAGCCATTCGCAGTCTGTGTTTAAGCCTGAGCTGAGGGCGTCGAATTTGCAGATGAATTGTAGCTCAGAAATTTCTCTTTGGAGTCTGGTCCTGAAATTTCTTTGCTGTAGGATAGCTACTTTTAAGCTCTTTCAGTGGACTGAGAGCAAAATAACCAAGTGAGAGAGACCTGCTAGGAATTAGAGCATCTCTGAAGGCAACTGGTACCCAGACTCTCTGCCAAAGGTACAAAAAGAAGAAGAATAGGTTACATGTTAAGAACTACAGTCCTAGCTGATAATTAAGAGTTCACTTCTTTTTCCAAGCTAGAAAATACTCTGATCTATTTAAAAGTTAGATATTTAGTTCTAAATAAATACGTCCCATTTGAAAATGTATATGGTTTGGGGCAGGGAAAGCAGATGGAGAGCTGCATGGAGTTTAGCTTTCTCGAGATGGCGGGAACACAAAAGCCTTTAAGAGATAGGAATTTAAGTAAGCTAATACAGTGAGTATATCAGATGGGTAGCCTTGTTAGTCTGTATCTTTGAGAACAACAGGAAGTCCTGTGGCACCTTATAGGCTAACAGATATTTTGGAGCATAAGCTTTCATGGGCAAAGACCCACTTTGTCAGATGCATGGGGGGTTGGGCGGGGGGGAGGTTCCATGAGAGCTCCCATTCAACAGGTACTTAAGCATGAGCATATCTCAAAGCATGGGAATAACCTCCCAGACTTCAATGGGACTATTCACATGGTTAATGTTATGGCAGTGCTTTATAACCTTACTAATTTGACACCTAGATGTAGTGGAGTCAACTTATGGGAAACAGCCTGTGGGAGAAACACCTTTAATGACAGGCTCCCGGAGATACTGACCTCTAAACCAGACTATACTGGGTATTAGATTTATCAGGGAGCTGGAGAGATCAATTGAAATGCCCAGTAAACATTTATGCTTTCTGGATGGGATTTTCAGAACAGCTGAGTGTTGGTCTATCATTGCTCACATGGCAACCAAAGGGATTTCTACTGCTGACTTCAATGGGAGCGGAGTTGGGCCAACACTGGGGTCTTTGGAAAATTCTACCCTTCATGTTTTTACATCCACACGCAAGAAGAGATCAGCCCCACCTAAGGTTCTCTGTAGACGAAGACACAACAAGGCCTAAGTTAGCTCAGAGCTTAGTGACGGAGAAAGAAATATGAGTGAGTGAAAACACGTCAGAAACAGGTGCATATGCTCAGAAAAGTTGACGGCCATCATGTTAGAATGTTTATAAAATCAGCACTCTGAGAAGACACAGAAAGTAGGGGAGAAGGAATAATGTTTCTCCATGCAGGCAACTGTAGTTATAATAGCTTTCCCAAAGGGGAAGAGCTGGCTGGGTGGTGCGCCCTTTCAAAAGTTGGTACAAACTTAGAAGCAATTGTGGTGGAGCTGGTGTGAATTTCTCCTTCTTCCTTGCAGCAGTGTGAATCCCCCACATGCTACCCAGGACAAGGCCTCAAAGGCACAACTGAAGACATTTAAGAGCAGGTTAGACAAACACCTCTCAGGGACAGTCTAGGTGGTGGCTGGTCTTGCCAGGAGTGCAAGGGACTGGATTTGATGACATTTTGAGATCCCTTCCAGTTCTAGTAGTCTGTGATTCTATGAATCTGCATGTAAAAGGCCTGTTTCCCATTTATGCTAAAGCCATGTTACATAGCTTTGGTAGCATAAACAGGCGTTAGAGAGGACATAAATACAATTTGCTCCCATATTCAGGTTCCTTCCCACTGTCAGAGCATTTTAAAATAGTGCTAGTGTAAGATAGAATCAGGCCCAAGATGTCCTGCTCAGAAGTATCTTGAGACACCAACTGATTAAAATGCAAACACTGGAGATCCTGGTGAAAATAAGTGCTGGGTGACTTAGAGACAAAGAGCCTAAAGGGGGCAAAATAATTACAGAGAAGCTATGACTTCTAGCCTCTCTGGAAAGGAACGTAAGAAATGATCTGATAGATGTTTCTGAATAGTGGCTACATATGTTACATAGGAATACCAAGGGTGAAATGCTGTCAATTGGGCAGATATCCTAACACCAATGAAGACGCCAACAACAAAGCGTAGGCAACTAAGCAAGATTATTATTCAAGTGCTTGATCCGAGGACAAAAGGATAAACATTTTTAAAATCAACTAATGCTCATGGAGAGGTGCACTACAGAGAATTGAAAATATTAATTTCCTAGACCTCAAAATGAGCAAGCAGCCTAAAAGATACGTATTTCTCCTAGTAAAACAAGACTTTCTGAAATCATCTCTGTCACTGAATATCCTGCAAATCTGAAAGGCTGATTTCAAGCAAAGCAAAATATGTCCTGGGACGAAGAGAACTCTGCCAGGAAGAGGACAGCATGAGAAGTTTTGCAAGTCTGCCTTTCCTCTGCTTCCATGTCTGTCTAGAGAGACCAAAATTTTGATGTAGAACTCTCAGTAACACTGCATATTCAAGATGTTTGCTTAGGAACTAAAATACTGTTGGAATAAACATTGAGATATTTCTTTCTCCTTTCCCTGGTCTCCTTTTCTTGCTGAAAACTAGGAACCTAGTTTTCTAAGAAAGGACTGTATCTTGCATCAACGAAGATAACTGTATGTCAAGTCTGTATTCGTGCACTCAAAACAAAATGAGGATTTCATGCTAAATGTGAACTGGTTCTGTATCCACAATGTTTTGCAGCAAGTCTCTATAGCCCATTCTCGCTGCCAGTGCTCAAGGGCCCAGGGGCCTAGTATCTAGTTTCATTTATATGTTGTGGATGATGCAGATGTGACACATGCTGGCTTAATCCTACAGGTTCACTAATCCTATGAACTCACTTGACCTTAAAATCAATAGGCCAAATTGTAGCAGGTATATGAACAGCTGATGAGTATCTACCATTCCCATTGAATATTCCTTCCACTTGGGGATTGTAGGAACTCAGCATCTCTCAGAATTTTCCCCACCATCATTTCTACCTGCATTGCTGTACCCTGTTGAGGGTAGAAGAAATCTACATTTCTGTTTGGTGTGGAGGAAACCACCCAGAGGGATCCTAGCAAAAGCCAACATCAAAGGTATTCTGGAGGATCAGGAAAGCCAGAAAGACTGGAAGTTTCAAAGGGGGGGTCTCAGGACCCTTTGAGACTCCAACCTAAAGCTAGATATGGAGAAGAGAGCAAGCCATCCATCCCTGTGGGGAGGCGTTATGCATTTGATGGATCTGCTTGAAAGCATATCTCTTAATATGCAAATCAGTTTGTGAGAAGGAAAAAAAAAAGAGTCAGGCCAGGTCTACACTAGGCCGAAAAGAGGATTTAAGATATGCAATTGCAGCTACGATAATTGCATACCAGGAATGAAAGTATCCTATCACGACATCCACACAGAGGTAGGCCGATGGAAGAAATGCTCCCATCAACCTCCCTGACTCCTCATGACAATGAGGAATGCCAGGACTGACTGTAGACCCCTTAAGATTCAGTTTAGCATGTCCCCATTAAGTATGCTCAATCGAACCCCAGAAGGTCGACCCTGAAGGAGTCGATCTTTCAGTAAGTGTAGACCTGCCCTCAGATTCACTGGACGTAGAAGGTTAGTAAACCTGTAAATGTCCATGTATGTTAGAACCCAGTTTGGACAGCTGAGGTCAGCTCAAATATTTTCTACTGTGTAAAAAACTTTCATATCTCTTACACTTAACTTTGTATTTAAATTTACTGCCTAGCTGGCAATGCTCTCTCTAGAGCTCAGCTACCCACATTGATTTTTATAACTAGATTTTAGTTGGTGCTTTTCTTTCTTATCAATCTGCCAGCATTGTCTTTTTTTAAATTTAAGACAAATTCAGACATTTTCTTTTGTGGCTGCGTTGTTACGATTGTTATTTTGGGATAGAGGCCCTCCTGCCCCTAGCTCAACTTCACATCTTCACTGCAGCAACTCCAAACTGTGGGCCTGATTCTGAGCTGTGGTACTCAGGAGATGCAACCAGAAGGGAGGAGGCGGGGCAGAGTTTAAGCTGTCTTTGCATCTCCCAGACCATGGGCTCTGTTGCATACAACTTAGAGCACCCCAAGTAGTTTCCTACAGCTGCTTAAAGAGCACTCTACTGGCCTATGACACAGGAGCAGAGTACAGTAAACTCTGTTGTAATCGGTATTCAAACAAACAACCTCCTCAATTAACCGGCATTCCATCCCATGTGTGTGCAGCAGGCAGCTTCTCCGTGCTCCTGTCCAGTGCCCTCCGCCCAGAGCAGCTCCCTACATGACGTGGCCATGTGTGAGTCACCCAAAGTGGCTCCGCTCCCCTCCCCACCCCACCCAGAGTGGCTTCTGCCACAGCGATGCACAAGCTTCCCAGAGCAGCACGTGGCTGCCCACACTGTGTGGCACCCTGACCAGAGCATATTGGAACCTCCCGCATACCCGGCATATTGGAATATCTGGCAACCTCCCGGTCCCAGGGCTACTGGGTATGGGAAGAGTTTACTGTATACTCTAATCATGCTTCTTCCAAACTGCAAATTTCCCCATCCTATTGAATCTGCCTCCACCTGCCTAGCAACAGTAAAGAGGAGCACATACCACTTTGCCACCAGCCCTGTGTCTCTGGGCAAGGCCCTTCATGCACAGGGTATTACCCTTTTTCATCAAACAGGCTACAGAAGGTGAGAAAACTGCAATTTATTTGTCCTGGTTACATGAATGTATGACACTAGCTTGTCTTAGTCTGCTTAATGGGGCAGCTTGGTTACCTCTCCCCATGTGTGAGGTTTGATTACTCTGCCCATTTCTAAGACTTCACATGTATTAGGTAAAAATCCCCCCTTGTTTTCAATCTCCTCCATTCTAATCTCTCTAGGTCACTTTGCAGCTGGTTCAATCCTACAGTGTATTTGCTGGTCCTTTAACTTTGATGACAACTGCAAACCTAACATCAGCTCAACAGCAACAGAGAAAACTTTGAAAAAACAGTGCAGGAGAAAGCTGAACAAGGTGCTGAATGAGGATTAGTTAAAAAAAAAAGTGGCTGGGAAGTCTTTGGAAATATTAGCTAAGTTCTGGACTGCAACTTGCATGAAGTCTGACAACGTTTTAACCCTACATGGGAGAAGCTCTGTGCAACTCTTGAAAGTGGTCCATGACCATAGCTTGACAACAACTGATTTAAAGCCAACTGGGACTGGATCTTGGATGTTGTTGTTTGAGGACAGGCATCTTGGAGACAGTAACTGACTGACCTCAGGAGAGGAGGAGTAAGAAGTAACAAAATAATATGCCAGATGGAACAGGGGTGGGATCAGGAGAGGGCTCCAGAAGGCACAGAGATCAGAAAGGGTGTTGGGCAAGGTGACATTGACATAAAATGAACAGAAGGCTAATTCCTTTTAGAAACATTTTTGGTAACAAAATGCACCTCTAAATTTCATATAGCACATTTTCCCCGTTGTCTGCAGAATTGAAATTACTACAAAATGACCAAACATTTTTGTTTCACAATGCTAGGAATTTGGCAATCTCTCCAAAAATTGTTAAATGTCAGGACATGGATTTTGCTGATTTTAAATTAAAAAAAAAACAAACAAACAACAAAAAACCCTCAGAGCTTTTAGAAAGACTTACTCCCATGCTTTTCTGCACATCATTACTGCTGAAAATCATTCACATGCTTTCACAAAAATAAACGACCATTTGGGTCTCCACAGAACTCAAATGTTGCATATGTTAATAGGAGGGGCATGTTTTCTTACCTTAGATTTGTGATCAGATGTTAATGCCTGAATTTTAATTTCAGTTTCTTTCTTCATTTCAAGACAATTACTTCCTCTAAAAAAGCAAAATGGCAAATGTGTGCCACAAGTTAAAAGCTCTTCCCATCCAGTCAGCTCATACTAAGGAATAGGTTAGTCAATGATGAAGCACTGTAGTGTATGGAATGCAGTTTATCTATTTTAGCAATTTATTCAGCCCGTACAAACATTATTAGCTTCACACTCACTCAGTTCAAACACACTTCACCTGTCATTCTAAGGTGGACCCGCAATTATTCAATTGCTAAGGATATGTCAGCAAATCCATTTATGGTGCTTTAGTAACAGAGAGGGAGCCGTGCTAGTCTATATACTATCAAAACAGAAAAGCAGTCAAGTAGCACTTTAAAGACTAGCAAAATAATGTATTAGGTGGTGAGCTTTTGTGGGACAGACCCACTTCTTCAGACCATAGCCAGACCAGCACAGACTCAATATTTAAGGCATAGAGAACTAAAAACAGTAATCAAAGTTGACAAATCAGAAAAAAATTATCAAGGTGAGCAAATCAGAGAGCAGAGGGGCCGGGGAGGGTGGGTCAAGATTAGATTCAGCCAAGTATGCCAAAGAGCCCCTATAATGTCCCAGAAAATTTGCCTTCTGGTTCAAACTATGTGTTAATGTGTTGAAACTGAATATGAAAGAGTTCAGCAGCTTCTCTTTCTAAAGCAGACTGATTTATGGTGCTGGTTTCTTTTTCAGCCAGTAAGCCTGCAAACAGATTCACTGCCTTGGCACGATTTTTTTTTTTTTTTTTAATTTTAAACTTGGTTTTGGTTCCCTTTTAGTTTGGGGCCTAAGAAAAGCATCTTGATGGGTCGTTTTCACTGTGATTTGTGTGTCTTTAAAAGAAAAAAAGCTCACTGTCAAGCACAGCAATCTAAAGTGAGTGCCCCACTGCAGCAAAGCTGAAAGGACCGCAAAGACTGGTCTTCAATGCCCATGGTCCTTGAAGGAGGATCTGCACAGGCCGATATGGAGTGGGCGGCACAGAAGTCATTACAGTCAGCTGCCTGGATCTGAACTTTGTATGCATCCAACAGCAGCAAATCATTACACCAACTCTGACCCTGCAACCAAATGCACAAAGCAGAACCTTGGCCCCCATGCGAGTCCATTTATCTTTTACGGGGTTCTTGAGGGGGTGCAAGGATCCTCTGGTACTGCAGGACTACAACCAGAGGGGCACCACAGAAGAGTTCCCTCTAAGTTTGTTCCATTCATGGGTGGAATAAATTTTATTATGTACACCAACGCATATGGAGATGTGCATCACCAACAGAAACACAAGCTGCCAGCTGTGGGCGCTCTGCTCCTGAGCTAGGCAGCTACCCAGGCACTCAGCTTACAGGGAACACTGCATGACAGGCTGGCAGACCACTTGTCAAGGGGTTGTGCTGCCACCCAATAACTTGCCTTGGAGGTGGATAGGAAAGTAAGGAAAATTCCACTTTCCTGCAACACAGTTTCCTTTGCAAATCTCAGTTACTTGGACTTTGTGCTGGGAGAGGTGGGAGCCTACAATGCAGGATCAAACAGCCAATGACTGCAGTAAGAAAGGTTTCCCTGACAGATATCTATCCAGCCTGCCCCTTGACAGCTATTGCCATGAAGAACACTTGAGGCCCAAACAAGGGCTGAACTCAACTCCTCATTTACAAAGCCAGTGCTCTAATCACTGGTCTATTCCCCACCTTAACTTTTCAATGGAAGTCTTGTAAGTCAGTAAATTCTCAAGTCAGCCTTAAAACCCTGACCTGTCATGCCCTTCCTTGCAGCAAAAGCTTCTTAGCCCATTCAAACTTGCTGGCCTTTTTGCTTTGGTTTAGAACAGATCTGTATTTCTAATGGAATACATTTCCATTCACTTTTTCTGCAGCCCCCTTTTAAAACAAAACAAAAACAAAAAACTCTCTTCAGATCCTTAGCTGGTATAAATCACCATGGCCACATCTACACTAGCAAGTTCTTTCACAAAAGCAGATCACACACAAAATGCGCTCTTTTGATCTGAAATCGGAAGGACACAGCACGCTTTCTGGCAGCCCTCTTCCTCTCCCAGATGAGGGAAAGAGCCGTTTTCCGGAAGATTCTTTCAGAAAAAAACATGTAGATGCTCCAGGGGCCCTTTTTTAAAAACAACAGTCCTCATGGAGCTGGATTTTTCAATCCTTGGCCTCTTCTTTCAACAGCGTAAGGGCTGTGTGGCTGCAGTCTATCAAAAGAACAGATCAATCTTTCGATTCTGTGTTTTGTGTGGATGTGCTCTTTCGAAATAAGTTTTTCTGGAAGAGGTCTTTTGGAAGACCTTCTTTTGAAAGGGTGCTGTAGTGTAGATATGGCCCATGAGTCCAATGCTGTTGAATGGAATGGCACTAATTTGTAGCAGCTGAAGATTTGCCCCAATTAGATGGTTTATTGCTCGGCTGAAATAAAATAAAATTAACCACAGTCCTTCAAATGGAGGTTGATTAATATTTATTCCAGGTTTAAAGTCTATTTTAATATCAAAGGGCTGACAACTTATGGGAATTAGCAGAAAGCTTTATCCTCAAATGTTCCTAGCAAAGTCTGTGTTGAAAATACAAGGAGTATGATGTGCCTTGTGTTTCCTACAGGTCACCATGAGAATTAATCACTGAGTTGCTTGTCACACCAAGGAAGGTTTTGTGGAGATTTCTGCCATATGTTTGTTACTCTGGAAAGATATTCAGAGCTATGGGGTAGTTACATCAGACTACATCTGAATCCATATATTTGACTACGGTGGAGTTACTTCTGTTTTATAGCAGTATAAAATGAGTTCAGGATGTAGCCACAATATAGCTAAAAACTTCTGTGGTCTGTGAAGATCACCTCCATTCAGCAGGGCTGACAGGCAGTCACTGGGGGCTCAAGGGCAAGGGCTATGTTAGGGGCCCGACATCACGCCCCAGAAGGGTCAGAGCCAAGAGCAGTCACCCCTTAGCACTGCCCCGAGCACAGCTCCGTCCACTTCACCCTAGCCCTTGGAGGCCGCATGGAGTGGTGGAGTGACCCTCTCATGGTGTTTCAAAGGGGCCCAGCTCCCAGATGCTGCCACTGCTGCCTCAGCAACAGTGGTGGCCAGGGACTCCAGGCCCATTTGAAATGCCAGGCCCCCATTCATTTGTCAGTGGGCCTATTTCCAGTCAGGAGAAGTAAACATATTTATTTAAAAACTGATTGCTCTGTGAAATTCCCAAAAGCCCAATAGTCAGTACCAACTTGTTCATCCTTTTCTAAAGAAACGTTTCACTTCTGCACTGTCAAACTACGTGCAGGCTTTAGGCTATAGAGTCCCACGTGCAAACAAAGATCTTAGCCACAGTCCCACCACCTCACACCCACCCACCCACATAGTCTGGATCCTCGAGATCCCTGGGAATCCGAGACTGTCCTTGTGTCCCCCTCCATCACACTTCGGATGTGGAACATGAGCACAGACGTTCCCCTGCGCCGCTGTGAGGTTTATGAGCATGTATGGCATTTGTCATGCATATCTGAACCACTTGCTCAAAGTGCCCAGGGAACTAAATCCTGTCCATCTGTCAGTGAATTAAGCTGTAATTTTTTTTCCTCTGAAAATTATGCAGCTGACAGACCTTTCATGCCATGTGGGAGATATTTTAACCCCACCCCGCCCAGCATGTATGCATCACAAAGCCATAATGGAGATCATTTTTAGCTGTTTGTTGAAGTATGCACCAAATTCAAATCTAATTTCTTTAAATCTTTTGAATTTTATTTTAAATCACTATATGGTTTGTGCAAGTTGCCTGACTGACAGCAATGAGAACCAAGTACATTTTTCAGCCAACACGGGGGTCCATATTTGCCACAGCACAGAAGTGCATCCCTCGCACGCTAAAGTTCTATTGGACACACTTATATTCAAGGACCTGCTCAAATGTACTGTAAAATGCAGATGGATTAAGCGTGTGTTGAAAACTCGGCTGAAGTCTGGGCTCTCAGCAGCACAAACAGGGACAGAGTAAGCTTCACATGCACTATTCCCTCAAACAACATGGGAAGGAATAGGGTAACCCAGTGTCTATGTATCTACAGTACATTGGTCTGTCTTAAAACTGGTAAGCATGTGCACAGATACAACAGCTCATACAGTAAGTACATCTATCCACTGGGAATTAGAGACCAATTCTTTTCAACTTGGAGCTTTCGGTTAAGCTGTTGGTAAGTAAATGGTTCTGTGTCCCAATCACGAACTCAATGACCATTTGCTCCTTTATTTGCACTCTCAGTTGTGATTTATTTTTACTTTTCGTCTTTTAGTTTTCCAAAGTATGGACCAAAACTACCAGAAATCTTCAGGAGCTCCAGACAGCACAGAAGTGTTCTGAATACCAGGGGAGCTTGCTGTAATCTAAGAGTATGTCTGCAGTATGCATCTTTTGGCAAAAAAGGTTGTTTCGACCCAGCCCTGTTGCTAAAAGTTGGTGCATGGGCTAATTGTTTGCACTTTGCCTGACAAAACACTTCTAGCTCCTGAATGCTGCTTTCGCTTTCTCGGCAGGAGAGTGCTCCTGCCCACAAAGGAGCATGTCCCCTTGGCACGCCAAATTTTTGCGGTTCAGGGTTAGGGGTTTAAGCACCGGTAAACAACAAGAGTTTATGTCTACACTTGTGGTTGATTGACCAATCTAATTTGGACACAGGCAGCAACACCAGTGAGGTGAAACTGGGAATTATCTTCCTAGGCATCCGTTCTTAGGTCATTATAAGAGGTATTAGACAAATGTTTTCACTGATGGTGAATGCAGTGGACAGTTATTACAGGTTGAACCTCTCTAACCCAGCGTCCTCAGGAACTGACTGGCATCAGATGAGAGAATTTGCTGGATCACAGGAAGTCAATATTGTCTAGCAGCATTACCAATGCTTCCACTGCTTACTGGACTCTTAAAAGGGGTAAATTAAAGCTAAATAACAGAACAGACCACTGAGAGCCAGGACTGGTGGCTGGAAATGAACTTTATGGGACAACTTGAAACTTGGCAACACCCATGATAAGTGGTCATTCAGCTAACTAAAATAGTGCCAGATTCTGGATGTTGCCAGATGAGAGCATTCCGGATTAGAGAGGTTCAACCTGTACCACGTTTAAATCTGATCTCTGCCCTGGTTAATTTATTGTTTTGTATTGAGGTAGACAAGGAGGAAGAGTGATGTCTTCTCAGACCAGGGTTAATGCTGATTCATAAATCTGTCTCAAGGTTCTCAAAATGCAGAGCATCTGTAATGCTTTCTCCCTGGAAGGCAGATGCAATATAACTCCCATGGTGCTCTGTTTGTTGTCCGTGTTCCAAGGAGTGAAATCTCAACCCCCTTAATTACAATCCCAGTTCACAGATGTCATCTCTTTATCCACATGCTGGAGTTTGGTCAACCGAAATGAGTTTTGCCTCTTTCTCCTTGTAATCAGAGTGTAGCTAATACTTCAGTGCTCTGTTTGCAATCTTAGGATTGTTTGTGGACATGCTGCTCAGCTTAATAAATGTTTGGGCCCCAATTATGGTTGTTGTTTGTTAGAGTCTAAACAGATCAATGTACACCGTGGGAGAATTTATGCAACCTTTCCATAACTTATTGTGGAGAATTTGTGTTACCTCTTTTGCTTCAGAGACTGCTGCTTCTCATAACAGCTTAATTTAATATAATTTTGGGCACACATATATTTTACAAATATTGTTCATCCAAATAATACACAAAACTCAGTAAATAATTTATGGAGGAGCCCATCATCAAAAAGGCACCTGAGTTCAATACATCCAATTATTCTGTTGGAGGCTGGACCAACAGCCCAGCTGCACAGGATCTAGCAACAAACCAATATTAATTGTTTCATATTATTGTATTAAATTGGCTGGGAGGTGCAGAGTGAAATCATTCCAGGATCAGAGAAATATTTTTACCAGATCAAACAATACAAGCAATGAATGCTAACTGCTAATACTGTTCTACTAAGAAAATTCATTCCTGCTTTTCAGGGGTCACAGGCGAAATGTAAGACTAACAGTGGAATATTTTTATTTAATGAAAAAGGGAGAGCGGGGTTTAGAGGTTAGCAGCTGGAAGGAAAAAGAGAAACATCTTCAAGACAAAGAACTAGCAACCAGCGAAAAGCAGGAACCGGAACTAATAGAAAATGGTAGGTTCTGCCTATTAGGACTGCAAGGGCACATTTTTATGTATTGTGACAAAGATACTCCACTAATCTCAGGACCAATTAAGAAGCAAAGCATAGATGATGGGTCAGAGCCTAAACTAGCACAAACTGAAGTAACTTCACTGCCATAATAGAAACCTCTTTATACCAGCTGAGAATCTAAAAGAACATTTAGAATTCCTGTATTGAGAGGAAACCTTTTCTAGAGGGTGGCAAAACAGAACCTATTACTTGGTTCGATCTTCCTTCTACAGGTTGAATGCCTCTAATCTGGCAGTCTTGGGACCTGACTGGTGCTGGACAAGCATATTTGCTGGATTAGGGGAGGTGAATATTGTCTAGCAACATTACCAACACTTCCACTGCTTACCGGGCTCTTAGAAGACATTTAGGGGTAAAATAAAACTAAGTAACAGCACAGAATACTGAGAGCCAGAACCGGTGGCTGAAAACAGACTTTAAGGGTCCACAGGAAATTTGGCCACCCCTATGATACGTCGTCTGGCTAACTAAAATCATGCCGGATTACAGATGTTGCCAGATGAGAGTGTGTCGGATTAGAGAGGTTCAACCTGTACAAAGTTCAAGATAAAGATGCCGATATTTCCAAGACCAAATTGCGTTCAATGTCACTAAAGTTCTGGAATTACTCTCAATGAAACCATCGGGAGACTGGACAAGTCCATGGAGAGTGATGATCTGACATGATTAACTTGTCTGAATGTACATGTGGAGAAAATAGAGGCCTCCAATAAGGCAAAGCAAGTACAATGCTTCGGGCCCAATCCTTACATTTCCATGCAGGTTGTAATGGCTGATGAGGGTAGCATCAGGCTGATGTAAGTTCCATATAAAATTACTTTCCTAGTAATGTTTTGTTCCAGATAGCAGAAGCGTTAAAAATCTGTTTTGACTCCTATAAAAACATTTTTAGAGAGTATCTTACCCCTTCTTCTTGATTGCCTTCTCTAACATCTTCTCATAAGATAACTTCTCTTTATCATATTGTGCCACGATTTTGTCAACCTGTGTGCAGTGAAGCTTCTGCATAGCGCTGTGCTCCTGAAAAACAACAGGACCTTACAATTAGTCTGCTGGACTTTTAATGTTTCCTTTTATTATATGGATGTATGGACAGATATGTCTGGAGCTGTATTTAATCCACTTTAGCTGTCTGTTAACAAGAGGTCCAGACATCTCTCCAGTACATATATAGCTTTTCTCTTTGAGATACATCAGGAAAATCTAATCAACAGTCCTACAGCACATTAAAGACTAATAATTTTATTTATTAGGTAATGAGCTTTTGTGGGTAAGAGTCACTTCATCAGAAAATCTGTTGTTGCAGTACTTGTAATCAGTGCTAGTATCCTGAGAACATGGCACACAGCTACCATAAACCAAAGGAATGTATGGAAAAAAATGCAAACTGGTAACATCTACACAACTTTTATGTAATAAATGATCATTTAAATGCATTGCAGTAATATGATTTATGACCTCAGATTAGATAGCATATAAAGATTCTGGAACTTTGGGAACCACAAAAAGAAAATAGCAGCCATCTCCCTAAATATCCCAGGCTGAACAGTGCACCAGATCTTCAGCTGATGTGAATTATGTAGCACAACCAATGTCAATAAAAATTTATACTGGCCGAGGATCTGGCCCATAAACCAGATGATACTGGATATGTTGCATTAGCGAAGGTTCATGGCATGGAAACTAGTTCCCTAGTTCAAGTTATTCTCAGCTATGTAATACAGCTACCAAACATATATTTAGTTAACTGCCATAGAATATTTGTGTTTTTCTTTTTGGTTTTCTCCAGGCACAAGCTACTCATGAAGGGGGTAGGGGATGGCCAGATTCTGGTCTATATCACATCAGTGTAATTCCACTGCTTCCAATGAAAGTACACTTGATTTACACTAATGTAAAAGGGGAAATAATTTTCCCCGTGGGAACAGAATGTTAAATTATGTACACACGTTACATACACAGATCCACCTTGTTATAAAAACCACTTTCTTTCAGAAGCAATGCTCCTCACTTAACACCACTGGGTCCTGGCTCCGAGCTGGACTGAAACTGATAAGCAATTTGAATCACGCTTCCTTATGAAACATACTCATTATTCTTCAAACATCTGGCTGTCAGTGATGGTATTAAAGTACTGAGAATACACAGCAACTGGAAATTTTGTTGATTTAATTATTTTAACAACATACTATGGCCGTAGATTTCATCAGGTCTTGACAGAAAGGAGCTATATTAACAGTTATGGTTGTGTTTACTGTGGGAAATGTAAACAGGCCACATTAAAGAATTATCTAATTCAGTTCTGCCTTCATTTGGTTTCACTACACATTCTGAATTTACCCCTGCGGCTGTATCCAGGGATGAGAAAAGGTAGGGTGGGGGAAAGGGGGGACATAAAGTTTCATAAGGGTGTGTGTGCGGCACAAATCAGCTGCTGCATCTCAGGCTCATCCATCTCATTGAAAATGCTGAAATCTGTTACTGTTTTTATTTCTGTGTATTCACATTTATATACCGATTAATAAAGTTTTTACATTCTACAGACTTATTTTCTTACACATGTCAAAAGGGGGTTCTCCCATGTGAACATGAGCGGGTGGGGTGTGGGGCTGCTCATTGCAGGGATGAAAAGTGGGGCCCCATGTGTTACGTTTGCTCACCCCTGCATCCCACAGGATTTATCACTACTATTCAGAGATATCACAGCAACTGACTTATCTGCCTAGTTCCTTTTAAAAACACTAATGAAAGAATTTCACATCCACATTAACAAATGCTAGAATGCTTTTAACAGTGAGCATTAGACTGTAAACCTGCATTCCAGCATCTGTTATCCAGTCCTCTGGGCAATCACATATACAGCTCCTGCAATTTCTGTTCAGAAGGAGGCATTGAGTTCTCTGTTCCATAGAGGATCAAATGGAACAAAATGCACTCTATCAACATCAGAAATATGTCAGCTTCGTCAGGGAATAAACATGCTGATTAGCAATCTAAGAGAGATGGCAGAAAAGGATGAAGCAGTCCTGATGGCACTCGTGTGCCAATTGTGAATTGTTGGACATATTTAATTACTAAAGCTATGTACTCTTCCCCAGATAAACAAAACAGTACAACTCTTGATATAAAAATGAACCATAATTAGCTGAAATTATATATGATCTGTACACCTAACTGGCACTTTTGCATAAACTGGAAAAGGAAGACAGTGCTGGAATCCTGCTTTATTTAGGGATCATAAAAATTTCCCTATCATAAATTAATTGAAATTCTTTCTGAATACTCCTGTAGGATATTCTATTTCCTGAAATGCTGCATTCAATAGAAAGCGGTTTCAGATAGATAGCCAACGGGGCTGCACTTTCTTTGTGGAGACATACGCATCACAAAGTGTTTCATAAAACCACCACTTAGTTTGAAGGCACAGAAATTCATGCAGTTAAAAAGGAAGAAATGATCAAGTGGTGTCTACTGGGAAACTGTAAGGTCTGTCTTTACCACCCCAGGATTTGGGTGACGCTGAGCTAGCAGACCGGAAACAGAAGAAAAGTGTTGGAGAGAAGCAGGACGACGCTGGAGAGGAGTGAAGACAGGTTGATGGATGGGGGACAACGCTGGCTGCTTTAACAGTTCATGTGGGGCTGGCTGTTCTTAAGGGTAGCATCACAGCTCTCAACTGTTTATTAGAGCATTTAAAGCCCTTTGAGCAAGCTCCATTCTTCTTAATTTTCTCCTGCGATGCATTTGTGCACACACTCTCCTCCTCCTGCACTTCACCCTTGTATCCTTCTCCTTCATCTGCCACCCCTGGCTATCTTCTGAGTTTCCTTCAGCTGCTGCAGCAAGCTGAGAATTAACTATTCATTGCTCTTCTCATTGTCTTCTTTCTTTAAAAGGTTGTTCACGAACTCTCAAGTTTTGCCCTCCTGACTCCCCTGTCCAAAATCCCATGACATAAAGGAGCTTTAAGCAACTAAAACAACAAACAACAACAACTACTTAGCCCACGTGCACAAGTTCATCTGTGATCTGTGGATGTTTGCGGGGGGAATGAGGGAACAAAAAAATAAAGTGGGTAGGTCGAAAAATGTTCCAATGTATCTATCCGACTCAGGCCACTGCCTCTAGGCCTGGTGTTTCAAAGGGGCCTGCGGGGCTGGCTGCGCATGGCTTTGAGGGAGCGTGGGGAGAAAGGTAGCCCAGTGTCGCAGTCCGGGCTGTGCTGACAGCCAACTGTCCTAAACCCTGCCCATGGGCCCCACCCCTCCTGGGGTGCAGAGCATGCCCCCTCCCACCTTGTCCCAAGGCCCACAGCACCTCTTGGCACTGCTGGTCCAGCTTTGCTACTGTTGGACATAACTTACTGGCAGCCATTGTTTGAAATGTTCTTGAGTTTTCTGAATTGCTGTATGAAATGACCACACTTGATTTTAAGTAACATTATTTCACCCAAGCCCCACTGCTCTGTTGCTAAGTCCACTGCAGGGTGAGCCCCTAGTTAAGTGCTCTTTTCAATATCCAGTTCCTGTGTTAACTTCAATTTCTGGCACTTAGCACAAAAATATGCATTGTACTTGTTAAGGCTCATGAGGAGAGCTGAGCTCTGAAAGAGCCTATTTGTGAATACACATTTCTGAGCCGGAAGTCACTTTCCCATATTGGGAATGTAAAAAACTTGATACTTGATACACATGGAAAAATAGTCCTGCTTTACTTGACAGCATCCAGGGTCTAAGTTAATTGCATCTTAATGAGCATTTCCAAAAGAAACAGAGAGGAACACTCTGAGGAAGAATGCACAATGCAGAACACTACCTCGTACTATGGTCTTTTCACCCCTGCATTGTTCTGCCTCACCAGGATCATCATCCTTTTTCTCTTGCCACTAGTTTTGATCCTCCATTATTGAGTGCACTCACAGCTGGTTCCTCAAAACAGCTGGTTCTTCCCACAGCTGGATGAGCACTGAGAGCTCTCCAGTAAGCACACAAATGCAGCCGGTGCTCAATTTTTTTGGGCAAGTCTCCCTTTCTGGAGTCACAAAAATCATCATTCAAGACCATCTTATAGTGCCTCAAACTTCGGACCCAGCTCGGCAAATCCCAGGTGGTGAGTTTTGTCTGGAGCCTTGCTACGTACTTCTGGCTGCGGAAAATGCAACACAGCTCTGCAAGGCCTGACACACACACTCCAAACCACAATCGAAGTCTGTATGTTGGACTCCATCCAAATGGCTGGGGATCCACATCAGATGAATATTCAGTCAGAGGCCGACAGTTAGGTATGTGCCTGGGCTACCGCCAAGCTATGAATACACCAGAATGGCTTTTTTCCTTTTACATATAGAAACACAGAAACCATTGCGCTATCAGCCACACAGCACACAGTACATGACATGTACAGAGACACATGCATTGTCGAAGGTATTGCATTATGGGACTGCCAATCACAGTGCAGGAGGAGGACCAGCTAAAACGGTTTAGCTGTCTGTGCATACGAGAGACAACTGTTACCTCCACAACTGTTGTGAAAACCAGCTCTCAGTATCTTCTGGACTAGGGTGCCCCCCAGCCCTGCCTGTGCTGTGTGGAGTCATGCAGAATGCTGCCACAATTTAAAGGGCCCACAGCTCCGCAGCAGTGGCTAGAACCCTGGGGCAATGCTCCCGCGCCCCACTGTCAGGCTTGGGCAGGGACATCCTTGCCACCACTTCTGTTGGCCGTGAACAGAGCTGTGGTAACTGGGAACTATGAGGGGGTGTCTATGGACAGTCAATGTCAACAAACTACCTCATGGCCTGCAGTCAGATTACCCCGATGCACCACACGGGGCCCATAGGTCACAGGCAGCCCATCATCGTACTGAAGCATGTGAAGCCAGTGGGATTACTCATGCACTTAAATTAGTTGTGGGCTTTCATACTTTGCTGCATCAAGGCTGAACTCTTGGACAGAGAGCACATCTTCCTATATGCAAGCACAACACAGTACTAGCACATTGGGGCATTAATATTAATACGATTAATAGAAATAGTAAATTGTACATTTATATAATTCACAGGCTGTGCCCCAGTTGCCGATACACTGCAACCATGAATTTACAATTGCTCATATTCCATATATCGAGATTCATGTTTCTTTTTAAAGACCTATGGCCTGTTACATAAGAAATACATATTTTGGTGTTCTTCTATTTTAGATACTTTTTAAATATCTCCTATGCATCTCTGGCTGTAGCACAGATCAGCTCCAGATTTTTAAACAGTATTTGAAAATAACAATTTGAGCCATGTTTATTTTGAACACCCAGCAGAAGTGTATTATTATGTATAACTCATCACTGATGAATGTCACCCAGTGGGGATACCACAGCAATTCATTCTATATTACATACAATTTTAATCAAAAGCCTTATAATCATTCACATACTCCTACTCATTTCACAGTAGTGTCAGTTGCTTTTATGTCACAGCTGCAATTTACTTATATTAGTCTCCAGTAAAAGTTAATATCAAGAAAATAGATGATTACACTGCGCTATGAAACAATTAAGATTTTCCTCGTTAAACCTCAGTTTCTCTATTATGACGACTGGAACAAAGCTGGACAAACCCCTGGAACAAAGCTGGGCAAATTTTTAGAACTGATTTCAAGAAGGCTTTTGCTACTTTTTATGATCCTGGATCCATGCTAATATATGTCATTTAAAAAGCTTACAATGCATAATCATTTGTTCACACAAACATCTACTTGCAAAACATATTGCCTGTTGCCCATTTCTGCATGGAAACTGAAGGAGCAAATGGAAAATTTCAGCATTGTTACACCAAAATTTCTTCCTGTGAACCAACAGGGAAACCTATAACTATCCAACTAAGCAGCATAGTTTTTTGGCATTTCAATATTACGGCGAGTCAGATGCATCAGTATTTTTACATCAAATACACTCCAAACCACCTCTGTGTAGGAGCTGTGTGTGCGCTCCAGGCCCAGCCTTCAGGCTCACTGGAGCACATACACCTGTGTAACTTCCCCAAATACAGCTCATTTGCTTTGGGACCAGAATTTAGCCTGTTTTTTAATAATTACAAAGCACAAACAATGATCCCCATTTAAAAGCTCCACATCCACCATTGTGCAGTGCCATCGAGTTTCCCATTCCCTCATATTGCTCAGTGTAAATGTTGTTGCTGTTTTGAATATTGACTCATCAGTGCACTTTGAAAAAGTCATAGGCTAAATTATTTAAACCTCACCAAGGGTACAGCTAAACACAGCTGAGGTTCGGGATCAAACTGTTCCTAATAGGAAATTCCTTTTTGAAAGACTGATCATTACAAAAAGCTACTGATGATTTTCACATTCTGTGAAACGCCAAACAATATAAACATGCTATGGCTTTTGTACATTATGTAGCACATTTATGCACATGTAAGTCCAGTGTAGACAAATGGACTCGTACCTACACACTGGTGCCCTATATTCTAGTCCGAGGTCTTTCCAAAGAAAATTTTAAAAAAGGAAGTTATTGAATGTGAATTTGGATTCATTTATTTAGGAGGGCATTCAACCCAGGTCAGAGCACCCTTCTCCCCGACCCTTCTCCAGGATAGGTTGGGAAAACAGTCTGCCATGGAGGAGATTCTACACCAGCTCTGGAAAGGGGTCAAAGGACTTTGCAAAGATTCAAGAATATACCACAGTGTCGTACCTTGAGGATTATGCTGAAGGAGAAGCAGGATGTTAAGGGAGAATATTCTCAAATCCATTCCTCCACTAGCAGCAAGCAACATATTGGCCTATAAACTTCTTGGTACATTCAGTGAGACACTGGCAGACCAAGTGCCAACTCATGCCAAAGACCCGGGCCAATTCTATTAGTATAGATTAAATAACTGGTAAGTGTCTAAAAATGCATTTGGTATTTAAACCTCATGAAAATGAATGGGCGGTTTGCCCTGCTTATGAAAATCTGCCCTGAGACATAGGTGCTGGAACTAAGGGTGCAGGGGGCCTGCAGCATCCCTGGTCTTGAAGTGGTTTCCATTACATAATGGGCTTCCAGTTTAGTTCAACACCTCTCAGCATCCTAACCACAAAAAGTGTTCTAGCACCCTTGTCCGGAAATAGACACTCACAGTCCTGAGCCATTCCAGACTGTGTGTTAATTACAATTAAAAAAATACCCTTCTTCTGTTTGATGGAGTCCATGGCTTTGAGAGAGATTCCTGATACTTAAAATAAGGAATACAGCTGAAGCTGGTAATAGCTCTGAAGACGAAGGAACTTTTTACACATGTCCACTTTTCTTCTGACACAGGCTCTGTTGTGAACTCCCTTCTTCAGTGGTGAAATTCACACTGAGCTGTAGAAACCCCCAATGACAGGGCTTTGTGTAGAAAACTTCCACAATGGTGCTGGGGGTGGAATTCACTTCCTTAGAAGAAAAGCATCGACAGGCACCCAAGGCAAAACCCCTCAATTACTATGCCAACCTCTGGGAAGACCCTGCTTTTCTGCAGCCTGTTTGCAGAATTTTGAACAACTGGATCTACAGTTACACAAATCTAGCCACAGAGGTGATGCTATGAAGTGACTCTACCACTAGCCTAAGCTCTGTGTAGGAGCTGTGTGCGCACTCCAGGCCCAGCCTTCAGGCTCACTGGAGCACATACACCTGTGTAATTTACCCAAATACAGCTCATTTGCTTTGGGACCAGAATTTAGCCTGTTTTTTATTAATTACAAAGCACAAACAATGATCCCCATTTAAAAGCTCCACATCCACCATTGTGCAGTGCCATCGAGTTTCCCATTCCCTCATATTGCTCAGTGTAAATGCTGTTGCTGTTTTGAATATTGAATCATCAGTGCACTCTGAAAAAGTCATAGGCTAAATTATTTAAACCTCACCAAGGGTACAGCTAAACACAGCTGAGGTTCGGGAGCAAACTGTTCCTAATAGGAAATTCCTTTTTGAAAGACTGATCATTACAAAAAGCTACTGATGATTTTCACATTCTGTGAAGAGCCAAACAATATAAACATTACAGGATCTGGGGACGATGGCTCACAGGGGGCGTCGTTACAAAAATATTCAGTCTTATCTCCTGGCAGCAGCTTTAAAAAACCCTGCACTTTGCATCTCTGGGTTTATAGTACACCCACATAAGAGAAAAATAATACAAGCATCTTTAGAACCAAAATATCTTTGTGGTTTACTTATCTTCTGGAGCTCTCTCCCTTGTCTAAGGCACATGGCAGAAACAACAAGCTGCAGTGGATGGGAGGCTGCACCTTTATTCTCTTAATGGGATCTGCAAATACCTGGTAATAAGTCATACAAAGGTGGTCACCCTTTTCTTCTTAATGCTTTCCACCTGCTTGGGAGACCTTGCCATCAGCGTCTCCCTTTCCCAAGCTTGTCCTAGCCTGGTGCAAGAACCCCTGAAGCCTTCCCTTATATGAGGGTTAAGAAGGCCTGGGAAAGATGCAGGGGAGTTATCTTCTTGCTGTGCCAGTGGTAGGAAGCTCAAGCCTGCTTACCCAGATGATCTAGGGCAGTGGTTCCCGACGCAGGGCACACGTATCTCTGGGGATATGCAGAGCTCTTCCCGAGGGTACATTAACGCAGTGTTTCTCAACCTTTTTATGAATAAAAAACATAGGACTTATTTTATGTTCTTCTAATTATTTTTATTTATCCTTTCTTGGCCCAATCATAAGTACAAGTGCAAGTTTATTGTCTACTGGCAACTTCTTCCAACCAAACCATTACGATTAAGTTGTTTAAACAAATGTGTTGCAATGGTAGAAAAAATTTAGTGTGTCAGAAAATTGTACGCTGGGGGTACTTATAATGTGTTTTTGAAAAAGGAGCACTTTATAAAAAGGTTGAGAAACACTGACCTAAAGCCACTGCCGACAGCTGCTTATCAGAAAATCGAACCCCCAATGGAATAGGCACACAGGGCACCTGCTACCTACCAAATTGCAACATCATGATCTATTCTGCTTACCCACCTCATCAGACCCCCAAATTGCTGTGAGGAAAATGACAAACTACACCCTGCCTTGGCCAAGGTGGCAACCTGGGGAAAATTCCTTTCTAGCCCTAAGGGAAAAAAAAGAAAGACTGCAAACACACTGCCCATGGCAGGTTGTAAACGCCCCAGTCCCACTCCTATGAGTGGGAGCATGGTGCTGCTGAATGGTATGCCCAAGTTATATACATCCTCCTTCCCACCGGTGCTCCCAGACCTGCTCTGGTCACCTTCTGTCCAAGTGAGCAGTGAGGCAAGTTCTTCTTTGTAAGCCAAACACAGCAGAGACCCTTAAGGGAACCTTGTCCACTATCCTTCCTGCTCACCTGCCAAAGACCCACTGCACTGGGTAGTGTAGTGTGAGCACTTCACGGACATACTATAACTGAAATAAAGTATAACAGGAAGTGTAAGAAGCAGCAAGTCAACACCACTATGACTGGCACACTCTGGAAACCAGTAGGTAAATTATTTTAAGAATGACAGTATTACACCACAGGACAACGATGAAGTTTGGCTCCTGCGAGACACTAAGCTGCAGTCCAAACAACATTAAGCTGCCTAATCATGCTGCTGTTTGCACACACATTCAGATCCAAGGACTGTGCTCAACTCATGGGATTACTGAGCCCCTCAATGCCGATTCTTTCCCCGTCCATCTTTCCCCCAACACACCAAAAACTAGTGTCTGGTATTGGTCCAGAAGAGGACCAACAATGTGTGTGGCCAGATGGTGGCATATTGCTACTACTGCTAAAAGTGAATGTACTTTGTGATTCATTTTCTTCCTAAAAAATTATGTTTATTTCTCATGTCCATCATGCTGCACAAAGGAGTTAACTCTCAGTTCCTTTGCCTTTCGGGAAAAATCATGCTCTGCGTTTTTATAATTGAACAAAAGCTGAGCTACATTGCTACGCTGACTTGTCTGATCCTTGCATGCACTGTGCCATGTAGAAGTAAGTCTCAATGTAAGTGACTGGACTGCAGTTTTGATTGCATGTCTCGATGATAAGCCCAGCCTTCTCAGAGAAGTGCTTGTCCCCTTAGAGACTTGCAAGAAAGGCACACTAAAACAACTGTTGCCACTGCAGTGAAACTCTACGTCTTCTGTAATGGAAAAAGCTGGGGGAACATGAATATGCAGGAGGAGAGTCACACAGAAAGACATATGATGGGCAACGAGAAGGTTAGATGTTGCAATCTTAGAACAAAGCCATATGGGAAAACAAGCTGTTAGGAGCTCACATCACTGGCTCATCAGTCTTCTGAGTTACACAGTGAAAACCTGGAGAATGGATTCTGCTGTAAAGCAGAAGATCTGAACGTGCCTAGCAAATGCTACAGTGACAAGAGCAGATGCCTCTGCTTAGATATTCAAATTGGCTATCTTAGTTGAGATAAGGTTTTTAAGAATAGTAAGAAAAATCATGCTTCTGTCACCAAAATATGGCTACTAAAAAAATAATCAATCACCTCCTCCCCACCCCAAAAGAGCTGAATACTCTCCCAGCAAATTTCAAGACTTTCGTCCTACTTCTTTACACTCCTTCCTTAGCACCAAATCTGCCTTCCGGAGGAACGGACTGTTGCTGAACCTAGGCAGCTCCTCTGAACAGGACTGGAAAAGATGCACTGAAACCAGGCAGGGGCTCCATAGCTCATGCACATTGCAGAGCACGACACAGTGGCGTGCAGATGTGGTCTCCTCACCTCAAAAAAGATGTATTGGCATTAGAAAAGGTTCAGAAAAGGGCAACTAAGATGATTAGGGGTTTGGAACGGGTCCCATATGGGGAGAGGCTAGAGAGACTGGGACTTTTCAGTTTGGAAAAGAGGTGATTGAGGGGCGATATGATAGAGGTATATAAAATCATGAATGGTGTGGAGAAAGTGAAAATAGAAAAATTATTTACCTTTTCCCATAATACATGAACTAGGGGACACCAAATGAAATTGATGGGTAGTAGGTTCAAAACTAATAAAAGGAAATTTTTCTTCACACAGCGCACAGTCAACCTGTGGAACTCCTTGCTGGAGGAGGCTGTGAAGGCCAGGACTCTATTAGGGTTTAAAAAAGAGCTCGATAAATTTTTGCAGGTTAGGTCCATAAATGGCTATTAGCCAGGGGTAAAGTATGGTGCCCTAGCCTTCGGTACAAGGGCAGGAGATGAATCACTTGATCATTGTCTTCTGTTCTCCTTCTCTGGGGCACCTGGCATTGGCCACTGTCGGCAGACGGGATGCTGGGCTGGATGGACCTTTGGTCTGACCCAGTATGGCCATTCTTATTTTCTTATGTTCTACCCCTCAGGGAAGGGGTCTTTTAGGAGAGAAGCTAGGTGTGTAGCTAAAATTATTCAGGAGTGCCCTACAGATCAGCTCTCTTTTCTCCTGCTCAACCTCTGCAGAACCCCAAATTCTGAAGACCCCCCCCCAACTCAACACCCAGGCTGTGTGCTAGGTAGAAGGTTTGGTTTAAAACCTGAGCATTGGAGCTAAGAACTACCCAATTGAATTCCAGTGGTACAGCTTTTTCTGAGGTTCAGAAAATCCTTCAGCTACAGCCAGTTTCGGGGCACTCTTGCCTTTTGGGGCTGGGAAACCAATACTATGCTCCTTGTTAGCTCCCGATACTCCTCTACTGGAAAATGGAGTCCCACTTGAGTTACAGGGTGTCGGAGAAGATGCCCTCTCTTTAGACAAGCACTTGGGAGGGAGAGGTCTCACCATGAGAGTGTTTGCTATTACCCACCTCATGTCTGTTTGGAAGAGACTCTAGCCCTGATTACTCCTAGAGCCACAGACCACTGTGCTTGGAAGGGCACCTCAGCTCAACATATGCACGGTGAAGCGAGGATCTGATAGAACTGTACTGGAACCCCAGTGCAGAGCCCAGCAGAATTCTCCTAAACGTGTGCACAGGGACTTGTTGAGTTTAACTAAGAAAGGTCTACCAGACATCTCATTTAAAGGGAATATTGGCTTCCCCAAGGCAACAGGGGCACATGTGATTGACTGGAAAAGGCCAGGGACAGGCCACACAGATCTTGTATCCCAGGGTCCCTCCTGTGTTTGACTCACAAGGGGAGATGGTTGTCTGCTTAGGGCAGGAGCGGGAAACCACGACCTGGAGCCAGACTGTAGATCAGGGGCTTGCCTGCATCCAGACCATGAGGCTCAGGGCTCCCCTTCCCAAGATCTGACCTGTGGAGGGGGTAGGAGGTGTGGAGCACCGAGCCTTGTGGGCTGGGTAAGGTCCACGGGCTCTGCTGGGGCACTGGGAGGACAGAAAGCAGCTCTTCCCAGAACCACTATCACACACTGCCAATCCCCAGGTGAGGAAAGGGGAGGGGTCGCGGCATCACTACCCAGAGGTTTCATCCCACTGCCCTGATTGGCCGGTTTTAAACCATTTACAACTAACGACAATTTTTGAAGAAGAAAGCTAACGAGCATTGAGGACAACTGAACAAGCTCTGTCTCTGGTCACATGGGGCAGAAAGGAATGGGAGAGACAGTTCTCTACATCCCTTGGGTTGACTTATGAGGAGGAGAATGGCCCAGGCACTGACTAACAGATATTTCTAGAAATACTTTTCCAATATCAGACGCATGGAGCACATGTGTACCTTAAGTAGAGAAAACAGAGGGGATCCTCGCTCAGAGAACCCTACTTAAATAAAAACACTAGTCCTGCTGAAATGTGCCCTGCCATCACCACTGAGGTGAAATATTCAAGTTGCCCCTCCACCAGTAAGATTTCCTGCTTTAATTTCTTGTTGTTCCTCTAGTCCCCAGTCTCCTCTTCCAATTTATCAGGAAGATGTATTTAAAAGCAACATCCTGCCTTTGAAGAGCTTTGCATACACAACTTCCCATTTGTCCTGCTTATAATCCTCTGAATAAAATCTCTCCTCTTCACCACTCAAACATCACAAAATCCTAAACTCCTTACTGACCAGTAAAGCTGCTGTTCTGACATTAAGGAAACACGGAAAGCTCTAATTTTATCAAGGCCTATGAAAATGACAGCTTACTAATTTTGAGGCTACTCTGTAGGTACACTTCTGCCATTCGGGTGATCCAGACATCAATCCTATTCATTACACAAATCTCATTTTATATATTGAATACATATTTGGCTGTATTTTCAACTGTCCACACATTTTATATGAAAAAGAAGTCTTGCCCTTGTTAAAGGAAAACGAGTATTTTACAGTTATGTTTATAGCTTCTTCTAAGGTTACCAGGCCTTTTCCTTATCTTCTATCTGGAATATCAGCCTCTAGCAAACAGGAACATGTGAAAGGTGTCCACCACTGACATTTTTCTGTGAGACTCCCCACTAGCAAATTTTCGCTAGCATACTCCCAGTATGCATACAGCATGGCTTCACTCAACCATGCACACACACAGTGTCATTCCTTCCAGAAGCACTTTTGCAGCTGTTATTTGCTGCAGTATTTTTGCCATTGTCTTAAGAAATACTTAGGCTGAGAAGCATTTACTTTTAAGAGAAAATAAAAGTAGGGAACACCACTGTTTGTATAAAAGATACGTGAATGCTGTTGTGTGAGTGGGAGACAGATGCCGGTGGAATACTTATTAAAGGTACACTGCTCAATTTTGTATCTGTCAGGTTCCCTGAAGCTGACCAGCCAGCTTGGCTGGTACTCTCCCAATCTTTATCATGCTGTAAAGTCAAAGTTACTGCTAATGTAATTCTTCTGAATGGAAATGGCACACAGGGACTCATGGAAATATTTTCTGAAGTAACCTGGATAACTTTGCCCCTCCTCCATATGGAACTTATGGAAACAAGACTCACCAAGAGTCAATGGGCCCATAAATCAATGAGGCACTTTTGAGAGTTTTTACTATCAAGCCTTCATAGATTTTTTTCCCCATTTTCTAGTGTGCCAAAATTCAGCCAAATGAAGAGAAAGTAGAAGGACTAACACTACCTAGTGACTAGTCCTCGCCCCAGCATCCAAGGGCTCTCTCTCTCTCTCACCATACCTCACTGTGGCTGATCACCAGCTCAAAGGTGATGCTAATAATTTCTCCACAGTTCAACTGAGCCCTTGCTACAAATATTGGGAACCTTAGGTCAGCTAGTGTAAAGTCACTTTCTGAATAGAGAGAGATGACATTGTGCTGAAAACCATGTCAGCCAGTGGTACATCTAACTTCAGGTGTCCCCAGTGTTCCTCCCCACTGTTTATTTAATTGAACTCAGGTTAGGGTAATGGGAAATTTTTTCAAATTTTTCCCTGGCGCAGACTAGGCATTATAAAGAGAAAGGGAAGAGTGATCCAAGCATAGAGCTGAAAATCAGGAACACAACTGGCTATAGAATATTTGGTCAGCCCTGCAAAAGTGCTTTTTTCCCCTAGCCCCATGTTTTCAACATAACCGACGCCACTATCACATAACCATCACAACAGCCCGAGGAGTTTGGGACGGGTTAGCTCACTGCTTCTTTGTGGTACCTTACATTAATGGACTTGTTTTACATGCAAAGCAGCAGGCAGAGGAGGCGGGAGGTTAGGCAGGAGGCCTTCTGTTTTCAAAGTGGAACCTTGCTGCTGATTCTTGCAAAGACAGCAATTTGTTTGTACCAATTTGTTTTATCAAAGCCTTCTTTGTAAAGAGAAGGGATAGAAAACCTTTTGTAGAACAATATAGAAGAGTCTCCTTTCACATTACTTATTCCTCCAAATTTCGGAGGCCCCTGGCCAGGAACTTCCAAGGGTTTGGCAGCAGTACTTGTATTCAGTGGGTCTAACAATGCAGAGTTTCTCGAGCTGATCATGGCTAGCTGACTGCATAACTCTGCTCCTTCCTTCCAGTTGCTAAGGCATTATAAGAAAGCTAAAAATACAGCAAGTGATCTCCTAATATTACTTTTCTGTGCAAACAATAGCTGCAGTTGTTACAAGGTTAATGTATACTCCCAAACGGGGGGAGGGGATAGCACAATGGATTGCAAAGGGACGAGGGTGGTGCAAGAGACACTTACTCTACTTATCCTCCCTACCGGAGACTTTAGGAACACATTTTGTGTATTTCAGGTACTTAAAGGGCATCTATCTTCATATGACAGAAGTGCTAATTTTGGCTCTTAAAACTGATTCCCACATGACTTTGGATATTCACAAATTCAGTTTCTGTAAAAGGGTAACATTTATTTACCTCTGTCATAGACGGATGGAGGTCTTCAGATTTAATTACTTAATTTTAATACAGTGCTTTGAAGATGAAAAGCCTTGCAGTAAAAGTGCTTAGTATTTTTATTAGTTCGCTGACAGCTACCAGTCCAGCCACAACTGACAGTTGTGATGATAATACAAGGACTTTTCTGGGAGAAGATGCTGCTGCAGGTTCTGATGAACTTTCTGACACTAAAAATGATCAGCAACATTAATCAGTCCAGGAATGCAATGAGTCCACAGTGCAGGAATCCAAGGATATCAAAGAACACTTAACAACAAGGAAAGATAAACGGTGCTTTCAGAACCTCAGCACTTCCTTCAATTTTTATGTTTCCTTTCAAACCTGCAGTGATTAGGGACACACTATGAGAAGGAGAGAACTGTGCATGCCATATTATTCTGTGGGGCACAGTGGTCGGAGACCAATATATTGGACACTACTGCTAATACTATCAAGCAAAAGGTGACTACCCGCACTGTAATAATTACTATACACAGAATGAAGAGATCTAATTTTTCAATCACTCTCCTCACCTACATTTTGCTTCCATGCTCTTCTTACACTGCTTGTTTTTGATACAGTATATTCCATCTACCCAATTTTCAACATCGTCAGCAAGACTTAGAAAAAATCCTCTAAGATGCTAGCAGAAACCACTACCAAGTAAAGGTGATCTTTGCCTTTGTACAAGTCAAGCAAAATTGTATAGTAAGCTGGTAGATATTTAAAAAGTCCTCAAGGGAAATACTGCCAATGGGAGGGTTTCCCTTGTGCAGGGTGAAATAAATATCAATTTCTTCTTAACCCAATTTACCTATCCCTAGTTTATCCATTGACTATCATTAAATTCTCTCCACAGAACTATGTGACCTTTATTTTTAGTTTTTTAAATAAAGGGAATGAACTTCATGGCGAGGTTTGCTCCTCTAAACTTTCAGAGCTCTAATTATCATACCTTGGCATGCTTCTTCTTTAAAGCATTCAGCTCCTTCTGTTGTTTCTTTAAATACTTGATGTAAGCCTACAAGAGAAGAACTTGGATCAATTTTCCTTTAGTCAGAATGACTGATGCCAGATAAAATCTTGGTCTTTGCAAATACATAGATCTCTCATCTTGAAAAATTTATGCCCAAGCTTACCTTCATTTGCTTTAAATCTTCAATCTTCACTTGAGGAATAAGTTCTATACCTAGAAAGCATTAATACATTTTATCTAGAATTTCAGACATTAGTACATATCACAGCTTTTGTATTTAACTGCACCAGAACTTATATTTCTATTCGACAACAGTTAATGTGTTTCATATTAAAAAGTACAATATGAATAAGCAACCAATTGTGTTCCTTTTAATAACTATTTAATTACAGAGACTTGGAAAAGGTGTGTTTATTTTTTTCCCCAACAGCACTGCACCCTCCATCATTATTCAGGTATAAATAGAAAATAAAGCTACAGCTGCATTCCAATCTCCTTTCACTCCCAGCTTTCGTACAAAACAAGATCAAGAGTGTGTAAAAATCACTTGCTCAGAAAGAGAGCAGACTCTTTGAACAATTTCACAATTTACCTCTCAAGATTCTGGCAAACACTGTGTTCTTCTGGCATACCTGAACATTTTTTCAATTACGAAACAAAGTGTTTTAAATGTTGATATTGGAAAAAAACAAAAGCCCAAAGTCAACATGAACCCATGAGAAATCTTGCAGGCAAGACCCTCCTTAATTCTTGCATAAAATGTTGGATCAGTCACTAATTTTCTGCATTGTTTACTTAATTAACTACCTCAGGGCAGGTCTACACTTAAAATGCAACCGTGGTGCAGCTGCACTGCTTCAGTGAAGGTTCTACTGCACCAGTGGAAGAGCTTCTCCTGTCGGCAGTTAACCCACCTCTGAGAGGCAATGTTGTTGAGAGAAATCCTCCTGTTGACCAAACCATTGACTCTTAGAAGCGTAGGACTCAAGAGGCCATCAAGACCAGTCCTGTGTGCCCAGGGCAGGACCAAGCTCCATCTAGATCATCCCCCATAGGTGCCTATCCAATTTATTCCAGTGCTTAACCTCCCTGACAGTTTGCAAGTTTGAGGTGTGGTACCCAGAACTGGGCACAGTACTCCAGTTGAGGGCTTTATTGACAATAAATTTACACTGTTGACTCATATTTAGCTTGTGATCCACTATGACCTCCAGATCCATTTCTGCAGCATCCCTTCCTAGGCAGCCATTTCCCATTTTGTATGTGTGTGTGACTGATAGCTCCTGCGTATGCCAAATATTCTACATTAGTCCTTACTGAATTTCATACTTTTTATTTCAGATCATCTCTCCAGTTTGTCCAGATCTTTTTGAATTTTAATCCTATCCTCCGCAGCTGTTACCACCTTTCCTTTATGCCATTATATCAGTCACTGAGGAAGATACTGAACAGAACCAGACCCAGAACTAATCCCTGCAGGACCCCATTTGGGGCTGTTTACACTGGGGGGTTAGATTGGTGGAAATGTGTTGCTCGGGGATATGGATTTTTCAACCCCCTGAGCAACGTAGTGATCTCAAAATTAGCTTATATCACTGACATGGCCTTCACCTGTAAAATTCTCTCTGTCCTAGAAATGATTATCTTCCTGGTACAGCATACTACACTGAACATTCAGATCTTGCAAACTAAAGACAATTTCTGCAGGACAGGTGAAATTTTTAATCAAAGAACTTTAATAATCAGCCTCATAAATATATTACTTCTGAGTTAGCATCATCAACGTGCCTGGTGCTTTATAATGCAAAAGGAGAGAGACAGGGAAGTTTTCAAAGACATAAATGGGAAATCACAAATGACCTGCTCGATTATTCCATGAGTGGAGAAGAAAGAAAAAGGAGAGGCAGAGGAGATGGAAAGTGTAAGGGCAATGAAATCATAGCTTTATTAGTGCTGCACAATGTTTGCTGTGAGATTAAAAAAAAATGTTCCAGATTTTACTTTACAATGCAGATTCCCTGGTCATACTTAGGCTTTGTTATTATATGCATTGAACTACATTTTTAACAAGAATATTTGTGGTTCAGTAACCAGCCAGAAACCCTATTTCTGCAGACCAATCATTGTGAATTTACACATGCTCCTAATTAATAGACGATAAAATTCCTCCCATAGTTTTGTGAAATATGAATATCACAATTCAGTGTCACCTTTTTTATATTATAGTACCTCAATTCACAGAAGATTGTTTTGCTGGTAAAGGGAGAATCAAATACTTTAGATTCAAAATGTGACCTCCTTTACTCTGAAAAGTGACTATAGAAATGTTTCTTTTCAAATAGCTCTGCTTATTGGTGTGTATTCAGCCCTACTAGCTAACTTCCAGGCCAAAAGTAAGTTTGTACTGCCTGTTACTCCAGGTATCCCTACAAAGCCAAGGCAGCTATGACAGAATGAGCTGGATTTTATTCTTCGGGGCACATTACCAAGTTTCACTCAGTTATACCTACGCAAAACCAGTTGGCCTCACAGACCCTTTATTACCTGTGTTAATGAATGAGAGAGGAAAGAACCCACTTTGTTTTCAATGATTTTGCAGGACAAGAGTTATGAACTGTTCCTCCCCCCGCATTTGCCTATAGATTGAGTTCATCCGATATGGAAATATTTGATAACCAACATTTCCTCAATTCCAGTTTTGTGGATGCTTTTCAGACTACGGCCACATTTTTTAATTTGATGGGGGATCCCCCCAGAATCCTAAGTATCTGTTTTTTATCAATCAACTACTCTGCCAAGGACTTTTTAAAACAAAAGAGTATTTATGAAATAAACAAGAACACAGGCTTCCCACCCCACCACCATTAATAAACATTGCACCCACTGTCATGCATATTTCTGCTGATAACACTGACTACGTTGCACCAGCATGACATGTAATAAAATCCAGCCATGTTGGGCTCTGCACCAACGGACATATGCCTAAAACAGGATTTACCCAGAAGACAGAGACACCACTAGTAGAGAAAGATGTTATTTTTTGAGCTTTTCATAGAAATTTAGAAACAATAAGCACAAGACAAGGAAACAGTGAGGCAGAACTTCTTAGTGCAAGGTGAGAAAGTTCATTTACCTTTACCTTTCTTAATTTCCATCCCAGGTCCGAGGCCAGAAGTGGTAGCTGGTCTAAGTTCAGAGCTGCTCTGGGGAGTCACACTTGCTTTGGCATTATTAGCTTTTCCTTTCTTATCATTCTTTGAGGTGTCATTTGGTACATCAGCTATATCACTCTGGAAAAAGCATTATTACAATATCTCATTTGCATGGGGGAAAAAATGAAGTCATTTACTTTTAAAGAAAATTCCCCCCTATAATTCCCAATACTTCTAGAAAAAGTACTTTCAGATGAAGTGTTTGAAACTTATTTTTTCTCCCTGAAAATTAATAAGGATGGTACCTTTCTAATTTTAGACCTGTAGATGTGCTGCTGTGACTGATATAAAAATCTGTCATGACTGTGACTACATTTGGAAATGCAGTGAAGGGTATTTTAAACAAATCTGGCAACCTGGGACCATGAATTTAGGAATAGAAGAGCTCTATTTTGGAAAAAATAGACTAAGAGAATAACTTGCATTATTGACCAATTTATCAAGGGGAGAAATGACCAAACTCTCTGCAGCGATATCATTTCTTGTAAGGTATACATTCTATTTTGTATTGCTCACTAATATGAAATTATTTTGCCTCTGTTCATCATTAATTTTTACTTACAGTTTCAATACCCATAGCTCTCATCTGGTCTGCTCTTTTTTCCATGACAGACAAAAATTTCTTTGGATCTGATAAAGCATCCACAATATCTGAAAGAAAATTGAATATTTCTCACCTTCAACCTTTCAGAGACATTCAGAAAATAAAACGTAATTCAGCTTTCACAGAGGCTTTCTTCTATTCTTACCACATGTTACACAGTCCTCAACACTAGGCCAACTTTTCCACAGTAAACTTGGTAGGACTGGGTAACTGGGTAAGCCTTTTAATTTAGTATCTCTCCCCTGCTCCCATGACTAGAGAGAGAGAGAAAGATAAAAATTTCATGATCGTTATAGACTTTTGCTCACTTCTTCCCTCTTTCAAAAAAATGAAATTAATATTTCAAGGTTACACTAGCTCTACCTTGGATCTGCCATGGCATTTAACCATCACATGAATTCCACCCTCCCGCACATCCCTGCCCAAGAATCCTACATTTTCCAAGCACTTTTCTATCTGCTGTCTCTTTATTTATATGGTCCCCATTACTACAGCGCCTGTGAGCATTGGGAACATTAATGGATTTATTAGGACAACCCACTTATTAGGCTTTGGAGTATTATTATACCCATTGTAAGGGACAGAATTTAGGCACAGATTGAGTAAAGGCCTAATCTAAAGCCTTGTAAAATCCACTGCTTTTAACTATGCTATACTAAAATCAAAGCACTTTTCATTAGTAGACCCCAAAGTTCTCTATAAAGGTGATCAACAGCATTGTTCTTATGTTACAAATGAATACTAATGATCCAGAGCCTTTGCCTGGGCAAATGCACTAATTATTGTGGGATGCGCATACGAACAAGTTGCAAACCTTGTCAAATGACAAAAAATTTGCAAGTGTCTAAATCTAAGGCCTCATTTGAGCTTGAGGCCAAGGCTAAAGGGCCCTCCTGCTACCCCTCTGATTGGCTCTGCCCCTGACTCCCTTGCTAGTCATGATATTCACCCGTCTCATATACAGGGGTTTATGCTAAGTGGTCGAATCAGGGAACACCTTGTCTATGGTGTAAGTCCTTAACAGACAGATGTCCTCAGCTGTGATCTTAGTTAATCCAAGGCAAATCAGGTGTGATATCCACAGCCAAAGAGAGTACTGAAAGTTTTATGTACTTGTCTCCATTATACTGCAGTGTGCAAAAACCAATATTACTGAAATTAAAGTAACATTTGCATCCTATAAGAAATATTATTTTATGGATTATGCATCAATTTTTGTGCACTTAGCTATTAATGTGCACCTGTGCAGAGAACTATGCAGAGATCTATCAGCCCTTGCTCCAACAGCAAATACATCTTTTCAGTCCTTGATTTAAGGAGAATCAAATAACTCTCAAGGGACAAAGGCAGGTCATTCATAACGAGAAATGCTGCATTCCAAATTCAACTGATTTTAGTACCTGCACTAATAAAGCATCCAGAGACACAAACAATGATCTGCGGGATCCCTATGTAACTTTAACAATAAAATACTCAAGAACATCTGTCCACTGAAAAAGCCTATCAGCTGAAAGCGAAGAATCCCTAAGGACTTCCCTTTGAACAGCACTACCATTTTAAGGACAGTGGACTTACATAATAAGGAAAAGTATAACTGGTCACACAGAACATTAATGAGTTCAAACACAATTAATACTTTAATGTTTAAAGACACTGTCCCTTTCCTTCACTTGAAAAGAAAGTCACTATTGACAGCTAAATGGGCCTCCCAGTTGAAGAAGCATCACAGAGAAATTCGGGGTGCATCCATTCTCTTGTCTAAAAGCTGTATCCTGACTGAACCATTGATTATAAAATGGAACTCCTTATAGAAATTTGATCTCATTCATAAATATATCAATGTTATCAGTGGGCTCCAAAACTCTACAACATTTATGGTCCCAGTCCTGATTCAGGGCAATGCTTTGAGCATGTACTTATATGTGAACACAACAATATAGACTGAAGCACAAGCTAATGTTCACTGGGCCCCTTACTGGTAAAAAAAAAAAAAAAAAAAAAAAATGTTCGTTAAAGCTCATTCAACAAAAACAACAGTAACAATCAAGTCAAGGGCAAACCTGTCACTGATTTCAGCAGAGTCAATAGGCAACATTATTTTTGCTATCCAAGGCCCTGATCCTGCTGCACACTTATGTATGTGATTAACTTTGTGCAAAAGAGTTGTTCCGGGATTCCAGGGTCTCTCTTTCTCTCCTTTTTACTACTGAAGATCCACCAAATGAAAGTTTCAGCAATGTTTTTTACACAAAACCCAGTGACTTTCATCTTGTGAATTTATTTTACAAAGAGCAAAAAGAAATATAATTTTTCCAATAAGGCTTGCCAAAACCTCTTTGAGGCCGAATATCACATCTGTGCAGAGGGACAGAACAAAGGCTAATGGACCACTTAAAATCCGATGAGAGCTCTAATTTGAGGCCTTAAGTGGGATATAAGTGATATGTGGCCCATGCATTAGCCTTCTCTATAGGAGCAAATTTCATCCTACCTGGAAAAAAATTTTTCAGTAGCAAATGCTTAATGAAAGAGGAAAGTGTCCAGTACATTCACCTGCATTTGGAAAATATTAAGACCTAGGGCAACTAAAGTACTTGTAAGTTGATTGAGTACATCCATGGTCTTCTACCATTCTGCTGTACTTATTTTGCTACCTAATCTACGCCACTGGTAGTGCAATAAAAGTGAAGTAACTTTGCTTACAGTTCTTGGTGTCTACTACTTTTAAACCTAGGCTGCTACTCAGACTTCTGTGACTGCTTTTAAAAAGGGGTTTCAATAAACTTACACCAGCGTTTTTTATTCAAGCAAACATACTGATAAGGTACTGACAAGGTAGGAGAAGTGTCAGAAAACCTATGGGCAATAATATTTATTATGAAGAGATAAAAGTTTGTCTCGTAAAGAGTAAAATAACTAGAGTGAGTTTTAAGGGAGCAGGCAAAGAGCACTATATCTCAGAGCACTGGACATAATAAGCATGGCACCTTTGGGTTATTTTTTAACCAGCTAATACCTGATAGTTAAGATTCACTGTAAAGAGTGGCGCCAACAATGCAAAAAACCAGCCAGATAATCGCTTATTATTGCAAAGGTTATAAACATTTGAAAATTCAGTATCTTACTCACCAATGTTTAAGAGAAGGAGTATTTAAAAGAATATGATTCGTTTTTTTTTTAAAAAGTCATCTTGTTTGCACCCCAGATTATGAATCTGCAGTACCTTTTTAAATGTAGATAGTTACCCCAGTTAATATATTCCATGAATTCTTTCTAAGGGGATTAAGAAATTCTGAATCTAAGAAGATTAAGTACTGGCAATTGAATGAGATCAAATTCAGATGAACCAGGGAAATATTCTAGCTCTGTTTCTTTCCAAACTGTAGCATACATCTCTGTCTTATAGTATCAGAGATTAAGTGGGTCTTTGCCCATGAAAGCTTATGCTCCAAAATATCTGTTAGTCTATAAGGTACCACAAGACTTCTTGTTGTCTTATAGTGTGAGTTTGTAAGGTTACACTCTCTACTGTTAGCATTAAAGCATTTGAGAAAATAATAAAGATATCTTAGCAACATATAAAAAAACCTTCTTGAAGATGAAAAGATGACATATTTCCAGTGCACCAACGACTACTTATTTTCTATTGCATAATCCATTTATATTCCTCATATATTAAAACCTAAGATCACAAAATTGTAATGTAAATGTTCACCTTACCTCCAAAACCATCAGGCACATATGTTTTGAGTACAATGTTGCAGAAAACTGTAGGCAGAGATAGTGGTTTGTTGCCTTCATTTCTAAGGGAAATGTGTCTGTAGCCTGCCTGAAGACCATCAAGAGGCAGGATCCTCTGACCAATTAGCCGGTTGTTGTCATCATACACTGCTATTCTCAGGACTGCCAGATCAGGTAGAATAACCTGTAAACCCATAAAATAAAGGCATTCACAGACTACCACCATGTTTTAAATTCCCATGTACCACACGTGAAAGCATTCAGAGATCACACAACCTCATGGATGTCCACTTCCATTCCTGGCTAGCCCAGCCTATTTATCTCTATCAGAGAGTACTATCTGTCTTTGCTGGATGCATGCTCTGCACTTTCAGACACTGAGGCATTATGGGAAAAGAAGTTTGCCTTCTCTCTCTCTCTCTCTCTCTCTCTTTCTCCCCCTCGTTCTTGATCACAGTCTTTCAAAGTGCAGAAATTGCTCTTTGAAGAATTCTCCAGATTGTACTCAAACCAATTTAATATTTTGCTTATTTACTTTTCATCACTGGAGTTCGGTGACCCCTGAAACTGGGCAGAGAACTATGACGTGGGAGTAGCAGAGACACAAAACAGATAGTTGAAGGCAGAAGGGCAGTGGTGGGGTGACGGGACAGGCACTGACAGTGGGTGGTACTTGAAAAGAATGTCTATAATAGAATAAGGGGGGGTTAGAAGAAGGAGAAACAAAGTGTTACACACCGTCCGGAAGGGGGAAGAGGTGATGTACCCTCAGTTGGAGAGATCTGGTGGGAAAGTGGGTGATGCACGTATGTTATAAGGCAACTGATGGAGGGCAATATCCATTGGGAAGCAAGGCGTGAGGGTCCACTCAGCAAGGAGGGATTGAAGCACTGGTTGTGGGACAATAGGGACCAGAAGGTAACAGTTCCCATCCTGACCAATAACAGCAACAGCTGAAATGCCTTTAACTCCTACCTGGATCCACAAGGGCTAGCCTGAGATCTGTTCCACCTGCTTCTTCAGGAGGGTGAGCAGGGATAGGGCTGGAGAGGGATCCCTGCACCAGGAATGTCTGCACAGGGCCAGCCAGCAATCTTTCATTCCCAGTCTGCCAGGGCTGCAGGCCATAAAGGGCCCTGACAGTGGGAATGGGTAAGAGAGAGAGAGAGAAGGGAAAGGAATAAAGAGGACCTGACTGAGCAAGGAATCAATACTAATTAAAATAACATAGAGGCTTTATTAGTTTCCTTGCTCTCTCCACCTGAATACATTAACGCCTGAGACTGTAACTCAGGGAGATAAAGATAAGACTTCTCCTCTTTGGACACACTCCCCTTATTTAAGCCTTAAGAACATAAGCTGGTTGGACTCTGTGCATTTTTAAACTATTCGCGGACTTCACAGTGAGCTTGCCCTGTTACGTATACTCTGACCAACCACAGATAAGCATCTTCAGGACACCATATCACAAGTATCAACCTTTCACAATGGAACAACAACACAAAAACTTGGGTTAGAATGGCAGAAACTTTAATATCAAACAGAACGAGCCAACAGAATCCACACGTTACCTGCTAGCATTTGAGTAGGGTTAATGCCATTATGGGGGGAGTCCCAAGCAATGTTCTCTCAAGTTTTTTTCCATACAATTATAGAATAAATTTTGTTATGTGCATCAACATATGTGCCGATGTGCACCATCAGTGAAAACACATGCTGATGGCTGTCGGCACTTTGCTAATCAGCTGAGCAGCACCTGAATTTCTGGAAGGGGGCCACCAAAGCATGTAGTTTACAGTGAACACTGATCCCCAGCCCTGAGCTGTCCCAGTTAGGCCCATTTACATATCACAGGCCAGCACGCCATTCATTATGTGATAGGCTGTACTACATCATTATTCTCCTTGCTCATCACTGGCTGTAGCAATTCATGCACCTACCGTGGAATTAATTTTAATACCTCCTCTATGAACACAGAGGGTAAAAAGGAACCTTGATTGGTTACTCATAGGATTTTTATAAGGGGTCAAGTTGTGAGAAACAAGTTACTCTGGAACTCGTGAGGCAAATCACCATTTATTTTACAAGCATGGGTCCTCTGAGTGGAAAGGCCCCAAAGGGCTGCAGCTGTAGGTCATCTGGTTACTCAGCCCAGGGCAAAGAAGCCAATCTGGGACGGCCTACACAGTGAACTGAAAGTTCTGCTTCTTGCCCATTTCTAAGTCCCCTTCGTAGGAAAGCATTTAAGTCCATCCCCGTTCAGGACACCATTGAGCATGTACTGAATAGGGATGCACCCCTGAACTGGGGTACCAGCAGCTCAGCATTTGGACAAAGTCACCTCTCAGGTGCTCAGAGTCTGCTACGTTAACTTCAGGTCTGATATACATTTGCTACACTGGAAGCAGATTATCTCTGTTACACCATATACACAGAAAAACAGCCTGACCATCAAGCAAAACCTGACACTTAAGAAAAACAGTACAAATTCTGCAAGACAACAGCACAGGTGAAAGAAAAACAGACATTATCAAAGACAGCACTGTTAACGCATGTATCTGGATGAAACTCCAGTTGACCAAAAGAAAAAAAAAATCAGATCAAGAGATAAAAACTCAACATTAGAGATGAAGACTGGTCTTCTTCTGGGAGTCCACCATACGAGGAAAAGGTGGTGGTGGTTTATTTATTTATTTTTTTAAAAGCACATGATACACATGGGTCTACAGGAGGAGGGAGCTGGCCACAATTCCAAAGAACACAGCACCCTTCCATCTTTCCCATGTAACGACATTGACCTTAGCTTTGGCTGCAGCATCTCACCTGCCCTCTTGGCTGAAGGAACAGTGCAAGATAGCAGCCACTGTCAGGGCAGGGAAGAAGACATCTCCAAGGCATGTTGGTGTCCACCAGCTGGTGCTCATTCTGAGCGGACTGCATACCTGGAACACAGGCATTGCCACAGAGGATGTGGGTTCCTCCGAGGAGGAGGAGGAAGTGAAAAAAAAGAGGGAAGAGCCAAACAGACAAAAAAATAAAATAAAATAAAAAAATCATGTGACAGCTACAGAAGTTATCCATTAAAAAAAAAAAAACTGTTGAAAGTTTAATTCAGCCTTAATGCTTTATATATTTATTGTGGTAAACATAAGTCCTACAAATTTAAGGTCCAATCCTGCAACTCATCTTTCATGGGAGTGACCCTTACTCATGTGAGCAGTCACATGAAGCAAAGGGGATTGCTCATGCAAATAACGAATACTCACATGGGAAAGGGCGTGCAAGAGAGGGCTTCAAAACAGCAAAGTGTATATTCTGAAAATCCTACCTTTCGAAATACAAATGATTCTTCATTGTAAACAGGGTTCAGACCATTGTTCATCACCATGCGGGTTCGAAATTCTTTACGTATTGTGTCCGTAGGTAACCCATACATATCCACTTCTACATACGTACCAATTTTTTTATCCGACAAGAACTGACCAGATATCACCTGAAAAAGAAGAAGAAAAGGAGTTAAATACACTACTCTGGTCTAAAGAAAGTCACAACAGTGTAAAATATACAGTACTTCATGAAGAGTGGAAACAATGTTACTGGTATTCTTTATGAAATAACAGTATCTGCATACGTTCATTATTCAGATATTTATTTAACAGTGGAATATTTTTCCACAGGTCAAATAATCACTAAATTGCATGTTAGTACAATGGGTTTTGTAAATAAGAGAGACCATTCTTTTAAAGATTTTTTTTTGGCAATGGATATGTTCACACAACAAATTAGTTACACAGTAAAACCCTGAGTTACGCAGGGGTTGCTAAAAGTCTTCTCCCTGCCTTCCTCCAGAGTTGCCACTGTCAGACTGACTGCTGTGCTGCTGGGGGAAGGCAGGGAGGAGGGGCTCTTAGCCTGCCTAACCTCCTGCAGCGGTGGGCAGCTAGGCAGCCTGACAGCCACAGAGCAGCTTTAAGTTGTGTTTAACTCGCTTTAAAGCAAGTTATGGACAACATGAAGCCACGTATTTCAAGGGTTACTGTATACTATCAATCTGCTATGAATCTGGCCTAATTATATATGTATACGTACCGATACTACTTAGTTTTTTTTAAATTAGATTCTATGTGGAGATTATGCATCTTTATGAGTAACAAGTTAAATATTGTCTTTTCTGATAGGATTCCTCTTCTATGTTAGGAAGGGGGGTTATGCTGAAAGTTAGTATTAATGAAAGTGAGAGACTGACGAAGGTCATTCTAATTAACACCCCAACAGAAAAGTCAGATTGTTCTCACTACTTTTCAGCAGCTGATGCATGCAGGCAATATTCTCAGTTCCAAGTACTCATTACAACAAATGACTTAAGAACAGGTTTACATGCTTTGCTGGACTGCGATCTCACCACAGAGACTGACAACTAAATAAATATACACATGACAATGCACTCATATGCAGTAAGATTTATATTTGTAAAGGCACGGGCTTGTCTTTCATGAACATGTACATTCACATCTTTGTTTGGGTCACACATATACTCCCTGTCTCTCAAGTTTGCTGTATAGGCAAAAAAAAAAGTGGCAAATTTTTGATCAAGGGGCATCCTGGCTTATAACAAAAAATGAATCAATTCAGAACTGAGATTTTTTTTTTTCAAAGAGCAAATAAATTTATTCCTTGGTAACAGGCATATGAAGCCTTTTATCTGTAAGTCACTGCCATTGTAGTAGCTGCAAGTTATTGTGATCTCACTCACTTTGTGGTCTACACAAAGTGAGTGGTGGACATGTGAAAACTTTACATAACTATTATCATAACTGGCGTTAAGACACACTGGTGGTGCATCTAAACAGAGGAACAATAATCTGTCAGAGGTGGAGACCAAATTATCTTCTTTTTCATTTGTATTACCATTGTGCCAGGTAGATTGCAAACAAAGAACAAAAAGATGGTCCCTGTCCTTAAGGAATTTCCAATCTGAGCATTCTGACTGCAGCTCCTACGAAGTGGGAGTATCTCCTCTGAGATGGGTGGTACCTAGGGCAGTTTATACACCATACATTTTCTCTGATATTTTCACAAAGACGTGGCTTGCCAGAGCTATATGGTGAAGGTTGCCCTGAGCCTATCTGTAACTACACCTTGCTCAAGCTGGTGAGGACTTGATCTAGGAAACCCCATAACTTTAAGTACGAATGGAACTATGGACTTTAATGGGTTGATTTATGTACTTAAAAATGCTTTGCTAGTATCTGAAGATCTTTTCTGGGAGAAAATACAGCCCATAAAAGTCTTTTTAATCTATCAGAGAAAGGTGTAACAAGAACCAATGCCTGTGAGATGCAGACATTCAAATTAGAGATAAGGTCAAAATTTTTAATGGTTATGGTGATCAACTGCTGGAACAAACAAACAATCAAGGGAAGTGGTAGATTCTCCTTCTCATGATATCTTCAAATCTAAGACTCACCATCCTTATGGAGATAAGCTTTACCTAAATTTCTGGGTTCCATACAGGGGCATGTCTAGAACAAACACAAATCTCCAATAAACTGGAACATAACAGCTTGCTTCAGAAGATCAATGAAATAACCAAGAGGAGATCCATTTTAGACTTGATTCTCACATCAGGAAGAAATGGGGTGTGAAATGTGACAGCATTTAGAGCAAAAATGATCACAAAATGATAGATTTCAGGGTTCTAATGAACAGAAGTAGTGAGAGCAGCAGAATAAGGACAATGGACTTCAAAAGAGTGTACTTTAGCAAACTCAAAAGACCTGGTTAAATAAGGTCCCATGGAAAGAAAATCTAAGGTTGTGTCTCTACACTTGGAAATGAAGTCAAATTTATTACACTCAACTTCATATCATCAGATTTTATAAAGCCAATGGTGAGTGTCCACATGCATTTAGAAAATGGACATAGTGTGCCCTGTTACCTTTTCTAAGTTTGACTGTGCCCATAGTGAACTGTGTGCACCTATCCTATAGTTCTTGCACTCCCGTTGCATTCTGAGGTTCTGTGCCAGTGGGTTATGGGAAAAAAGTGGTCGTGGGTGTCTGATGCCACCAACACAGAGCACATTGCCCTCACACCCCGCTCCTTTTGAAAACAAACCACCAAATGCATTTTCACACCACTTTTCCATGGCCTGCTTCGGCACATACCATTACAAGGCTAGGAGCCCAGTCCTGAGAAATGTAAAATGCAGAAATACAAATTTTAAAAGTTTGAATTTGGTGCTACTGAAAAGTTGTTTTTTTGGTATTGTTGAAATGTTTCATTTTGATAGCGTTATTTTGATTCATTTCATTTTGACCCAGCAGCTGTGTGGTGGTGCGGTTGAACCAGAGGGCCCAGCAGCCACGAGGTGTGGTGGAGCAGCTGCATGGTCTGTAGGGGAGGGGGATGAGGGCAGCTGGAGAACCCAGTCTGAGTCCTGCTTCCTGTTTTCCTACTTCCTTCTCACTTGCAGAGCAGCGGAGATGAAAGTGATGGTCAGAACAGACAAATGGGGGGCATTGTACGATACTTCTGGAGGCCAATAAAATCAAATTAAATAACGCTGTGTCTACACTAGCACTGTCGACATTGTAAATTCAAATTTGGTGTTACTCCTAATGAAAAAGCTGGGGTGGAAAAGTCAACCTTAGGACCCCTTAAAATCTAATGATATTTGTAGTGAAGACAGGTACATTATAAAATTGACCTAACTCCCTTAAAATTGACTTTATGCTCTAACGTAGACATAGATTAAGGGGAAAAGGAATTCACGAAAGAACAATTTCTCAAAGAGACAATATTAAAGACCAAACAGCAAACAATGAGAATGCAAAGAAAATATAGAATAGAAATAAGAATAGAAAGAGGTTAAAATAGCTCTAATCGGTAGCTGCTTAGTGACCTGGACATCAAAACAGACTCCTACAAAAAGTGGAAATATGGATAAGGAGATAATACAAGTAGCACTGTAAGTGTGGCAGTCGTGCTTGAAGATCTATACGAACTGAAAACATTCTACGGAAATGTTTCCATTTCAAAACTTTGCCTGTGTAACCAGTGGAACATATGAGATTCTGGATTACCTGCAGGAATGAACTCACCATAGTTTATTTTGCAATGAGTGCTCTGAACCACTAAGAACAGTGGTGGATTTAAAATTCAGCGACATGCTTTAAATGGATAATTACAAACCATTTCTAATTATAACATTTTCTATTCAGCTCACGCAAACACAGATGTTGTAAACAGCAATCAAATAATAATTAGACCAACTAGATGAAACCCACATATTCTGAAGAAACTCGCCATACACATTGGATATCTGGTCATGTTTAAATGAGTTTTTGGATGCTCTAAGATGACTGCAGTCCCAGTTATATTTTACCTGTACTGAACAAGTTGCTGCAATAACACCATCTACTGGCGTTTCAGAGAATGGGTCAAATGTTCGATCCGGGCGTCGCATGAAATCTGGTTTAAGGAGATACCTGATTTTACGAAAAAGAAGAGGAAATGTATTTGCATATGGAACTTTAAATTGCTACCTTACTATAAGTAATATTGATGGTCTAACTTCAAGAAATGAAATCCACCAGGGTATTTTAAAACATACACTGCCGCTGTGACTTTAAATTCATGCAACTGTAAGGGGGATAAAAAATATCTAAATTAACCCAGACTAAGAATTTTTATTCACAGTTGTTTTATTAAAGAATAAGACACCGCAACAGCCAAGATTTATTTAGTAAATGGCATCATGAAGTGGACTTCATCATCTGAATGATAAATCTATGAAAAAAAGAGCTGATAATGTTAATACTGACAGATCCTTAATGGAAGTGGTGTAAATGCTATTGTGCTAATAGCATTTACGCTCCTTCCCTGGGGACTACACCCCCTTCACTCGTCATTTGTGCACTGATGAGTAACAAATGAGGATTCTGATTTTAAAATATAATGGCAATGCTTCTGGAGTTCAGCTGTGTCAGAGATGAAGGGAATTCTCTTCCAACAACAGAAGAAAATATGCAACTTGAATCATCCAGCCAATTCAGCAGCTGTGAACAGATAGCAGCTGTTACAAGCTCACACATTAGTACAACACAATTTCTGCTAAGCCTCATTAGTACAAATGCTTACCAAGGTCTGGACTGCATTCAGAAGAAATTGAAAAGGTGCTGGAGGAGCTATTGTGACAGAAAGACTCACTTTCGCTCTTTCCCATTTATATATCAAGTTTGGTTTCTATTAAGGAAAGTAATTTTCCTCAGCCCTCTACAACAACAGATAATGACTGTTTGTCACCTTCTAAAATGACAATCACATATAAGCATTTAAAACAGATATTTGGAATGAAAGAGGAACAATTGGATGGACATATTTTAGCCATGGCGGGCTGTCTCAAGGATCAATAGGATTGATTGTGCTCTTACACTTCTATAAATTTGAGAGACTCACTGAAGCCAATGGAGTAACAACAATATGAACTTGGGTGGGTCAGAGAAGAAATCAGAAGACCCACTAAGTCTACAATACACACAAAGAGGAGCTGAACATATCAAATGTACTGAATGTTTTTTATTCCATAACGCCGGTACATTTCCGGCAAACAGTTTGGCGCATAAACGGGATTTATTCTTTGGATAATCCCAAATGATTAAATATCATGTGAATTTTTACTGGGCTGCTAAGCCACCACAGAGCAGAGACACCATGCATTGTCATGTATGAATAAGGGAGCTGTCCCAAAAAGCAGCTAGTAAAAGACTGATACCTTGTCAAACTTTCCCTGTACTATGCATATTTCAGAAACATAATGTTAGGAATGTTCTAAGGTGCATCACAGAGGGAGACAGAACCATCCAAGCCAATGACTGATACTGGGGTAACTTTTTGTTTGTACGTTTCTTTTGAAAGTAAAACACATTTTAAAAGTATGAAGAGATTAGTAAGGAACCAGCAGTCAGGGTTTATCTGATTTCAGACCACTCGTGGTTCACCCTTTTCCTGGTCACAACTGCTCCATTTTGGAGAAATAAAATCATTTTCAGCTTGACTGTGACACGTGCCCATTTTCTGGGAAATCATCAAACACATTTCCATAGCTGTTTCTATTTCTGATCGCTACTTTAGCACAACATCACAGGCTACTTTCTTCAATATTTTATTATTCATTATTTGTATTGTGATAGTGGTTGGAGAGGTTAACCAAGTTTGGGGCCCCATTTTGCTGCTCATGGGAATAAGGGGACTTTGAAGTAGGCAGGGTCCTTTCGAAAAGGAGCCCTGTCGGGACGAGCCACGCAGCAGCGAGCCGCGTCAATTTCGAAGAGCTGCAGCCGCCCACATGCTAATGAAGCACTGAATATGCATTTCAGTGCTTCATTAGTAAACTTTGAAATGGCCATTTGCGTGGCCATTTCGAAGTTTGGGACTAGTGTAGACATAGCCATAGTGATAATTACAACAGTAAATACCAAGAATCCTATTTCTAAAACAATCGTCTTATTTTCAAAGTAGTTCTGAGGACACTGAAATAGATTCTAGTCTCTTGTTTTCTATGTAATTTAGTATATCCTATTTTTTCATCAAACTCTTCTTCATGTTCATTATCTACTCACTCCTTACACAGGAAACTACAAAGACAGAGGTTGAGAATATCAGCAACAATCAAAACAGGAAAGTAATCACTACATACAAGAGAGTCACGAACACGTATGCTTGAGACAGAGAGATGTAATTCATGGGTATCTGCTCTGCAAGTTGCTCTTTCATGATATATCAGTGGTTATTTTTCTTGTTTGGACCCAGCTCAACATCAGTTTCAAACGTCACCCATGTGTTCCATGTTATTTTTTTTTTTACACACACACTTTTTTGCTTTTATTTTCCTGAGACTACAATGAGGACAAAAAAAAAACCTACCACATACATTAGCCCACAGCATGTTTGAATAAACTCAGATTTCTTCTGAATTCCACAGTGACTCTGCATTCTGAGCCATGTTTTTAAAAAGGATTCATAGTTGCAACCGAAGATGAATTTAATTTACTTTGCATGTGCTTACATAGACTCCAATATTCTAAGGACAGAAGGGGCCATTGTGATCACCTGACCTCCTCTCACGTTGCAGAGCACAGAATCTCCCCTACACATTTGGGTAATGGACACCTAGCCCCTGGGGAGTTACTGAAATCTTCAAATCACAGGTTAAAGATGTCAAGTTACAGAGAATTCACCTTTTACACTGGTTTAAACCTGAAAGTGACCTGTGCTGCACAGGAAGGTGAAAATCCCCATGGTCTCTACCAATCTGAGCTGGGGGAAAATTCAGTCCCAATCTCAAAAATGGCACTCAGACTCTGAGCACATGCATAAAACCAGCCAGACACCTGGGAAAGAATTTTCTGTAGTACCTCAGAACCCGCCGCATCTACAGTCATAGGGGATGTTCACTTCTGGCAGTTGCCAATGGGCCACAAGCCATTGTAGGCAGTCCCATTATACCACCCTGTCCATGAACATATCAAGCTCACTGGAAGTGTTTAGCCTCCTCTGCTCTTCTTAGATGGCTATTCCAGAACTTCATTCTTCTGATGGCTATAAACCTTCATCTAATTCTGAGCCTAAACTTGCTAAATGATCTTTATAATTTGTCACACCAAAAATCTCTATCTCGTTTAATAAAATTGAGTGTGGCTCAAAAGTAGCACCAGCACACTACTTTGCCAGCATAAATCTACCCCAGGAACTCTGCTCATTTCTATTCTATACCTAGCATCCAATTTTTCATTTGTAAGTCATAATTAAGAGTGACAAAGTTTTATTATAGGCATAGTGTGGTACTCTGATATATAATGAAAATAGGTTAAATAACTTTACTCACCCGCATGATCCATTATATTCAAATTTTCCCTGATTCAATTGCATTGCTAAATCTGTCAAGAGACAAAAAGAATTAAGTATCTTGTCTCTATGAATAATGCAGTATAGAATAGCCTTCTTTACAACAAGAAATACGATGCATAGTGTTTGTCCAGAATAACCAGTTTGATTTAAAGTTACATCTACACATTCATCTAGAATACTTCATATTCTTTAAAATGGCCAAGTCTTTCTTTATTCACCAGGCTAAAATGAAATATGCATTAGAAAAAACAGACTATAGGTAGAGAGGTGCTAGACTCTGACCCTGCAAGTCACAGGGACTGCATGAAAAAGAGGTCTGGTTGCATGGATCAGCTTACAGGAGACTTCAGGTTGAAGCTCCCTCTACCGGCACTTTTGGGACCAGACCGATGCCAAAAGAGAGAATTTGACAGACCACAGGAGGTCAATATACTCTAGCATATTACCAACTCTTCCACTGCTTACTGGTCTCTTAGAAGACATTTATGGGTAAATTAGAGCTAAACAACGGCACAGACCTCTGAGACCCAGGATGGGTGGCTTTATGGAATCACGGGAAACTTGGCCACATGCATGATAAGTGGTTGCCTGGCTAAATAAAATCAAGCCAGATTATGGATGTTGCTGGACGAGAGAGCCCTGGATTAGAGAAATTCAGTCTGTACTGTTTTTAGCTCAGAAGCTTGTTGAAAAAACTGAGTATTATTTTGTTCATTTACAGAGCACCTATCCACAGATCTTCTTCCTTGCGTTAATTGTATCAAAAGGGTCCTACAAGTCCTCTGTTCAGTGCTGTATCACCTAACACACCATATGCTAATATGTCTTCTTTTATTAAAGCCCACTGCCTCTTTCAGTTAGGCCTTCTGGTATGTGGGCAGGCCTCTCTGTGATTGTCTTCAGTTATAATCTGTTGGACTTTCTTACCCACACAGTTCTCAAGACTATGCTTTATCTGACCAAGTCATCTGAACCCGAAGTCCCTCATTTCTTTGATTCTGGGTGTTATTTTGAGCATGCCTCTGACATACACATTGCTCATATGGTCATTCTTGCTTAAAAGTGGGCTGAATTTTCTTCATTAATTTGTGAAAAAATGTCTTCCTTGTCTTACGCATCCATGATTTCATACACATCATCCTACTGTGTAGCCATATGTCTACTTCCTCAAAAAACGCCAGGAGGAAATCTGTGACATCTGTTTGAAAGTTCCTGGCCAAGCCTTTCTCTGGGATTTAGGTTCACTGGACATCACTGCCTACCTGGGGTCTGAAAGTTCAGCGAGACCATCTGGCAGCCAGCGTTCCAGAAAATTTGAGGCATGTAATTACTGGAATCCACTCGGCCTCCCTTGGGGTATATCCGACTCATTTGTCGTTTGTTATAACTATGTAACACATTAAGGAAAATGAAATAAAAAGCAACATAGAGACCTAAGATAATTTACTCAGACATTATGACTTCCTATATGCTAAATCCTATTTGCCATGCTCATGCATGGACAATATATGATAAAATTAGAACTAAATGATTACCATGTAAAGGATAGAAGTCTACTGCCTAGTCAAAAACAGAACTGGTATTCAGTATACCACTTTTAATAGAAGGATACTTCACAAATTCAATTGCATGCGTCTTCAAATACCCTAGTCCAACCGATTCATTAAAAGAGGACATATTGTAATGAATATTGCGTTCTAGAACAATAAGAAGTAGAACCTATTTTAAAATACTGAAACAAAATACAAAACCAGGCAATAAATACTATGTAATGCAGTAATACAGATCTCTCTTCCCACCCACCATTTGCCATTTTACAGAACAAAACTACATTTGAAACAATCTTAATTGACATTTTCTTATTTGTCACTCTCTTTGCTGCAAGACCATTTTTGTGAGCCATCAAAACTTGGCTTTTATATTTACAAAAAACACTGCAATTATGAGAAGAGCAAGAGTGCTATAACTAGATACTTGAAAGTAATATGGCACATGTTTTAGGATGTTAAGTACATCACAACAAGCAAATTGTTGACCTTCATCACAATTACATTTATCCTAATTTAGTGAAAGACAAAAAAGCATTAGGTTTACATCACATGATCACTTTTGTAATGAGGTACAATATATTAATATACTCCTAATAATTCAGTGCCTCCATGCGGATAACAAATGGAATTACGAGTTAATTCTATATTCCAGACAAGTGTTCTGTAAATACCCGGCACAAATGGAGTTTACTAAACTACAACATGAATTTTAAACTGATTATAAAAAATAACAAATTGGATATAAGAATTATTACACAAAGCTAAATAGAAGTAATCAGACAAATATTGTTTCATTCAACCTTTTATGTTACCTTCTGCTACATGGAAACCTTGAAACTTTACAGGCTGAGCATAGTTGATCATTGTTGATAAATATGGATGTATATTGGTTGTAGCACCCACATATTTGTAAGATGCCATCCATGCTTGTTCATCTTCAACAGTTACTATACCCTGAAAGCACATTTAAAAGTATATCCACTAATCACATTTTTGGCACTTGCTGGAGTTTGCAACAAGACAGAAAAAATGATGTCTGTATCTCCAGAACTTAAAATAGACATATAAGGACATATAAAGTTGGAACCTCAATGTTGCAAATTAGAGTCTATTCTATTATTGATATCTGCAGAACACTCAGTGTTAATGGACATCATGCCTGAGGCTTGATAGCAGAATACTCTCCTAAATACCATGTAGAACTGTATGTGTTGGAATCAGAGGGATAGCCGTGTTGGTCTGTAGTGTAACGAAAAACAAGAAGTCCTGTAGGACCTTAAAGACTAGCAAATTTATTTATTAGGTAATGAATTTTCAGGGGTAAGATGGAAGTGGGTCTTATCCACAAAAGCTCATTAGCTAATAAATAAAATAGTGGTTCTTCTCTAAGCGCTACAGGACTGCTTGCTTTGTTTTACCCACAGTATCTCATTACCTAATAGTCTTTAAGGAGTTACAGGACTGCTTATTTATTACATGGTGTTAGTAAAATGACATTAGAAACCAGGACATTGATTTAAAAAGTCAAAGGGGGCTGATCAATGCTGTGGGATAATGCCTTGTCTTAACTAGAAACCTGATCTTTTTAATCCTAATTATGTCAGAGTGGGTAATTTTGAGGCTTGTACCTAAAGGACCTTTGTCATTATCAAAACTCAAATTAGTGGCAATGATGATTTTTGTGGCTATGACCAAGAGTGAAATAATAAGGTGATTAGGGGACTGGAATTTGGAAATCAGAATTTGACCGAAAATGAAACTGACAAAGTTGTTAAGCAATCGGGTGTACAGTGCATTGTGCCTGGCTTTAGAGAGTGGTATAAATTCCTTCCTGGCATGTGCATAAAGATCATCTGTGCATAAAGAAAAAGTTGTTAAATCTTCTTACAAGTAGCTACACTGAGAAGACTTTTGATGAGCATAATTTCCCAAGAGTTTATACGCCTACATACGTTATGACAGGGATTAAGGTATTTTTGAAGACCAAAATAACCCCATATTACACTACAAACACAAAATAATCACACATACTGATGTCTAGGGGCATCCTTCTGTTCTGTTTGTTGGCTCATTCTGCTCTGCCAGCCACTTTTCTTCAGTCTCCCTGACTACCAAAGAACCTTTTTAAAAGGCTCCATAAAGTGAATGAGAGTGAGACTCTCTTATAATCTGTAGCTCTGGTTAGGCCTATCATGGCCTACTGTGTCAAGAAGAAGAAACTAGAAGGGAATTTAACCCTATGCATGCTGGCTTTGCCATGAGCCTCTGCATCCTGTCACAATGAATTTCCTGACATGGTATATCTTGCCATACATCAGTATTGTAATATAGCTTTCATGCTCAGAATGCAATATTGCTCCATTACAAAATATTTTCTAATATACCAGGAAACCATGAATAAGTGGAAATATTGCAAAATCATTTTTTAAGGCTGGGGCCTCTGCATCTGTAACAAACTAAAGAATGATAAAATAACAGTTTATTGTACATTCAACTACCAGATCTCTTTTATTCAGGAGAGAAAAGCAAGTCTATTTGTGATTATTATGCCACACACTGTCAAACTACCTAGTTATGTTGACACATATTTAAAGAAATAGAGGTTAACTAATTTATGACACAGTCTGTGAAGGCTAATACAGCCACACAGAAGAGTCTGAAGGGAGAGGAAAGGATGGTGTTTATTTTTCCTCTTACAGCCTCAAACAACTACTTAGAAGAATGGCACAATAGTTTTGAAACACTGAAGCCTGGCCCACACCCTTGAATGACAGCCTGTGTAGGCAGCAGAAGATTGATGGGAAAACACAGTATAGACAGCCTCTTAGGCTGGCAAGCAGGGCATTATCTGCCAGTTATTGATTGCTGAAAGGATCTGACTGACCGTGGTGAAGCCCATGGTTGCCTGGCTTGAAGTTCACACTTCAGTTAAATTTTCTAAGGTCTATATAACCCATACTTTCCTTAAACGTTGAATAGGGCCCAATCCAAAAGCAGTCTGCATGAAAGCCAATGAATGCAGAGGGCCTGCAGGACTGAGTCAGTGATATGTACAACACTAAGACTGACATTCCGTAGCAGTGGAGAATACTACTTAACCATCATACATTTTTTGCTAACAGGTTAATTGTTACCTGTCTGCCGATGACAGATTAAAAACAAACATATTTAGGTCTGTAGGTCATGATTCTTCAGACATGACTACAGATTAAACCTTCTAGTCCAGTGCTGAATGAGAGAATTTGCTGAACCACAGGAAGTCAATATCCCCTCACAGCAATACCAGCACTTCCATTGCTTACTGGGCTCTTAGAAGACATTTGCGGGGGTGGGGGCAGTAAATTACAGCTAAATAACAGCACAGAACACTGAGAGCCAGGACTGGTGTCTGGAAACAAACTTCATGGGACCGTGGGAAACTTGGCCACACCCTTGATAAGTGGTCATTGGGCTAACTAAAATCATCAAAGACTACGGATGTTGCCAGATGAGAGAGTGCCAGACTAGACAGGTTCAACCAGTAACAATTTTGGGTATCTCAAATTGTGGGAGGTCAATCTGAGACATTTTAAGGAAGTATGGTATCAGCAAACAAGGAGTGAGTCTGCCAATCTGTTACAGAGGTCATGGAAGTCACAGATTCTTTGACATTCTGAGACCTCCATGAATCTGCAGTGCATGGTGTGACTGACGCCAGGGCCACCCAAGCTACTCAGATTAACCCCACTGGCCACTACGGGGGCTGTCTCCGGCTAAACCCCTCTCCATCTCCTCTGAGCACCAGTGGCACCCTGAAGTCTCCCCTCCAGAGCACCCTTGATTTAGTCAGGTGTATACAGTGCAAGCTATGCATAAGTCATGGGCCATGAATTTTTGTTTACAGCCTGTGACCTAGCCATGACTTTTACTAAAAACAACTAAGATTGAGTGATGAGCACCTAGTCTCTCAGATCAGGACCTTTCAAGGTGTCTAAAGCTGGCCACCAAAAATCACAACTCTCTTTTCACAACCTTGGTCCCATCTTTATCAATGAAAAAATGTAGTGGGATGGAAATCAATGACAGTATGTATCCTATGATAGGCGAACAAGGCCCTAGGACTATGAGTATAGGATGCTCTAAGGACACAAGTGTTGTATTATTTGAAGATGTTCTAGGACAAACCACTGCTCAGCTGTACACGTTATTTGTAGACTAAAAGGTCTAACTCTCATCCCTGGCAGTGGATCGAGAATTTTAAAACAGGATTGTAGGATCTGGGAATAAGAGGATGGGAAGCCCTTTACCGCCATCCTCCCTATGCTGGAGTAAGTATTGGGTGAAAAAAAATCAGGAGCCCAGCAGACCTGCAGCTCAAGAAAAGAAGCAGAGGCTCTTTAAAAAGCACAGGAGACTGAAACAAATCATGGTCCGGGACAGATTTAAATGATGGAAGGGAAGAAATGCATGGAAAGAAGTAAGAGGACGGAGTGAGGCCAACGGAAGATATTCTTGGAGGAAGAGAAATGAACAAACCCCAAGAGAAAGAAATAAGGAGATAAAGTAAAGAGAGAGAATAAAGAGGAGCAGGATGAAGGGAGGACGAAAACAAAGTTGGAGCAGTATCTCTTAACCCCTCTTAAGGAATCACACTGTTGCAGGCATGTGATGTTGAGCTGTAGTTGGGATGAAATGTTTGCAAGTGAGGGCAGGTCATGCAGCCCTGTTTGCACTCTATTAGTATTACCGCCACTGATTTCCCTCAAACCCTGCTGAGTATGGGGAATGGGAGGAGATGGAACTGGAACTCTACTGGCCACCAATACAGGGAGAAAGGAGCAACAAGGGGGCAAGGAAAGAGAATGCAAAACAGATACACAGTTATGAATGTATTGTAGATAAAAATGCTTATATATAAAGAAATATAATAGAAACTACATAACGTCCTGTGTGTCACCTTTTTACTGTTTTCTTGTTCAGAATCTTCCAGAGCCTAAGGAAAAAATATATTTATATATTACCCAAAGAAATTGCAATTTGAAACATCCTAGCTATGAAAGAAAGCCCTCAAACAGTTAACATGTGGCAACAAGAACCTCCCTTTCCAATTGATTATATGGTTCATTTACCATTTAACTCTCACAGGCTTGCACTGTCATTTAAATTGAAAAATAAAAAGTGTGGAAAGACACAGTACTGGGAATATTGGTAACAGGAAGAAGAACATCAGGCAGCTAAATCCAACCATGGAGGGAGTTTTGTGCAGGGGGAGGCGGACAAGTTTGAATGGGGAAGAGTGAGAGAGACTGCACACACAGGAAAGATCATTTGCCATCCTCTGTTTGGGGCATCCAGATTTTGAGGGCATTTGAAGAACTAAAGATACAAGGTTTGCAACTGCTCTGTATTATGTGGTGTAAAAAGGCTGCCATCTGCCCCAAGAGACTGCACCGTTACTTGCCACTAGTGTTCCAGGCACTGAGTGACACGTGGTACTTTTTTCCTTTCAATATAAGCTACTACTCTTGAGAACGTTAGGAAAGTAGTGACTTGGCTCTCAATGTATATGCACAGGGAGGATCACTATTTACTGCCCAGCCACTGATCAATGAGGATGCAACGACAGGATCATGCAGAGGATGACTGACCACTCAGCATAACCAAGAAGGCAGCTGGGAGTGGAGGGGGCTGCTGGTTCAATAAGCAAAATAGCCCTACAGCAGAGAAGGAGAATATGCAGTTCATTCTGAAGCTCTGTGAAGCTCCTGAAGAGGCTAGGATGCTAAATCACCACCACCAAAGCAAGCAGGCAGCTCTGCCTTGCGGTTGTGACACTGCAGCTCGGAGATATGCTGCAAAAGGTGGTTTGTGCAGCAAGGAGAAGTTCAGCGAGCAATATTCCTATCACAAACAAGATCCACACAAGCCATGCAGAGGCGGCTAGAATGCTTCAATGACCAAGGATGGTATGGAACCTCAGTGGCAAGCAGGCACTGGCAGGTGCCAGCATGACTTAATTTTGATTCCCACTCTACTGTATTTAGTTACAGGCATGTGCCATACCAAGCCATGTTCTCTCACCAAGTACAAAATGTCGAACTACTAATGTAAGCATCAGCAGAAGAATAAACCTTTGTGCCATCTGTCCGCTGATGTCCCAGCACTACCCTCTCCCTCTATGGGTATTTTCCTGCTATCCTGTGTATTGCATTAATTCAGAAATGCACAGCAAATGGCATTGGGTGCTTGCTCTTCAGAAAATTCAAGTACAAAAATAACCGAAGAAGTGTCAGAGAGAAGGAATGGGATGAGGCCAGGGCAGGAGTAGCACACGTAGGGAGAAACTGATATTCACCCCACAGTATGGCTCTTAAAACTGTGACACATGGCCAGCTACTGTTATGTAGGCAAGGAATGAGCTGCAGTCATGTCTAACAATTTTTGGTCAAATCCAGTAACCTGTGCACTGTGATTTCCCAGGCAGAGCTCTCATTTGCTACAATATGAGTTCTGTTTGAATAAACACAGAAGGTTTTGGCTAGTTAAATTGTATGTTACCATGAATTTAAGTTCCAGCAGCGCTGCACGAAAAATCCTTTTGTGATTCAGACTTGTATTTTCTCCTGTAACAAAGTGTAACCTTTCCACAAAATGAAAGGTCTTTCCCAGCCACCTCCATGGAAAAGCCCTCCAATGCAAATACAGGAAAGAAGCAAGCCTACCTTTTTGACACTATTTGCAACAGCTTCTTTTTGACTCAAATCATCTGCAGAAAGCTCAGCTCCAAATTTGAATTCTGGATGGGCTTCCTCTTCTTGATCAGCTACACAACAACAGAAAGGAAGGAAATGAGCATGGAAAACACAGCAGCAGATATTTTAGTGGAACCAGTTCAATACCATCGGATCCGTGTGAACCAGCTCATTTTCAAAAACAAGCAAAACTAAGGCCGTAGAAAGATTTTGAACAAGTATGAACAAGATTTTGAACAAATGGGAGTAAAAACAAGGCCCTCAGATTTGTTGGCTTACTTGCTTTTATCTAATAAATATGAACCCCCATTCAGTAAGATGGCATGTAAAAATAAATCAGTGAATTAGATATTGGGAGCAAAGTTTCACATATTCTTGGAAAATTCATGGATTTGTCACAGGAAAAATGGAACAATCATGGGGACTGGAGTAAAAATAATGAAACGGAGTCAGGCCTCTTTGCGTATAGAGTTCAGTAGGTTTGGTACCACCACTTGAATTCTCATATATTTATACCCACACTCTTTCCTTTTCTCCATTAATCTCTTCCTTTTTTTTTTTTTTTTTTTACAAACTGTTACAGGCTTCAGATGAGCTAACATGGGCTCTTATGTACAGACCCTGTAGTTAGATTTTAAAATGTGTTGATCTCTTTAGATTTAAATAATTAAAATGATGCCTAGCCAAGCCTCCACATCCCCTAACAAACAATTAATAATACAGTACCATAAGCATTTCACTAAGAACCCAGACAGCCACTTACAGAAAATCCCTTAGTCTTTTGTCCAGGAAACACTCTCAGCCCTCTTCAAAATCTTGCTGAACAGGTGGTTTTGGACCCTGGCTGGGAGCTCCCCAGAACTGGGGTGCTTCAGGCAAAGTGCGGGAGCAAGGCCTGGACTCCTTACCACGCACAGAGAATGCAGTGACAGCCTACTCTTTCCTTTTGTAATGGTGGAGATTTGGCAAAGCTCAAGCACCTTGCGGACTGCGGCTGTGGCACAGGGACAGTGACAATCCCTCACGTAGGCCAGTCCTGGACATTTAGAGGTTCAGAGGTGGTCATAAAACAAGACACTAAACTCAACCTAGAAATCAGCCAGTGTAGATCTCTGAGTCCTAACCTCCCAGTAAGATGTCCTACCAAATAAGAGATCCATGGTGCTCTGCAGCAGCTTTGGTCTCCAAATAATTTTAAGGCGCAGCCCCACGTAGAGTGCACTGCAATAGTCTAACCGTGAAGTAAAAAAAAGATGGGGAGCAGAGACCAGGTCCTTATCTGACAGGAAAGGTTGCCACCTCCTACACACAGGCCTCTCATCCAGGCTCTGAACGGAACCATGTCATTCATGTTGAATGAGACAGACACACACAGACGGGTGTCAACGGACTACTGAAGACACTGCACCCACTGCCTGCTTTCTAACCCTCCTGCCAGCCCCAGGTGGACCAGACAAGGTAACAAAACGGCACTCTGCAACACAACACTTTTAAGAACTTCAAGAAGAGGAGTGACTTCCCACAACTACCCATGGAGATCTCTCCAAGCAAAAGGAAGCAGTGAAGAACAGCTATATCTATTCCCATCACACTGTGCAAGAAAATTAACACCACCTTGTGATTTTTGGTACTTACGATAGACGATAGGTCAAATAATACCAGCACTGATGCCTAGAGCTTGTCCTCATTGTGGGGCTAAGTTGGCACTACTGTGAATGATGCAGCAGCATTGATTTAGTGGGTCTGGTGAAGACATGACAAGTTGATGGAGACTGCTCTCCCACTGACATACGTAATCCACCTTGAAGGCAGAAGCTATATTAATGGAAGAGTGTATCCTGCTGACACAGCACAATGCCGACCCTGTATTAAGTCAATGTAAGTTATGCTGCTCAAGGGACTGGTTTTTTAACACCCCGAGCAATGTAACTTATGTTAACTAAAGCAGTAGGGTAGACAAGGGCCTAGTTGTCACCTATCACTAGGACAAGGTCACTGGAAAGTATGACTGATGAAATCTCTTTGCCAAAACTACCTCTCTACCCAATTTGATGGGGTCAAGGAGATCAGAAGTATCTAGATGCCATGAAAATTGTCTTACCCACCCGTCTCCAATACAGTTGTCCAGGAAAGGAAAAGACGACTCAATACTCATCAATGATTAGCTAGATTGTGAGCATCCCTGCAATGTACACATGGCCAATAGCTGTACTATTGCTTCCTTCAAAGCAACAGGCAGTTTGCCTTATCTAAGAGAGGTTCTGACAATCCCATAAGCAATAGGCGCGTTCACCAGCCACGAATGGTACAAAGCCAAAGCACTTCCTGACTGCATTTGCAAGATACAGTATGTGTGGAGAGACAGTAATATACAGGATGACAAATTCACATCAATACATTTAGAAAGTCTGGTGTTTGGGACATGTGGGAAATAGCTTTGTTTGTTATGCTTATAAATAAATTAAAAATTAAAAGTGCAGTTTCAAGTGATATTGGCGGGATTTCTTGCATACTAAATGTAAGTCAGGAGCAAATACAGATCAATCCCATAATTGCATAAAAATGTTGCAGAGCCTAGTATGCCATTTCTATCCCTCTCATCCCCTCATTCCTTGTCTATAAGTGTGTGTAATTCCCTGAGCCACTATTTTAACTCAGGATGCCCTGTTTGCACAATTCCTGATATCACCTCCAGATGGCAAACCGGGTAGCAAGAGGAAAATTCAAACATTGTCAATGCCCATCTTGTACAAGATCTACAAATCCAGCACCCTGGTGGTGACCCTCTACATCATCTATAGGTGAAGCTCAGTCATTTTAGAAAGAGCATGATCAGATGCTACAAGAAGGGCCTTTATGACCCTCCCCTGTACTCCTGAGGCCAATTAAAAGGTGTAGGTCACATGCTTGCAGGCTTCATTCATCCACAAGCGCTCCTTGGCTCCCTCCTAGATTCTGTGCAATGCTGTTCTCTCAATTACTGAATAGTAAAGGCACTTAGACTTGCCCAGGGCCAATGAGGAGGGTGGGGTGGGCCCAAAGGGGGCAACTGCCCTGGAGCCTGGCACTATAAAAGGGCTCAGAGCACCTGGCCACCACTGCTACTCTGGTAGCCAGAGTCCAGGGCCCTTTAAACTGCTGCTGGGGTGTGTGTGCTCTGGGCAGCCGTGAGGGGTGGGAGGAGGGGTGTGCTGCAGTCCTGGTGCTGAGGGCTGGCTGACCCAACTGCACCTCTATCTGCTCAAGGCCCTGCTCCTTCAAGGGTGCCCCCATCCCCACCCCTTACCCAGAGGCCCAAAAAGGCTGTTGACCTCTCTGGACTGCCCATCTACCTATATCTTCACAACTTCATTCTGCTTTCCTTCTCCTGCAGCCCTTTTAATCTCCACTTTCCCTCGGTGCAGTTTTGCTGTTGCATTATTCTTTTTTTAAATTTGTACAACTCCCCCTATCCCCATCCAAGGTATTTCAAAGAGTTATCCTGGAGATAAACTGCAAAGAAACATATTAACAAAATAAACAGGCTCAAAAGCACTACCACAATCCAAAGGCAACAGCACCAAAGCAAATGCAGTGAAAAATAAGGCATAAAGGGTTACTGCAACTTCTTTTTCTAAATAGTTTAATCTGCTCTGTAACATGTTTATTTCATTTTACCTGCACTTCAAGTTCACAGTTACTATTTAAAATAAATAAATAAAATAAAATGCAAACAAATAATCCCACTTACAAGGTTATATTAGAAGTGGGAAGCCTATAAACACAGTGCATGTGAGGATACGGCTGGGTAAAATGAAACAGTTACAGTAAAAGGCCTATATGGAGGTTCAGTATCAGATGTCTCTTTGTACATCACTTTTAAAATTCTCACCACTTTCTATTTCTTCCTCATTGTCATCCTCTAGGATATTTACAGGAGCAGCTGTTTCCCCAGCCTCCATCATACTTTTCAGGGCCTCAAGCTGTTCTATTTAAAAAAAAAGAGAGAGAAAATGAGAGTTAGCTAAGTAACAAATAGCTTTTATTCAAATATTTTAACTCAAATTACATGAAGAAAACCCTAAACAACTGGGACATGATTCTGAGAGAGGTTTGAATTTAATGGGAGTTGTAGATGCTCAGTATCAATTAAGGATAGGTCTGTAAGCAGCAGCCAAAACTTACAAAAGAACTTGAGACTCTTTGTTGTTACAAGTTTGATGAAAATAGTTATCATCAATGCATGAACCAAAAAGAAAAAAAAAAAAAAATCAGTAAGGACTTGGTCCAAAGCCCAGTGAAATCAAGGGGCGTCTTTTCGGTGACTTCAACAGCCTTTGGATCAAATATCTGACGGCCGTGGGCAAGTCCTGGGTAACATATGGCTGATCACTTTCACAGCCTGAAACAACATTCCATATTTCAATGGGGGTTTTACTCCAACATAGGGCACCACTCATATGTTATTTCTGAAGTCTGGTCTACATCAGGGAACAAAGTTGATCTCAGACATGCAATTCTAGCTATGCCATTAGCGTAGCTAGAATCGATGTATCAAGATCAACTTTGTTCCCCAGTGTAGATTAGAGCCCTTCACGCTTGTGCAAACTTCCCTTACTCCACGCGATAGCCTGGAGTACCAGGGTCAATGGCCAAGTCCAGAAAGATCAATTTTGTTGCGTCTTCTCATACACGGCAAAATCAATCTCTGGAAAACAGACTGAAGTGTGTTGAACCCCCTGTAAGTATAAACATACCCTGAATTGTGCTGGTAGTTGTATTGTACAAGCCAATCATGCACCACTTAAGTCAATGGGAATTTAGACACTGTTTTCAGAGGGAAAAGGTCCAGGGCCAATCAGAATGGCCATAGTAGGACTAAGAACTATAACTATCCCAACATGCACAGAAGAAGCTCATCAGGGCCGTGTCTACACCAGCCAAAAACTTCGAAATGACCATGCAAATGGCCATTTCAAAGTTTACTAATGAAGCGCTGATATACATATTCATGAGGGCAGCTGTGGCACTTCGAAATTGACACGACTTGCCGCTGGGCGGCTCGTCCAGATGGGGTTCCTTTTCGAAAGGACCCCGGATACTTCGAAGTCCCCTTATTCCCATCTGCTCATAGGAATAATGGGACTTCGAAGTAGCCAGGTCCTTTCGAAAAGGAGCCCCGTCTGGATGAGCCGCATGGCAGCGAGCCGCGTCAATTTTGAAGTTCCGCGGTTGCCCGCATGCTAATGAGGCGCTGATATTCAGCGCTTCATTAGTAAACTTCGAAATGGCCATTTGCATGGCCATTTCGAAGTTTTTGGCTAGCGTAGACGTAGCCATCAGGATTGGCAAGAACAGAGGAGTCACTTGAAATTCCTTTGCCGTTTTCGTTCACCCTGCCAGGCATGGAAAACAGAAGGAGAGCACACCTACTTGACAACAGATTCCACCGGTTTTATTTTGTGTGGACAGCAATCAGTTTGCGACACAGGATCCCACTGCAAGCATGCATTTATAAGCGCTACACACTCGTACAGAGAACAAAACTTTGCACAGGTGAAACACCGGGGAAAACAAAATGCCTTGTATGGCGAATAGACAGTCTATTCTCCAAATCTTTTTCGGTTGGGAAGTTCGGAAGAACACTGCTCAGTGATTTAAGGTGCACATGATTGTTTAAATTTAAAAGGTTTAATGAACTTTACTTACTTTTTTCTACTTCAGGTTTCAGCCTTTTGTTTTTTATGAGTATCTTTCTTTTGAGGTCATTAGGAGACGGTAAGGGTCTACCTGGTTCAAGCTACAAAATGGAGAGAAGGGCTTATTGAGCATGATTTACAATGACCTCCTCTTTTAACCTCTTTGATGGCATATTTTGGGCTGGACTGTGACATTAGAAACTGTCCGAGCAAAGGTCACTGAGTAAGCCCTACCATGGAGGAGCAGCTGTGCACCTAGGGCAAGATGGAGACAATGACATAAAGGGAAGACTTCGGCTTCCTCTGTGTCCATCCCACACCCCGCCTCAAAGTGAAGCAGAGATCCTGTCCCCTCTGCTCAGAGAAGCTCATGGGATCACTTGGTCTGCAGATGTTAAACTGCTCATTGTCTCATATTCCTGTAATGGGCCACACGCAAAAACAACTCTCAATGCATCAGAATAAAAACAATAGTTACACTAAAATATGAACAGAAGTTAAGGGTGCTGATAAAGCTATTCACTTCCCTTTTTTCTTCTGCTCTGGATTTTATGTACCATCAATAAAACATTAAACAAAGAGTTTGTATCATCTCTTTCGATATCTCTGTGTGATCAGCTGAGAATGGGCCTCTCTTCACACTTTTCCATTCAACATTATCACATTATTTTGAAGATTTTTGAGAACCTCCCAAATTTAAATTAGCCACATTCTGAATTTGAAAGCACAGCTGATCTGCAGTCATTTAATTCTGTTTACTTATATCACAGTTTTATTTAATTCAGTGAGGGGCAACCTAGGCTAGTGAGTGGGCCACAAGATGGTGGTAACTAAGAGGGTCTCCTGGGATACAGTAGTTTTGCTAACTGTGCTTGCGGATCTAGAATTGGCTGAGTGAACTAGCCAACTCAACCACAGCATCACTTCGACTGGATGGAGAGGGAACGTACAGCTTTCAATAGTCACACACCTCACATGCCCTTGTTTATGTGCATGTCACTCTAGTAATACCAGTAAGAGCAGTGGGGGGACTATACGGATGGAAACCAGTGGAATCTGGGAAACCTGCATGGGCAACTGTAAACAAATATAGAACCCTGATAGGCTGCAGGTTGCTCACCGTTGATTTAACTGCTACTTTTTCCCATTGAGCAGAACATATTTAGACATCAATTATTTCTACCTCACATTGGCTGTGTCTACACTAGCCCCAAACTTCGAAATGGCCACGCAAATGGCCATTTCGAAGTTTACTAATGAAGTGCTGAAATGCATATTCAGTGCTTCATTAGCATGCGGGCGGCCACAGCACTTCGAAATTGATGTGCCTCGCCGCCGCGCGGCTCGTCCCGACGGGGCTCCTTTTCGAAAGGACCCCGCCTACTTCGAAGTCCCCTTATTCCCATCAGCTGATGGGAATAAGGGGACTTCGAAGTAGGCGGGATCCGTTCGAAAAGGAGCCCTGTTGGGACAAGCCGCACGGCGGCGAGGCGTGTCAACTTCGAAGTGCCGTGGCCGCCCGCATGCTAATGAAGCGCTGAATATGCATATCAGCGGTTCATTAGTAAACTTCGAAATGGCCATTTGCGTGGCCATTTCGAAGTTTGGGGCTAGTGTAGACGCAGCCACTAAGATTTATTAAATTCCCATAAAAAGAACTAGTTGATAAAATCTTTACAGTGACACAGGCATGAGAAATGGTGTTATTCATCAAAACATCTGAAAACTAAACTCTGCTTTAATATCTTCTCTCTGCCTGTGTAACTACCCACAGACAGATTCAAAGGACCTCTGGAGCTTAGTGCATGAACCTCTACAGCAGAGGTCAGCAACTGCCGGCACAGGTGCCAAGAGTGGCACATGAGCCAATTGTCATCAGCAGGCGAGGTCAGAGCTCAGCCCTGCCTCTTCTCCCCCATGCAGCCAGGAGCTTGTTCAAAGCCATGCCCCCTGTGGATTAACAAAAGACCAGCTAATGATACTAACCACCACCTAACTGGTAAAGCTCTGCATCTTTATTTATTAATGAAGCTGTAGTAAGTAGCACTATTAGTTACTCTAAAAAGTATCACTGGCACTCGGGCTGTACAGAGGTCTAAGGTCAAATTTCAGCACTCTGCCTTGGAAAGGTTGCTGACCCCTGCTCTACAGCTTGAGTTAGAAGCACGCTGGCACTCAGATAACGCTGCAGAGAAGACTCAGGCTGCATCTACACTAGTAAGTGCGTTTGAAAGATTTTTTGAAAGCCGAGGGCTCTTCTGAAAGATCCCATGGGGCATCTACACACAAAAAGTGTTCGTTCCAAAGTGAAACGAAAGTATGTGGCGCTCCCTTTGAAAGTGCTCTTCAGCTCTTTTGTTTGAAAGCTTCTTTTGAAAGAAAATGTGTGTAGGTGAGCCACAGGGCCCTTCCTTCAAAACAGCAGGCCTCATGGTGCCGGATTTTTCAATCCCTGGCCCGTTCTTTTGAAAGAGCGGGGGCTGAGTGGACGCTATCTTTCGAAAGAGCAGATCACTCTTTTCATCTGCTATTTTGTGTGTGGACGCACTCTGTCAAAAAAAAAGTTCTTTTGGAAAAGATCTTCCTGAAGGGCTTTTTTTGAAAGATCACTGTACTACAGATGTAGCCTCATTCTCTCTCTCTGTAAGTGGTCTAGGTGCCAATATATGGACAGTGAGCCACATCCCTACACGTGTGGGTTACCTGCCACACTTGCCAATATCTTTCACAAGCACCACAATGGGCGCCACAACCCAACAACCTGCCCATGCCTGATATTTTCATGTTTTGCATTCTCCAAATCCTTGTTTTAAGCCAACATAAAACAATGCTTATTGTTCCTATAAAACATTCTACATTTCCCACAGTTCTTGAATTCTCTCAGAAAAACATTCTTTCCTAAGCCACGATTCTCAGACATATAAGCTGTGTCGACATGAGCCCCTTCCTCTTCGAAGGGGCATGTTAATGAGCAAGTTCGAAAGATGCTAATGAGGTGCTTCCATGAATATGCAGTGCCTCATTAGCATAATGGCAGCCACGGCGATTTGAAAGTGCCACTTTCGAATTGCACGCTGCCCATGGAGACGGTAGCCTTTTGAAACGACCCTCCCATCTTCGAAAACCCCTTCTTCCTATCTGGTGTTAGGGACGGGGGGTGGGGGGGTTGTTAGCCGATGGCCAGGTGAGATGCCACTTATGCCCTTGACTATGGCAGAGCCCACCAGTGACCAGGCTGAGGGCAGATGAAAGCAGCTGGGTTCTTTGTTTTGTGTTCGCTTTGCACAGTAACAGGAAGAGTCAGGTTACCACTTAATCTTTTACTTTATTTATCTAACAAGTTAATCTCTTACTGTTACAATGTTGCTTGTTTACCTAGCGAGTTAAGCTCTTGTCGTTACAATTGTTACAAGGTTTATACTTTAATTACAAATAGCTAGCATACACTCTAATTCATAGATCTATACTTGTTAAATGTGCGCAAAAGAAATAAAGTAAAATACCTAGCAGATCTCATTCTCACCCCTGCATTACCAACGTGGCTTGGCCAGTTTTTCTCTCAATCACTTGGGAAGAAGCCCTTTGTCCCTTTTCCTCCAGGAGTCAGTCATCCCTGCGGACCTGGGGAGACCCCCACCCTCCTCTCCGGCAGGAAAGATAATTGGAGCTCAAACAGGGGGTCTGCCGGACCCCTCTTTTATACCCATTGGGTCACGTAGGCTTCTTCCTTGGTTTAATTGAATTAAACTGTCTGATGCTGGTTCTCACAGGGAGTTCAAGGGCGTAGTTCACACCTGTGAGGTAGACAATTGAGGGCATCTGTTTTTTTTTTTAATGGTCCAGAGATTTTCCTCGTGTCTGGAACCATGTGGGCGAATCAACTGATTGTAATTAGTCAAGGGCAGTCCGAGGCCGGCTGTTAATTAGCCCATTGTTCTTAGCTTTGCTCCGGAGCTTCAAAGACCGTGGCTAAGATAAACCCATCTGCGCTCTCGGGCATGCCAGCGCTGGGCTATTCCTTTTAACCCTTTTGTGCTCTGAAGCATCTCGGGAAGGCAAGAGAGCAAAAGGGGTGGTTCTGTCTGGCTACAGGGGTCCTTTCGAAACGCTGCGGCTGCCGTTATGCTAATGAGGCACTGCATATTCATGGAAGCACCTCATTAGCATCTTTCAAACTCGCTCATTAACATGTCTCTTCTGAAAGGAAGGAGCTTGTGTAGACAGAGCTATAAAGTACATGAAATATAAAGTATGTGACAGTTTGCAGTCAAATCAAAGGATTGAAAAATAGAATTTGCTTGCTTCCCTACAGCATGAATTAAAGAAGATATTTGAGAATCTCCAGTTTCTTCACAAAGTTTGTCAAAGCTGAAGTTCTCTGGGGCACCGAAGAGTGGCATGTTGTTGAGATCCTGCAACATTTGCTGCTGTATTTTCTGTCGGCACCTTGTTCCTTCTGTTTCTGTTCTCAGTACAATCCTGACATCCAGTTCTTCCGTATAAGCTGTGGACTGGGCACAGAGCTTGCTTATACATACACAAGTGTGTTCATCCTGTGTTGATCCTGTGACCCTCTGTCGGTTATGGCTAAGATTTGATCAAATAAGTTTTTTTTCCCACACAGTGCCACCTAGTGGCTGAAAAGTATAATACAGTTTAGCATTAGAGTAACAATGACTGGCAATTACAGAGACACAAAGTAGGTGAGGTAATCAAAATCACTGGCCACTAGCAACAGCACTACACTGGTGTGTTTCATAAAGCAAGAAGCTCTGTTTGACTCAGACTTGGGACATGGCTCCCCGACCTTTGCTAGAAGTCCTTCCCAAGCCCCGAACTAATGAAATGAAACAAACCAATAAAGGACAAGTTGGGTGCCCAAAAACTGAGAAACCCCACGTTAATAGTGAGGTTTGAAAACATAGGCTCAGGCATACATGTTACCCCTCTATTGGTGATGTCACCCCCACCCCCCACCAGTTACTATATCTCTCACATAAAATAAACACAAGCTATCAACCCAATGTTTAAAGACACATACTGGATGTGTTTCTAGAGGTTGCTTCAAAAGGAGATCTCCAAAATAATCTTCACAGTATTTTGACATCTTGTATTGTTGGTATTTGCTGGCAAAAAGTGACATTAGTTAATGTTTAAGACTCACTCTCTCTCAAGCTCCCTTCCCCCCAAATCAAAACAAAACCTCAAGTCGTCATTTACCAACCAAAAAGTTAGTACAGAATTAATAGAAGTATTTTATACAACTTGCTAATACAGCTTGAACCTCTAGTGTGTCACTCTCTTGTCCAGCAACAGGCTGTAATCTGGCATGAGTTTTACTTCGTCAGACAACCACTTATCACGGGGGTGGCCAAGTTTCCCATGGTCCCATCAAGCTTGTTTACAGCCACCAGTCCTGGCTCTCAGCGTTCTGTGCTGTTATTTAGCTGTAATTTAGCCCTAAATGTCTTCTACGAGCCCAGTAAGCAGTGAAAGTGTTGGTAATGCTACTAAACAATACTGACCTCCAGTAGTCTGGCAAATTCTCTAGTTCGACAATGGCCAGGTCCCGAGGGTGTTGGACAAGAGAGGTTCAACCTGTAGTACTTTTAAGCATTTATAAAAGCCAGACTAATATAACTAAAAAGCATGAATTCATTTAGACCAACTAATGTGCTGGTTACATATCATTCAGATAATATAACCTTAAAACGTAATTCAGTGCTGTATCACAGCAATGTGAAATCAACCTAAAGCTTTGTGTTAAAACAAACATCTCTTAAACTCTTTTTAAAGTAACATCCAGCTGCGTAACGCAGTCGCAAAATTTTGAAGAAAATGTGAACTATTGTGACTCTTAACACAGGTATACTTGCTCTTTCATTGCACTATTAAAAATGGAAGCTGAATATATGTTATACCTGCAGTGGTTTTCAAATGAGAGAATAACAGGATACTCAGATGTAACAAATGCAGTTTCCTTAATGGCCTGAATGACATCCTTTAAAATGGAAAGAAAACATTAATGTAAAACAAATCATACTGCAATCGTAAGTAGCAATCTTTTACAGACATGGAACACAGTGGATTCTACAGTAAATGGAGCACAGACAAACAGAACAAAGGGTGTCTATTTTATATCTCTGGTTATTCCCACTCACTACCTTAGAGTCCAAGCTCAAAAAACTCTCCCTCAGCCTGAGGAAGGAAGAAGATGGCTACAACCACAACCCATCAACCCCAGAACCACAAGGATCTAACAACTGATCTCACTGACAGGAGGATTTTGGCTGAAGAGGGAACTCCTGCATTTTGCCTGTCCCTTCCACAGGTAAGGGAGACATGCCTGCAGCAGAGCTAGTGTAGGTTCTGCTGTATGGAAGAGTGGCGGACAGGGAGGGATTATGCAGGTGGGACAACATATTTGCTGGGGCCCTGGGCAAACAGGGGCAGAAGGCCTGGCTCCATGATCCCAGACCTCGCCATTCAGTTTTGTAGGGTGGGAGTCCTTATCTCTGTAGAGTTCTCTACTTGCTAGCTCAGTGGTTCTCATATGTCACTCCATTGTGACCCCTTTCTGACTGTCAAAAATTATTACGCAACCCCAGGAAAGGGAAATGAAGCCCAAGCCCATTTGAAACTTGTTGCCCCAAGCAGGGGGTGAAAGCCAAAACCTGAGCCCCACCAACCCAAGGGCTTTACTTGTAACCATCTACCAAGACTGAAGCCCTTGGGCTCCAGCTTTAGCCCTGGAGCCAGCATATCTAACATCAGCTCTGGTGACCCCATTAAAACATGGCCATATCCCACTTTGGGGTCTCAATCTACAGTTTGAGAACAGCTGAATCTCCCAGCTGGAATGTTGGAGAGAAGATTTGGGCTTCAAGTTTGACTTATAAATGTGAAGTTATCAAGGAGATATAAATTCTACCTTGAAAAGAATATCTGTACACATTGCTTTTCCATGTGTGATTATCGGCTCTTGGTCTTCACCTTTTCCATCCCAACAATCCAGTTCAACACATCTAATAATGCAATAACAACTCTGTAAATTTTTACATTTCAATAAACACATAAGCTATTTGACAGACACACCAAAGAATCTGTCTTGCTCAGGGGCAGAGGCCAGATTAAACAGCAATGCAATTTCAGATGCAATACAATTCCTAATACACAAACTTGGATAATTTCGATTTGATTACTTCAAACACAATGTGCGTGGACACATAAAATGTCCGAATGAAAGTGTTTCTAATCACCTTAGCACTTTCATTAGCAAATTGGGATTCACCATACTTATGCACTGCAAGTCATTAAACTGAGAGTCCTAAACTGATAACCACGCAAATGCAGATTAATTTAATTACCCAGCACAAATTCTTCTGAATTGCAGAAATGTGCACCCTACATCTTCTTACACACATCTCAATTTCCTAAAGGCTACCATTTCCATATATTTTTGTGAATAATTTTACTTATGATATTTTTCCATGTTTACCATATGTGTTATACTCTTAGGGTATCATAAAATTGCTGAAGTAAATAAAATGAAACATTTGATTTCCCTAAAACAATATTAACTATAAAAGCGATTAGCCTATATTTCTAACCTGCAACCAGCCAAAAGCACTTGTCTGTACATCTCTACAGAAGACTTCCCGCCAAACTGTCTGCCTGTAAGATAAGTATTGTGGGAGGAACTGATGAAGTAGTGAGCCAAAGAATGGTCCATTTCCTGATATAATTCCAAACGGTCTAGGAAAACTGGGGCATTTTCATCTGACATTAAATATCTGCAGAATCCATCACTGGAGATGAGACCTGGAAGTTAAAAAGAAAGTTAGCTTTATATTTTTTCTGTATTTATGCAGAGAATACAGATTATGACACAGCAGTTGAAGGAACACTTTGTTACCAAGAAAAAATGAGAAGTCCTGTGGCACCTTATAGACTGTTAGTTTTATCAGAGTATAAGATTTGGTGGGCAAAGACCCACTTTGTCAGATGTTCTGATAAAACTGTTAGTCTGTAAGATGCGACAGGACTTCTCGTTGTTTTTGTGGATATAGACTAACGTGGCTACCCCTCCGATACTTGTTACCACGAAGAGATGATGGTATGTTATTACCTCAGATGGAAGAAAATTAACAATAGCCATGTAAGTACAAGATTCTCCCAGTCTTTCAAAGCCTGGAAATCAAAGATTCCATTAGCATGATGTGCAATGTTAATTTATTTTGGTTTCATCTCCAAAACATAGAAGGTTCCTAACTTTTCATAATCATCCAACTGTTTGAAATAGATACTGTAGATTAACTTCCTAATGATGAAAACCAGAACATTTTCTGTGTAAACAGAACCATGCTACAAAATGGAACTTTGCATGTACAGTAACTTTGACTACTGTGGTTACAGGGGCTGCATCTACACGGTCCCGCTCTTTCAAAAGGGGCGTGCAAATGTGGCCAATCGAAAATGCAAATGATGTGCTGATGTGCATATTCAGTACCTCATTTGCATCACGGCAGCACCTCGCCATTATGGAAGTGCTGTTTTCAAAGGCCAAAGCAACCATGTAGACAGGGTTCCTTTGAAAGTAAGCCCCCCTTTCAAAAACACCCATCTTCCTGATTTTTTTCAAAGGGGCAATGTAGACGTGGTCAACGTGTTTTCTTCACCTCTTTTTGTTTGGTGCTTCAGAAATTGTAGAAGATGAGGAACTAGATTCTGGTGCAAGTTAGTTCAGAATCTGTCCATGATATCTGTTTTTAAAACGGTCCCATGCTAAAAATAAATAAATAAAAGCCAGCAGTAGGGGTGGGAGATAACGCTCTAAAGAACTACATTACACAATTTGAACAGCTACTTTGCATAATGTGAACACAATTTGAACTAGACTTTCATGTCGTCTAATGTCAGATACCAGAACTCTGTTATTGGCAAGAGAAAGGTCACAGAAGCTCTAATTCTATTTTGTTTCACATGACCTTCTTGTTTCAACAGAGAATCCCTAACCCCCAGCTCTCAATTGCTCATAACTTTCTGAAAAATTCTCTTTTGGGGCTTAAGCTTGCTATTTTTGCTCACAGTCAAATCTCATCATCTGGTTTTGAGTTAGGAGAAAACTTTAAAAAAAGTGCATAGAAATTTAACTATTTTTCCCCCACTAAGAATATAAAACTAGCAGAACAAAGCAGCTCCGAGCACAACATACAATTAGTTGGGAGGGCAAAAAATACTACTGTACATAGCTGGTGGATATCTGTTAAGACATTAGCCATATAACCGACCACTTCCCCAAATGCTAAGATAATTAAGAGGCTGAAGTGCTGCATCTCCTCAGCTAGGTGGAGGAGAAAATCTTTACAGCCATTCTCCAACAGAGCTCCGGAGCTGAAGGTGCTTTGCTGAGCCATTCAGGTACTGCACAGCACATGAGTAAGGGCTGCTTGCTCCTTATTGAGTTCTAGGCCAAGTTTATATTAGACCTTAAAGTCAACTGCAGATCTGCAATTCCACCTACCGGCAATTGTGTAGCTGGAAGCAACTTAGTGACAATCGATTTACCTGGCCATCCTCACTGAGGGAGCTTGATGAAGGAAACTCCTTTCAACCTCCTTTACTTCTTGCGAGATTGAGGAGTGCAGGGGTCGACTGTCGACCCAATAGTTCAATTTTGCGTGTCCCCACTAGGCACGCAAAATCAAACCCCTGAAAATCAACCCTGGCCAGGTCAATCTTCCGGGTAGTGAAGACATACCCCTAGTTACCGATCCTTACTGTTGCTGCACGGTGACAGAGGCAGGACTGGTTTCTTACAGCTATTGCTCAATAAATGAGGTCTTGCTTCCCACACAGTGCACACATGTGTTCAAGTGCTTCACTGAGGAGGGGCCTTGTAAAGGACTGCAGAGAACAGACACTACGCAGATAAGCCATTACTACCCTTGCATGTAGGGCCGTTATTCATGTGTTCCCAAAATAACAGAACTTCAGTACTTCCATGACTGGACTGGGCCCACCACTGCTGGTGTGATCTCACATAGATGGTGCATGCAATGTCACACTGATGGAGGCAGAATGATGTGCTTTTCAAAATACCATCCCTGTCTCATACTGGACAAAACAGCCTGGTTTTGTCCCTATGCCAACAACTCACCCAACAAGAGGACAGTATGGTTTGAAAGGCAGATGAATGGCCTGTCTATGCTGGGGAAGCTACAACTGCTGGGGCCAATTCCTCCCCTTCTCCCACTAATGCCATTGGGATGAAACCTGCATGAGTTAAATCACACCTATTTTTCTGCAGGAGACTTTACACATTTACATATATTGCATGTAGAACTAACAAAGAACTCTGCCCACCCAAAACAGAATCACAGAACAATAGAAACTGGGAGGAACCTCAAGACTTCACCAAGTCCAGTCCCTCGTCCACACAGCAGGGCCAAGCACCATCTATATCATCCCTCAGACATTTATCCAACACGTTCTTAAATATCTCCAATACTGGAGATTCTACAACCATCCTAGATAATTTATTCCAGTAATTTCCCAACTGTTGGGAACTGACAGTTGGGATATTTTTCCTAACATCCAATCTAAACCTCCCTTGTTGCTATTTAAGCCCTTTGCTTCTTGTTTTATCATCAGAGGTTAAGGAGAAAATTTTTCTCCCTCTCCTTGTAATTCTCCTTTAGGTACTTGAAAGCTGATACCATGTCCCCTTCTCAGCCTTCTCTTTTCCAAACTAAACAAACCCAGTTTTTTTAATTTTCTCTAATAGGCCATATTTTCTAGACCTTTAATCATTTTAGTTGCTCTTCCCTGGATCCCCTTCCAAATTCTCCACATCTTTCCTAAAATGAGGAGTCCAGAACTGGACACAGAAGTTCACTTGTGGCCTAATCAGTGCAGAGCAGAGCAGAAGAATTACTTCTTGTGTCTTACTCACAACACTCCTGTAAATGCAGAGTGCACATTTTTCTGAAGAGGGGCAAACTGTTATTGTTAGGCCTTGAACCATTTTGGGAAAACATCTGAAATATGCTGGGATCTGGGACCTAGGACTGCATTAAATGTGTGACCAATATTATCAGGTTAAAAAGAGAAGAAGGAAATTAGTAAGGGGAAATTCTGGCACATATGGAGAGAAAAACAAAAAAGAGCTCCTCTCCCCATAGACTTGGAGACTTCAAAATTCCCACCCATAACTCCAAGAAAACAATGGATCTTGCTATCTGATAGCCAGAGTACTGCCTGAAAGCCTTCCCCTTCATTACTAGAGTGCCCTGAGAAATTATGGACAGACCATCATGTCACAAGTTCAATTTTACCCAAACAGCAGAAGCAATCTGTAAACCTATAATATGACCAAAGGAGAGTAAAGTAAACTTAGACAAACACACACAGGATGAGATTCTTACCCCTCATCCTGCTGCTTTACTCCAGATAAAAGAACCAGCATGCTGTCAAGGAACCCTAAAAGCCCCATTTCCCATCGTGCAGGTGTAATGCTAACAGGCAGAACTGAACCTGGGACCTCTGGAGCTCAGTGCATAAGCCTCTGCTGCTTGAGCTAAAAGCCATATAGCTATTAGCTAAGACAGTAGAGGAGACTCATTCTTTCTCTCTGTAAGTGCCACGGCATGGGACAGTGAAGCACACCCCACTGGCGTGTGGGTTACATAAGCACCAAGGAAGACAGCCAGAAGCTACTGTTGGAGGACCTGCTTGTGTAGAAATCATGCCCAGGACAGGGAGAGCACATCAGGGGAGAAGACAAAGATGGCAGCATTGCAGAGGTTTCTAGGCAAAACTAAGTGGGATGCTTAGCACTGCACTGAGTGGGACACTACACAAGGGCCTTCAGAAGGGTGAGATGAGGACCAGACAGCTAGCAGAGGAGAAGCAAGCCCACAGAAAGCACAGTAAGGACCTGCCAGACACCCGTTACACATGCAACAGATGCAGCAAGGACTGTCACTCTTGTGTGGGCCTTCACAGTCACAGTCAACACTGCAAATGATGATTCCACATAGAACTAGGAAGGGCATGATCCATAGTCTATGCAGACTGAAGGATGCCTACTACTACTACTACTACTACTACTACTGAGTGGGATGCTACACCTTAGAGCATGGGTGTCCAGCCTTTTGGCTTGCCTGGGCCGCATTGAGTGAAGAGGAATTGTCTTGGGCCGCATATAAAATATATAATATAGTTAATGTATATAAATCACATAATAATGTTAAAAGTTTACGATCTTGTGGGGCCACATTACTAGCTGTCCAGGGCCGCACGTGGCCCATGGGCCGCAGGTTGGACACGCCTGCCTTAGAGAAACCTTCAGGGTTATGTCATACCTTTGGTCTCTGCTGGCCACAGATAAGATTAGGAGAGGACAAAAGGTTCTTTAGCTTAGATTAAAGCTATCATGGCATTTTACTATGGACCTGTGCAAAGATGTATTTTAAGGTGGTAACTATCTTAAGAATTTTATACTGGTCTCCCTTAACTACAGAAACTGAGGACTTATATGATTATCAAAAAGGGGCACAGAGTAAAATTTTCCTAAGTGCCTCTGTGACTTCTTCGGACAGGATAAAAACTGCAAATGTGCAATGCAGCTGCACCACTGTAGCCCTTTGGGAGAGATGCTACCATATAAATGGGAGAGAGCTTCCCTGTCAGTTTAGTTAATCCACCGCTGGGAAGTCCAGTAGCTTTGTTGATGTAGCATTATGCCAATGGAAGGGCTTGTTACCTATCCCAGAGGTTAGGGGTTTTCCACACCCATCAGTGACCTAGTCATACTGATTAGTAACAGACAGGAAGCCATGTTAGTCTGTACTCCAACACTGATGTAAGTTTATAGAATAGACCTGGTTTCAGTATCACTTGGACTTAGGGTCCTAAGTTACTCAGGTGCTTTTTAAAATTTAAAGTGTCTAAAGAAATGTGGTATTAATTTTTGATGCACAGATTCACTCCCCCACCCTTTCTTTACCTTTATTCTTCAACTCTTCATCTGGCTCATATGTCTCAATTATCTGCATTGCTCTTTTTGAATCATAGAATGGGAACAAAATTTCATTCAGACGAGGATCTCGTTGATGCTAAGGTTAGAAAATAACATCATTTAGTGGGGCTACTTACAGAAGGGCTACATTCCAAGAACATTTCATTACTGCAGACGAGAAAGAAAGAGGTGGACAACTTTTTAAAACTGGAACTTACAGAATCTCCCAATTGTCACATCGGCATTATAGAAATTTAAATCTAGTTATCTGTGAAAAACAGATGCAGTTTGCACAGGAAAATATTCCAGTACAATCATATAGCATGCATTATTGCTATTTATTCATTACAGTGGAGTAACTCATGGAGTATATTCCAATAAAATTTTGACAATTAACAGCTGATTCTTTAATAACTGGTAAATCCTCTTCCTTTGTCAGATAAGTCATTCAAACTGATGGGTCTGACTGACAGTAATGTAATTATCCCCTCATAAAACTTGTCTCTGCATCAATATAGAGGCCTAAAATAATCATTAATGAAAATAAAAAGTTGCTACAAATATTCTATATGACACCTGCATTTAGAAACCTGTTATCTAGTGTCAATTATCTCTGTGAGTCATAAACACTGTGGTTTTCAACTTTCAGCTTAGGCTCATAGAGGTAATATGTAAATCCTTTAAAGAACTCTTCACAGTATCACCCCAAAAATTTTTACTAATTAATGGTGCAGGGATTTCCTATCTCACACAAACATTGTTTGAACTCTAGGTATTTTAGGTATCAGTGACTTCCAATAAATCTCTAAAGGCCCGATTCATGACACAATCACTTGAGTGTGCAATGCGATTTTCACTTTTATTCACACTAAATTAGAGCTGCACACTGTGCGCCTGATTCTCCATTAAAAAATTAAAAACATAATTCAACTGAATAGTGGCATGTAAGCACATGCACAAGCAAAACAAATAAACAAATATGAGCATGGAGACACTCTTTTCCCCAGGTAAGTGCAGGTTTGAAGAAGTCATTTACATTCACAAATGTAACACATGCCACTCCTCATTGTTAACCAATAATTTAGAAGTGGACCGTGTGCGATGTACGTGGGTTAAGCACTATAAGCATTCGCTGTAATTCCTTACTTACAAATACTTTGGTATTCTGTTCAATATCAAGCAGCGTCCAATTAAAAATAAGCAATCTGATCTCTTCTTTACAGCCAGCACACTAGCATGTGTGACTGGTTAATTCTAAGAAATTACAACTAATGCCAATTTAATCATGCAGGTAATGAAGCATCATTTTATGAAGGTGACTGACAGTCTACAGCATCTGAAGGACAGCAGTTAAATTCACTATATGCTGGATCTCTGGATATTTAAGTAAATCTCAGATGAAATATGAAATGTAAGCAGCTGAATGCAGGACACACCTTGCTAAGCATCTCTTAGGCGCACAACACTAGCATGCAACTGTACAGCCGACCGCATGTAATCACATGTGAAAGCTTTGCATTAGTAGTGAAAATGCATCATTTGAAACAACTGAAAGGAAGGAGAGATGAGACTCTTATTAAAGAGAGCTCTCTCTCCCCCACCCTCTTTACTCTTCCACAGATAATTGTTAACAGAACAAAGGTGACCCAGGGAAGAAAATAGATGGGAGAAGGAAAACGTTTCTTAGCAATCACCAGGAAAAATTATTGCAGGGGATTAACTAAGATTTGCGTTGTTGTCATCAAAATTGCTGCTCGTTTTCTTTTTTTCCCTTCATCTGGGAAAAATAAAGGTCTCTAAATTTAGTTAAATAAAAAAATTCTCGGGGTACTTAACAGTTTGTGAGATCTTATAAAAAAAGTCAGGGCAAGTTGGATCCCCTGCGTACATGCTTATAGTGGTGAGTTTGTAGGCCCACGGAATTGACAATGCAAAATAACAAGTCTGACCAATATGGAAAGCATGAAGCTCCAAGGATGAATCCCATGTGTCCACCAAAGCTGCCGTTACTTATTCTAGAGGCTATATTAGCCAGGATCCGTACCTTTCTACTAGCTACAGAAAGAAAGCTGTGCTAGTCTATATACTATCAAAACAAAAAAGCAGAAAAGTAGCACTTTAAAGGCTAACAAAATAATTTACTGGGTGAGCTTTCGTGGGACAGACCCACTTCTTCAGACCATACCTCACCTAATAAATTATTTTGTTAGTCTTTAAAGTGCTACTTTACTGCTTTTCTACTATCTATTTCTCAATCACAGGTGGGAGAATCATCTAACAAGCGTAGAGGGTTGCCTGCTGACTTTGAAAAAGGAAAGGTGGAAGAAATGGATGCTCTCAAATATGGCCACCATTTACCAAGCTGGATAAATTACTTGCTGATTTGTGAAACAGCTCATGATTTGCTGGAAGACATTTCCATTAATGGGCTTTGTTAGGCCCAACAGAAATAATGGCCCCTTTCCGCCGGAACAGGAAGCGGAAACTTACTAAACAAGAAGGAGCCAATCTCCCATTTCATCATAATCTTTGCCCAAGAGAAAGTAGGAATTCAGGTCAGCCTGTACTGAATCACTGCTTTTGATAATTACAGATGCAGGCCAAAGCTAAAATCCATGGCTGAGAATAAACAGCAGGAGCAAATCTCAGTAGCTATAGGCCTATGTCACTTTTCTATTATTTTTCTCTCTTTTTAGATTTCACTTGAAAAGAACATACTCACAAAAGCTCCGAGTGCCTAACAAAAAATTGCCTGCCAACGTTAATTATGATACACAATTAAATTAACCATCAGCCTGCAGCATTAAACAATCAAAATGGAGCTAGCAATTTACCTCAGCCAACAGACAATAAAAAAAGAGAAAAATTCCAGAAAAGCCTCCTTCCCAAATCGGACACATCCAGGAACATGCCCTCACTAAAAACACCCTGTCAGCAGCCACCTCTTTTTCTATTGATATTAAAACCTTTATTATTCACAGTATTGCAGAACTGGTCCCAGAACGTGGAAGGGACAGGGTGAGGGAATCTCTTTTATTGGACCAACTTCCACTGGTGAGAGAGAGAGACAGTTTTGAATTACACAGAGCTCCTTCTTCTGGGAAACAGACTCAGTGTCACAGCTATGTACAAGGTAGAACAGACTATTAAGCACAAGCAGTTAACACATTGCAAAGGACAATTCGAAATGACATGGGTCATGAACCCCTTGGCACCCACAAAAGAAAGGGGAGTTAGGGCATGTCTACAGGCACAAAGCTGTACCCATATAGTGGTTATTGGGCCTTGTGATGCACTGGATGAGAGAGAGAGAGACAGAGAGAAAATGTGTGTGTGTGTGTGAGAGAGACTCACAGACTGTAAAAGGTGTGTGTTGCGAGGGGTACCGATTGATTGTTGTTGCATTGCCGAGCTGTCTGCAGTTTTTGTATCTGTTATAGGGGCAAGGGCCTCCGAGTTGTGCTGCTGTTTGTACAGAGTTTTTTTTCTCATGATGTATTTGGTGAGGCTCAGAAGGTTGTTTTCAGGCCAGAAGCTGGAGTCCAAGAAAGTGTAAAAGCGGAGTTTGTGGGTGCTTCAGAACTTGAGCACTCACAAGCAGTGTCCCCTGTGTTCTTGTGCAGCTGCCCAGAAGAGATTGGAAAAAAATAGCGGGAACCACCTATCAGCCATTTGGCTGCCGGAGGAGGCCCTTGAGGGAAGGCAGCATGCGCTGGGAGTGGTGGTGGAGGTTATGGAGCAAGGGGAAGGGAAGAAGAAGAGTGAGGGTAGGGCCTGGAATGGGGTGGAGCACCCCGGGAAAAAAAAAGAAGTCAGTGCCCTCTGCTGGAAAGATTTTTTTCCCGTGGTCCCCCTCACATATGGGTGAAATCAGACAATTGCTATGTTTCTGATTTCACTCACCAGAAAAATTAAGGCCAAACCACCATATCAAATGGGAAACAATCACTTCCCACCTGACCTCACAGCCCTCCTCCTCAAAGGCAGCACCTGTAATACCTTTACACCTCTTTGAACAATCTATAACCCATTAACCCTCTGTTCTGTGACCACAGAGGTGTCCATGGCTCACTCCATTCCGAAGGGTCCCTTGAAACATGTTGTTATTAACGCTTGGGCTGAACAATTGGTTCAACTTTGTATTTATCTGTGAAACATCTTCCCAGATCTAAGGCTTTGTCAACATTGGAACTTCCAGGGTTAAAACATTTTCTCCTTAGGGGGTATGAAAAAACGCTCTCCTGAACGCCATAAGTTTTAACAACAAAAAGCACCGATGTGGACAGCACTTGGTCAAGGGGAGACACCCTTCTAGTAAGGAAGCTACTACCCCTCGTTGGAGCCGGTTTTATTTTGCTGCCGGAGCTTATAGCGGCATGGTGGCACAGCTGCAGCGCCACCAGGTGCGGCGCACGGACACAGCCGTAAGAACCCTGTGAAAGTTTGTCTCTTTCAGCCTCAGAAGTCAGTCCAACAAATGGTATTATCTCACCCACTTCATCGCTCTCAATAAGTTCTTGAGTTTTCCAGCTCAAGCACCTGGGCTGACTGCAGAGAGCGGTGGCCATATGGGAAGGGGAGCAAGATGTCGTCTTAGGTAGGTAGTTCCCAGGCCACTTAAGGGTTTACACATCATGATCAACAGATTAAAATCTACTCAGGCTATGACTACACTAGGGGTGTCCCGAGGGGCAGGAGGACTGGGGCAACTCCCAACCCAGTTTCCCAGTACAGGGCTCAGAGCAATCCTCCTTGGCTATGCTGCAGGCTCCACTCCTCCCCCAGCACTGCCCCATCCCTGAACAACACTGCGTGGGGCAGCTTCTGGGGGCTGGAGCTGCAGCAGCAGGGGTAGCCACCCTCCCCATTCACTCCATGGATGGTAGGAGCCAGACCAGCACTCCACTGCCCCACCCTCCCTGCTTCTTTACTGAGGCTGGAAGTGGAGTGCCCTGGGAAGGGGCTGCTGGCTGGGGGCATGGCACAAAGCGGAGCAGACTGCTGAGCTTCCGCTGGCCATGTGGTGAGAGAGGCGGCAACGCCCGCTGCTCCACCACACCCGGCCCTCAGCCCCAGTTAACCCTCTGCCTCTCCCACCCAGTAAACAGCTGGGGAGGCTGCCACATGGCTCCCAACAGCATGGGGCCTGTGGCGGCCTCCTCACCTCATCATGGACAGGACCACTCTGGACTACACTAGAGAACTGATGCAGCACTGTGCCCCCCAGAATAGCCACTATAAGGTGAAGGGAGAGAGCTCTTTTGTCAACTTAATTAATCCACCCCTAACGAGCAGTGTTAGTTACGTGAGTGGGAAAAGCTCTCCTGGGCTACGTCTACACTATCCCAAAACTTCGAAATGGCCATGCAAATGGCCATTTTGAAGTTTACTAATGAAACGCTGAAATACATATTCAGCACCTCATTAGAATGCCGGCACTTTGAAATTGCTGCAGCTCGCCACCGTGCGGCTCGTCCAGACGGGGTCCTTTTCGAAATGACCCTGGCAACTTCCAAATCCCCTTATTCCTATCTGCTGATAGGAATTTTGAAATTGGTGGGGTCCTTTTGAAAAGGACCTCTGTCTGGATGACCTGGGCAGCGGCGAGCCGCAGCAATTTCAAAGTACCGCAGCCACCGGCATTCTAATGAGGCGCTGAATATGTATTTCAGCACCTCATCAGTAAACTTTAAAATGGCCACTTGCATGGCCATTTCGAAGTTTTGGGATAGTGTAGACACACCCCTGGTGAAACAAGGCTGTCCACCCTGGAGCTTAGGTCAGTGTACTTTCTGTTGCTCAGAAGTGTGGATTATTCCCAGCTACCAATCATGGCCCAGCTCTTGCATGCCTTCACACGTAAGCTGAATTCTGTAACCATGTATTGCAATGGGACAACTTGTAAATAATGGCTTGCAAGATTGGGATATAATTTGGGGGAGCCATTGAAGTGCCTTTTACTCCATGTGTGCAATCTGTTGGACAGTGGTAAAACTGTTTATTTCATCACTAACCTTCTTATTCCACGTCTTTTTAAAAAGGTCCTGTGTTTGGTTCACAGCTAATGATGAATATGGTATAATACTGTTTTTGAACAGAGAACAAAAGGGCTCTCTTTTAGAGAGACTATTAGGGTGATGCGTGCTCTGCACAAAGAAATCAGAAAATAAGAATTTATTGCATGCTGGTTTTTTATTAGTTTGTACTTGGATAATTCCTCAGTTCCCTCCAAGACCCTATGCAGAGGCGATATAATTCTGCTGTCTACTGGGGAACAGAACTGAGTGATACAAAAGCTGGGGAATTAGTTGGTGTTCACAATACTTAATTTGTTTCAAGTAAATTCTGTCACATTCGCTTAATTCACGTATAGCTCCAGGAATCACTCCCACGGCTTAACATGCTTTCAAAACAGAACAAAATCACACACTTTAATAGCGTGCTTTCTCAGGTACCAGACTGCTACTGCATACTCTTCATTTAGCTTGTTAATAAATATGCATTTGAGAAATGCTGTGGCCAATATATTTCCTTCTATTCTACATACTTTAAATATTTTCCGAATCGCATACAATCCATTAAAATATCCTTAGAATCCACAGATTTGTGAAAAACAGAAAAAAATATTCATAGTGGCGACTCAGATGACTGCACATAAAAGCCCACTGTTACTCAGCTACAGCAATGAGATGCCTCAAAGTAAAATAATTGCTTATCACAAAACACGGAATATCGTTTAGTTGAAATTACATTATATACATCAGTATAAAATTTATAAAACACACACAGCAATAGCTTCACACCACAGCAAGTAATCAGCAGAGGCAATCTGCAAAGCCAACACAGAGAAAGCACAAGGACATACAGGGTCAGAGCTGATTTTTGCACCTGGAAATTGCCATAATGAAAAGATCAGCAGATCAAAAGCACAGCAATTGATGGCATGAGACATGCAATGAGAAGACTGGAAGAAGCAAGCCACTGCAGACAAACTTGTATGGTAGTTAATGTATGAAAAAGCTTACTTCATTTAGAAAGCTCACTAATTGGTCTACCGTTAAATAATCAGTTTTGTCTCCATTGCTGAAAAGAAATTTATTAGAAAAAGTGAGTTTTCATATGATGCTACATTAGGTATGATTTACATGTTGACATTCTTGATACTTTCTATATCTTCTAGTTTCCTAACACTGACATAGCTGTGTACTCTCAAAATGAACAGACCCTGTCCAGGCAAACAAATTGTCTATGCTTGCTACAGTATACAGTAATACCCTCTCTTCTCAGTATAATTTCACCAACGTTCAGTTAGAAAACAACATGTAAGTCCTCCGTTTGAGAAGAATCTCACTGAGCAAACTTTTAGACTTGTTGCTTAATCTAGTTAGTTCACATATTGTGTTAATAACCTAAAGGAGCAGGTTAAAATTGTAGATAGTTAGTAAAGCCAATGCAAAAAAAAGTTCCAGGTGCTTCTTTTAATTCATGTAAAAGTTGCTCTAAAACAGAGTGAACTTTTACATTAATAATTTAGGGGAAAGGGCAAGAAAATGTAGTTGTGATTTGATCTGCAAATACCTTACATGGCACTAGTAGTCAAGGCTGGGAATTCTTTACAATACTTAGTGTTGTACCAGTAATAATAGAAAACAGACTAAAATGACAGCAAAGCAATTTAAAATTAGTTTAACATTTAATTTAACTTACATCTTCTTAAAGAGTTCCTCTATATCTGTACGAGGACATATCTTTTGTGTTAGTTCATAAAATTTCTCATAAGTAAAAGCTGCAGGTTCAATTTCATCATTCTGAAAAATATTTAAAGGGTTATTTAGCAAAAGGTTTACTCTGTTTTATCAGCTTATCAGGGCATTAGAAAAGTATTAGTAAGCTTTGCCTAGCACACATGACTTTTTCTTGCCCCAAATCTGTTTAGAGTGTGTATACTCTGACAAAGAACATTAAATCTACGTACAACATAAACAACAATAAAATATGTGAAAAGTTAAAGAACAACGATATGGTTTTTATTTTGAATCTTAAACTTAAAAAAGTCATCCAAGGTATCACATGAAAGTTAGAATCTTTATATTCAACATGCTGTGACATTAGAAAAAAAGTTCAAGCTTACTCTTATATTTAGTAACTAGTTTTGTTTAATTAAAGTGATAGCGGAGCTGTCAGAACATAAGGTGTGTTTCCTCTTACGACACTAGCTACTCACAGCGTAATAATATACTCTAATAGAGTCTGTGATTTCTTAATATAAAACATAAGAACATAAGGATGGCCATTACTGGGTCAGACCAGAAGTCACTCTAGCCCAGCATCCTGTCTGTTGACAGTACCCAGTATCAGGTGCCCCAGAGGGGGTGGATCAAGGACAATGATCAAGCAGCTTGTCTCCTGCCATCCATCTCCAGCCTCTGACAAACAGAGGCCAGAGACACCATTCCTATCCCCTAGCTAATAGCTTTTTATGGACCTTACCTCCATGAACTTGAACTCTCTTATAGTCCTAGCCTTCACAGCCTCCTCTGGCAAGGAGTTCCACAGGTTGACTGTTTGGTGTGTGAAAAAGAACTTTCTTTTATTAGTTTTAAACCTGCTACCCATTAAATTCATTTGGCATCCTCTAGTTCTTATATTACAGGAACAACTAAACAACTTTTCTTTATTCACCCTCTCCACACTGATCCTAATTTTATATACCTCTATCATAACCCCCCTTCAGTCTGCTCTTTTCTAAACTGAAAAGTCCATCTCTTAAAATATGTTATTTTAAATTGGTAAATACCTTTCCACTGGGAAGGCCAAGCTCCTTAAGTGCCTGAAAGATCACCTTTTCTGTTTTACCTGATGCAAAGGTTCTGGTAATACTAAGGAAAGGGAGGAAAAAATAATTAGTCACTTTTAAAATCAGTTTCAGTCTCTTACTCCTTTTCTTCTCCAACACCTTCCCCTTTTTCAAGTGATTTTTGCAAATTACCTCTAGTGACAGCTGTGCACCAGCACAGTTGTAATAAGGCTGTAAGCTTCCGCAGAGGAGAAATACGCCATCGGCTCCCTGGGTAAGCTACCACACGAATGAACAATAAAGGGATCTGCCCAAAGAACGCAGAGGTCTGTTCAGTAAGAGCCACGCAACGCATTATTCCACTGGCAGTTTTCAACATGATACACAGACAGTAGTGTGTCCAAAACCCAGCAGGCTCTACAAGCACTGTAGGTATGAGGGAACTCAACTCTTGGCTTTGAGTTTTGCTGTTTCCTCTATGCTCATAGCAGTGACTCCCAACCTTCTATTTAACTATCTATCTGTTTTATGGCAGCCACCTCACAGGGAAATCCGGAGCCATTCCCATGGAAGTGCTCCAAATTCCAATTCCTCCTTTTTTCACCAAGGACAAATTCCACACACACAGATTTTTATTCTTTTCTTACTCTCTTCAGCTGAGAGACTGCCTCCAAACAACTAAACCAACTTGGCTTCTTTGTATAAAAGACAGAGTGATTTCACCATCCATTAGCCTGAGAGCCTCATGTTTACTTGGAATAAAATAAATCCAAGGCTCATGCCTGAGGTGATTGAGGTGAACATGTTTGTTATATATCTGCTTCCACCTAAAATGAGCGTCAGAATTGTTAGACCCAAACTTCCCCTTCCCTAATGTCAGACCTCTCCCCTCTCCCTAAAGAGCTGACCCAAAATCTTGAGGTGAATTACTCCCCAGCTTTGGTGTCCTGATACAAATACAAATACTGTGGCTTATGGCCATGTTCATAGAACAACATGTGCGTTGCCTCAGAAAAGACTTCACAACAGTAATCTGATTAAAAATGTGCTGTCTTCTATAGCACCAAGCGTAAATAACTATAGAAGGTGCAGGGCCAAGAAATATCAAGCCTACAGAAGTTCTGCTTTCCCAAGGCTTGGTATTTCCCCAGACCTTTCGTTGGCTGTGGTGAGGTCTGTATTAAAGTTCAAAGACACACAAAGATTCTCATTTCCCAAAGACAACTTTCCCCTCAGGCTTTCCCAAGGCTTCAATGTGTGTCAAAATTAAATTAAACTAATAGAGTTTGTTTTCTTGTCTGATGTTCCTGGTCCCCACCAGCTCTGCCTTCCTGAGGGAATGAAAATCCCATAGATATCCCCACAGCTGCCAAGTCTTGCGTGATTCTAACATATGTATTTTGCCCTCTGGGTGTCCCTGAACAGTCTGACAGATGTGGAAGAAGATGGAAGCAGATCCCTAGCACTCAAAGACATGGGACGGAGGAGGCAGGGTTGACTGGGTAGCCTGGAGAAGCCTTTAAGTACCAAGATATGGGAGGAAAGCAGGAGGCAGCCTGTGGGGGGATGAAGTCTGGGGTGTTGTTTAGGAAAAGCAGAAGAAACGGCAGTGCCTGAGGAAGCTGAGGGAAGGAGCCCTCAGGGGAGAGGCGAGCATGTAGAACTGGGGAGTAGCAGAAGCAGAGCAAAGACTGGAGACTTGAGTGGGGTTTGTGGGGGCAGAGAAGGGTCTGGAGTTTGATAGTTGCTGGGAGCAGGGTAAACCCTGAACCCATTACATTCCTGGGCTGCCTCCTTTCACTTCCTCTTCCCCTCTAGTTCTGACTGCCCTCAAGCCTGGCCCCCACCTTATATCTCTGTGCCTGTCCCTGCTCCTCTTCTGACCCTGCCCCATGCCTACAGGTCCCTCCTCCTTCTCCAAGCTGTCTGAGGGTCAGCTAAAGGAACACTGAGACACACAAGATACACTTCTTCTTCCTGTCTCCACAGCAGGCCCCAGGTCCTCTGGACGGTGGCCTGATTTTCAGAGGTGTTCAGCATGTACAGCTCCTGTGGAAGCTGCCAGATGCAGCATTCAAAAATAGCTCACTGCAACCACATGTTATGTTCATCTCAGGACTCTGAAATTTCATAGGACACTCTGCCCATTATTGTCTCTATTTCTCTGAGTGGACCAGTGCTGTAGTCCTTAGCTGGGAAGGAGGAGAATTTGAGCACAGGAGTTAATTAAAATCCCATTCAAAGGAGGGCTGGAATTCACATAGCATTCTTAAATGTTACTGTCTGCTTTAGAACCACTACCTTAGCAGATGTACAGCGGGCGTGAGAAATCCATGCACTGTGTCTTGACAGCTGCTTAGCTGTCCAGCAAATAGGATGCAGCACATTAATTATTCCATCAAAAGGCCAGATTGATGGACTGATATTTGTACCTGATCCGGCCTTCATTTGAGCAAATGGCAGGAGAGTAGATGTCAATTCACTAGGATGTGGTGTGAAAAACACTGTTTTTAACCAGACCTGAGCCCCTTTGGAGATCTGGGTTGCCTCAACACAGAAAGTGTACAAATCAAGGGCAACAACTTAGGATCAAACAGCCTTTAAGGAGAGCCTTTTATATGTACTGACCAAGTTGGTTACGTCATTTAAACCCACGTTTCCCAACCATGGGTCCCACGGTCCCTGGCTGGTGGGGGGAAGAAATGAGCCAGTTTCAGAGGATCTGCAAAGCAGGGCCAGTCTTAGATTTGTTGGGGCCTGGGGCAGAAAGCCAAAACCCCCACTGCAAGGGGCTGAACAGTGGAACCTACACCCCAGTGAAGCCAAAGCCTGAGCAGTGTAGCTTTGTAGGTTCCCGTGTGGCATGGGGCCCCAGGCAACTGCCATGCTTGTTCCCGCTCATGCTGACCCTTGTCTTTTGTACACAGAAAACCAGTTCTTGTGGCACAAGAGGGCTGAGGCTTTTTTACAGCTGGGGGGAAGTGGGGGAGACTCAGAAAAGGTTGAGAAGCCCTGATTTAAACCACCTACATGAGATCCAGGCTAGGGATCTGGTAGGAAGATTTTGATGTCGTTAGACCAAACATATTGGACTGTCTTCAGTGGATCTACACACAGCATTGTTCCCCCAGCCCCCTTATTCTGCATAGCCTCCCTCCATGGGCACACTACTTAGAAGGTGCCCTGTGAGGGTTTGCTGCAAGACAGATAGACCAGCAGGGACCGGCCACGTGAAACTTGATGTATTAATAAACTGAAGCAGCATTTACTCCTGCAAGGTGCCCTCCACAGTTGCTCTTAGAGATGAAACCAGGAGAGACAGAGGCAACAAAGCAGGCTCTCTGGATCTGGGCATTTTGCTTGTTGTCAAAACCACAAGGCTTCAATGCCCACCCTCTTGAAAAGATTCCTGGCAGGCAATTACGTAAGGGGAACCTTCTCTTGCCACCTCCCTTCCACTGGGGCGGACATGGAACTGGACAATATGGCCCCGTATTAGCAAGAGAGGCGACTTTCAGGGTTTTCACCGTGGGGCGGGGGAGAAGGTGAACTGATAGGATTTGGAGAATATACGGGTAAAAGAAATGCATTAAAACCACACAGTAAGGAAAAGCGACAGATGCCTCAGCCAGACAACAACTGCTTACAGCGAAATATACTGTTCTGCTCCACAGCTGGCTTTTTAATCTCTGGCAATAAGTAACCCAAGACCTGCTGTGTGTTGTACGCTGCATGGCATAAATATCATTTAAAAAGCTCCTGTGAATACTGTTACCTTAATTTCCAATAAAGATCATCGCAGGGTTCCACTCATATGTGTATTAAATGCCACTGTTGGATTAAAGGACCAAGGGGGAACTAGCTTTCAAGCACACACCCACACACCCTCCTGCACTCAGACACTTACACGGGCAATCTCACACAGGCAAACAGTTGCATAGAGACACTAGGAGAAGCCAAGGCAGCGTGGGTCAGGTGTGTCTGCCTGCAGTCATGAATCTGGGATGGTGAGCTGATTGTATGACCTCCCCCCTTGTGAGCCTGCTCACTTGTCAGTGTGGTACGCAGGAGCAGTCAGTACAAACCATTTAGGGTAGTGACCCAGGGCTCTCCTTCCTCCTCAGACAGCAGAGACTAACTCCTTCAGAGTGGTGCAGGCCAGAAGAACTCCCCTATAGGTCTGCACCCATCTTTTTACATGTTTCAGGCTCTTGACCTGTTCTGCTGCCCCAAGACGCTTTATGACTATACGCCATCAGCAAACAGCAGATGAGACTGATCGTCTTTTGATGGGGCTTCTTTTTCTTTCTCGGGTGGGTTCTTTTGCTGGGCTCAGCTCCTATTATTCTCCGGCCATTAGGGTGCTGCTGGCCCTTCATTCTCCAGACAGGCTGGCTTTGAGGACTGATTCCATTGCACGCACACAACCCACATTCACACGTTCCTCACGCACACAAAGGAAAGCTCGCATCAGAGAAAGAAATTTCTTTCACATAGGAACTGCCAGGATTTCTTCCAGACTTACGGTATCTAGAAACAAGTTCTTACTAACTTATAATCCTTAAACGGACCTAGCAGCTGCTACAACACAAAGCTTACAGAGTTACAGGACTTAAAACCAGTGATGACTGAAAGTTACAGAATTTACATTTGCACTGCAGTGGACTGGGTGGAGGCTTTATACAACAAACACAAGAATAAGTCTTGCAAACTGGCCTCCTTCAGTTTTCCTACTATACCTGCTATCCTACTTGCAATGGTCTGAACCATTCATATGCTGCCATTGGCAAAGCCTATACAACTCACCTTCCAAGTACTGAAAAAACCCATTCTCAAATGCTCGGGGAGAATGCCTATGAGCTACTAGATGCCTTTAGCACCAAGTGGATCTCACGAAAGTTTAAAGCACTTAACACTTCACAGGACAGGGCTCTTATTAAGGAATAATTACTGATTTCATTAGGAGTTTTTCTTGCTTTAAAAAGATGGAATAAAACAAAAAAAATTACAATGTGTTCTTAGTTCCCATCTTGTTTTTGTGCATATATTACAATTATAAAATTAATATTATACAACTATAATTCATATGAATGTTAACGTCATAAATATAATTTTATACATAATAAACCAAATTTATTTGGTAGGTTGCTAAGATCATCTAGTTGGGCTTACCTCCTCACTGGAATTTTGCCATTTGTGTTTGTCAGAAATGCCAGCTTCATCCAGCTGAAATGTAGAAAGAAATAAGATTTTTAAATTGCATTTATTTATTTTAGTAATAACAGGGTTCTAGCTACTTCTGTTCAGGTTAACAGGGCCTGCCATCTCTGTGAAATGAACACAAAAACAACAGCCATTCTAATCCTTGACTCATGAATGAGCTGTTTGAAACTCAGGAAGACAACAAGTCTTGGTCTGCACTATGCAGGTAAGTTGATTTCAGATATGCAATTCTAGCTATGGCAACTGCATAGCTAGAATCGACTTACCTGCAATCAACTTACCTGGCCATCTGCACTGAGGAAGATTGATGGGAGAATTTCTCCCATTAACCTCTCTTACTACTTGTGATAGCGAGGAGTACGGGATCGACTGCTGACCCCTGACAGGTCGAGCTCGCGCATCTCTACCGGGCACACAAAATCGAATCCCCGGACATCAATTCTGAACAGGTCGATCTTCTGGGTAATGTAGACATGGCCTAAAAACGCATCTGATCAGCTGACCAGCATCCTAGGGGAAGGAGTACAGAGCCCTCTGCGGGTCACAGGCTGTGTGGTGACCAGACATAACTGCAGGTGGTACAAAGGGGCTGCTTCCTTGGAATTCATAGCATCCTGAAGGAAGCAGGGAAAAGACAAGTACCACAGTACCACTACCCTGCACAGTGGCCTGGAGAAGGGACAGTATGTATGCTAAACTTGATAAAGGGCAAAAGAAAACAGAATATGATGGGAAGTCCTAGGAGGCATTCTATCTCTTTCCTGAGCACTCCCTGTGAAACAGGGCAGTTCTGCAATGCAGAGCTGTGCTCCAGAGGCAAAATTCATCCCAGAATAATTAGAAAATCACACATCCCTTGACAGATTACCTCTCCCTTGCTACACGCATGCAACTTCCACAAGCAGTATCGCCCATGGGGGTGATGTGTATGTATCAAGGGAACAGCAGCCATGACAATAATTAAAATCACACATCCCAATAGATTAAATGTATGCCTGTAAACTCTCTTAACCCTCTCAGGCAGACACCAGGTTAGGGGCTCTTATAGTTACAGTGAAACATGAACCCTAAGTGTGGTCTACATCATTTATCTCAGGGGTGGTTGAAGTCTGAGGGAATTTTTCCTGTACTCTGTTTTGGCAATTTCAGTTGTTCAGCCAAGAAAGGAAAGGACAATTTAAGTTCATGTAGGAAAATACATGCCCAAGAAAACACAGAAGGAAAAACCAGGGAGGAAAGAAACTTACTGTTTTTTGAGGCATGTCATTGGACTGACATTGTTAGCTCTAAAGTTATGTATGATGGAGCCAAGTCCTTCTCCCCATTGCTGAAAGACAAGAAAACATGTAGGGGCTCAACTATGGAAAACAAAAGGAGTGAAAAAGCCAGACAATGTAATCACTGGGCATGTCTATTACCAAGGAAAAGCTTTTCTCCTTTTCCCACAACTATGCAAACGGCAGGGAACCTGACTTACAAAACTCTCTCACAACACCCACTGGGAACAGAAAGGCAGCAACCCAACTGCATATTACATGTTATTATTGTATTCTTCAATAAAGAAAGTAATGCCAGGTTAAATTTCCCCTGCCCCCACCACTATGTAAATGCTGGATCTGTAGTGCCATTAAGACAGCTTATTGCCAGCAAAGGAAAGCTGCCCACTGATTGATTTAGTATGCTCTCTATTTATAGACTGTATAAATAAATATAAACTTCTTTCAGTTGCTGTTGGCACTGTTAGCTATTCTTAAGCAACGTTATACAATATGCGATGACATATTTAACCGGGTTCTATTTTAGAACAGAAATGAAGCAAAATATGAATGATCCGGAGTAGACAGGAGGGAGGCACAGCAAGTGTGTTATATGACTAACCAAATCCAACTGCCTGTTACATATTCCATCACGCTTCCTTTACAGTTTTCATCCTTAAAAAGTAAAACATTCCACTGATCATTAGGGCATCTCTCAGCAAAGAGCCATATTACAGTCCGTACGTAATTCCTTTGTAAGGATCTATTTTCTGACTGTAGCTCATATCTAGACTTAGCTGTTGTGCTCTGGAAAGGGTTCGGGGTTAGGGCCTAAAATTAAAGACTATGAAAGCAGGCAATGGGACATTTGGATGAGACAACACAACGAGATCAGGTCCCAAAAGAGCAGAAATTTGACATGACAGGCCTAGTTCTGTCTCAGTAATGCCCACATCACGCTGCAACTGCTGCACAGAATAGTGGTTCTCAAGCTATTTACAACTGTGAGCCATGTTTGCAATTCTCTATGGCCATTTCTACACAATTCCCCGCACCTCATTAGCATAACGTCACGTGATTTGGAGTCTGGAAGACCGTTCTTCTGGACTCCAAAACGCTGTGTAGAACTGTGGCCCTGGGGGGGCCTTCTGAAAGGAAGTCCTTCTTCCGGAGGCCCTTTCTTCCCAAAAATTTTTGGGAAGAAGGGGCCTCCAGAAGGAGCACTTCCTTCCAGAAGCGCCCCAGGGGCCGTGCTTCTACATGGCATTTTGGAGTCCAGAAGAACGGTCTTCTGGACTTCAAATCACGTGACATTATGCTAATGAGGTGTGGAGAATTTGCATCCGCGCCTCATTAGCATCTTTCGTTCCATGTATTAGCATGCCACTTCTGAAAGAAGTGGCCTGTGTAGAAACAGCTTATGTGTTATGTGGGCTGCATCCACATTACCTACAGGTTGAATCTAATCTGGAACCCTCTCATCTAGCAAATGCTCTCATCTGGCATGATTTTAGTGAGCCAGACAGCCACTTATCATGGGTGTGGCCAAGGTTCCCGTGGTCCCATCGAGTTTGTTTACAGCCACAGTTTACAGACTCTCATTGTTCAGTGCTGTTATGTAATTGTAATTTACCCTAAATGTCTTCTAAAAGCCCAGAAAGCAGTGCAAGTGTTGATAATGTGCTAGAAAAAACTGAACTTCCAGCATCTGGCAAATTCTCTCATCCAACACCTGTCAGGTCCCAAGGGTGCCGGATGAGAGAGATTCAGCCTGTACTACCTTTCTGGTCATGAGGATTGTATATATGGGCCCTAGCTGTGGGCTTACTGGTCCACAAGCAACCTGTGGTCTGCAGGTTGATAGCCACCGACACAGATTGTTTATACTAATGTTATTGAAATTGGGTTTGCTCCTGTGTTGATCGTCAACCCAACGAACAGGAAGCCTCTGATTCAAGGCCAAATTCTGCACATGGATCTTGAACTGATGATGTGTGCATCAAATTCTGTCCTGGAAACACTTTATACATATAAGTAGATGAATGTATTATTCTTTTCACGAATGAGTGCCACACTTACCTGTAAAATGTGTATGAGAGGCGATACTGAGGGCTTGGGCAACCTATACCCAATAAGTCTGACCTGTGGCCATAGGTGGCTAAAATAATACTAAAAATGCCTGTATTTGATACAAGCAGCTGCTTTCAATGCACATTGAAATTCCACAGCAGTTGTATTATAATTTCATAAAGCCTGAAAACAGAGCAGTGACTCCACTTTAACGCATCATGTTGCGTCCCCCAGAACAAATTCCAAAGCTTTGATGAAAAGATTTCACATGTGGTTCTCACACCTTCTTTCCACTACATGAATAGGACAACTTAGAAAAATCACTTTACAAAATTTTTACTAAATATTCCTGCAGAGTTGTTTATCAGGTCTCTCTCTTGCTGTGTTATTTGTACTTGGAAACTTTTTTTTTTTTCATACGGACCACATACATCCCAATCAAAATGAAGTGTTCCTGCTGCTTGAATATTGCTATATCATTATCTGTCCCAATGGAAGCTGTATTTGCCTGATGTTCTTTAAAGGCTCTTCAATCTTTTCACTTTCAATCAGAAAGTTATTTCAACAGCCAGTGTCCACTAATACCAGCAATGCAGCTAAATTCAACCAAATGCATGGCATACCAAGATGCAGTATTTCAAAAAAGAAACAACAGGTTTTCTGCTACAACATGCCACCAGATGTCAGTAGAAGTATGGTGTGTAATGCTATCAGTGCTACTACTTAAATTAGGAAATAAAGATACAGGCAGGTCAACTTGGATATTCAGGCAACTATGTAAAAGGCTACCAAGCACCAGACTCCTGTCCTCAGTACCCCCTTATCCTCATCAGGACCAATTCCCAAAGGGCACCACTACTAAGAACATAAGAACAGCCATACTGGGTCAGACCATAGGCCCATCAAGCCTGGTATCCTGTCTTCCAACAGTGGCCAATGCCAGGCGCCCCAGAGGGAATGAACAGAACAGGTAATCATCAAGTGAACAATTCCCTGTTGCCCATTTCCAGCCTCTTGCAAACAGAGGCTAGGGATGCTGTCAATACCCATCCAGGCTAATAGCCATTGATGGACCTATCCCCCATGAATTTATCTAGTTCTTTTTTAAACTTTACTATAGTCTTGGTCTTCACAACATTCTCCAGCAAGGAGTTCCACAGGTCAACTGTGCGTTGCGTGAAAAAAATATTTCCTATTGTTTGTTTTAAGTTTGCTGCCTATTCATTTCATTTGGTGAGAACTCTAAATAGATGGGTCATCCCAAGCCATGAAATGACTTATCCTGCATGTTTTTGGTGAAAACATTAAGTTTTGCATAGGAGGGACTCCCAAACAGCCCTCTACCAACAGGTAAACCCAGCCTGGGGCTTTTTTACCTTTGTCACTGCACGAGCTGTTTTCATAGCCTGAGGTGCCTTTTTCCCCTTCCTAGCAGGGTTTCCTGGCCTCCCTGTTTAAATGGAAAGAACTACAAAGGCCACCGAACAAAGAACAAACTTCAGAATTCAAGTAAACAAGGACACTAGCTTAAATCCTGAATCACACCAGCGTAACCAGGAAAGGAATCTGGCACTCAGCATCCAACTTTCGGGAAGAACTGGCCAAGCAGCTACATGGGAAAAAAAGAAGCAGTGGGCAGAAAAATGACAGGATAGAAAGTTGAATGCAAGGCTAAGGACATGGAATGTGGAGAGAGATAACTAGCTCTGCTGAAGAGCCAGCACGGCTGAACGCCTCTAAGTGGAGAAAAGGATAGAAACATCTTCCAACTCAATCTGAAGAAGCAGGTCTGTCCCATGAAAGCTCACCACCTAATACCAGACCAAAATACCTGGCAACGATTGCTACAACAGGGCACATCATTATTCAACAATATATGTAAAAGTCACACAAAAGAACTTCGTCTTGGTAGGGAAAACTCTCAGACTTAAGATTTCAGAAATAGACAGACACGAGGTTATGCAATCGACCATGCAAATCCAATATTGGACGGATGAGCCATGAGAGAAACTGCAGACTCAAACACTGCCCAGAGAGCCTCACCACCACTGCTAACCACCATCTCTTGAGGCAAAAAGAGGCCATAAGTAATCTTTAAGGTGCTACAGAACTGCCTTTTTTGATTTCAGTCAAAGCCTTTAGAGCTACTCAGTGTCCTGGCTTTGTCTGGGGTTCATCAATGCAATCCAAGCTGGTAGTGGCAGAGTGCAGACTGCTTGCTCTCTTAGCTCTTTATTAGCCTCTGGCCTCACGTTCACAGGACGAGATGCAAAATAGGGTCACTGTGAGTGACTCTGAACTGCTGTAATCTACAGCGCGTCTTGTTCCATGCAAGGTCAGTTATGATTTAGTTATATCTGAGATTTGTATTACCCAAATCAGGCAGGGAGAATCCACCTGCCCTGTGCCCACACAGTCTCTCCGGTGAGGTTTTCGGCCCAGCACAAACAACAGAGGAGTATTTTGCATCTGATAATAGCCCCAGGGGTGCGCCTAGGGCCACAGGCTGGTTTGTCAGAATCTATTTGCGGACAATAACTCAATCAACATTTCTAGGTGGTTCACTACTCACCCCCAAACCAAGCAATTCTCCCTCCAGCACTGCCTTGCCAGTCACAACACACCCACAAATCCTTCAGCCTTCCCCCTTCCCCTTCTACCTTACTACCAATATACTCACTGCCTCAGGACCTCCCCTCTGGTTTTCTTCTCCTGCACACACAGAGCTGTTTGGAAAGGGGCCTGACCCTGTGCTGCTGCTTCCAGAGGTGGTCAGGGCCTCTTCTGTCCAGAAGCAGCCATCCCAGGACTCTAAAAATAACAGCCCCTAACAGCTGGGTGGAGTCACAGCAGAGGAGCTGCAGCCTGCAGCTGGACCCCCACACGCAGGACTGACACCCCTGGTCTGAGTCCCGTGCTGGGCCACTGGCAATAAAGAGAACCTGGGTCTGCTTATCTAGATGCGTGAACTTCTCCTGCTTGAGCTGAAAACCTGTTAGCTGATCATCTGCAGACTCAAAACCTGCTATGTCTTCCAGCCACTAGAGGGGAACAGAGCCATGCTGAGGAAGCACCAGTTACATATGGCTCTGTGAAAGCCCTGGGATCTGGATAATTTCAGGAATTTTGGTGGTGTACTGGCTAGGCAGCAGCATGACAGATTAAGCCCTTGTTTAGTGCTAGGGTCACCAAGATTATTGCCCGGGGTGAGCTGCATGTCTCACTGATTTCCCTCAACTGTGGGGCTACCCTTGGGAACAGCGGTGCAGACAGCTGACACAGGCCCAGGGCCAGGCAGGAGGGGACCCTGGCTTCCATGCCCTGGAGGGGGCGGGGCCAAGAGTGGAAGGGGCGGGGCCTACAGCAGAGAGCCCTCATCACTGCCAGCCACCCCAACTCCCTGACAGCCATAGGCAACAGGAGCAGCGCTGCTGCACCATTTCAAAGGGGCCTTGAGGCAACTGTCTCCTTTGCCTCTACCTCCACCCCCGAGAGATGGGCCTGCCTGGGAAGGAAAGGGAAGGGAAGGTGTTAGTTTGACAAACTAAAGAGGTCATCTTCTGGGTTTTATCTTTGGCTGGGGAATCTCTTCTGGGTAAACAGCCAGTTTCATTCATGCTCTGCCAGAGGGGGCTGGACCCATTAGGGGTTTCAGAACTCTGCAGGAGAACGTACCGTTCAGCCACTGGCCACGCTGCCAGCAGTCTAACAGAAAGCCTTAACTTTTTGTCCTTTGCCACTGATACAGTGGATGACAGATTTCCTCTGCTTCACCTCTGGTGTCCAGTCAGTCTCACAGGTCATGTATGTACTGACTATCCTACCTGGGACAGATGAAGAAGCAAAAGAAAGGACACCAGACTAGGGACTGTGTAAAACTCCCATATCTGTCAACTGCAGCAAAATGTTTCTGTACTCTGCTATTGACACTGTTGTAAGATAAAAGAAGGCTCAAGGGCTTTTTGCCCCTGACTTCCCAGCATTTCATCTGCAATGTCCCAGCTAGCAAAAAGGTTCCATGTGGCAAGCAGTTTGATGAATCCAGATTGCTTTCACTCATTAACACACTGTCTCTAGCTGTGAGGAGTTTGTCTAACATGTTGAGGAGAAGACCAACTGGATCTACAGCCATTCGGCTGCTTCTGTGGGAATGGCGTCAATAACGGATGAGACAAATGTTCCAGGTTGTTTGGCAGAGTTTCACACAGTAAAATGGGCCCTTATCTCTCGTGGCTTGTGAAAACCAGCGAGGAGGTTTTGAGGCCAATGAAAATCCTGTAATAACACTTCCAAAAGGGCTGCAAAGTAGTGAAATAAACACAGCAAAGATCCCCAAATGCCTGTTCCAATATGCAGTGAAAATTATGATACTGACTTATCTCATGAACATGGCATTAGCATATCCCACAGGAATTGGTGCCGTAGCTAGTACACTGCTCCACTGAATGCAGAAGCAACAAGTATGTACTGAGGCCTTGTGACTCTGTGGTAAAATTTATTTACCACATCAGCTAGACACGATGAGACCCATTCCAATACAGTGCAAGAACCAAAAAGATACGCAAAAACGCCTGAAAATGCAAGAAACTAAGCTGAAAACAAAGTGTTAACCCCACTTTACAGATAGGAGAACCTGAGGCACAGACAAATTAAGTGACATCACTAAGCTCCCCCAGGAAGTCTGTGGCAGACTTGGGAATAAATGTATATCTTCTAATTTCCAGTCTTGTGCTCCAGCTCGAAGATACCAGTGGACTGAATATTACAATATGTGACAAGCTTTGGTTAGAAACCAGAATACTCCTTGGAGTGGAAGCTTCCAGTATAAATATGAATATGGCCCTAATCCTAAAAAAAACTTAATCACTTGCCTAACTTGAAGTGCATGAGTAATACCACAAAAGTCAACAGCTTCTAGATGGACAATTTCCAAAGTGTTTGCAGGACTGGGGCTTAAATCACTGATGATTGTTTCTTTGACAGGGACAAAAGCAGCAGCAGATTTCCAGAGATCTTTCCATATACGTCTTGCAGCTCTACAGAAGTAGACTATAGGCTTAGAATGCACATGCATGTAAAGCAAACAAAGTGGCTGTGGGAATCTGCTGCTTTCCCTCATGTCACTGGCTGTACTTGTGACCTTCCTGCTTTGATACACTTATCATCACTCTTAGTTCAAATTATTACTAAAATGGAAGCCCCCTGGCATCACAGGGAGATCATTTTCCAGAACCAGATTGCATCTGTGCTGCTCAGAAAAGCAGATCCTCTTGCTGAAGTGTTCTGTGTGGGAAAACAGAGTAGCAAGCTCTGCTTTCTGACCATCAGCATTCACAGCATCTCTTTGTTCCATAAATGAATTAAACAGATAGTAAAAGAAGCTAGCATCTAATATAATAATGTAAAAAAGTTGTGCCAGTTAGTAAAAGCTGTTGATTTGTGGAAGCAAGACTACTTCCTCTGTGTTCCTCTATTTGCACAGAGGCTTTGCAGGGCTAGCGGGCTGATGAAGTATTTATATGGGAAATTCATAACCACGTAGACTGCAACATAAATTAAAATTGCTGCTCCTAGCTAGTAAGAACAGCTACTGATAAACTGACTCTACATGTCTATTCTACATTTATATATAGTGGGATTCAACTGTTGTGAAGAGCAACAAAATAAATAAGACGACCACCAATGGAATTTGCCACCTGTAACAGGGTCAGGCTAGCAGATCATAGGGAGAAAGGGGAATGGCCACTCCAGATGCAGCCCCAGCCAGAGGGAGAAGGGAAAGAGCTGGTTAAGCAACAGGGAGGGATTGCAATTCATCAATAAGGGCCAGGTGATCTCAGGGCAGGCATGCCAGCAGGGCTTCTAAAAGCCATCTCAGTCAGGGAAGGAGGCAGGAGAGTGAGAAAGTATGTAGAGAAGACAGGAAAGCAGAGGAGAGTGAGATAAGGAGAGACCACCCAGATAAGGAGACCAGAAGTCCTTGCAGAAGACAGGAGGAAGGGGGTTGAGAGTAGCTGGATGGGAGACTGCCTGGGCTCCCCTCCCCTAGCAAGACTAAAAGCTTTGACCGTGGCTAGGGAGGAAGAGACTGACCAACCATCCCCGACAGACAGAGATGGGTGCAGCCTAAACCCCCTCCAGCCAAAGGGCAAGGCAGGGGACCCTGGTAAGACACAGGGGTAACTTGACACACACCTTACAAGAAGGTTGAATCTGTCTTCTGATTTTCCCCTGTAGTGTTAGTAACACACACCAAAGGGGGCTGTTGTTTTATTCTGGGTTTGTACAGTACCTACCACAGTCTACGGCTAGGATCGCTAACTGCTACAAGAATACAAATAATAGTCACCAAGACATCTGATAGAATAAGCATAGTAAGAAAAATCACTGGTTTTCTATATGAACTATTGGCCAGTAAATGTATTATAGAAGCATTTTAGTTGGCTCCTGCTAGCAATTCGTGCTTTTGACTCTCTACTTAGCCATAATGTCACTTTCAGCCCTTGGTTTCACGGCTGAAAAAAGATGTAAAGTAAACTAGGCAAGTCAACCCGAGGCTGAGCCATAGTGTGACACCGCCTAGTTTGCCAGCTGGTCAGATCACAGTGTTTTGTCTTCTTTGTGTTTTTACCTTGGGATAGCTTATGTTAGTTACCCTGAGGTAAAAAGACACCATATTTTTAGCAGCGAAGACAAAGCCTTGGCAGTCTCACAACTCTAGTGTTTACTCGTACCACAGATGAGACTAAAAGCGAAGAGCCAGAATGAAACCATGAATGTTATTTCTCTTTTGTATGTGAAAGTTTTAAGGTTAGATTTCACGCCACATCTCCAGGATAAAGACGGGGAGCCAAGATAGTGTAAGTTCTGAGATTCTAGGCTACTCTAGGAAGTGTGGGGCTCCAGAGCCCCAGTGTGTCAGAGGTACATGGGGAGTGCCGAAAGGGCTTCACGGGCTGCAGGTTGCCTACCACTGCACTGGAGACTCAACATCAAGCTATTCTGACAGAGGAGAAAGATAAGAAGAGCCCAGGAGGCTCATGTAGCTTTATAAGGAGCCTTTTTATGGGCCCATGGGAAACTTGGCCACACCCAGCTGCCTGAAAATCAGAAGGGATAGAGAAGAAATAAAAGGAAGAGGCATATCTGTGATTCTATGATATCAACAGCAAAGGAAAAGCATAAGTATGTAGGAAGAAATGCAGGAAAGCCCAGGCAAAGAATAAGTTGCAGCTGACAAGAAATGTTAGAGGCAACTAGAAGGGGTACTTTAAATGTGTCAGACCAAAAAATGAAGGTCTGCTGCTCAGTGGAGAAGGTCACACTTTGTTTTTTTCCCCCCCGGTGGACGCTTCAGCCTCAGAGCACTCATGGAATCAGAGCCTATGGCTGGGTCCAGTTTTGGCCACTTATGTATAGAAAGGAGGCAGGGATCCTGGAAAGGCTCCAGAGCTGAGCAGCGAAAATGGCTAAGGAGATGGAACACAAGTCACTTTAGCAGAGGCTGAAGCAACTGGATGTGTTAGTGTGGAAAAAGAGAGACTAAGGAATGACACAATCAGGGGGGCAGAGAGGTGACTGCCTTGCCTGGTGCCTGGGCAAGACAAGGGGGGAAGGCTCCATGTTCCCAGGAGGGGCAGGACCTCAGGCAGAAGAGGACAGGGCTACGGGCAGCCATCCCTCAGCGCACCCGAAGTGCACAGTGTTCTGCCTCCTCCTCTCCCGCCAGCCCTTTGTGTGGCCTGAAGCATGCCATGCAGAGCTCTGGCAGTGATTTTAAGGGCCTGGGGCTCTGGCCACTGCCACAGTCACAGCCAGGAGCCACAGGCCCTTATGAATTGCTGGTTCCCAGGTCAACTGTCCTCCTTCTTCCCCATCAGCAACCCCGGATATGACAGCAGTCTCCACAGAGTGAATGGCGGCCACAACGAAGACGATGAAAAATTGCTCTTTTTTGCCACAGAGGGCAGGACAAGAAGGTTCAAACTACAGCACAGCACGTGACAGTACACCTCAGGAAAACTCTAAGACCAGTAGACCCATGAAACAGACGCCTCAGGAGTTTGTGGAAGCTCCCCAGGCAGGTTTTCTGCAGGAGGCTGCATAACCATCTACCTTGGATGGTGAACGCCCAAAAAACCTGCATCTTTGCAGGAAGGACAGACTAGATGATGCTTCAAGTCCCTTCCAACCCTACAATTCTAAGATAGTTACTGTAAATTTTAATCTCATCTGACAGACTCTCAAAGAGTGCCCTCCCACCGCACCTTCTAAAGGCTGTCTATAGAGAAAGGGAATAAGGCATGCAGTTAAAATAAATGCCTTCCTTAATACTGTGCATTTCCAATGCTTTTCACTGTTTTCTTCTTCTGTCTCTTTTTACAAAGTTACTGAAATTTTTAATTGTGTGCTTTCCAGGCTAATAAGCAGACTGAAGACTCCGAACCTCAAACCTTATTTCTCTGTTTAGTGTTTTTCAGTTACATAGTCACAATGACATACTGGACTCTCTGGGCTCCTTTATTCCACCAAAAACAACACAAGAGAGCTCCTCTGATCCCCTCTTCCTGCACTGGTGCCATAAACTCCATTCCCAGCTCCCCTTTATACCAGAGACTCTATGTACCCACCACTTCCACTTTCCTCACTCTGCTAGGGTCCCATGATTCCCCCATCCCATGTCCAGGGCTCTGCCTACATTCTCTCCATGGTTGTATTCCTTCCACCATTCTTACATATTTTTCCATCTTTTCTTTCTTCATTTCTTTCTCTTGCAGGGTGGTAATACTTTAAAACTGCCCTGGGAAAATATGCAGAGCTAAGATGGGGGAGGGGGATGTGCACTGTCAACTTATTCTTTGATCTGCAGACTATTACAATGCTGGCTGAAGCTGCTTGCTTGTTTACCGGATGCTGGGAGTTCCACATGTCTGTCACTCATCTCCCCTTTCCATTTTTCAGACAGTCATCAAAATTGAAAGGGTTTTGACCACGAACGCCTAGAACATCGCCTAGATTTTGGAGCTGACAGGATGTGGTGTTGAAACATTATCAGCTGACAGACAGGGAAATGCCCTCTGAGTTGGGTGTTACACCTCACACTGCTTGGCCAGCAATGTGGGGTATTGCTTACAAAGCACGAACTCTATTTTGCGGTGCAGTGTGAATTTCATGAGTGACTTTATTAGGAAGTTTGAAAAGGAGCCTCATACACATAGTCCTTCGAGTTTTGCGAGGGTTGTGTTCCGCACATCCTTGTGTAACTCCAATGTTGTGTAAGTCGGGGAGGCTTTTTCCCCAGTGAAATGCAGGTTCTGCAGCCAGGGAAGCAGCAAGAGCACCTGGAGCTCCTTTTGGAAGGTAAGTCCTGGTGTTGGCGGGGGGAGCAGCTGGGGAGGGTTAAGCCTGGTAGTGGGTTGGGGCCATGAGGGGACAGGTGGGTTAAGCCTGGAGTGGGTTAGGGCTGCAGAGGGAGCCAGGGGGGTTGAGTTAGTCTGGGGTTGTGCAGCACTGAGGGGGGTTAAGCCAGCGCCATGGTGGGGTGTGTGTGTGTGTGCATGTGCATGAGAGAGAGAGGGAGATGGAGCCACACATGGGTGTGTGTGTGAGAGCCTGAGCCATGGAGGGATGTGTGTGTGCACATGAGAGCGAGAGAGAGAGAGAGAGATGGAGCCATGCACAGGGTGTACGTGTGTGTGTGTGTGGAGAGAATGCGAGAGAGATAGAGCATGCCATGTGTGGGGGAGGTGTGAGCCAGAGCCGTGTGTGTGTGTGTGTGCGTGTGTGCTTGAGTGTGAGTGAGAGAGAGCAAGAGAGAGCGTGCCTCACTTGCGGGGGTTGAGCTGCAGCCACACATGGGGGGAGTATTTTGAGTTGCACTTAACTCACATTAACGCGAGTTAAGCACAGCTTGAAATCGTGCATTTTGGGGGATTACTGTCTTTCCAGGCCCACTGACAGGGAGGCAAAGTGGGGCCTGGCGCTCCTGGCTACTGTTGCCGCTGCTGCGGCAGTGGTAGTGGCTGGATCCCTGTGTCTCTTTGCATTGCTCCCAGAACACCGCTCCAGGGGGCCCTGAGGGTTGGGCAGTTGCATGTCACAGTCTGGACAGTGCTGAGGGCTGACTGCTCTCAGCTCTGCCCCTTCTGTCTGAGGCCCCACCCTTCTGGGGGCACAGAGCCACCCCCGCCTGCCCCCGCACACCTTGCTCCAGGGCCCCTGGTGGTGGTCAAAACCCCACTCTGTATTTGGCCACTTCACTTAAAGAGATATCATAAACTTGAAATCTAGACAATAAATAATGAGTTAAAACTAGTTTCGAGAATTACATCCTTGTCCAATGTTGTAGATCATCAGTTTTTCTTATGCACAAAAATATTCCCTCCCTTTTGCTGTACGCAAGGCTCACACAAACACAAGGGAAGTGACTCTGCACTGCCATTTGCTTTTGTCTGTTTTAGGAAGGGACAACAACTTCTCAGTTGAAAACACAAACACACGTAAGAGAGACAGACTCCAAGCCCCCTAAACAGTGCTGGGCTTCAGCGTGAGGAGACAGACACTCTCACCATTGGAACACATATAACTGGATCTTGATTGCCTCAACACTGCTTTGCCATACGCCCTGAGCAAGGGGCAGGCCAAAGTCTGACTGCCTCAGGAGCAGAACAGATGGCATATTTTGACCTCCCAGAGTCACAAATTTGCTTTTCGGGCTCCCCACTGTTCTGAGGGGGAAGTAGGTTGTGCCATGTCTCTAGCTGTCACAGCCAGCTTTCCTTGGCGTGCCAGTGAAGATGCACTAACAGGTGCAATGGAGTAGGGCAGGAGGAGAGCTCTCTCCTGTCTTAAGCTCCTTCCACCCACCTGTAAAGAGGTGGGGAGGTGGCCATCTTTGTGAAATTAGCTTTCCCTTGCCATTGCACCCCGTGGTACAGACAGCTGGCAAGAGGGAAAGCTCTACACCCCCTTTCTCCTCTCTGTGGCTGCCAAATACAAGCCAGAATCTAGCCTGTAATGACAAAGAATTATTTTGTCTCCCATCTAGAAAGTAACATCTCCAGATGCAGCAACCCCTTAAAACTATTTAGGGGCATTGGCTGAGGGCAGAATTATAGACCCAGGAGTAGAGAGTCATCAAATCACTTCTTGCAATGCTAGGTGGGTTTTTTTTTTCTTTCTTTTCCTTAGTTTAACTGTCCCAGCCAAGTATTGACCAATCCTGAACTCTTGTTATGACAAAACAGATCTCATGAGGAGGTAATATCAGAGCCAACATACTGAACATACACCATAGTCCAACAGATTTAGTGTACCCATATTAGGTATGCAAGCAAATCCCCTTCTATGGTGTTTGTTCATCATATACAGTGTTTTAGGAGGACTGGTGCCAAGTACTGAAAAGTGAGGTGTTCTATATTTGTGTGTGTCTTGCTGCCTGATGGTTGTGATGAATGGTCAAACTATGACACCTATAAGGCTTCCAATAATAAAAAGGAAAGAGAATCCAGAAAACCAAGGGATTTAGGATACATTTAGACAGAAAACACAGATGTGATGGCAGCCTAAGCAGCCACCCCGAGGTAACTTTATTTTAGCTAGCTCAAGTACCAGTAAATTTGTGGCATTGTGCGCTTCAATGCAGGTTAGCACTTTTTTCCCCACCCAGGAACTGTGGAATACCTTAGCTACTTCTGCATTTTCTGCTATCATGTACGTGAAGCTGATGTTCACCAGATCTGTGCCACTGCAGACACACACAATCCGTCCGTCCAGCTCATTTTCTGCTTTTCCCACAGTCTCAAGAGCAGCTAGTGTTTTGGGATCCTATTAAATGGAACAAACAACTTATTAGATGCACAGTACTTAAAGTTAAAAACATCTCATGTTTACAAGCTTCAGGACTGTAAAGATTTCTCAGTCACCTTAAATTAGGTATTTCATTTAGAATCTCTGGGTATGATTGGGGGAAAAATACTAATTTTATAATTACTGAATGTGACAATCATAAAAGCAGAGAGATAATTGCCGTATTTTAAATCCATTTCAAAAAATTACTTTTACAGAGAAAAGAAATAGAAGAACTTAAAGCACTGTAATATTTTATGAAAATTCTTAACTCTATTTAATTTAATTATTTCAATCCACATCACTAGTGACCGTCAATTATTTGCACAGAATGAGTGGTTGATTTTTGCCCATTTATTAGCAGCATATCTGAGACATTTTGGTACCACTGCTGGCAGTCAAGAGCCACAGAGTTAATAACCCTGGAAATTGAACAGTCTATAGAAATTGGTATGTGCAAAGGAAGTTTGAAACATATTAAACATATTAAAGAGGCATCATGGTGAAGTCTGTACCGCCATGGCCCATGAGCTACTTTGTTTGCTGAAGGTTTCAATCGATCACTTTGCAAGAGAACTAACTTAATTAAAAATAAATCGACAGTTAAATTGAAAAATCTATGATTTTTTAAGTAGAATCAGTCTGATTGGACCTGTTGTATTTGACATCACTAATAAGAGATGTTGTTTTCTTCCAGACAGCCAGGTAGCAAAACTTAAAGAAACGCTGTGAAGCCCAAATTTCATCTCAGAAAGATGCCTATATCCCAGGTGCATTTTAAAAAGAAATCTATATTAGAAAGAGGGTGGTCAAGCAATTAAAAAGTAAATTTGATTAATTGTGTGATTAATCACTCTGCTAAACAATAACAGAGTACTATTTATTTAAATAGTTTAAGGTGTTTTCTACATTTTCAAATGTATTTATTTCAATTACAACATAGAATACACAGTGGACTGTGCTCACTTTGTTTTTAGTTACAAATATTTGTACTGTAAAAATGAAATAAATATCAATTCACCCCAGACAAGTACGGCAGCGCAATCACTTCATCATGAAAGATGAACTTACAAAAGCAGAATTATGTACAACATTACGTGCAATCAAAAATAAAACAAATATAAAAAACTTCAGAATCCACTGAAGCCTACTTCTTGTTCAGCAAATCACTCAGGCAACCACATTCGGTGGCAATTTGCAGGCGATACTGCTGCTTGCTTCTAGTTTAAAATGCCACATGAAAGTGAGAAAAGGTGTTCACATGGCGCTGCTGTAGCTGGCAGTGCAAAATATTTACCTGCCAGATGCACTAAAGATTCTTACATCCCTTCATTTGTCAGCCACCATTTCAGAGGACAAGTGTCCATGCTGCTAACAGATTCTGCTCAGTAATAATCCAAAGCAGTATGGACCGGTGCATGTTCATTATCATCTGAGCCAGACAACCCCAACAGAACACTAGTTTTCTTTTTTGGTAGTTTGGGTTCTGAACTTTACGCTTTTACTACATCTGAAAGCACGTTCCATCCTCCATCCCTCTGAGACTCTGGAATTTAAGATTCAGGTAGAGTGCTATTTTTAGAAATCTCACTCTGGTGCCCTATTTGCATTCTGTCAAATCTCTTGTGAATGCATTCTTAAAATGAGCATGTGCTGGGCTATCATCTGAGACTATTACGTGAAATATATGGCAGAAAGCAGGTAAAACAGAACAGCAGACATACAGTACCCCTCATAAGCTTTTTTGTTTTGATAGTATATAGACTAGCACAGCTATCTCTCTGTTATAAATTAATGCATGATTTTTAATGAGCATCATCAGCTCGTGGAAACACATCCTCTGCAATGATGGCTGAAGCATGAAGAAACACATGAATGGTTAACATTTCCGGCATGTAAATACCTTGCAACATGAGCTACAAAAGCGCCATGTAAATAAAGGTTCTTACTTACCACTAACATTGTAAATAAGAAGGGGGCAGCATTATTTCCCAAAAATGTAAACAAACTAGTTTGTCTTAGAAATTGACTGAACAAGAAGTAGGACTGAGTGGACTTGTAGGTGCTCAAGTGTTATATTGTTTTGCTTTGGAGTGCAGTTGTGTAACAAAAACATCTACAAGAGATACTATTTAATTTTATAGTGTAAATATCTGTAAGAAAATAATATAAAGGGAATGTTGTAGACTTCTTATTCTTATTCTGTTGTAATAGAAATCAATATATGTGAAAATACAGAAAAAAAACTAAAAAATAATTATCAACTGCTGTTTTATTGTTTAAGATTATGATCAACCACAATTTTTAATTGTAATTTTACTCCAATTAATGGACAGCCCTAATTAGAAAATGTTGGAAAAACTATGATTTCTGTGGAGCTGTCAGGTGGTCCTCTCTGTAGGTTGCCTTTGAAACAGCAGTTAATAGTCACAAGTCTCAAAGGTGTCCTAACATAATTGATAATATGTGTGTCTAAAACCAGGAAGCAAACAAAAGTTTATAATTTCTGTGCCAGTGACACACAGAAACATCTCCTTAATGAACAAGATCAAAAATAAACCAGAAAGTATTTTCAGCCTCCTAAAATGATATCATAATAGTCAAAAGATAACTTTAAAACATTTGACAGGATCATTTTAATATTTAGTGCCCGGATTTCACAGTCTCTTGGGAAGTCTGCACCGACTCACCATTACCAGATTACAAAACCTTGATGCTGAAATAAAATAAAATCACTTATTCATAAAGCTAAATGTTTCAGGCTATCATGTAACAAGGGAAGTTGCACAGGCAATATTTTGTAAAAAGCTGCATTGCATTTCCCACTTCACCTTAAACACTCTGTTTAAAAGAACACGATAAATTAATTACAGAGTACCTTTGGTACTGTTCCAAGACGAATACTGTTGATCAAGGAGCATTCTAATACCTGGCCTTCCTGGAACAGGGAGAGAAAGCCTGTGAGATCAAAGGTCTGACAAAACACAGTGCAGATCCAAACAGAAAGTGAAGCAAAAATAAACAATGAGCCTGACATGCAATCACAGTTAATTAACACAAAACAGTATATTTTCTTTTTCACATCTGTTAACGACCTAACAAGAATTTCACTTATGTACCTTCTAAAGACACATGGACCAAGCTACCTTACTGTAAATAGTAACAAAGCCACATATAAATTTAGTGATTAAAAATTAGCCAGGAAACAGACCCAGTATAACAACATAGTCAATAATGTTCCTGATATCACTTTAGTGTACCTTTCCTTCACTTTTCCACCTCAGGAAAAAACCAAATTCATCCACTTGGAAGAGACAGTTTGGTTCAAAGACAAAGGACTCCTGTTGAAAGAGAAATGGAACAAAATATTTCGGTCATAGGGACAAATATTGCTAGTCATTAATTTGCTGCTCAAAACTAGAGATCTTTAATGTTCTCCCTAACTGACCTCACAGGACATTTGTAGCATTGCCAATCCTAAGCATTCAAAAATCATCAGGCAGTCGGCACAAATGATGAGATAGTTTTAAAAAGCTCATAATTTTTAAAATTAGAACTTTTTTTATTTGAGACATTAGAGCAGACCCAGTTCTCATTTTGAGGCTTTTCTCTACAGCCACAAGGGCTAGAAATTTCTTTTAAAAGAAAGCTGAATTTCTCACCTAATCACATGCTTCTGAAAAGAACCTCTCCAGACATTGTGAAGCTTATAAAAACTGGCAACACTGAGTCAACCCAACACATTTTGCAGAATTTGGGATTCAAGGGAAGTGCTTTCGCACAAGTTGGACCCTCACTAATGTTCTATTATTTTTCCATCCATGTGCAGAATGCATTTTGTTATGTGCACCAAAGCATCTGTGGAGGTGCACCACCAACAGAAACACATATTGTTAGATAGGGGCACTCTGCTAATCAGCTGGGCAGCATCTGAATCTCTCCTGAGTGACTACCCAAGTGCTCAGCTTACAGGAAACACTGACCCTCACAGAAAAACTTAAACAAAATAGACACAAAAATTCTTCACAGAGTATTAGCCTGACAGAGGAGATCTGTAGTTAAAGCATCTGGGAAGGACTGGTAAACAGCAGAGATGAGATTTAAAGAACCCAACCAGGTCAGCCTGACTAAAAACAAACAAACAAACAAACAAACAAACACCTGCTCCTCCCCACTTATTCCCCAACGGCCCTCAAATTATTTTAATGTCAGAGATGAAACTAAAAGGTAAGCGTACATCACAATGTTCCACGTCAGTCATTTTTAAAGGGCACAAAAAGTGCAGATCCAGCCAATCATTTTTAATTAAAGAGATTATTTGATTGCAAACAGCAAAGCATGTGTGGAGGGAGCAGAAGTTAGCACTTTATTTTGTGCATAAAGGAAAGGACTGCATGGAAGTTTGGTTTTGAAAATTCCCTGTCCTCTCCAATGCTGTACATTCAAGGCAGCAAGCCTATGCAGGTACACAAAGCCATTTTCTGCACAAAAGGATCGTGCAGACAGAAGGAACACCCTGGTAAATTCTTCAGATTTGTGCTGCAGGATTGGCCACAAAGAAGCAAAACCTGGCCAGAACTGCCAACTTCACTCTCTGGACACATTCAGTATGGAAGGGCCTCTGTCTCTTAACTAATAGCACTTAGCCCACGAAGCACTTTGCAGTTTCAAAGCACTTTGCGAATATTAATTACCTCAGCACCATTGTGAGGTAGGAAACACTTATCTTCATGTTGCAGAGAGGGAAACAGAGAGGGGTTAGAATTTGCCATAGATTCAGAGACAGAGTCAGGTATCAGGAGCTCTCGGTACCCTTTGCTGTATCTAACCTGCCAGACCACATTTCACAGCTTATGGCCTTTTCCTTAATCCTCGCCCTTCACAACTGTACTGGATGCAAAGTTACTTGAATCAGGTAAGCTATAACTTACTTGAATCAGCTATAGTTTTTAGCTCATGGGTATCCCTGTAAAGCTGCATATAAAAACTGCAGCTAGCCAGCCACTGGTTTAAGGAACAGCCTTTTAAAGTCTGCATGGAAGAGCGGTTCTCAACCATTTGGGGTTCAGGACTCATTTTGTAAATGTTTACAGCAGCGAGGGGCCACCTAGGCTAGAGAGGGGGCTGCATGAGTGGCTGTTCTTCGCTTTAGCGGGCAACAAGTCTGACATAAAAAAGACAGTCTCCCAGGACAGGATAGTTTTGCTAACTGCACTTTCATACTTAGAATTTACTGGGTGGTCTGAGTGAACTGTAGCAGCCCTCCAGTGAGCTTTGGGCCTAGACATACAAGTCGAGAAAACCTGGAATACAGCATCACCTCACAAAGCAAACGAAACGGGGAAAATTTTCACTGCTGGCTGCATCCCCTGTGACCAGATGTTCTCAGTATAGAAACAACTTTTCCTAAGGTGATGACCACATAAACTGCACTCAGTCCAACGGCCACTAAGCAGCATGGACCGGTTCCAAGAACTATCTGCTTCTGCAGCTTTTCCCCTAATACAGTGAGGGAAATAAATGTTAAGAGTTACACTGACCAATGCTACTGCTGACCTTTCACCATCCAACCTTCTCCCATTCTCAAGAACAAGCCTTTCAACATTCAGGCCTGCTACTGCCTGCCCCAAAGAAAACGGAAGGAAACCCCACGTGGCTTGTAATTCCTCTTGCTGAGGTAGATACCGAGCAGAAAAAAAAATGGTCTGTCACCATGATCCAAACCTTTGAGACATGCTAGCCCTTAAGCGAAACTCCATTTGGTGAATATCGCTTCTTCGGGAGGCAGTGTGGTGTAGTAATTAAGATGCTGCTCGCACATTCCAGAGCTTTGTCCTGTTCATAGCTCTGCCACTGATCTGGTATGAAACTCTGGACCAGTCACTTCACTGTTATGCATCTCTGCTTTGCCTATTTAGGCTGAAAGTTCAATCTGAACTTTACGAGGGAGCTGGCGATGCTTAACTCCCTGAGACCCTTTTGAAAATCCCAAACCAAAATGATAAATCACAGAAGGGCTCTTGCAACGGACAAGCAGAATGCCTAGCATACACCTAGTTCGGACACCTGTGCACTACCATAACTCTATTCCATACATAATATCCCAACCAACCACAAACTTGATGATACCATGAAATGGATGGGCTGCCAAGCAAATAAGCTTACCAATATTCTTTAACAAAAATGGGGAAGTTTACCATACAGCACTTACAAGCACTTTGGGTTAAAACTGAAAATTATCTGGACACACTGGAGAAATGGTCTGAGGTAAACAGGATGAAGTTCAATAAGGACAAATGCAAAGTACTCCACTTAGGACAGAACAATCAGTTTCACACATACAAAATGCGAAGTGACCGTCTAGGAAGCAATAATGCAGAAAGGGATCTAGGGGTCACAGTGGAGCACAAGCTAAATATGAGTCAACAGTGTGACACTGGCAAAAAAAAGTAACAGAAGTGTCATAAACAAGACATAAGAAGTAATTCTTCTGCTTTATTCAGTACTGGTTAGGCCTGAGCTGCGGTATTGTGTACAGTTCTGAGCACAACATTTCAGGAAGTCTATGGAGAAACTGGAGAAGGTCCAGAGAAGAGCAACAGAAATGAGTAAAGGTGGAGAAAACATGACCCGTGTGGAAGATTGAAAGAACTGGGCTTGTTTAGTTTGGAATAGAGAAGACTGAGGGGGGATGTGAAAACAGCTGTCAAGTAACCAAAAGTTTGCTGCAAGAAGGAGGGAGAAAAATTATCCTCCTTAACCTCTGATGACAGGCCCAGAAGCAATAGGCTTAAAGTGCAGCAAAGGAGGCTTAGGTTGGACATTAGGAAAAACTTCCTCAGCACTAGAATACATTGCTTACAGAGGTTGTAGACTCTCCTTTGTTGGAGATATTTAAGAGCGGGTTAGACAAACATCTGTCTGGAATGATCAAGTTGGTGCTTGGTCCTGCTGTGTGAACAGGGGATTGGACTCAATGACCTCTCAGAGTCCCTTCCAGTTCTAGTATTCTACGAATCTAGGATTATACTTAGAGCAAGCAATGAAGACACAGAATACCAGACGTTCTATATTAAAAACTTTAACACCATGCTCCAAATGAGGCGTGTAGGATCCCATTAAAGCAGCACAGATGATTTGGAAGGTAGTGAATGCATCACAGCATTTAAGGTATGATTTATATATCCACTGGCAAGGCCTGATTCCAGTCCCAAATGTCAAATTTGATTAAGTAGATGAAATTGCAAGCAGTTAAAACAAGGCTTAGTCCTTTTGCCATCCACAAGAGACCCACTGCCTCTGAAGTCTGTTCCAGTGTAAAATGCTGCACCACTCCCATGGCTAGTGCTGTAAAAGTATAGCCCTGGTCCTAGCCACTAAACAGAAATGTCCTTAAATATGCTACATAACTGGTACTAGTGCCTTTTATTTCAAGGTTCCTTATGAATGGTGACTCCTGCTAAAACTCAACTACACTCAGATTCTTCTTGCATGTTAAAATCAGAAAAATGTAGGGCTGTATGTGACAGCATAAGGGCTTTGGGTTCAACCCCTGGACCTTAGACCATTCACAGCAGGTCTTTTTGTCTAGGCTGTTCTTAAAAGCCTCCCATGATGAGGACTCCAAAGCCCCTCTTGGAAACTTATTTCAAAGTGAACTACCCCTATAATTATCGAATACCGGATCTACAACTCCCTCACTGCAGACTAAGGCCATTACTACTTCTCCTACCTGCAGTGGACATGCAGAACAATTCACCAGCATCCTCTTTTAAACATCCCTTAACATATTGGAACACTGTTATCCAGTCCTCCTTCCTTCTCCTTTTCTCAAAATTAAACTTGAATAGTTTTGTAACCGTGTCTCAGACCTCAGGTTTCTAAAGCTTTTGTATCTCCTCTGGAGCCTTTCCAATTTTCCCACATCTTTCAGAAGAACTGGAATTGGGCACAGCATTGGACACAATTCTTCAGCTGAGGCTTCACCAGTACTAAGCAAAATGGGACAATTACCACCCGTGTTTTACATACGATATTCCTGCTTATGCATCCCATTTAAAGCAAGCAAAATCGTACACATTCCATTGGTTCACCAAGCCCACTTATTTAGCGTGTGTTACATCAGTCAAAGAGCATTTGCAGAGTGAAAAATAGAGAATTTAAAGATCTTTCTTTCAAAGGACATTTACCAAACATGTTTCCTATTAGGTAACCTATTTCAGTGTTAAAAGTGGGGGAATAAGGAAGCTAGGTCCATCTTGGCTGGTGACTATGATAAAAATAAATTTTGTTCATTTCAATAGATTCAAGAAAAGCTTAATATCCCCGAGGGCATTTCTTAAAATACTTTCAGCATAGAGACTTTCTGACAAAGATTAAAAACAAACCTTAGCAAAACTATTTTCATAGGCAAAGTGATGTTAAATATAAGCAAAGGTCTCTGCATTTTATTTCAAAAGCTTAGATCAAATGTTATGTCCCATTTTACTTTCCTTCAACAGACCTGGATTAAACTGCGGCTGAAAGCAGGATCATATTAATCATATTCCAGACAAAGTATAGGTCAATTGACCAAAGGAGATAAAACCACCCTTGATCTCAAAGAGTGTCTTTGATTTACATTATACTTGTTTTGGTGATCTTCTATTTTTCTATACAGCATGTAGATTCTTAGTCTATTTTTACAAGTAGGAGCTCTCATTGCAAATATAGTAAATTGAAAAAAGAACATAGTGCGCTTCTTTGGGGAATGTGCTTTGTCTGTCATGACTCTCTACAACACAGAGCTGTATGTATGTTACACATACATTTTGATTTAAATCCCTTCTCTTACTTGTGGATTATTTTCAATTCAGAAGATGAAACCAGCCATTAAAAATGTATTTTAAAGGGCAGAGGGTTCTGTAGCAAGAAATTGTACTGCAATAAAGTGGTAATTTTTTCTACCTTCCTGTAGACTTTGAAACTTCCATTTGTGTAAAATCTGAAGTAAAATGAAATTTTTTTTACAATATTTACCACCTCTAGAAAAGGCAGGGAAATTGAGATAAAGAGAGACCAACTGGCCCCTTACCTCTTCGAATCTATCAAACACAGCTCCATCTTGCATAAAGGAAGGGACTGGCTTCTGCCAGTTAAATTCATAAGGTTTTGCCATGATTATGTATGAAAAACCTGAAATGAAATGAAAAGAAACAGCATAATTCATTTGCTCACCTTGATCATTTTTTTCTGATTTGTCCTCCTTGATTACTGTTTTTGGTTCTCTGTGCCTTAAATATTGAGTCTGTTCTGGTCTGGCTCTGGTCTGAAGAAGTGGGTCTGTCCCTCGAAAGCTCACCTAATAAATTATTTTGCTAGTCTTTAAAGTGCTACTTGACTGCTTTATGTTTTCATAATTCAATTGTTACTGCATCGACTTTTGGGCACAAACAGCTGTATTTTGGCTTCTCTTGTAACAAAACAGTTTATAAAAAGCACTAGAGTGGGCTTGTATATAAAGCGTTTTCTTCAAATAACATTTTATCTTCGATAAAAACGCAATTTTAAAAGTAGACTATGACTGAAGAAGAGTGGTTGAACATGACAATTACCTGAAAGATTACTGCAGATTGTATCATTAATCAATTTAAATACCAGCTTAAATCAATGCAAAAGTTTAATTAGGTGCAGATTAACATACACTTTGGTAACATTCATTACATATGCAAAGTATTTCACTGAAAGGTAAGTACTGTTGCAGAATCACACACCAAAAGGCAAAATGGTTGTACATTTTTATTCCGGATTTTACATTTCAAAGCCATTTACTCTACACACAAAACCAGCTACACAAAACAAACAAGCAGTCAGGTAGCACTTTAAAGACTAACAAAATAATGTCTTAGGTGATGAGTTTTGGTGCGATCAGTTCCAGATTTGAGGAAGTAGGTCTGTGCCACAAAAGCTCATCACCTAATCAATTATTTTCTAAGTCTTTAAAGTGCTACAGGACTGCTTTTGTGTTTTGTGAAGATACAAACTAATACGGCTACCTCTCTGTGACTACAACCAGCTATGTTCATCAAGTTTTTATATACGTCTGCATGAAATATGCAGGTATATTATCCAAGTAGTGATACACAGAGGAAAAGCAGGTCAGGAGTACATTAGTTTGGAAAGAAGTATATCCACCAGGACTGCGGATTTTCCTGCAAGTTGAGAATCACTAATTCAGGATCCAACCAGAACATCAAGGGATAAAGTCCATTTTAATTTAGACTTTAAAAAAAAATAGTATGTTATGAGCATACTACTATCCCTGAACATGCCTTACTCATACTGAGTGGAATGGTACGGTGCATATAGTCCCAACATATACAATCTGAGACTTTATCCAATACTGGATTTATGGCACCTAATGTACACATTGCTGTCAGTGACTTACTAACAAGTGCATTCTCAGATGCACAATATACTAAGAGCTCCAGTAAAATGATAATTAGGAACCTTTTGTGTTAACAATAATGCACGTTGAATTAGTGTGGAAGGGTGGGAATCCCTCCGACTTAAAGGAATCAAGGCTGGTAATGGTAACATTGTGATAAATGCAATCCACCCTGCGTAAGGAGCAGTGCAAAGCCATGCTGTTCCACAAGCAGACCAGACACTGAGAGGCATAATTCAGGCTCTAGATTGCCTGTGCTCCAGGGAAGAAGTATTTCCTACATTTGGGCTGTCTCAGCTACACTCTGGCAACCACAGTGAGGGGTGGAAAGTCAGGACGTTGTTGATTCTGTACAGTACTATAGCCTCCGCCCACTTGCATGGGGGATGGAGTAATGCCCCATGGAAACTGTCTTTCATTCCACATGACGGGCTCGTGAAAGGTTGTTGCTTTCCCTGAATATACGCACACAGAGCAAGCAATGTTCTTGCCTAAATGAGCACAACAAGAAGTTTCTGTAAGACTCGGGAGAAGTGTTACTACAGACGATGGAATCAATGTAACAGAAAACTCCTTTGCACCGTTTTTCCACTACAGACGAAAACACTTCCAACCAGCATTAGAACAGGGCGTCCATTAGGCAGAAACAATACTCTGCATTTCAATTTTTATTTGATTGTATCTTTAACTTCAGAACAGACAAAAGCGGTCCTAAAACGGAGGCCTGATATCTTCTCGTTCACTCACTCTTATCATAAAATTTCCTAACGAAAGAACAATGATCTCTAATGACGCCATTAGGAGACTTTGTCCAAGATTGTTTTCCAGAATAGATACTTCTGATAAATTTCTCACTAAAAAAAGAAACAACCTTATTACCAGGAGTGGGAGGGGGAATAACCCTGCATTTTTATGTTATCAGTCTCTTCATCTGCTGCCTTTTGACAAAAGCCATTGACACACACACAAAAATACACTGATGAACAGAGTACGTGACCAGCCAGATTGTGTGAATAAATAAGTTCAATTTAGACACTATAACTATCAGAACTATAACTGGACAGTGATATATAACATGACTTACTTGACTTACACCCTTAATTAGTATTTATTTTTTGCTTCAGCTGCAAATGCATAAAACAATGGTCTCCAATAAAAGGAGTTAGTCACAATAAATAATACTTAAAGCAGATTCCACTTTATTGTTTCTTCTCACAAAGAGAAGAAAAAGGATGGCCAGGGAAAGCCTGGGGCCAGGTGGTAGGACACAGAGGTTCCACCTGTGCTCAGCCACATGCTTTTTGTGTGACCCAGGGCAAGCAGCATGATCTCACCATGCATTCCACATACAACTTGAAAGTGGGAATGCAGTGTGCCTGATGGGGCTGAAAGACATTTCAAATTCCTTTCAGGAAACCTGCCATAGTAGTGATAATTTCTCATTATTATTTAAAACTCCACAGTTTCAGCCCCTCCCCAGTTCTGATTAATGGGGGAGCTGCCTTTTTCCCTCACTCACACAAAATTGCATGTTAGAACCCCTTCTTACAGTTCAGGGTGACAGCACCTGTATCGCCCCTCCTTGGTCACCATGGGCATATACTCTAGATCAGGGGTCAGCAACCCCAGTACGGGGACCAAAAGTAGCATATAAGCTGATTTTCATCAGCACATGAGGTGGGAGCTCAGCCTCGCCCCTTCTCCCCCATGCAGCCGGGAGCTTGCTCAAAGCCACTATACCTGTGGATTAACAAAAAAACAGCTAATGCTACCAACCACCACCTAAACGGTAAAGCTCTGCATCCTAATTATTTATTAATGAAGCTGCTGTAAGTAGAACTATTAGTACATAGAGGACTGTACGTAGAGGACAAAAGGTCAAATTTCAGCACTCCACCTTGGAAAGGTCGCTGACCCCTGCTTTAGACTCTCAGCTCAGCAGCTGTCACCTCTCTTGGGTGGAAATGGGCCTCTCTCACTCCTGGTCAGTGTTTTTCCAGGCTGCACAGTTCTTGTCTACACTGTGATATCCCAGCAAGCCAGACTGTGTGAACAAGCCAATATCTCAATATCTTTCACTCTCTGAAGACTAAAAACAGTATAATTACCAGTAGTAATACCTTACCACACAGCTCTTTCCAAGTAAGTGCATTTATTCTTAAGATGAAAAGATTACAGAGAAAATACTAAAACAATAAAAGTTCCTACCCTTGTTCTAACTGTGTAGCCAAATAAATTTGTTAGTCTCAAAGGTGCCACAGGACTGCTTGGTATTTGTGTATCCAAAGATCACTATCAGTATTATGGGATCTCAACAAGGCAAAATTTTTCCAAGCCTTCCCAGAAAGAAGAGCTTACTTAGAGCTAGGACAGTCTTGCATGGATCCATTTACTGGATCAGAAAGAATCACAGAAGTGTAGAACTGGAAGGAACCTCAGTAGGTCATCTAGTCTCATCCCCTGCATTTAGCAGACAACTAATGGCATCATTCCTGACAGCTGTTTGCCTAACCTGTTCTTATCAACATCCAAATGAAGACAACTGCACAACCTCCACAGGCAATTTGTTCCACTGCCTAATGAGGCTGATGGTTATAATATGTTCCTAACAACCAACCTAAACATCTCTAGCTACAATTTGAGCCCACTGCTTCGTGTCCTGTCCTCAGAAGTCAAAAAAAAAAACAAAAAAAAAAAACAAAACAATTTTTCACCCTCTTCCTTGAAACCTTTCAGGTACTTGAAAAACGTTATTATCCCCACCTCCCCAGTCTTTCCTCCAGACTCAACCACCCCATTTTTCCCCCAAATATTTCCTTGTAGACCCTCTTTTCTAAATGGTTAATCATTTGTGCTGCTCTCCTCTAGTTATTCTCCAATTTCTCCACATTACAGGAAAGCTGTGATGGCCAGATCCCTACACAATACTTCAGCTGAGACCTAATGAGAGTAGATAGCTATTACTTCTCATGTCTTGCTTACAAAACTCTGGCTAATACATCCCGCAACGTTTCTTTATTCTGCAACAGTGTTACAGAGTTGTTTCATACTCAGCTTGTGATCCACTAACCCCCAGAGACCTTCCTGCAGTATGCCTTCCTGGACATTGATTTCCCATTTTATGGGCTTGCAACTGATTGTTCATTCCTAAGTGGAGTACTTTGCATTTATCCTTACTGAATTTCATCTCATTTACTTCAGACCATTTCTCCAGTTTGTCCAGATCATTCTGAATATTTAGCACATGCAACCCCTCCCAGCTTGGTATCATCCACAAACTTTGTGTGTACTTTCTATGCCATTTTTCTAAAATCATTTATAGTAGCTCCACCTAGGCTGCATAACTCTAGCAGAGGTGGGAAAAGTACCCAAAAAGTTACTTGAGTAAAAATACTGCTGTTTGGAGTGGGCGAGGAGAGAGAATGTACTTAAGGACAAGTCACTGGTGTTCCTCTAGAAAACTACTGAGAAAAAGTACACACACACGTGTGTGCACACTCATGCACACATCACATTTAGATTGTACTCAAGTATCCAGAAGTGAAAGCAGTGGCATTTTTACTCAAGTAACTGTTTATATACTTTTTCCACCTCTGATCCCTAGCTTGATTATGAGTTGGTTGTGCAAGACGGTATCAAAAGGTTTTACTAAAGTAAGATATACTGCATCCACCTCTTCCCCCACCACACAAGACATTTATGCTCTCAAGGGCTATTAGGTTGGTTTGACATGGTTTGTTGATAACTTATTACCTTATCAGAAGGCCCTAAATCAATTTAATCTCAAGGTATTTATTCAAAACTCCTTTCTTTGCTGGCCTCTGGAGACTCCAGTTTGAACCAGTAAAAACCTAGTCTCTCCAGGTGGTGGTACCTCTCCACTTGCAGCTGTTACAACCAATATGAACTTGTCTAACCCTCCCCCCCGCATTTAGTTCCTAGAGGAGCTGCGGTCATGGTCCTCCATAGAATTAAATGTAATTCCTGGTCCACAACACTGCATTGGTTCAATGCTTGTTTGCCCCAGTAACCCGCCCTCCACATGGACTGTCCTCCAGGATATTTTGAAGCCAGTTATAATTTTGGCCTTCAAAACATTCCTTGGCAATGAGTTCCATGGGTTAACTGTGTTTTGTATGAAGTGCTTCTTTATTTTCATTTTAAATGTGCTGTCTAATAATTTCATTGGGTGACCCACTGGCTCTTGTGTTACGTGACAGGATAAACAACAACACTTCCTAATTCTACAGCCTTCTATCACACCCCCCTGTAGGCCTCTCTTTTCAAAGCTGAATAGTCCCAATCTTCTTAGTCTCCCCTCATAAGAAAGCTGTATCACAGCCCTACTATTTCTGTTGCCTTTTCTGTACCTCTTCCATTTCCAACATATCTTTTTTGAGATAGGTGATCAGGACTGCACACAATGTTCAAGCTAAATAGTAACAAAGAGGAAGCCGTGCTAGTCTATACACTATCAAAACAAAAAGCAGTCAAGTAGCACTTTAAAGACTACCAAAATGTTCAAGCTGCGACCATATTATGACTTTATATAGCGGCTGTGTGATATTTACTGTCTTATTACCTCACCCACTCCTAATGATTCTTAACATTCTCTTAGTATTTTGACTGCAGCTGAACACGGAACAGTTGTTTTCAGAGAACATCCACATGACACCAAGATCTCTTTCTTACGTGCTAACAGCTAATTTAAACCACATCATTTCATACGTATAATTGAGAATATATTTTCCAACATGCATTACTTTGCAATTATCAGCATTTTGATGCCCAGGGACAATATAGATGAGGCAACAACTTCTATACATATGTTTGCACGTGTGTATATATGTATACGTTATCCAGTTTTGTTAGATCGCTTTGCAACTCTTCATAGTCTGCTTTTATCTTGAGTAATTTTTTCTCACCTCCAAACTCTCCCACTTCATTGTTTTTCAATCTCATTTATGAATACGTTGAGCTGCGTTGGCCTGCACTGGAAGGTCAAATTCCTCTATTTACCCCTCTCCATTCTGAAAACTGACTATTTATTCCTATCCTTTTCTTTCTCCTGTCTCTTAATCAATTACTGAACCCTGAGAGGAGCTCCCCTCACACACTTAGCTGCTTACTTTGCTTAAGGGTCTTTGGTGAAGGAGCTTATGAAGGGCTTTCTTAAAGTCCAAGTACACTGTTTCCACTGAATCACGCTGATCCATAAATTTGCTGACCTCCTTGAAAAATGATAGTAGATTGGTGAGGCATGATTTCTCTTTACAAAAGCACAACACTCCCCAACAAATTGTGTTCAACTCTGTTTTTGATAATTCTCTTATTTACTATAGATTTAACCAATCTATCTAGTACTGAAGTTAGACTTGCTGGCCTGCCATTGTCAGGATTGCCTATCATGCCTTTTTTAAAAATTGGTGTCATATTAGCTACTCTCCAGTCATCTGGCATGGAAGGTGATTTAAGCAACACGTTACACAGAAGAGTTAGTTGTTCTACAATTTCATATTTTTGTTCCTTCAGAATCCTTGGGTAAATATCATTTGGTTTGGGTGACTTATTCCTGTTTAATTTATCAACTTATTTCAAAAACTGACACCATCGTCTGGGACAGTTCCCCAGATCTGACACCTACAAAAATGATTCAGGTGTGTGTGTCTCCCACACATTCTCTGACCTGAAGACTAAATTAATAGAATTCATTTAGCTTCTCCACAATGGCCTTTTCTTCCTTGAGTGCTCCTTTAGCATCTTGGCTGTCCAATTAGCTCTCTGATTGCTTGGCAGGCTTCCTGCTTTCAATATACTTCAAAAATTGGTGCTAGTTTTTCTCTTTTGCTAGTTGCTCTTGAAATCCCTTTTTGGCTTGCCTAATTACACTTTTACAATTGACCTGCCAGATTTTATGTTCCTTTCATTGAACTAAATAAGGTAAGATCCCTCATAGATATTGCAGAAGATTACCATATCTGTCATACCCATTTTATCGATAATATGAAAGTCACGTCTAACACAGTTTATAGATTAAACAAACTCAGCATTAGTTGTAACTTCAAAACTATAAATGAGTTTCAGAAAACTGTTTTCAAAATAAGTCAGACTTGATTTTATTACCAGTATAGTATAAAACTGCAACCAAGCTGGAGTCAGACATATTTAATTTATGTTATTGACTTGTAGATTGCTGCTCATGGTAACAACTAGGGGCATATTTATAGAAGTCAAAAGAAACAACATATGTAAATCTACCCACAACTTGTAGCACAAATAACACATCAGCTGCTATCAGCAACCTTGTTATTTTGTCTGGAATAAAAAAAAGACAAAATACAAAAAAAGGCAAAGAAAATAAGCAGAAGTGAGTACATATGTTTTAGATTATGCTTTGATAACTACTAGATCACAGCTCTCACAAATCACACAGGAGAGGGGTGTCCAGAGCACTCCACTTAGAAGCCCTGGCACTCATCCTAGAAAGCTAACCCAGGATCCAGCAGCAAGAGCTTCCAAAATGATTGTTACCTCCCTGTTGAGTTATATTATGGGCTTTGTATAAGAGTGAGCATCTGCACTGCAATGAACTGTATGAAAAGTCCAGGATAACACTTGTTTTTAAAGGACTTTCACTCCGTGCCTTCACCGTTTTATTCCTTGTACAAGATCTTACAGCTGTATCTCACACAAAGATCGTTTGCAAGACAACATACCTTCTGTCTGAGCAAATGCTTTTTACTAGCAGGGAGGCAGACACTAAATTAAGGCTGTCACACAAAATGCAGGACAGGTGCTTCACCCCCAAAATACATGCAACCAGCAGCTCAAGTACACGTTGGTGGAGGCAGCTGCATTCTGTGCTCTGGATCATGAGTAAGGCTATGAGTTGGTCATGCAGGTCTTGCAAATCTGGGATCTCCATGACTTCCGCAAAAGCCGGTGCAGCTGGACTGGAGGCTGCCTGAGCAGCTGGCACAGCCTCTGGGCCAGCAGCACTGGCCTCTGTTAGGGCAGTCTTGGTCCACTGTCCTTTATTCCCCTAGGAGCAGGAAGAGTTTGGGTGCAGGTGTGGGCTGGTGCACAGGAGTGGGTGAGGGCTGAGTGATGCTTACTTTTGCGGGTCCATGGAGGTGACAACATCCCCTTTCTTCAACTCCTAGCTCCATGTGCAGCCTCCGCCCACAGGCACTGTCTCCGCAAGTTCCCACTAGCCCTGGTACCTGGCCAATGAGAGCTGGGGAGTTGGAGCCTGGAGCAGAGGCAGCACACGGAGCTTAGTGAGGAGCTGAGGCATGGACGTGTCATCTCTTCTGAGGAGCTCGGTAAGGAGCCTGCCAGCCCCAACAACCACTCACATCAGCACCACTAGGGGTCCTGGGCTGATCCCACCCAAACACCTGTGGCACTCACTGGGCTGTTCACCATGAGCACCCCCCACACCCCAAGTTTTCAATCAGGCGACTATATAGTACAAGTCATGGATAGGTCACAGGCCATGAATTTTTGTTTATTGCCCTTGACCTGTTCATGACTTTAACTAAAATACCCTTGACTTAAACATAGTCATAAATCATGAACCATGAAGCACTGCTCTTCAGGACTGAGAGGAAGAATACTGTCTTGCTATCAGATCAGTCCATCAGTGGCTTGGGAAGACCATTTTACAATTTATTATCCCCCACCAGTGGTGAACAGACCTTTAAATGTCATCTTCACAGATTTTTAGGACCCACAAAACCTATTATGCTATGTTGGTCTGACCTCCTGCATGGCATAAACCAGAGAATTTCACCCAGTGATTCTTGCAATGAGCCCAATAACCTGTGGCTGACCAAAGCTTAGCTTTGAAGAAGACACTCATTTTGATATGACTCCCAGTAAAGGAGAATTTACCACCTTATCAGGTAAGCAATTCCAATAGCTAATATGTGCATCCTATTTCCATTTGATCTTTGCTGTGTTCAGCTTCCAGCCCTTGAATGAAAGCTCTATTAAAGAGCCTTACATTGTCTCCGCTTGTAGGCACTTGTCACTACATTTTCCAGTTGTCTTCTTAACTTTCCTCATACAGCAACTAAACAAATTGATCTCTTCGGTCTCTTGCTATAAGGCGTATTTTCGAGGCTACAAATCATCCTCGCAGAAAAAAGTCTTGGACCTCTCTCTAGATTTTTAACAAGTTTGAAGTGTGGACACTGGATTTGGATATAGTATTCCAATAATGGTCTCCCTGTTGCTGTTTACATAGGCAATCTCCCCTCCCATCTCCTGCACAATGCACCCCTTGTAATACAGCCATATAATATGCTGGTTATCTATGGCAACAGCTGCACTATGATTGATGGTGGTGATTCCTAGCTCACGTACACATATCTATGCTGCCTGGACGAGCAGTAGCATGTGTAAAAACAGCAGCATAACCACAATAGTATGGACAGCAGCAATACTGGCATGGTTTAGCCATGTGGAGTACAGACCCAGGAGTCTCTGGGGCTTTGTGCTCAGCCTGCAGCCTGTGTTACCATGGCTACACAACTGTTTATACTTCTGCTAGCTCAGTGAGTACGTGCGTTAGGAACTGTATCCCTATCTCCCAGTGTAGCCTAGAATGACACCTAAGTTCTTACCAGAGTTTTTACCTTCCGAAATATAGTTCCTTTTCTTCTAAGTAGGGGCAATATTCTTCCTATTTGCACGACCTTGCATTCAGCTCTGTTTAAGCATGCCTGATGAATCCCAGCCTACCCATGTTCTTGAATTGTCCTTGTTGCTATCAAACATGCACCTATCTTCCCACTCAATCCTCTGCCCCTCAGATCAATAGTGTGCGCTGATGACCTGTGATAGAGGAAGCCTGAGTAGAAGATGGCTAGAATACCAGCAGCAGTAGACAAACTGATTACAGCAAATAAGATGTTAAGCCGCATCCTGCAGCAGTGCCCAGGTAGTGAAGAAACAATTCTTTGCCCTGACAAAAGTTCTACTCAGTGTCCACAAACCATTCTCTCTCTTCCCATAATTCTCCTCTTTCTTCTAACTTCATTCCTAATATTTACCACGCACACTTCTTCAACCTCATTTTTTAAATCCCTGATTTTCCCCAGTCAATTCCTCAGTATGGGTTGAACCTAATCCGGCACCATAGGGACCTGACCAGTGCTAGACTTAAGAATTTGCCAGACCTTGGGAGGGAAAATATTGTCCAGCAGCAGTACCAACACTGTCACTGCTTACTGGGCTCTTAGAAGCCATGTAGGGGTAAATTACAGCTAAATAACAGCACAGAGCCCTGAGAGCCAGAACTGGTGTCTAGAAACAAACTTTATGTGACCACAGGAAACTTGGCCACACCCATGATAAGTGGTCACCCGGCTAACGAAAATCATGCCACATTATGAGCGCTGCTGGACAAGAGTATTCTGGATACGAAAGGTTCAACCTGTAGTTCAAATTACTATAAACAACGTATCAATGTACAGTTTCAATATACAATGATGTTCCAACACACATTCGACTGCATATATAATCATCATTCAGGATAATGATACGTTTAAAGATATGCAATAACAATGCAAACTTCTGAAGACTTGACTGAGAGAATTAGGGAATTTAGGAATTTGATCTACATGTAGCCAGAATAACTTCAAGGACTTTAAACACCCACCCTGAAACAAAATTCAGTAGCTTTAAAAATGGTTAAGATACGCATTTTCCCATCCTTTTTTAAAAACAAAAACGTCTTCTGAGGAAACTGGTACCGTACCTCTGCACGCTTTTCACAACTGTAGAAAAAGCAAACAAATAAAATACATATTGGCATTTGATCAGTGACTACAGGGACAAAACTAGATTCTGTAAGTTCCACAGTCCAATTCCTCCTGAGCTAGGGCTGTATCCAGGGCAAGGCAAACAGGGCAGTGGCCCAGGGCTCAAAGACACAGAAGCATAAAATGGGGTTGTTTGGCCCTGATTTCTGCCTCCCATATAGCCAAAAAGTTTTCAAACTGTGGGGAGCACCCTTTAGCCGGTAGACACTACCCACCCCATCAGACCACTGCCTCTCTGCTCTGTGGGACCAGAGCACTGGCTCACTGCCAACAGATCACCCTGCTCTGCTCCCTGAGCAGACCGCTTCTGCGCAGGCCTGGCAGCAGTTTGAAAAAATCTCTGGGATAAACAGAAGGCAGGAATATGGGGGGAGGGGACACTGTGTGCCCCTTCATGCATTACTTCTGTGGCTGCAAATATGCTTGCTCTCTCCAGGCATTCAAATGCCTAGTTCGCTTTTAACACTGATGGATCCCAGGGGCATAACACGGGCCATAGGAAATAAAGCACCTCTTGATTTACCTGAGGAGCCAAACAAAGAAAATCTTAAAAACAGCAGTGAAATAATCCTAAAATTAGCCTTAAAAACTCTGACTTTCCTGCTCTTTGGCCACCAAATGGCAAGCTGGAAATGTGCCAGAGGAGAAGGGGGAAGTTAATATAAGCCACGTGCCCACATCTCTGGGGAGAAGGGCTATATTCTGCATTAATTCCACAAAGCATGCTGATGCATTAGAGAGGATGCCCTAGGGATACTGAAAGCTCCTGAACCTGGGGCCAGCAACCAAAATTGCAAGAACCACCATTTTTTTGCATTTGGTTAAAAAATTCAATAATTCAAGAGCCACACTGTATGTGAATACAAGATGGTCCTTAATAAAGTCAACCCAAAGTTTTGGTAACCATTTAATTTCAGTTTTCTTTCTTAAAATGCATGTCGCCCTTCACAGCAGGAAGTCCACAAGCTTCCTTTTCCTTTTCAAAACCAAGACTTTATAAGCAACGTGAGCAAACCACAGATACATATCATATCCCAGAAGGCACTGAACATATTAAAGGGGGGAGATATCCAATGTTTGAGATCACATAGGCTGTGTTTACACGGGAGCCCACCGTCGAACAGACAAAACCAAAAGACAGGAATCGACATCCTGTCATTCGAAAGCGCATGGCCGCAAGGCAAAGGCGGATCACAGGTCCAAACCTCTCTTTCGACAGTCCGTCCTGTTTTTTTGAAAGGGAGCGTCCACTACGGGATTGGGGTCTGGCTTTCACTGTCTGGGCTGAGTTCCTCCAATTTCCAATTGAAAGAGAGCATGGCACATGTAGACGTTCCCTCTGTTCTTTCAAAAGAGGGCCTGTGTTTTCGAAATAACATGCATGTGTAGACACACCCATTGTGTTTATTATTTAGATATGAGCTGTTCGTTGTTGGGGTTTATGACATTTACGGGTTATCAAAAATCAGGAGGGTTTTGGGGTTTTTTTGTTTTGTTTTTTTTACATTTTGCAATTATATTGTCAAAAACCAAAAAAAAAGTCCTCAAAAAGCAACATGCAGCTCCAGAACTGCAGGTTGCAGACCCCTGTCCTGGACCATATTGTGCAACCCAATGTGAAAGGAAAGCTGGGAGGATTACACACGAAACTCACCCCACAGTCTGGATACAGCTACATCACATCTAGGTATGGCTTATCGCTGAACTTCAGAACAACACTTCAGAAGTATTATTCTTCTATTGTAGTGTCCAACCAGTTCTGAAGCAGTAGCCACTATGACTACTGCTCTAGAGGACTAGCCACATTATTCTGAAAAATGTAAATTTTCAAAAACAGGTATAAAAATCCAGCTTTAAGCTGGAGCTCACAATGCTGCACAATAATTTCTGGCCTAAGGGGCATATTTAAGCTATTCTACCAGCTGGCAGAGGTCTCCATCCAGCAGATGGATCATATTAATGGAAAGTGACTTTAGACTTCTGAAAGCTCTACTGAACTTCTTTTTGATTCTCTGGACATTGCTATTTTTTTATTTTTTAAAAAAGTGACAATGCAATAATTTTAGCGTTTTTATTGTTCAAGCCAACTAGCGACACTCAACTGGCCAAATAGCCACGTGTAGCAAGAAGCTAGTGTATTGGACACCACAGCTTTAGAATAAGCTAGATTTTACAGAGCAGGTTCATTCCCATAAGCTTGTCAACCTGTGACTGTCTGTTCAAATCATTCGAGTTAAATACTGCGCCATACCAGTGGCTTTCCACCTTTTCCAGGCTACTGCACTCCTTTGAGAAGTCTGGTTTGTCTTACATCTCCAAGTCTCCTCTCACTGAAAAGTAACTTCCTTACAAAAAATCAGACATAAAAAATACAAGAGCATCGCAGCACACTCCTTCTGCAAAATGGCTTATTTACTCATTTCTGCCATATCATTATAAAGTAAACCAACTGGAATATACCATTTCAGTGTGAAGTCAATAGCATAAACAAGTACTTGTGTGAATTTTTAGTTCCTACTGACTTTGGTATTATTTTTATGTAGCTTGTGGCAAAACTAGGCAAATATCTAGAGCAGCTGAGGTACTCCTGGATGATCTGTGTACCCAGGGATTCACGTAAATCTGGTTGAGAACCACCATGTTATTCCACCAACATACTCAGCCAGGGTTCCCTGTAAGATGAGTGCTTGGGCAGACATCCAGGAGAGATTCAGATGCTGCCCAACTGATTAACAGACCACCCACAGCCACCAGAATGTGTTTCCATCGGTCATGCACATCCCCATTTGCCTTTGTGACCATAATAAAATGTGTTCTGCTCATGGATGGGTAAACTAGAGGGAACCCAGGTTACAGTATATCTACATTGTAATGTAAATTCAGGGTACAACCTCAGGCTTAAGTCTGACCCTCCCTCCATCTAACATATACATCTACAATTGTGATAACCCCAGACTTGGATCCATGGTTTCAGAGCTCACAGAGGTGGAAGGTCCAGCAAGAGTCAAACCAGGATGCAGCCCCACTGAGCTCATGCTGCCAAAAGTATTCTTCAATCTCACAGGTCAACTTTCTTTGTCCTTTGGACAAAATTTGGTGGACAGTCATGTCTTCTTATGCTGGATCACAAACAAAGGCACATTCTAGGAGGGCACTAGGGAATATGGGATATGGGTAAGCAGGGATTCAAGAATTTCTCACCTAAGGTTACCAAGACATGAAGACACTCAAACCTTAGGAAAACAAACATGGGATATTCTAATTTGAGTTCTACAAACACCTTGCAGTGTAGACATACCCACAATCTGAACAAATTATAAATATCTACAGGAGTTTATAGCTTAATCCCACTTTGCTTGGCCAGCGGTATTTCTTTACTCCTTTGTTGTCTTTTTCATTTATTTTGGAAAACAAATGAATTTATTCCTCATGTCTGCACATCTCTCCAAGCACATACACCCTTCCCCTCCCTACTCTTTGAGGGTATATCTACACTTGCCTGGTGTTCGACACGCTGAGATCGATCCTCCAGAGTTCAATTTTGCTGTGTTCATTAAGACGTGGCAAAATCAATTTCTCTGGGCTTCACTGTCAACGCTGGTACTCCACGCTATCACACAGAGTTCGGACATCAGCACGAGGCCAAAGAACCATGATGTTTACTAGGGAACAAAGTTGATCATATCTATGGTTATGGCAGAGCTAGAATTGCATTTCTGGGATTGACTTTGTTCCCTAGTGTAGACCAGGCCTACGTAAACAAGACTTATCACAGGTAACATCCCCAAGCCTGCAGCTGTGTCTACACAACAGACACTTACACTACATAAAGTCCTGCTGAAGTCAACGGAGCTCTGTGCACATACTGCAGTCTGTCTGTGTGAATCCCAATGCAGGACCATGGTCTAAAGGGAGAAAATAGTTGTGAAAGCCTCTCACTAAATGGCAGAATGCCAATGAAACTCTCATCAACATTTCTCACTCTTAGTGAGGCCCACATTATTTAATCATGCTATCAATGCATCTTGCTATGCAAATATTTCAATCATTAATAGCTTTCTATGAGATGAAAGCTCAGAATTTCTTTTGCGGGGTGGGGGGTAAGCGTGCTGTATTTTCAACTTTAAAAATCATGTTTATTTGGGCCCAAAATATTCCAGGATGATAAAAAGAATAAAGTACAGAAATGATACAATTTTAAATGGAAAGCTTTAATTTCTATGTTGGAACTTACTACTCTGAGAACACTGTAATAACCATGAGCTTCAATTACATGAACCCTAAATGACTGTGAGAATTTTTGAGAGCGCAGTCAGAATCTTAATACATTTTCAAGATTTCAAAGCACTATCCAGGCTCTCTCATAGTAATTTCTATCAAATAATTGCCTCTTCCTTAAAATGCACCCTCTCAGAAGGTTATTTTAAAAATTTGTTTGCTCCCATAGCTAATGCAAGCAATGAAAAACATTCCTCCCAGAAACAAGGTCCAGAGCATCAGATAATTTAGCAAAGCTCTGTATTTGAGCATGTATTACTCCCCAGTGGTCATTTTATTTTCCATTTTATTTTAATGGCTACTCATAAATGCACAGAGGTAAATTACAGACAGAGAGGCCCACTCCAAATTAAGCACTTTATTAGTATTCTGAACAAATTCAGCAAGACAGTACCTAGAACTCACCCACATTTGGAAATGTATCTGTCATTGATAATAGGCATCACCAACCAACAGCTAAACATGAATTGGTCCTAAATTTGTGATTTGACCTATAGCTCTTCTGTCCCTGTTTCTGACAGCTGTTCTCAGCAACAGGTCAATTTCCTATTGCTGACAGAGTTAAGAGTGGACCACAGGTCAAGCCTGGTATCAATAACCTTTTCACCCTTCCTTAGGTAATTTTCTGTCCTCCATCCGGCCTGGTTTGTTCGCTCTGTCACACCAGTCCCTCCCTGCCACTTGGCCCATCACCTTATCATCCTGCGGTTCTCACCACCAGACATAAGAGAGGCCAGCCCGTTGCCACACACTTCCTAGGCCCTGACTGAACCATCCCACCTGAGAACAGATTTGTATGCAAAGAAACAGGCAGTATTCAGAATGGTTAACAGGAATTTCTAACCATATTATAATGGAATATTCTGAAACACATTTCATGGAAAAGGTTTAAAACTCGATTGTTCACCTGGGGCCAAATCCTTATAAAGCTCCATCATTTTTTACTGAGTCAACTGATTTTCAGTTGCCTGAAAAAGGGAAGAAACTGGCCCTTGAATGTTAAGGGTCAAACCCTTCAAAACACAGCTCTGTTGAATACTCCCAGTGAAGTATTTGCAGGATCATTACACAAATTGGAATTGTTCTGATTTCATAGCTCAGACACAAAGGCTATGCCTACACTTAAACTACTGTGGCTGTGATGCTGTAGTGCTTCTCTGTAGATGCTACAGCAACAGAAAGAGTTCTCCCATCAATGTATTTAATGCACCACTACCAGAGATGATAGCTGGGTTGAAGAAAGAATTCTCCATCAGACTAGCCTTGTCGAGGTTTTGCTTGACTTCATGTTTTACAACAGATCTGACCCAAGGTGGTGAGTGCCATAGACACATTAGCGAACACAAAGTCAATGCATTCCAAATAATTAAACCTACTTTGTGTTGGGACAGGCACTGTAAATGGAATTTGCTCAATAATCTGTTTTATTTCTGAGAAAGCATGCCCTTTTCTACAAAGAATGATCAGCACTGTTTATCAGCAACGATCCTGAGAAAGAGTTTCGTCAAGTGAATACTGCCTCTGCACCAATAAAAGAACAGAAAACCATGTGGAGACTTTTCTATGGAAGGGAGAAACTCTATTACAGGAACTCCTTTTATTTTGCACACAGGAAAATGTGTCTCAGCAGTGCTAATGTTTGATTATTTAGCTCTCCCTCTTTCATCACAGTGATGTATACTAAATGTTGGAAAGAGAACTAAACCATTTAAGACATTTAATGAATGGAATTGCAACTACACCATCAAAGAATTGGACCAAATTAGCCCTAAAAGGATAAACTCTAATTTCACCTAGTCAGTCACTTAAATAACTTAAATGTCTTTAATCAGTACTGCTTTAACACGGCCTCAGTTATATGTTTTTCCCCCAAAAGCACTTACAATAACATAAATGTATGTCTACACTGAACAAAAGAACTTAAATTCACTGGGCCATATTCTGATCTAGTGACTTGATCCTTCGTGCTCTTGAATAAATTGGAATCTTTCCACTGACATCTATTGTTTTGGATCGGGCCCTATGCTTGTATCTACAATAAATCCATTAGCTTCAGTTAGTAGTTGGAACAAAAATTTAGGTCACTGCAATTCAAAATTTCTACTAAAAACTAAAAATAATAAGCTGAGATTTTTTAATAGGATGTTTCCGGAAACATTAACAAAACTGGTTTGTCAGAGAAAAAAGACGGCAGTAAAAGTTACTCTCAATATACATGGTAATTCCAATTTCCTGTAATTTACATGAGGAACCATAATCCAAAAACTGTACTTAGACAGTATATGTACCAATCCTAAACAATCAAAAATCATGAGTTAGACTTCAAAAACCATGAGCTTTTAAATAGAAGCTTTATATTCTTTTTTGTTTGCATTTTGCCAGTTGAAAATAATGGGGAGAGGAGGTAGTTTTGTTTTCTTTGTTTTTTTTTTTTTTTTAAAAAGACAGATGACATTTTCATATAACATGACTCCAGGAGGTGAGATTTTAAGGAAAACACTAAACGCAATGAAACTTTCAGCTAAACTGCAAGAGTTGGCAATGCAGCAACTGATTATATCAAAAATCAAACAATAAGGAATTAATGAAAGCAAAAAGAGCTACATTAATTTCAATTCTGTTGAAAACAGGAAAAAACCTCATGTTTGTTACATGAGTAACAGTCATGATGTCCCTCCTCAGAAAAGACCTCCACTCATGTCTGAGATGAGTTAAAAATCCAACTTGAGAAAAGACTTCAGGACTTGACAATGAAGGACTTGTATACAGAGAATAACATAATTAATCAAAAAGGTAGAATTAACACATCAGAGCTGGGCCTTCTTTTAGCTATCATGGGGGTGGAAATTTATTTTACACAGACTTAAAATAAGACGAACCCATCTTTTCCTATTGTCTCTTGCTAACTTCTCTCCTTCCACCACCAATGAATAGCATACAGAATTAAATTACCTAAGAATGTGCAGGCTGCTGTACTTTTTCTCCATCTAGGCTGGGGGTAGGATTAGAAGACATGTAGGCTGGGTCTACATGGTGCAGCTTTCCCAGCCGATCCATGCTAATGAGCAACCTCAAAATTGCAAATAGCTGCTCATTCGCATGGTCTTGCAGCTTATTAGCATAGTGGTGAGAGAGCTTAGTCTCGGTAGAGGGGAGCACTGGCAGTAAAGAGGCCATGTAGACATGTTCCTGTTGGCAAAAAGCCTCTCTGTCGCCGGACCCTTATGCCAGCAGAGGGGCTTTTTGCCAACAGGAGCACGTCTACAAGGCCTCTTACTGGTGGCACCCCCCTCCGTCGAGACTGAGCTCTCGCATGGTATGCTAACAAGCTGCAGGACAATGCTAACGAGCAGCTATTTGCAATTTCGGGGCTGCTCATTAGCATGGATCTGCCGGGAGAGCCGCACCAGGTAGACCCGGCCATAGTATTTATTTTTGATAAAGATAATGCAAAGCTTTGTATAATGGTTGCATGAGCTCTTTTTATAATTACTATAGGCTATCATATATGCACTCCATGTATCTTCATTGGCGAACAGGTGGCTTCTATTATACTTATTTATTTCACCCTGTGGCTATCCATTGAGAGCAGAGTCAAAACAAGGGTACTTCTATTTTTTTTAAACCACTTTGTGCTTCTAAAGCACATAAACCATTTTCAAGAGGATGTAACACTGACCTCCTGAAGAGCCAGGCAACTTGTGACACCATAATATCAATGAGAGTTATGATTTTACAAAAGAGTGAGAACAGATTTTATGGGAAGACAGGCACTTTTCAATGTACAATGGGACACAGTATTTTATTTTCATTGTTTTGAAGGTATAATTGGGATAGGTAACAGATTTTTATCTGCAATATTATTGATCCATAATTGATACACCAATCTGAAATACATGCATTAATTACTTGCATAATGTAGATATTGCATTAGTTAAATCATTCCTAAGACTTTGGAATTTAGGACTTTAGATTTTGAGTTATTTCTCCTATAACAAAGGTAAATCTTCCACAACAAACACACAGACAGTAATATTATAGAGCCAACATAAAGCAGATATTTGTCTAAAGAGCATCTGATGTAAGTATTTAATGTACGAAATCAGCCTGGGCCAAAATAATTTAAAAATGTGTACACAAGTAATCATTACTGATAAACACTGGGGGGATATAGGGGCAGGTTGTTCCAGATTGCTGACAGAGATGCAACACCATACATTATTTACACGGTGAGTTATTTCTCCAAAATCAGTTGTCTTTTTCCTAGGCTGGTTTGTGGGCCAGTGAACCAGTCATGTTCCCTATACTCAGAATGCTTTGTTTCCTCAATGCCAAGCCATGAGGTCAAGTGTCTTCAGATTGGTATGAAAAACCAGCTCCCCATACAGTGGGCAAAGTCAATGCTCCCCTGTGAGTAACAGTGCCAGATCTGGATTTGGTCCACTTAAGGATAACTGTACTGGTGTAATGCTGTTCTAATTTCACAAGACTAGGGTGCAATAAAATATTTAGAGAAAACAGCAGCTCTGGGGATCTTATAGATTAGGTGTCAGCCGACCCCACAAAGGTGCCAAGAGCGGCATGTGAGCTGATTTTCATCAGTGCATGAGGCAGGAGCTCACCCCCACCTCTTCTTTCCCCATGCAGCCAGGAACTTGTTCAAAGCCATGCCACCTGTGGATTAACAAAAGACCAGCTAAAGCTACCAACCACCACCTAAATGGTAAAACTCTGCATCTAAATTTATTTATTAATGAAACTGCTGTAAGGAGGATTATTAGTGATTTTAACAAGTATCATTGGGGCTTGGACCACAGAGGTCAAAAGGTCAAATTTCCACACTCTGCCTCGGAAAGTTTGCTGACCCCATTATAGATCATACACATTCCACACGATGTATACCTCTGGATGATGATAATGACCAAAACTGAATCAGGAGGTTTTTTGGCGTACTAACAGATGATATAGGGATGATGGTCTCAATTTTCAATTAGTTGGTCTAGAGATGATTACAGAGGCATTTTGACTTCTGAATGCTTGCTACCCCATTACTGTGGCCAAGTATAAGGTAACTCCTTGTTGAATTAGGTGGCCAAATTGATGGGTTTTGCAGTCTTTGTACCGTCTCTGTCACCTTCGCTTGTCTTCCATCATCTGCTTTCGCTTTTTAGAGTTGTATGTTTTGATACTAAATTAAGCTGAGTTATTAGTGGCCAAACCACTTCCCAGTAATGTCAGTGAACAGATTTCTGGTGACAATAACACGAGCTGTCTCCAACCCTTAGCACTTCAAGTCCAAAAGATTTCTACAGAGATTTACAAAACTGTTTCTGTGGCTTAATCTGTGAGAGGGACACAAATGAGCATTTGAAATGAGGATTTTAACAAGGATGCAGCTGGGAGCACACAGAAATGCCACTAAATTGGGAGGAGTTTTCTACACTACAGTTCAACACACACAGATAGCCCTTGTCAGCTCACTCAGATTTGCAGGGCTCAGGCTGTAGGGTTCTAGAAAATCACTGCAGACATTTCAGAAATCCAGACTGAACTCAAACATCTATGCTGCAGTTTTATAGACTCCAGCAGAAAGCCCATCAGCCTGTCAGCTATGGGTGTTTTACTGCAGTGCAGACACAACCACAGAGAGCTACAGTTTAGCCATTAGGAGTTTTGGGATCCACCCCAGTGAAATGGACTATAAAAAAGTAAGAGATAACACATTTAATTATAAACAATGGGACTTTCAAAGAAAGGCAGTAAAAACTTACAAAAGGTCTGATCTGAGGTTCACCTACTTCACTTATTTTAAATGCCAGTAAATTACTTTTAAATAAAACAGCAACACCTAATAAACATGTAAATTTATATGAAAATGGAATAAAATAAATAAATAAGTCTCTGCGCATACAAATACTTTGGGAACATTCTCTTCCCTTTCCAAAGAGCTATCTAAGCCCAGATCTAACATTATTAAAATTTAAGGAAAGGTCAAGATCACATCTTTTTAATATATTTTAAATCTGTGTGTGTTTGTAGTAATCCCTTGTATGGGTAGACATATTAACTCAAGCCATACTTTATTAAAGTTTTGTGATGACTTAATAGCTTGTTAAAAATACACAGACATTAAAAATTAGTAAGCCATGGAGAAGAGAGAGATACAACTTGCAAAACTAGAAGCAGAAAATACTTTAATAATACATGGGCCCAATTCTGACTTCAGTTTTGTCACTGACCTCTGTGAAAATGGACCAATTAAACATTGCTCACGCTTAAAATTCAGATAAACAATCACAATGGCTATTTAAATGAATAATCTCTTATTGAAATTTTTATTTTTTCCAAGAATCAGGATCAGAGATCCAATATCTACAAGTGTCAAGGAGCTAAATTCGTGACTTGATTATTCTTCTTTCACTTTGAACGTATTCCTTGGCAGTAGTATACAAAGATTATAAACTGCGTAAGTACAGGGACAATATTTTGTAACCAATTAAAGACTTGACTATTACTGCTCACTTAAGTCCAAGGTTTCCCAGCCTATGGGTCGGGACCCAAACACAGGTCATGATTACATTTCAAAAGGGTTGTGGGCTGGGCTGGGCTGGGCAGCTCCACAGGTGGCTATTAAGAAGCCATTCACACGCCTGAAGAGGTTCTCAACATCTTAATTGGATTAACAGCTGTCAGGCCGTTAAGCCAATCAATTACATTGAGAACTATTTCAGCTGCAGGCCAGAAAACTGCATACCTGAGCAACAGTGCCCAGCTCATGTAAGGTGGGGGCCTGAGTTTGAGGTTGGGAAGGAGGGCAGAGCTGATCAGCTCCCTGGCTTCCAGCCTCTGCAGGAGATGGAGTCCCCCGCAGATCCCAGAAGGGATCCTGCAGCTGGCGCTACCAGTGGAGGCTCTGTGCCCGAGCCGGCTTCCAGTTATAAGGGTCCCTGTGCCTCCCCTAGCCCCCCTCCAGCCTGAGGGTGACTCCCCCAGCAGCCCATGAGACTCCTAGCCCCCAAGTGTGACTCTCCTAGCCCCCATTAGCTCTCTCCAGCCAGAATGTGACTCTCCTAGCCCAAGTGTCTCTTCCAGCTCCCGCGTGACTCCCCTTCGCCCCTGCAGCCCAAGTGACTTCTAGCCCCCTCCAGCCCCTGAGTGTGATTCCCCTAGCCCCAGGTGTGACTCCCCTAACCCCTCCAGCCCCTGAATGTGACTCCCCTAGCCCTTGATTGTGTGGTTTAAGCTGGGGGGAGCAGTTTGGGGATGAGTGTCTTTCCATAACCACAGCTCTTGATTAACGATAGTGAATGTAGTGTTATTTTATGAACATATTTCCTCTTTTCTATGAAATAACTATTATGACTACATAAACATAAGGGGGCGCAATTTTATATTCTTGCCACAGGTGCACAATTAGCTAGTTACAGCTCTGCTCCCCTCCCCCACCCACCTCACCTGTTTTTGAATTGCCTTGGGTCACCAAGTCTTCCTGAATTCTCAGAATGGGTCCCTGTCTGGAAAAGGTTGGGAACCACTGCTCTAGCCCATAGCAAAGGGCAGCCCACTGCTACTCTGCCCTGGAAACAGCACACGAGGGAGAACAAGACTATGTCTACACTACCAAGTTTTGCTGACAAAACTTACGACACCCAAAAGTCAACCAAACAAAACTCACTAGAAGGAGTTCACACTTGCACCCACTGTTTACAGATCATGTCCACACTGAGGGCACCTCTGGCAGCATGAGCAATGCAGTGTAGGTATGTAACTCACAGGGCAGTGCTGTGGGAAGGCAGAGCTGATCCCTGCGCATTTCGGGACTTCCTCCAAGTTCTCCAACAGCAACCTCAGCTGCTGGGAGTGATATCATGAGTAGCTCAGAGTTCTCCATGCTGAGAAGCAACGCAGCAGCCTGTCCCTGTACAACCTGCCGCAGTGGTCTGCCTGAGACTGTATTCCTAGTGCAGGGCAGAACAGAGGCAATTCAATTATTTGTTCTTAGGGAGCAGCTCACCCAGCTATCAGAACATTCTTGGAGCTTTGAAAGGGGAGGGGGCACCTGCCTGCAGGGCAGCAGAGATCAAAATAAGGACGACAGCTATCAGGGCAGGCATTGTGGGATACTGGAGGAGGCCAGTTCTGTTAACAAAAAACAACAGAGTCACCACTGTCTCTTTGTTGACAGTAAAGTGAGAGCAATAGGAAAAAAGTCACTCAGAAGGGTGGAAAGGTTTTGTCATGGAAAGAGGATGTTTCTCCTGACAAAAGTTGCGTTGCTACGTGGACACTCTCACAGTTCTGTTGGACAACTGAACTATGTGTGGGGATGTCCCTGCTGCAGGCGAGAAACCCCAGACAGCTGTCCCCCTGCTCCAGCCTGAGGGCCCAGAGGCAAGAGGAAGTATGTATGATGGGAGTGTATTCTGTCACACTCATATACATTAGGGCTATGTCTAGACTACAGAGATCTTTTGAAAGAAGCTCTTTTGGAAGATCTGTTCCGAAAGAACTTCTTTCAAAAGAGGGTGTCCACACACAAAAAAGTGGATCAAAAAAGCGATCTACTCTTTCAAAAGAGAGCGTCCACACAGCCCCTGCTCTTTTAAAAGAACAGGCCAGGGATCAAAAATGAAGACTGTTCTTTCGAAAAAAGGGGCCTGTGGAGCATCTACATGTTTTCTTTGTAAAGAAGCTTTCAAAAGGGGGCGCTCTTCCTGAAATGGGGAAGGAAGAGCGATTTTGAAAGGAACACCACATGCTTTTGATTTACTTTTGAAAGAATGATTTTGAGGTGCAGACGCTCCATGGGCTCTTTCAAAAGAGCTCCCTTCTTTCTACAGAACTTGCTAGTGTAGATGCAGCCTGTGTCTCTTAGGCTTTCTGATGTGATAATGATGTTTAGACAATTTCTTTTCTCAAAGCTTACAGCTCATATTTCTTTGCCCTTGCGCATCAATCCCCTTCCTTCCTCCTTTTCTTAGTGAAGAGCAACAAGATAATGCGGTACAACTGTGTTCTTCTAAAATAGGCTTTTTGTATATTGAAAATACACTCCTGGTGTCTTTATCAATCCCCTGGGATTGTACAGCTAGCTTTCTGCAGAGAAGTGTGAAAAGTGCAAACCTTCTATACTTCATGCTTTACTGTGGTGCTTTGCAAGGGAAAGCCTGTACTATTAGAAGGCAATAAGAATAAATGTTCCAAAAAACTAATCAGAATGTGTGAAGATTGCAAAGGAAAACAAAGAGAAAGATCAACCTTATAGTCCAGTGACCGTGAAAGGTAGCACCGAGCACAGCTTGGGAAATCTGTTTAAGGTCAGTAAAGAACAAGATGCAATTTTATAACAGGGGGCACAGACCTGAAGGCACTGTGAGAGATCTCTGTGGGTGGGTCACAAGAAATGTTACCAGACGTGAACTGGGATAATCAATGCATCATAATCCCCAATTCACTTAACAGGATTCTTATTCTCTATCAGCTGCTTTTTTAGTAAGAGGAAAACTCGGACATGATTAAAGTTATGACAACCTTAGATGGACAACCCCCCCCACCCACACACACTCTAGACTAAAAAAACTAAATGAAATCTTTGTGTCACAATGAAAACTAAAACAAATTCACTGATGCACCCCCTACAGTGCTCTTACTTTGTGCTTTGCCAGTCTGGAGGCTGTCCTGATTAAGGAGTGTGTTATTAAGGACACTAAGATATATCTGACCATGTGTGATTCTGTTACAAAATTCAGCTGCACTTCACAACAGTGGCCTGAGAAGAAATACATCCCTGAAAAGGGAAGCAAACCTGAAATCTTGACAATAGTGGGAGTTTTTCCTGAATAAAGCACAGGAATGCTCTCTCAGCGGTTTGCAATCATGTTACATAGCTACAAGTCCTTTGTCTTCACTACTTCATGGGCTTTTTCACCCCCCTTTGGATGTCCCCCATCCTCTTTGAATTTTGAGCTGGTCTTAACACCTCAGAGCTTTTTCTTTTTTCCCCACACCCCAAAAACTTTGCTGACCCCATTTCAGTGTGATCACACCATCAGGCACATGGCCAGCCTGCAACGTGAGAAGAATGTCTCACAAATCAATCGTTTCATATAAAAGGGGGTAAGGTTGCAAAGATCTGAGGGAATGCTCTTTCGGCTGCCACCAGCCTTGGACTTCAGGAGTAGACCACAGTTACGTAAGAAGGTCTATCAGGAAGAAGGATGGTAAAGCAGCTAGGATGCTAGTCCAGTGCACTCTGCAGTCCTAGGTTCAACACTCTGATTTGCCAGAGTTCTTGTGCATTGCCGAGCAAGTCACTTGGCCTCAATTCTGTGCCCGTAAAATGGGAGCAGTGATAGTTTCCTATCTCAAAAGGGTACTCAGGTATAACACACAGAGGAATGCAAGGATTTCTAAGAGTGTTTCAAGGAACAACTGTGCCAGTATGGAAGAGCTGGAGAAGATTTGTGTATTGTTTATGGTGAATTTTATCACTAATACGGCACTTTAGTCCCAGGTTCAATAACTGTTTCCTATTGCAAGAGCCCAAGCAAGCCTGCAGTCCATGTGCATATACAGCTCCCAGTCAAGTCAATGGGAGCTTGGCAGGCAAAGTGACTGCAGGATGGAGCCTGTTTTATTGACTAGAACGGCACACAGACTGAGAGAAAAGAGAAAAGCCATTTCGACGTGTGAGAGAATGTACTCATGTATTCACACCCACACCTCTTGTAATTATCTTTGTACAAACTATGTCTTGTACGTTAGCATTTTAAAGCTCACAATTTGTTGATCAGTAACGTCCTGGTGAAATATGTGTGTCAACATGGTATATGAAATTCCGGGGGGGGGGGGTAAGGAAACCCAGTTCCCTAATCATTCCCCACACCCGCAGAAAGAGGCAGCCTTCGCCAGCTGCAAGCCCGAGCCGCCTGAGCCCTGCAATGCCGGGACCAGCCACCCAAGCCCCGCAGGTCTCGCAAGCCAGCTGGCTGCCTGAGGCCCACAAGCCCTGTGAGCTGCCTGCCCAAGCCCCTCCCCGCCCACAAAGCCAGGCACCACCAGCCACCCTACTCTTACCTCACCCCCATCCCCCTCACCTGAGTTAGGTACCCCTGGCCCCCATCTAACCCAATCTTCCTCCTCCCCCCTCACCCACACTCACTCACCTTTGCAGGAGACAGCTAGCTCCACGTGAGTCTTCGCCGGCTGCCTGATTTTTATAGCACCGGTGCCACGTCACCCACATAAAATGGCAGAGGCTGAGAGCCGGAAGCAAAGGCTGGCTTTCTTCAGCTGGGCCGGGGGGGTGGGGTGACGCAGGGTGCTGGGTGGCCTGTGCTGCCCACCGCTCCCCCCCCCCCGGAATTTCTTGACACCCTTCAGTTTGGGAAACCATGTTATAACAGATCACTAACTAATTATGACTAGAAAATACTGTTGCAAAAAAAGTGAACATCACTCTGGGATGTATTACCAGGAATGTTGTAACTAAGATGTGATAAGTCAGTCTTCCATTCTATTCGGAACTGAGAAGGCCTCAGCTGGAGTATGATGTCCAATTCTGAGCACCACACTTTGGCTACGTCTACACATGCACTCCTCTTTCGAGCAAATGAGGGAAATTGATAATGCAAATGAGGCACTGATTTACATATCTCAGGCTTCATTTGCAAAATCTCTTTTTGGAAGAGAGTCTTTTGAAAGAAAAAGAGCAGTGTAGGTGGGACTCTTTAGAAAATAAACCCCATCTTCAAAAGAACCCTTCTTCCTTGGAGAGCAAATGAAGCACGATATATGTAAATCAATGCCTCATTTGCATTTTTGATTTCCCTCATCTACATTCGTCTTTCGAAAGAGGAATGCAAGTGTAGTTATAACTTCTGAGAATGATGTGGACAAATTGGAGAGAGTGCATATGAGAGAGCAACAAACATGATTGTAAGTCTAATAAACATGATTAACAAGTAAAGAGTGAAAAAGTTACGTTTGTTTAGTCTGGAGATAAGCCATCTGGGTTGCTGGGTCATGATAACTGTCTTCAAGTACATAAAATGTTACAAAAAGTAGGGTGATAAATGGTTCTCCTTAAGCCTTGAGGATGGGACAATAAGTAATGATCTTAAATTGCAGCAAGGGAGATTTAGTTTAGATAAGAAACGCTTCCTAATTGTCAGAGCATTTAATCATTGGAAGAAATGATCTCTGGAAACTGTGGAATCTCCAAGCTGGAGGTTTTTAGGACTAGGTTAGACAAACAGCTGTCAGTCAGGAGATAATACTTAGTCTTGTCTTGGTGCAGGGGAGTGGATTTTATGATGATCAGCAGTGCACATGCTTTGCTTTCCAGGCATTATAATATCTGACTTTTTGCACAAAGTCTCTGTATTTTCTTTAAATCTGCATGATCAACAAATAAGCCTCAACAGAAAGTGGTGCTAAACTACAATCTTGATTTTCACATTACAGGTTCATCACCATCAAGAACTGTGGGCTCAGCACCCGTTGGTGTCTGATGTCTCTCTCACTATTTCCTTCCATCCTATCCAGTACAGAGTGGCTTAGTTTCTGTAGACTAGCTCCGCACCAATCTTCTACATCATGTATCTGTTCTCTGTGGGGTCTGCCTCTCCTATTTGAACTGTCCATTATGCCGAACACTTGGGGTCTTGATTTTTCGTTCATCATTCATTCTGCAAATATGTCCAAACAGTTGTGTGGGAGCACGAGCACCTGGTGGCCGGGCCTCACTCGCAAGGCAGAATGACTATACACTCCATCTTGGAACACTATCATACAACGGCGGGAAGGTCTGAAGTCAGGCCAGGAGAAAGAAATCAGAAAGTTGACAAGTAGTTGGAGAGTCCCCAAAGAGAACATCCTGACAAGCAGATAGTAAGCCCCCAAAGAGAACAGCTGGGGCTAGTAACTGGAAGACCCCCAAAGAGAACATCTTGGTTGTGCAACATCAGAGGGTCCCATGGGAGGTTCAGAAAAAGACCAAGGACAGAGGAAATATTGTAACATGTTCTGACAGGCCGGGAGGATAGAAAGCCCAAATTAGGTAACAAACGCTTTAATTGGCCAGGTATCGAACCCCCAAGTAAGAAACAGTATAAAAGGTGATTTAGCAGGAATAAGGGTGTGGGCTCCTGGACACAAGGCGGAGGCTAGCAACTTCCAGTCCAGACAGCAGACCCCGGCCTGATCACCCGGACGTCACCACCACGAAAGGTCCCAACCAAGCCGTATCTCTGACTTGAAGGGCTGCTGTAACGTAGTTGTTGGTGAGATGTGGGAGCATTGGACGTTATTGGTAAGTCACTTGTAATTATATACAGCTATATGTAACCTAGTGTTTAGCCTATACCAAATAAATAACTATATATATATATATAGAGATATAGATATAGATATAGATATATAGATATAGATATATACACACACAAAACAAGTGTTAAGTAATTGTAGTTACGAATGAATGAATCAATCACTATCGGTAAATACCACTAGCTGGTCTAGCTGGGGCTGTATAGAGAATTATTGGGACTTAGAACAGCCACAGGGCATTGTGGTGTTCACAATCGGAGTGTTATTGTTCCTGGTACTCATAATACTGTGGAAACCTAGGTTTTAAAGTAGATATGCTGAATCACATATTGCTGCTACACTATATAAGGCTGCTATAAAGGTGGGGTGGTCGGTCCCGGGCCACCCGACTCCCCCCGCTGTATCACACCCCACACGCACCCATGGGACCCGGAGTAGGTCGGCACATTGTCAAGTTGTAACTTCCATTTTATAACCTTCTGTGGTAGGTTTTCTTTTGGCTGTATCTTCCCATATCATTCCTCATTGGTGACCTTCGGCATCCATCCTATTCTCAGACTCTTTCTACAACAACTCCTTTCGAACGCCAATATTCTTCTTTTCGAATCTTTCATTATCACCCATGTCTCACATCTGTACAACATGCTGCTGAATACACACGTTTTCAAGACACCCAGTTTCGTTCTTAAGCTAACTGCTTTGCTTTTCCAACAAAGGGAAAGCTTTTCACTGAAGACCCTTTGTCTCAAATGGGTGAAAGCAGAGTTTGCACAGCTCAGACGATGATGGATTTGCGCATCAATGTCAACTTTTGATCAAAGATAACTTGCCAAAGTATGGGAAGTGCTCCACATTTTCCAGAAGTTCTCTGTTGACTTCAACAGAAGATACATGAGACTGCCCCATCAGTAAGGGCTGATGGTGCACCTTGGTCTTTTGATGTTCAGTGTGAGGCCGAGATTCTTGTATGCATCCGTAAAGGCACTTTGATGATCTGAAGGGCTGTAGGGGAAAGAGTAGCAACCACATTGTCATCCACATACTGGAGCTCCATGATCGAGGTTGTGGAGGTCTTGCTTTTAACCTTCAGTCTCCTAGACTGAAAAGCTTCCTGTTCATTCTATAGACAACATTCTCTTGTTTAGAAGTTTGGAAGACTGTGGCATCTTTAGGGATTAAAGATGTTAGAATTCCTGTTGTCTCTTTAGGAAGCGGTTGTGCTAGAAAAGAATTGTCCATGTGAATTTTTCTTATATGTTTGAACACATTGGAAAAAATGGATAACTAAGGTAAATTAAAACATAAATGCCATCATTTGGCTGTTCAAATGGCTGATAAACAGCTCTGTGGATCTCAAGTGAGACACATTTTTACCTCTTATTGTTTAAGATATGGTCGCTTTATTTTTCATTCTATTTGGGTCACTTCTTATGTAGAAAGCAGAATCACCTTTTCAGTAGTCAGCCTTAATTGTAGAACAGACAGTTCAGCTTGGCTGAGACAATCCTGTAAGCAAACACCAAATCATTCCCCCTACTTTCCATAGACATCCTGATGCTTTCTTCAAAAGAAATTGGACGCTGGATATAGAACAGGTGCATCATCTATGTTAATTAAAAGGAAAGGTCAGTGCTGGATTCATCTGTGACTATCTAAAGAGAGCTGAAGGAAGGTACTTTTGTGTTTTCTAAACTGAATGGCATACCCCCAATGCTCGTATTGTGTGTCATGTAACTCTGTCTTCTACAGCGATTGCATTCGAGGTCATGAATCTCATCTATCTACATTGCTTGTCTACTTATCCAACTTTATGCTTTGCTAACCTCTATCTTCCTCCAATCCTCTCTTCTCTTTCTTCCTACTACTGCTTTTATTTGCCTAAATGGGTACACTAATGTTAGCTTCATCGTCACCATCAACAAGGAAAATAAGGGGACAGTTAGTAGTGGGGTACATGCTCTTTGTCTGGTTGGTTAACGGCGGTTATGTTTTTACTTGTGTGTGTGTGTGTGTGTGACATTCTTTATCCTTCCAGGGTATTAACAGTGACTTTCTAACATCTGCATCTCTCCTCACGCTTTTCTTAAAATAAAGGTTTAACAAACAGATGCAGGATGTACTAAGCTCATGAATCGATAGTAACTGAGCTCCCTGTGATATGCATGTGCTCAAATTTTTGTTTATGCGGGGTGGGCAAGCCTGACATTTTCTGTTTACTTGTGTTCTGGGAAAGAGCCTCCCATGCTCAGATAACAAAAAGCACATTTAGGAAGAAACTGCACGAGAAGTATGCATCAGTCATGTTGGGAAAGGAGGAATATATTCAAGCCTGGGAAATGGCAATGCGAAAAGAGAAACTTGCTATTCATACCTGTTGGTAGAAAGATGAATTGTGTTTTGACAGATAATGCAGGGCCATGTCTTCAGCTGGTGCAAATGAAGAAAGCTGATTATAATGGTGGAGGAGCATTGACTTATAGAGGCTGAGGATCTGACTAGGAAGGTGTAAATGAACTCCTTTCAGAAGCAAGGAAGAGTCTGAAGGCTTTTAGGAAAACAATTAAGCTCAATTTCACTGTCAAACAGACACTTCTCTCTTGATATAGAGAGACTCTGCTTCATTTATACACTGGAGTCACGTGTTATGCTACCTGTGATAGTAATACCCTACTAAGTAAAGTGGATGTTTGTTACCCACCTAGACAAACTATTGCTAACTAAATATTCCACTTTGAACAACAGAGGCACCCAGATGGAGTGGGTTTGAGGGATGGGTAACCATACCATAGAACTGAGCAGGGATGAAATGTAAGACACACACTCAGCATATTAGGTGACTGACTACAAAAATGATCCTTTCTTCTATAGCGTGTAACCTCACCGTCCTTTAAAAGGATTTTGCCTGCTAGTCCAAGGTCCCTTGAGTCACATGTTCCTTTAAGGATGCATGTACTTTGCGTCATAGCTCAAGTTTCTTTGCTATGGCAGCAATTATTAGTATCTTAACATTTTTAGCCTGGTAAAATTAGATTCCATTTGTTATGGTGTGTTGTGATGCAATGTCCTGTGGTTAGTCACATCTATGCTTTGGCCTTTCTGGCTCTCACGCTTCTGTGGGCTGGACTGGAAGCTGCTCAGCAGTGGTACTGTGTGTGTGTGTGTGTGTGTGTGTGTGTGTGTGTGTGTGTGTGTGTGTGTGTGTGTGTGTGTGTGTGTGAGAGAGAGAGAGAGAGAGAGAGAGAGAGAGAGAGAGAGAGAGAGAGAGAGAGAGAGAGAGAGGAATAAAGCTTGGGGATGCAAATGACCTGTCACTTTCTCTTTGCAGCCCTTACAGGAGGATCAGCAACAGGTGAGGGTTTTTTTGCTGCTAAAAGTTTTAAGTGCTGCCTCTGAAGTCATAATTTCAGTCATAGATGGATCAGGTCTTCTGTGAACTGATTTCCTTCTATACCTCTTCCATGGCTATTGCTCACTTAACCCCAAGTTTTTGCTGCTTCCAGGCCTTCGTTCTGGTGAGAAAACCACCCCCTTTTTGTCCATCATACGTGCTGCTGCTCTCAGACTGTGTGCAAAGAGGAGCAAACAGTCTCCTTTTCTTGAGCAAAGTGCTAACTTCTGTAGCCAGCAGATCTGAATTGCATGAATTATTGTACAGGTTGAACCTCTCTAATTAAAAACTCTTTCTTTCGGCAACTTTTGTAATCTGGCATGATTTTAGTTAGCTGGATTACTACTTATCATGGGTGTGGCCAATTTTCCTGTGGTCCCATAAAATTTATTTTCAAATACCAGTCCTGGCTCTCAGTGTTCTGTGCTGTTATTTAGCTGTAATTTACCCCAAATGTCTTCTCAGAGTCCAGTAAGCAGTGGAAGTGGACTGAGGTGGAGATGGACGTAGGAGATGGACGTCTTGAGAGTCTCTGGATTAGACTAAGAGGGGTAAAAAACAAGGGTGATGTCCTGCTAGGAGTCTAATACAGGCCGCCTACCAAGGTGGAAGAGGTGGGTGAGGCTTTTGTTAAACAACTAACAAAGTCATGCAGGGCCCCGGATTTGGTGGTGATGGGGGACTTCGACTATCCAGATATATGTTGGGAAACTAATACAGTGGGGCACAGACTATCCAGTAAATTCTTGGATTGCATTGGAGACAATTTTTTATTCCAAAAGGTTGAAAAAGCTACCAGGAGGAAGCTGTTCTAGATTTGATTTTAACAAATAGGGAGGAATTGGTAGAGAACTTGAAAGTGGAAGGCAGCTTGGGTGAACATGATCATGAAATCATAGGCTATGTCTACACTAGCCCCAAACTTCGAAATGGCCACGCAAATGGCCATTTCGAAGTTTACTAATGAAGCGCTAAAATACATATTCAGTGCCTCATTAGCACGCGAGCAGCTGCGGCACTTCGAAATTGACGTGGCTCGCCACCGCGCGGCTCGTCCCGACAGGGCTCCTTTTCAAAAGGACCCTGCCTACTTCGAGGTCCCCTTATTCCTACAAGCAGATGGGAATAAGGGGACTTCGAAGTAGGCGGGGTCCTTTCGTAAAGGAGCCCTGTTGGGATGAGCCGCGTGGCGGCGAGCCGCGTCAATTTTGAAGTGCCGCGGCCGCCCGCATGCTAATGAGGTTCTGAATATGTATTAATGGCCATTTCGAAGTTTGGGGCTAGTGTAGACACGGCCATAGAGTTCAAAATTCTAAGGAAGGGAAGAAGGGAAAACAGCAAAATAGAGATAATGGATTTCAAGGAGGGCAGATTTTGGTAAACTCAGAGCTGGTAGGTAAGGTCCCATGGGAAGCAAAACTGATGTGAAAAACAGCTGAAGAGAGCTGGCAGTTTTTCAAAGGGACATTATTAAGGGCACAGAAGCAAACTATCCTGCTGCGTAGGAAAGATACAAAATATGGCAGAAGACCACCTTGGCTTTACCAGGAGATCTTGCATCATCTCAAAATAAAAGGGAATCGTGTAAAAAATGGAAACAAGGACAAATTACAAGAGGAAGACCAGGGACAGGGTAGGGCCATTGCTCAGTGAGGAGGGAGAAACAGTAACAGGGAACTTGGAAATGGCAGAGATGCTTAATGACTTCTTTGTTTCGGTCTTTGCTAAGAAGTCTGATGAAGGAATGCCCAACACAGTGAATGCTATATATGAGTCAACAGTGTGATGCTGTTGCAAAAAAAGACAACATGATTCTGGGGTGCATTAACAGGTGCGTTGTGAACAAGACATGAGAAGGCATTCTTCCACTCTACTCTGTGCTGGTTAGGCCTCAGCTGGAGTATTGTGTCCAGTTCTGGACACTGCAGTTCAAGAAAGATGTGGAGAAATTAAAGAGGGTCCAGAAAAGAGTGACAAGAATGATTAAAGGCCTAGAGAATGTGACCTATGACGAAAGGCTGAAAGAACTGGGCTTGTTTAGTTTGGAAAAGAGAAGACTGAGGGGAGACATGATAGCGGTTTTCAGGTATCTAAAAGGGTTTCATAAGGAGGAGGGAGAAAACTTGTTCTTTTTGGCCTCTGAGGATAGAGCAAGAGGCAATGGACTTAAACTGCAGCAAGGGAGGTTTAGGTTGGATATTAGGAAAAAGTTCCTAACTGTCAGGGTGGTCAAACAGTGGAATAAATTGCCAAGGAAGGTTGTGGAATTTCCATCGCTGGAGATATTTAAGAAAAGGTTAGATAGATGTCTATCAGGGATGGTTTAGATAGTACTTGGTCGCGCCATTGGGTCAGGGGGCTGGACTCGATGGCCTCTCGAGGTCCCTTCCAGTCTTAGTATTCTATGAAGTGTTGGTAATGCGGTTAGACAATATTGGCCTCCTCTGGTCCGGCAAATTCTCTCATCTGGCACCAGTGAGGTCTCGAGGGTGCTGAATTAGAGAGGTTCAACAAAGATCCTGAGAGTAGGATGGATGCAGAAGGTCACCAATGAGGAATTTTATAGGAAGATACAGTCAAAAGAGAAGCTACTGCAGAAGGTTATACAATGGAAGTTACAGCTATTCGTGCATGTCTGCAACATTAAGGACGAGCGAACGAAAAATCAAGACTCTGGTATTCAGCGTAATGGATGGTTCGAATAGGAGAGGCAGACCCCACAGAGAATGGGTACATGATATAGTAGATTGTAGACTACCTCCGCACCAGAAACTAAGCACTCTGCACTGGACAGGGAGAGATGAAAAGAAATAGTGAGGGCAGCATCGGACACCAACAGGCGCTGAGCCCAAGGTTGTTGATGATGATGGTGATGTTGTTTAAGAAAGTGTTTTTCAACTAGGGGCACATGTACCTTTGGGGGTACACAGAGGTCTTCCAGGTGGTAAATGAACTCATCTAGATATATGTCTAGTTTGACAACAGGCTACATAAAAACATTAGCAAAGTCAGTACAATCTAAAAGCTCCCTGAAACAACAACAACAACGAAGGGTCCTGTGGCACCTTACAGACTAACAGAAAAGTTTAGAGCATGAGCTTTCATGAGTTAACTCACTTCTTCAGATGCTGGTCCTGGAAATCTGAAGCATCTGAAGAAGTGAGTTAACTCATGAAAGCTCATGCTCTAAACTTTTCTGTTAGTCTGTAAGGTGCCACAGGACCCTTCGTTGCTGCTACAGATCCAGACTAACACGGCTACCCCTCTGATACTTGAAACAACAACTTGTGTCTACTGCTTCATATGCCTTATGCTGAAATGTGAGTTCAATATTTCTCTTCCAACTCATTTATTTGATTAAAAAAGATGTAGAAAGTCAACAAGCTTTCAGTAGTAGTCTTCTGTGGTATTTTTGCATGTTTTTGTATGTAAGTCGTTTTTAAGTGAGGTGTAACTTGGTGGTATGCAAAACCAATCTGACTCCTGAAAAGGGTACTGTAATCTGAAAAGGTTCAATGGCACTTGTTTCAAGACCTCAGATTATCTGAGGACCGTATTTCTCAACCTATAATACGCGTAGCCTTAGGGTTACATGAGAAAAGTCTGGGGGTGTGTGTATATATTTTTTTTAAAAGGGCTACTTTATTAAATAGGTTGAGCAGCAGTGATGTGGAGCATCGAGGCCAGGCTGTCCATCAGGACTCTCACTGTTTTGCCTGATGAGTGAGTGAGGAACACCCTGCATGCCAAGCAGACTACTCTAAGTTCTGACTAATTGGTGGCGTCCTCTCCCCCTGTGACGATCTGCCCTGGGTCTAGAGACCGCGGAGTTACTCAACCCAAGTCAGATTAGTGCACATATGAGCTCACAAAAACCAGACAACTGTATATGATGATTCCCTGCAGATTAGAAGACTAATTTATTACTTCACATTCACCATTTATTCATCTATAATATATGCCATGTTTGTAAAACTACAATAAAAATAAAAATGTAAAGGTGTTGCTTTGTTATGTTTTTTCTGAACTAAACAAATAACAAAAAAAACAAAAAAAAAAAATCAGAGATGTCCCTGTTAAGCATGTTGCATTAAAGAGGCATACCACTTTATTCCTCTAACATGAGGGAGGATGATGGTGGGACAAAGTCTAAAATGCCATATAGGAACCACTGAGGGAATCAGAAATGTAAAAGATTTTACATTTAAGTGACACTACCAAGAATTTCAGGACTAAAATTATCCTTTACTCATAATAAATCTGCAATTATATACACTTTTATCCATGGATCTCAAAGGACTTTTCATTTGTGGTATTATTTAAATACTAATTTTACAGATGGATTACTAAGGACAGAAAGACATCAAGCATCCAGCCTCAAGCCACAAAGCAAGACAATAAAAGCTGTTACCTCCTTGACTGGCAGCCTGTACACTAACCAATAGATTGTGCAGCCTCCTAGCATAATGAGCCAGCGAAGTATTTTGGAAGTTCAAGTTTTGAAAGGACTGGGTAATCATCCTGCCTTAAGTTATTTTGTGTAAAACTTACAGTTTCCAATTATACTGAAGGTCAGATACAACCAGCTTTAGAGAACTGGCACAAGCTAAAACGTGAAAAATCAAGCATTTTGTTCTCCTGGGCTCAATGCTGCCTGTTGTTCAAGGAACTACATGTCCGTGACTATTGTGTAAATGCTTTTCAAGCAGATGCAGTAATAGAGTAGACCAGTGCTCGATACAAAGGGCCCATTGTGTGTTTTCAAGAACATTTTGAATGACACTTCAAAGCTTAATTATCCGTTTTCTACACAGGGCACAAACAAGACACTCTAATATAAATTATAGCAGATATTACCAAGAGAGGAACTGAAATGATTCAGCAAACTCAACATGTACAGACCAATCACCTTCTTAAAGATGTACAGCAGACCTGCATCACAGAATCACAAGGCTGGAAGGGACCTCAGGAGATCATCTAGTCCAGCCCCCGGCTTCAAGCAGGATCAACCCCAATTAAGTCATCCCAGTCAGGACCTTGTCAAGCCGGGACGTAAAAACCTCGAGGGATGGAGCATCCACCATGTCTCTAAGCAACGCATTCCAATGCTTCACCACCCTCCTGGTGAAACAGTTTTTCCTTATATCTAATCTCCCTCTTCAACTTCACACCATTGCTCCTTGTTCTGCCATCTGACACCACTGACAACAGTTTCTCATGCTCCTCTTTAGAGCTCCCCTTCAGTAAGCTGAAGGCTGCTATTAAATCACCCCTAAGTCTTCTCTTCTGTAAATTAAACAAGCCCAAATCCCTCAGCCTCTCATCATAGGTCTTGTGCTCCAGCCCCTTAATCATTTTTGTTGCCTTCCACTGAACGTGCTCCAGCAAATCCAAATCCTTTTTATACTGGGGGGACCTGCATAAACCTGACACACAAGCAGGAGCAGCCTACAGTTCTGAGATGAGAGCTGCCTGCAAAATTATAATGCACAGGGTTCCATCCAACCTTGTCTTCACAGAGCAGTGCATTCCCTAGTCTTGCCAACTCTCGGTTTTATCATGTCTTGCAATATTAGGTGTTTTTCCTTAAAGGCCCAGTTCTTGGAAACTTGTGGTTAGTGAGACTCTCAATTTTAACACACACACATGCAAAATGTTTCGAGCCCTCATGGGCTGGAAAATTTTAAGTTTAACCCATCTTCAGCCTCCTGCACTACAAGCATACCACAATTCTACAGCACAACCGCCAGCAAGAAAGCTATTCTGAGTATTGTTTGACTGTAAGTTCACTGAAGTAAGGACAGTACATGTGAATAGCACCCAGTGTGTTACCAGTATGTAAAATAATTAACATGAAAACAACTCTGGATCAATAACATATTAATCTCAAAGGACACTGAGGAATCTGTTGTCCATTTGTTATTTGTAACTCTAGAGATATTTTATCAGTTTATCACCTTTCTTCATTAAAGCTTTACAAGCAGTCTGAAATCAGAGGCACCAAGAGAGAGGGGAATGGCACAAGGATGATGAGGTTTACTTACTATGTACAAAAGAAGTGATAAAACATGGCGTTAAATTGTTGAAGGCTGGCAAGGTGCCAGCACATTAACTAATGTCTTCATTACAATGGGCTTTTCCCCACCTCTCGGTTTTGTACATATGCCTGACTTGTACAGTGTCCAGCTATCTACTACCTAGCGCACATGGAAAAACAGACATAGGATAATAATCACTTTCCATTTTACCCTTCTGTAACATGGCCTTATTATGCTTCATTATGCCAGTACGTCAAAACATTGGCATTTCAGAATGTAACTTTAACAAAAATTGTTGTCCGTAATCCATTTAAAAAAATCATTAAAATGCCTGACAAATAGGCAGATATAATGCTAGAAGAGAGAAGGGCAATGCACAGTACAGTAAAAGAGTAATATACAGTGAAATGACAAGGAACTAGCAAGTAATACTAAAATTTCCAAAGCGTTCCTCCAGGTATATAATCCAATTTAATATTTTGTTATTTGCATACATGAATGACGTTAACTGTTTGCACACAAGCATCTGTTTGGTTAGTTTGCTGAGCTCTAAGTTAATAATGCACATAAAGAGAAAGGAATGAAATATTTAAAAAGTGCATCACTGTATTTCTAACTTCCCCATAAGTGGGCATCCTACCCTAGAATTTTCCATCTTTGTATGTAGACAACCTGTCTTTTATAAAAGAGGAGTCTGAGGAGTTCAAAGAGGGGGGAACTGCCCTTTGCCACAGTATCTGCTCACAATCAGAAATTTCAAACCTGGGAACAGTATGAATTTAAATATGTTTGCAGCATTGTTGTAGCCGTGTTGGTACCAGGATGTTAGAGAGATGAGGTAGGTGAGAAAATGTATTTTACTGAACTACTGTTTGTTGTAAGAGAAAATTTTGACTCACACAGAACTCTTCTTCAGGCCTGGGAAAGGTACTCAGCTGTACATCTTTGAAGTATTTATGGTATTTAGCTAAGTACATGTTGGAATATATTGTCTAGCACAGGTAGTTTACACATATTATAAGCAACCATTCAAACTGAAGTGGCCTGTTAAAATCTCTTTAGTCATATAACAGGAAAAAGAGTGTAGTGGGTAATGCATTACTATAATACAGCCCACAACACATCATTCAAGTGGCTGGGTCCTACACATGCCCACCACAACATATGGCATACAAAAATTAGGGTTGAAAAGACCGCAGAAGATCATCTAGTCTAATCCCCTGATTAAAGCAGGACCAATCTCATTTAAACCCTCCCAGTCTAGCCTTAAAAACCTCCATGACGGAGATTCCACCACCTCGCTGGGTAACCCATTGCAGTGCTCCACCCCCCCACCTAGTGAAACTGTTTTTCCTACTACCCAGCTTAGACCTTCCTCATTGAAGCTTGAAACAATTGCTCCTTGTTCAGTCATCCACCATTATTGAGACCAGCCTCTCTCCATCTTCTTTGGAACTCCCCCCCTGCCCTTCATGTAGTTTAAAGCAGTTATCCAATCCCTACTCTCACTTCACTTCTGAAGACTGAATAAGCCCAGTTCCCTCAGGGTGTTCTCGTAAGTCACGTACTACAGCCCCCAATCACTTTTGTTGTTCTCTGCTGGATTCTCTCCAATTTGTCCACATCCTTTCTGTAGTGGGGGAAAGGGGCAAAACTGGATGCAATACCCCAGAAGTGGTCTCACCAAGGCCAAGCAGAGGGGAAAAATCATTTCCCTTGATCTGATTGATGGCAATGCTACTGTAACACCAACAGATCCAGGTTGCCAGCCCCAGGGATAGAACCTGCGAGTCTAGGGTCACAAGTCCTACACTCTACCACATGAGCTAAAGGCCAGCTGGCTCTCAGCCAAGGCTGTAGAGCAGAGACTTCACTCACCTCAGATGAGGTCTCAGTGCCTCTCGGTACTATACTACTAAACCAACGCAATAGGTCATTTGCCTTCTTGGCTACAAGGGCACACTATCAACTCATATCCAGCTTCTCATCCACTGTAATCCACAGATCGTTTTCTGCAGAGGTGCTGCTTATCAAAAGCTTTGCTACAGTCACGTTATATCATAGCTACTGCTTTCCACACACCCACAGAGCCAGTTACCTCATCATAGAAGACAATTAAGTTGGTCAGGCATGCCTTGCCCTTGATAAATCCAAGCTAACTCTTTTGATCACATTCTTCTCCTCTGTATGTTTTAAAATGGATTCCTTGAGGACCCGCTCTATGATTTTTCCAGTGAGGCGAGGCTGACCAATCTATGGTTCCCCAGATTCTCCTTCTTCCTTTTTAAAAAACTGGGCACTATATTTGCCTTTTTCCAATCATGCACAAGCTCCCCCAGTTACCACAATGTTCAAAGATAATGTCCAATGGCTCTACAATCACATCAGCCAACTCTCTCAGCACCCTGGAATACCTGGGCATGTCCAGCTTTTCTAAATAGTCTTTTAAACAGTTCTTCAGCCACTGAGGGCTGTTCACCTTCTCCCCAGTAGGTTGCCTCCTGCTCTTTTAACAAGGTTCTCGTACGCTCCCTGACCTCCTTCTTGTTGCTAACATACCTGTAAAGAAAAACAATCCTTCTTGTTATCCTTTATGTCTCTTGCTAATTGCAACTCCTCTTGTGCTCTGGCCTTCCTGATTACACCCCATATACTCAGCAATATTTTGATAGTATCCACTTCTCGTAAGATTCTTTTTTGTGTTTAAGTTCACCAAAGATTTCTCATCTAGAGGACTAAATGTCCTAATAGCCATGTGTGTGAAATGAGACACACACTATGTTTTCAAATGAACTCTTCCAGAAAAAATTATAAAAGACAAAACCACCATATTACTCATTGTTGGGCACTTTGCACAAAATGATCGCTCCACATCTGACCTCCCCACCCTCGTCCTCAAAGGAAATCTGCACATAACCTTCAAAGCGTGAGCCTGGGAACTTACACTCATAACTTTGCTAGATGCCAAAAGTCATGGCCTTAATAAAGACACTGGATGTAAGACTTCTTACACCAGTCTGTAATCCACTAACCCACTTTTTGTCCTAGGAGTGCAGAGTTGTTAACAGACCACTTCACTTTGAACACTCTCTTACAATACCTGATACCTCCCTATGCTAAACAACCTGTTCCAACAACATCTGTCACAATAATCTGCTGTATGTGACACTCTGTGCGTGTTTCCAAGACCTGGAAAAGGACTCTGTGCAGCTCAAAATCTTGTCTTTCACCCCCTGCAGTGGGTCCATAAAAGAGATTACTGCACCCATTTTACCAGTTCTCTCTAATAAAAGTAAATAGCAATTTTTATCAGGTGATTTGTAAGCACATTACATCACAGGTGCCATCTCTGGGGCTGCTCTAGAACTGGATCACCCAGGTGGAAAAAGTAGCAGGTAATTAGCCCAGCAGCCAGTTTCTCTCTCCCTGACAGAGGCTCAGAACTTCTCCACCAATCAGCAGAAGAACAGAAGAATGGCCACAGTGGGTCAGCCCAAAGGTCCATCTAGCCCAATGTCTTCTCTTTCAACAGAGGCCAATGCCAGATGCCCCAGAGGGAGTGAACCAAACAGATAATCATCAAAGTGATCCCTCTCCTGTAATCCATTTACAGCCTCTTATAAACAGGCTCAGGACACCATTCCTACCCAACCTGGCTAATAGCCATTGATGGACCTTGCCGCCATGAACATATCTCGTTCTTTTTTGAATCCTAATAAAGTCTTGGTCTTCACAACATCCTCTGGCCAGCAGTTTTGCAGGCCTACTGTGTGCTGCGTGAAGAAAAAACTTCCTTTTATCGGTTTAAGGGAGACTTTGAGATGGGGAAGCAGCAGGGGGTGCACTGGGGGGAGGGAGTGGAACAGGGTGAGGGTAGGAGGCCAGGCAGTGGGGGGCAGGGCCTGAGTCAGAGCTAGGACCACAAGAGGTGGGGTTTGGGTGAAGGGTGGAGTGGGGTGGGGGCTGGGGCTGAGCAGGTGTTGGGCACCCCCAGGAAAGGAGGAAACCGGCACCTGTGCACAACATATAAAGGCATCTTTGTCACACACTCATGAGGTAAACATTATCGTAACATTAAACAAGAAAAAAAAAGATAAATCCTGACTCACAAATGGCTGAGAGCAGCTGCGGGACAAGTCAATAAACTGCTATTATTCATTCACCAAAGGACAGAAACTCTGAGGTCTTACCATAGTGGTAAATGATTATATCCCAAGTGGCTGCCATCAGGTTCTAAAAGTGGGGGAGGGACCACACCAGCCAAAAATATAGGTGCAAAAAAACTGTTGCTCCCAGATTCTGATACATATGCACACAGCACCCACACTTTTACCCCAGCCACTCTAAGCAATGGTTGCTGGAGACATCATGGAACATTATTCAATTGCTTTGAGCCAGCCAAACTAAATATGAAACCCCCCGCTTCCTGATTGGCTCATAAGATTGGCATAATGCTCTATCATCATCTCTCAGGAGTTGAACCATCCTTTCCCCTCTGATGGATTTAAAAGCCAAACTGGGCCTTTTAAAAAACTGCCCACCACAGTAGAGGTTTCGTGAATTCCTAATTAAATCAATCAAAACATATATAACAAAACATACAATTATGTGGCCATTCAGTAAGTTCTGTGATAAAGATTGATCCCAACTTTGCCTCTGTCAATACAAACTGCATCTGCAGCAGAAGTCAGTATTGTGATAATTGGCCCTGCTAATTTATCCTGTGACCTCTACCGTGAAAACAGGTAAAAGTACATGAAATGTCACAGTAACCTGTCCTAGAAACACAAATGTGTGTGGAAAAAAAAGGTGTGAAGAGTGAATTAGTCCCTCCAAAAAAGGCCTGGGGGGGAGGGGAGCACAGTGCTCTGCTCTCTGTCTCTCCCTGCAGAGGCTGCCTTGACAGCTCCCACTGGCCAGAGCTCCCAGGCAACAGGAGCTATGGAGTCAGTGGTTAAGAATAAGGGCAGTGCATGGAGACCCCCTGCACCCCGTAGGAGGGGCCACAGGGATGCCCCAGTCAGTTCTCAGAATACCACCAACATCTCCAAGTTGGTTTCAGTGGTCTCCAGGGACAGAACCTCATCCCAGGAGACTGCAAGCAAAACTGGGCAGCTTGGCAACCGTAAAGTTAGGGCAGTTGGTTCTTTGCAGCAAATTAAGCTGCAAACGGGGGAAGTTTAGGCTGTGTGGAGAAGGTTAATTACTAGGAAGCTTCCCTGTGAGGGAACAAGCGCCTGTTCCAGAAGTGACTCCAGGGAGAAATACTTCAGCCCCTCTCTCTGAGGTAAGGGAGTGGGAGTCTGTTAGGAAGGAGTCCAGGGCTCAGCATGGGAAAGCTCGTGTAGCTGCAGACCATAATTATCCACTATACGACCCTGGACTGGAACCCAGAGTACAGGGTGAGCCAGGGTTCCCCTACCATCCATTGCAAAGTGGCATTGCTAACAGCAGGAGGGGGAGGGGGGCAAAGACTGACGGAGAAAGAGAGAGAGAGAGAGATGGGATTACACTTCCCAATGTACATTACTTTGCATTTATAAATATTAAATTTCATCTGCCTTTTTGCTATCCATACACCCAGCTTTCAGAAATAATTTTGTAGCTCTTCACACTCTGCCTGGAACTTTACTATCTTGAGTAGCTTTTTATCATGCGCCAACTTTGCCACCTCACTGTTTACCCCTTTTTCCAGATCATTTATGCGTATGTTGAATACGACTGTCCCCAGAACACACCCCTGGGTGACACCACAACTTACCTGTTTCCACTCTGAAAACTAACCATGTAACCTACTCTTTGTCTCCCATCTTTTAACCAGTTAGGAACCCAGGAGAGGACTTTCCTTATTATCCCATGACAGCTTATTTTGCTTAAGAGATTTAAAAAAATAAGTGTGTCAGGGATGGTGATAGGTCTTGCTGTGAGGCCAGGAAACTGGACCTGATGATCTCTGAAGGTCCCTTCCAGTTCTATGAGACAGGTTCTCCCTCCCGGGAACCCCAGGAGCATGTTTGCTTATATACACGAATGACGTGCAGGTAGGCTTTCCCTCACCAATTTCAACTCGCTTCAATTCAAGTAACTCAAGTCAAAAATCGCATAGGGCGGTTTTATTGTATTTCGAACTGTCTCTTTGCATCCAGAGCCATTTTCATAAGAGGTGCACCATACTATTTATGACGCAGCACAAGAAAATTTGCTTCTCTTCTTTCTTATAGTAACAATGAAACCTTTGCTTAACTTCATGGTACTAAATAATAGTACCTTTATTAGAGGCTTTTAATGCAAGCTTCTTGGATTTTCTCTGGTCAGAAAATGTCTATCAAACAGTAAGCCTTCTTTGATCAGATAGAATTATCGTTTTTGATGGTGTATGTAGACCATTAACCAGCATAGTTATTGCATGGAAACCTGACTTCCAGTATAACATTGAAGACGGCAAGTCTCTTTTTCCTGTTTGCAGTGGGTCCCACAAATTAGATATTCAGACTTTGGGGACATTTTTCTTTGTATTGATTGCAAAAACTAGTGGAGGAAGGGCAGAAATGTTCTTTAAAACTAGTGTGAAAGTGTTGGCATATTCAGTAGCATGATTAGGTTGAGGACCACAAGAGAGAAGGACTGCTATGTGTAACCCAAAGTAATATGCACTGAAATCTAGTTTAATTTTCATCTCATTCTCAAGAAGATGTTCTTTTGCTGTACTCAGTGTGCTTGTAAACTTAATTAATGCAGTTTTTATCAGCTTACAAAAAAATCAACAAGCAAGGTAAATTGCACCCCTGGTTATTTGACCCCTATGAATTAAGGAGATTTGTCTAAATTCCACATGACTCAATGTTCCAAAGCAATGATTTATCTTCTGATGCTATGTCAATAAAGGTTCCAAACAGCCCCTTTCTTAAGGGCATTTGGGATGATTTTTTTAGAGTGAGACAAAGCTGTTTTGCTTTCAGTGGCTAGAGGATTTAGTCAGATATATTACAGGCAAAGCAACTGTTTCCAAAGGAATTAGCCATTATTGGGGTTTAATCTGGAAACAGCACAAATTAACCCCATTAATCAACATCTAATTTAATGTGGCTTTACTGGTCTCTGAAATTCAGAGCATACAAATGTCAACACATTCATCAAATCAAACAACAAATCCTCATATATTGGACTGAAATTACCCCACATTTGGGTTCCTTTTTGAAGGGAATATATCATTTAAAAGAAAGCGAGTCAATGAATCCTACAGAAATGCAATGAGTGGGTGGCTTTTACACGCTTTCAAAAGTAATTTTGAGCAAATTTAGGCCAGATCACTTCCTCCCTTGAAAACAACTCTTAATGGATTCACTTGGCAGCATCTAATACAATTTTAATCAAAAAACAGGGTAAATAAATCCTATCTGTTAATATATATTCACACAAACCACCTCCTGTTCTGTTTTACATATTAATATAGTAATAATAATAATATATGGAGATGCATGCCTCATAGAGCTGGAAGGGACCTCAGGAGGTCACTGACTCCAGTTCCCTGCTCTCTTGACAGGACCAAGCACCATCCCTTTTTTAATCTACTTAGCCCAAATGGCTCCCTTGGGGATTGAGCTCACAACCCTGGGTTTAGCAGGCCAATGCTAAAGCCACTGAGCTATCTGCTCCCCCCACCCCAACTTAAAATTATGGAGATCCACCTCCCATAGAACTGGAAAGGACCTCAGGAGATTGACTCCAGTCCCCTGCCTCTTGGCAGAACCAAATACCATTTTTTTAAATGACTCTATTTGCTCCAGACCCCCCAAATAGCTCCTTCAAGGATTGAACTCACAATCCTGGGTTTAGTGGGTCAATGGGCAAACCACTGTGTTACCCTGCCTCCTTCACATAAAAACAGTCACAGTTACTGGGTTTAATATCTGACCTGCCTAAACAGTTCTCATTTTAGTTTTCAAAGAAGCCAAAAGGAGTTAGCTCCTGTCAGAGTCTTTGAAAATTCCACCAGTAGATGTTAATGTATGGATTCTAACGAGTTAAAAGTGGGTTTTTAAAATCACATTTTGCTGAAATGCAAACTGTAATTAGAAATACTAAATAACTGATTTACTGTCTGACCTATAATCAGGACATCTGTGTGTCTACTGCGTAAGAAATGAGAAGTTAGGTGCAGTTATAGTTTAAGATGATGGCACATTCTGGACACATGGAAAGCAATCAGGTTGAAAGGCCAGTACCTTCCCTCCCCTCCCACAAATACACACTTATTTAGTTGTACAACATTTTGCTTACCAAAAGGACAGCTAGAAGTTTACAAATAAACCTGTAAAACTCCTGCATTAAACATGTTTTCTGCAACATAATTACTGTTAAAAACAGACAGTTTCAAAACTCTTTCTAAAAGTCCTCTTTTTAATTCACTGTGAGCAATTTTAAATTCATTTTAAAAATACTGAACGGTCAAGGACTGAAATAAAACCTCTTCGTTGCATAACCTGAACCTTTCATTTTAGTGTAATCCCAAACTGCTGAAACCAGCTGTTTGCTTTTAAACCACAAAAGGGACAGATCTCTCCTCTACCTCGGTAAATTATGATACTTACATGAGTTATGACCTACAACTGAACTCTATTTGGAATCCAGATTAAAAAACAAGAAAACAGAAAATATAATTGTTTTGTAGGTTTGCCAGCTTTTCCAACTGGACAGACAAGTTGGCAAACCAAGAAAAGACAGATGGGAGTTGCAATCTATGGTTCCAATCCTGAAAACACAAACAAGTACATTGACATGTGAAAATAGTTCCATTCTACTTAATGGACTATTCCTATACAAATGGTTATCTATATCTGGAAGCATCTGGGAGATGACTAATGCTCATTAAATCTAAGGGACTTAAACGTGCTAAAATGCTTTTTGAGTACAGACTTGTGTTTAAGTGTCCTGCTGAATCCTTTAATAAGAACATAAGGCACTTAAAATTACCAACACAGGAAACTGTTATTGAACACATATACATAATTGAGCCTCTGAACAAGTAATATGTATTTTGTCATAATGTTCACTAATTCTTTGAGTAAATGCATTTTCCCTGTTATTAAAATTGCAATCAGTTTCTTTAAACATCATTTTAAGTGTTTATTTACTTTAGTAAGGTCAGTACAAAATTGCAACTGATGAGAGGTTTATAGTTTATTTATTTATTTATTTATCATTTATTTAGTTCAGCCCTGTTTCTTTCCTTTACTACATCAGGCCTGATTTTTAAAGGTATTTTGACACCTGCAGATAGAGTAACGCAGCTAGTGGAATTTTCATCTATGCCTACAGGCCTCTCTGCATCTTTAAAAATCTGGCCCTCAAAGCTCCGGGGGCCAGAGGAAGTGATATAACGGACATGCTGAAAGCGCGCATGAAAAAGTGCAGCATCGGTGTCAACACTTGGCAGAACCTTGCCCAGGACCATCCCCAGCGGAGAGAAATAATCCATATGGGGGTTGCACAATTTGAGAGGTCTTGCCTCAGTGCAGACGAGGAGAAGAAAAGTGCACCAAAACTGCCCCAACAGCAGCTCCAACACTGACCCCTTCCAACTGCTATCAATACCTGCCCCTTGGGGTCATAAGACTTGCAGCTCCAGAATCAGGCTGATCAGCCAGCAACCAACTCACAAATAGGAGGGTGACATGAAGACCTCTTACTTGCTATCAAGTGACTGCCAAGACGTGTGCATGTTTAACTCTACTGAACTATCCAATTCTCACATTGGGACTCCTCAAGGGAGTAAAGTTAAGCATTCATATAAGTGTTTGAAGGATCAGGACCTTAGTAGTGTGTAAAACCAGCATCCTTTGATTATCTTCTTTCTTGGTTGACCACTTAATTAGGACACACTGGCTGTGTCTACACTAGCCCAAAACTTTGAAATGGCCATGCAAATGGCCATTTCGAAGTTTACTAATGAAGTGCTGAAATACATATTCAGTGCCTCATTAGAATGCCAGCAGCCACGGCACTTCGAAATTGAAGCGGCTCACAGCCACGCGGCTCGTCCAGAGGGGGTTCCTTTTCGAAAGGACCCCAGCAACTTCGAAATCCCCTTATTCCTATCTGCTGTTAGGAATAAGGGGATTTTGAAGTTGCTGTGGGGTCCTTTTGAAAAGGAACCCCCTCTGGATGAGCCACGCGGCAGCAAGCCGCGTCAATTTTGAAGTGCCACAGCTGCCAGCATTCTAATGAGGCACTGAATATGTATTTCAGCGCTTCATTAGTAAACTTTGAAATGGACACTTGCATGGCCATTTCGAAGTTTTGAGCTAGTGTAGACATAGCCACTGAGATACACACACATCTCCTAGAACTGGAAGGGACCTTGGGAGGTCATCTAGTCCAGTCCCTTGCCCTCTTGGCAGGACCAAGACCATCCCTGACATCTATTTGCCCCACTCCCTAAATGGCCTCCTCAAGGATTGAACTCACAACCCTGGGTTTAGCAGGCCAATGCTCAAACATGTGGTTTAAAATATGACACTTGGCTGCCATTCAAATGTTCTTTCATCCTAGAGACATTAACTATGTTGGAGGCATATCAATGGAAAATGAAGGCACTCCATGGCCCTCTGCAATCATGCATAACAAATGTAGTGGGCAAATGGTGCTATGTGCTGCGGGTGGAGGGAAATCAGGCTCCTGGATTAGAAAGTGCATTGAAAGAAAACAGAAGGCCCTACACAACAAGATGAACGAAAGCTAAATGGAAGGTAAGAATTGTTCAGATTAATATGATCAATTCACCTCAGTTTAACTATTTCCCCTGGATACTACCAATAAACTGAACAACTGTGTATTCAGAGCACCTGATTCACATTTTAAACACAGAGAAAGCGATCAGCTCCTTCCTACTAAAGAAGAGAATTATATATATATCTCTAGGAGGAAGGAAAACACTAAATTATGCCAGTGGCTGTTAGCTCTGCTCCACTCCTTCTGGAACACTGCCAAGAAACAAGTATCAAGGGATATTTTAGCGCAACATTTTCCAAATGCAAAAGTCCCAGGAGAATATTTTAAAAATATTAAACTGCTCTGTTCCAATATTCAGCATGCGTGGAAGTTGGAGCAGAGCTGCTAATTATCTCATTTGCATATGTGAAATGGTATTCTGAAGAATTCCATCAGCAAAATCTTTAAAAGGCAGCTCGTGTGGTCTGACTGGCAGGCCAGCATTGCAGATGTGATTGCCTTCCTTTTAAGGCAGAGGAAGGGCAAAACACTCATATTTCTACCAACATAGGTGGGCAGACTTTTGGAAATATCTTTACTTGCAATTTCACAGAGAGAAGGTTTGGAGCAGTACTCTAGAATGTGTAATCTCCTCCCACCGGGGCTAATCACACACTCGTTGAAACAAATGGCACAACTCCCCACCAAAAGCTGTGTGGGGCCAAGTATCATTTCAAATATCCAACAGGAAAAGTCAATACCCTTACGTGATTCAATATTTATAAACCTCAAGACCCAGAAAAGTACTATGGGACTGAATGTGCAACACGTACAGCACATTCTACTAAGCAAGAAATCTATTTTGTACCCAAGCAGCAGCAAGTTGCTGTCAGGGGATTTGGAAGTAAATGTGTTGAATATACCACTAAATTGCGACAACTTCAAACTCAAGGTACTTTTCAGCAACTCCTAGGACTTAAAATAGTTAACATTCATGTAGTGCACGTAGAACAAATAAAAACTATATGAGATGGGACAGACCAAGAGCATGTGCTGGGAGAAAACCCCACATGATAGAATAGTGAGGCACTTTTATTGGTGTGGCAGGTATCAGTAGGTATATGACTATGTTAGAGCTGCTCTGACGTCCAAACACTAGCCCCAGAAAAGTGATTGGGTACCACTATCAACAATAAATTAAGCTTTCTCTTGATATCCAAGGATGTAATGATGCCTCAAGAGCATGGTCACTGGCTATCACTATATCTTGGCACTGGATGACTGTACTACACAAAACACAATCATTTCCCCTTCCGACACATAAAGAGCCTTGGTAGAGTTACTTGCTTATATTGGAGTGGAAGACAAGAGTATATCTTACTGGGGACTATGAGTATAGCTAAGAGAAGCCCTTGACCTGATGTTCTTTCCTTCTTTGTGTTTCAGAAACAACAATGTGAATCTGAAACACAAGCCCTGTATGAAATGGAAGGTGGGGGGAACTAGTGAAGTATTTAAGAGTTTAGCATGCCCGCTGCTTCTTTTATATTGCAAACGAACACGTTTAACAGAATGCTATACCTGTTCTATAGAATACTGTAACCCTACAAAGAATGACTTTTCCTTCTTACTAGTCTCTACAGCAAACTACAGATAGCAATATAAAAAGATGCAGTGCAGACCTATGGTTTTTCTCTGACTATTTCCTCTGTAATTGCTAAGCTGCTACTTTATAGGTGGTCAGACAATTATTCAAGTAAATTTAGCATACCAAAACATGGCTAAGTATGGCGTATTAGTGACAGAAACCAAGTCAGAAATAATCACCAAAGGGACAGATTTAGATGGACTGGAAGATAGTTATGTGTAAATGTAACCTTCTTCATGATTCAGTGGAAATGAAAAAATGATTCTCCTGAGGAAAACATGCTTAAGAAGAAAAGCGTATGCAACTGTGTACTCTTGCTGTGAATCTCCTTTCACTGTTTCTTCTCTGGAAATTCACAAATCGCATCTGTATCTCAACCCAACTACATATTACAAAACGTTACCTTAAACTTCAGTTTTTCAAGAATAATGCCACGGTCTGAGCTTAGCATAGTTTTGCTTCAGTTTCTGCACAAAGACAATTGCAGGTATGAGAGAGAGAAAAATCTAGACCCTAATTCTTAATATTTAGATCTATGAAAGAACAGATTGCATGATGGTAAGCAGTCCCAGAACAGTCTCTTTAAATTGAGTGCTACACAACAAAAGATCACTGCATCATAAAGAATGTTTGCACACCTGCTCTACTATTGTACAACATTTACACATAGATTAAACATTATACATAAAGAGCCAGATTTTCAAAATGGCTCAGCACCTACAGCTGGGGTCAGATACTTCAAAAGAATTTTGCTACCATGTGAGCACCTGAATGAAGTGGCTAGATTCTTTGACAGTGCTCCAAACCCAGAAGGAATAAGCAGGCCCATTCAAATAGCACGCAGAGCAATGGCCTACTCCTCAGTTTTTGACATTATCAGAAAATATTTCAGCTTTGTTCTCAGCTAGAAGCACTGCTTCATAACAACAAACACTTCCTCCAAAATTAAGGTAAGCAAAAAATAATTACTTATTTTTCCAAAGCAACACAGCTGAAAAACTGGAACAGTGAAGATGTGGAATGTATTAACTTGTCCTGATTATCAGAGGACATTGTCAGCTGGTCTGAGAGTACATAGGCTATTCTCCAGCTATAATAATCTTGTTTTTCAGAAATAAAGAACCAAGGTAGAAAATAAAACTGTTTACCTATCTCTCATAACTGTCTTTCTTAAAGATGTGTTGCTCGTGTCTATTCCAATTAGGTTTCAAAACCTGTGTGCGCCACACACATGATTGTTGAAAGGTTTGTTCCTCTAGTGGCACCTGTTGGGTCGGCTGTGATGCCCCCTGGAGTGGCTCCTCTGTGCTAGTGTATATAGGTCCCCGCAGACCCGCCAGCTGCTTAGTTCCTTCTTGCCAGAATACTCTGGCAGAGGGAAGGTTGGTGGGTTTTGGAACCGACACAAACAACACATCTCAAAGAACAACGGTTACAAGAGGTTAGTAGCCATTTTTCTTCTTCAAGCGTTTGCTCATGTCCATTCCCAATGAGGTAGCTCCCAAGCAGCGCCCTTCAGGGAGTAGTTGGATTTCATCTGGTTGCAGACTGTAGCACTGCACGAGCAAAGGCTGCACCACCACTAGACTATTGCAAGATTGCATAATGCAATCTTGTGTGATGAAGCCTGGAAACAGGGGAATGGCCATTCTACCTACAGGTCCAGCGTGATGAACCACACTGGTGATATGATGATTAGCGAAGCCCTGTGCTGGCAGATTTTCAGGAGAATCCTGTGTATGAGAGGAAAGGGCATCAAGTGGTGTTTTACCTATGACAGGTGAAACGGGTCCCTGATTGAACTGGGCCTATGGTTCAGGAAGGAGCAGAATTGCTGACACATCCTACTGCTCTGAGTCATGAATAGGTCCAAGTGGCCCCCATCAACCTTCTTATGTGGCACCAGTTGTGATCGGTGTCACATAGTGGAGCTGGGCCTCAGTGGACTCGTTACCAGAGTCCTTCCTTGGTCAAAGCGGGGGGGGCACACACTGATGCTATTGCTCTGCCCACTGAGGCTGCCGGTGCAAGCTCCATCTGTGGACAAAGTGCTAACTCCACCCAGGAGGCACTCCAGGTGAGGGTCTCTCTCCTTTATTCTGGGCTTAAAGCCCTGGCAAAAATAGCACTTGTCCACCTGATGACCCAGAGGCTTGAAACACTTCTCATAGGGCTTAAAGCCCTGGGATCAAGGCCTGGCCCTGTCTGGGGAAAGGAAAATGGGGGAGATGCCCCAGGGAAGAATGAACAAACAAGTAAACTCGCTATTTATAACAACTATTCAAGAAAAACTGCTGAGTAGGCACTTGCAATAAGCAAGACTGAGCTGCTCCAACAACCATCACTGTTGGTAAAAAGAAACTGAGTGGGTGATGGGTCATTCAAGGACCTATATACACGGCCATTAAAGTGCCACTCTTCAGGGCTCCACAGCTGAGTCAGTGGGTACTGCTGGAGAAAAACCTTGCAACGCGCTCTCTCTCTCTCTCTCTCTCTCTCACACACACACACACCCCCCAACTGGACGGGAGAAAAGCAAGCACTAGGAAAAAAAATCCTTTTCTGTTGAAATCTTACACAAAAGTTCGTCTCTCAGTGGCATCCATCCATCTCCCATCTGCAGCAAAAGGCTAGGCACCATACCTTACCCCTTGCTAATCACCATCTATGGACCTAACCTCCAAATATTTATTGAGCTCTTTTTTAAACTCTGTTAGAGTCCTGGCCTTCACAGCGTCCTCTGGTAAGGAGGTCCACAGGTTGACTGTGCGCTGTGTGAAGAAAAACTCTCTTTTATTAGTTTTGAGAGGAGCTGGAATGAGTAGGGGTGGGGCACAGAGACGGGGCAGGGCACACATGTTCAGTTTAGTGCACTGAGAAGTTGGCAACCTTACAGACAAAGCATGCGCCATATCAGTTGTCCCCTGCTCACATCAGCAGCCATCAGTAGCAATACTTATCTGAGGAATACTTATTCTGTGGCTAGGTGGCATTTACTGAGTGCCATCTAGTGGCCAGGGGTTGTTTTGCTGGCATCTGCTGTTGGTATTCCCCACTTATGGATCCCACAAGCACCCCCCCCCGCCCCAAGTCTCCAATATGGCTCACAGCACGCCTACCCAGGGCTTGTCTAATGTTAAATAAAGTTCACATGGTCCTAATCACAAGGGCCGTGCCTACACTAGCCAAAAACTTCGAAATGGCAGATGGGAAAAATGGGACTTCGAAGTAGCTGGGGTCCTTTCGAAAAGCAGCCCCGTCTGGACGAGCCGCGTCAATTTTGAAGTGTCGTGGCCACCCGCATGCCAATGAGGCACTGAATATGGATTTCAGCGCTTCATTAGTAAACTTTGAAATGGCCGTCTGCATGGCCATTTCGAAGTTTGGCTAGTGTAGACGTAGCCAAAATAATCTGAACAATCCTCAGTGCACTGCCAACATAAGATCATGCTCATGACTCGGCGGTTCATACTTGGCTCTGGGTCTTCGGCAATTACCCAGAGCTTCCTCTGTTGGTCTGGTCTACACAAAGCTGCCAGTCCCAACATCTTTATGGCTGGTGCTCAGCTCCGGCTTCTTCTTCTGTCAATGTCTCCCCTGTTCTGAAAGAAAATGCTGTCTATACAGAGCCCTCTACCAAGAGCAGCCTCCCAGTTGGCTGGAAGAGAGGTAGACCCTATATTATAGGTTCCTGATCCTGGACTCTTAAAGGAGCCCTATGTTACAAGGTTCCTAATCCTGGGCCCTTAAAGGAAATGTGGCCTGAGGTTTTTCCTTCCCTCTTCCCCTTCCTATTTCCCGACAAACATGTCCTCTCCTCCAGTACTGGACCACTTTGTTTATTCTAACTCCCTGAAATGGGATCTTCTACCCCGCTGTATTTTTAAAGGGCTGGAACATCCCATTGCATATGTGAGCTACAAGTTGCAGAATTCCACATTTCGGTATCCAAAAATTAAATCATCTTATCATGTGGGTATTTCAGCCACATCCCACTCACAAAACCGTTTTATTAGAGTATTGCAGGCTATCTTCTAAACCATGTGTCAGCAATCTTTCCGAGAAGGACTGCCAAAATTTGACCTTTAGACCTGTACATATGGTCCAAGAGCCAGTGATACTTTTTAAAGTCACTAAGGCTGCACCTACACTAGAAAGTTCGTTCGGAAAATCCATCTCTTTTTCAAAAGAACATGTAGAGCGTCTACACACAGAATGTGCTCTTTCGACACGAAATCAAAAGAACGAGGTTCTTCTTCTGGGCGTCCTCTTCAACTACCAGATCAGGAAGAGCATCTTCTTTCAAAAGCTTCTTTTGAAAAAGACATATGTAGATGGTCCGTGGGCCTCCTTCTCGAAAGAGCAGCCCTCACAGCACCAGACTTTTAGATCCCTGGTGCATTCTTCCAAAAGAGCAAGGGCTGCGTGGGTGCATGTTATTGAAAGAGCAGACTGATTTTTCGATACATTTTTTTGTGTGTGGAAGCGCTCTTTTGAAAGACGTTCTTTCAAAAGAGATCTTCCAGAAGAACTTATTTCAAAAGATTGCTGTAGTGTCGACATAGCTTAATAGTCCTACTTACAACAGCTTGATTAATAAGTAAGTTAAGATGCAGAGCTTTCCCATTTAGGTGGAGGTTGGTATTATTAGCTGGTCCTTTCTTAATCCACAGGTGCCATGGCTTGAGCTAGCTCCCAGCGGCATGGGGGAGGAGGGGTGGGGTTGAACTCCCACCTCCCCTACTGATGAATATCGGCTCCCATGCCACTCTTGGCAACCATGCCAGGAGTTGCTAACCCCTGTTCTAAACTAGGACTCTGCAGACCTGAGTTCAAGTTTTATCTCTGCACAAGACCTCCTGTGTGACCATGGGTAAATCATTTAATCTGCCTTCTTGACTCAGGTCCCCATCTACAGCCTAGGAAGAACACTTATATTCTACTAATATTTATCCATCTTTTCTACTTAGATTGTAAAGAGCCTGGGGCATAGAATCTCTCATTAAGTATATATAAAAGTGGCTCACAATTGCAGGTGAGGATTGTAGAGAATTCAAACGTACAGAATATTTTACACATGCCAACAATAAAGCCTAGTAAAATGACAGAAAAATGACAAAGGAAGCCATGCAACTTTTTTTAATTTACTTTTACGAGTCCTTTTTCCTATACTTGCCCATCCAAAGCTGAGAGTCAAAAATTAAATCTAACTTCTACTTTTGTAGAAGTTACCTTTAGAAAAGTTTTTGAAGCAACACACAGCAAACCTCTGGTTGTGAAAGGAAGTCAGAAGCAGAGTGTATTCTGTTAGGTGAATGACAAATAAAACCAAAGGGACAACTGGGTATCTTGCCTGACTGACAGACATCAATCAGCCCATCAATCTAGAAGAGGGTTTCACCAGCAACACCACTGACTTTCAACAAGAACTAAGCATAATGGTTTTAAGCACTTTCAGAAATCTCAGCCTTTAACAGTACCTATCTTTACTGCTACCAGTGTCACAGGACCACCCTCAATTCGTTATTTGTAATTGCTCCATCATGGAATGATAGATTTCTTTTTCTTTTCTGTTTTTAAACACAGAACTCTACAGACAGCTGTAACAGTTTTCAGTTACTTGCAGGTCACATTTTGAGATTCAAACTTGCCGATCTTGTTGTTTGGTATTAAATGTACAGCGCTTCCATTTTTGGATTTCACATGTTTTTCCTGCTCAAGCTCTTTCACCTCCATGGCAACTTAAGTGTCACACAGCAAGCAGACAGTAAACCACTCTATGGCTACGTCTACACGTGCAGCCAACATCGAAATAGCTTATTTCGATGTTGCGACATCGAAATAGTCTATTTCGATGAATAACGTCTACACGTCCTCCAGGGCCGGCAACGTCGATGTTCAACTTCGACGTTGCTCAGCCCAACATCGAAATAGGCGCAGCGAGGGAACGTCTACACGTCAAAGTAGCACACATCGAAATAGGGATGCCAGGCACAGCTGCAGACAGGGTCACAGGGCGGACTCAATAGCAAGCCGCTCCCTTAAAGGGCCCCTCCCAGACACAGTTGCACTAAACACCACAAGATACACAGAGCTGAGAACTGGTTGCAGACCCTGTGCCTGCAGCATAGATCCCCAGCTGCCGCAGAAACAGCCAGAAGCCCTGGGCTAAGGGCTGCTGCCCACGGTGACCATAGAGCCCCGCAGGGGCTGGAGAGAGAGCATCTCTCAACCCCCCAGCTGATGGCCGCCATGGAGGACCCAGCAATTTCGACGTTGCGGGACGCGGATCGTCTACACGGTCCCTACTTCGACGTTGAACGTCGAAGTAGGGCGCTATTCCTATCTCCTCATGAGGTTAGCGACTTCGACGTCTCGCCGCCTAACGTCGAAGTTAACTTCGAAATAGCGCCCGACGCGTGTAGACGCGACGGGCGCTATTTCGAAGTTGGTGCCGCTACTTCGAAGTAGCGTGCACATGTAGACGCAGCTCATAACTCTGACATTCAGACACTGTAAATACATGCGAGGGAAAACCTAGATATTATCCCGAAGACAAGTCAGTTTAGTAACAGAGAGGTAGCCCTGACAGTCTGTATTCTAACAAAAAAAAAGTGCAGTCATGTAGCACTTTAAAGACTAACAAAATGATTTATTAGGTGAAGAGTTTTCGTGAGACAGAATTTAGTGCACACAGTAAAAGCCAGACAGCTCAAAAAGATCATATGACAGCACCCCACAAGCAATATTAAAAAGAATCTTGATCAAAACTGAAACAGATGATGAGAGATGCTAAAAACAAAGAGCCCCATGCCTGAAATAATTACATATAATATTTGGGTCAACTATATGAAAAAAACCACAACATGTGAACTCTAATGTAGCACATATTCAGCACAAAGAAAAACCACTGAGAAACATGCATTTTCCAGTGATGATTTTACTCCAGAGGAAAGCTGGGGCTCTCTTTTCTTTTTCTGACAGGCAAAGACTTTAATTCTCCAATAACACAACTGAGGCTTGCTTTTTAGCAAACGACACTCAGAGGTTGCTTCTCCATAACACCATTAATCTCCATGGCAACCTTCGTTGACTGACCGCTGGCCTGAAATAGTACAGGCATCCCATATCAACTCAAAAGTAGTACAGGAAAAGATTTTGTATCATAAATCCTCCAGTTGTACATGATTGCTGAGAGATTCAAACCACCCTAGAATAAGATACCAACTTTGAAAAACAAAAAGATCCTTAGCATTCATAGCATTGCAGCTAGAAGAAAGACAGTATGTTTGCATTAGTACAGTGTACAACTGGTTTGGGTAGCACTACAGGATGCCAGCTGTGGATAACAATAAAGTGTTTATAAATCCTTACTTTCCAGCATCATCACGGAACATCTCTCTACAATGGTGTCCACCAAAGTGTTTTTTATCCCTTGTCATGCCAATGCAGCCACTCACCATGACTAAGCTCCCTGGTAAGGTGTTTTACCTTGCAAATGTACCCATTGCAAACGGGTCTGCTTCATGCAGAGTTAAACTGACGGGGTACTAGACAAAAAGTCTGCTTTCTTGTTGTTGTCATATGGTGGGGGTTTTTTGGTTTTTCTGGGGGCTTGGTTTTGTTTTGTTTTTTTGTTTTTTGTTTTTGCAGCAGCCATACAGAGGTTAAGTTTCTATAATGAAAATATATTTACATACACATAACATATAAATGTGAATTTATCTGCCTGACTAAGGACAAGTTTGAAAATGATTACGCATTAAAAAATTAGAACTCTCTGACAATCATATGGATGCAAATTGTATGTAATATTGAAGAAACTTCCAGCGTTGAATTTTAGTCAGTGGCTGTTATGAATTTCCATGGACAATTTGCATAAAATTGCCAAATAATTCTTTCATGAGGTGTGAAAAAAGGAAAATAAAGAGACAAGAAATGAGTCAGCAGATGTTTTAATAACATACAGAGATGAGGTATGAATACTGCTGTTGTCATTTTAGTCCCAGGTATGAGAGAAACATGATAGGTGAATCAATACTTTTTATTGCACCAACTTCGGTGCACAAGAGAAGCAAACTTTCAAGCTTACACAAACCTCTGCTTCAGGTCTAGTAGCAGAAGTGTGGTGTTTACGTTAGTGGCACGGATGCATTTGCTTTTAGCAGCAAAGAGAAGTGCAGAGAGAAACAGAGGACCCAAATCTGCAAGGCACACACTCTTCCTTTCAACTAGCACTCTTCAAGACCAGGCCCTTAATTACTCACCGCCACTGGCATACAGATTAACCTGCACAAAACATCCCACTAAGCCTGTTTACTTAGCTCATAAGCACGTTATGCAGGAACCATCTTTGGTTCTGCTTGCACAGCAATTTAGCACAGTGAGGTCCCTGACTGTGGCTCCTAGGGGCTATCACAGTATAATAAAATAATTATTATTCGTGTCACCAGGGCATCAAGGCTCGGCACAAATATAAAGCTTTGCTTGCTAACAACATTCAGGACATGCTGCAAGGACATCTGAACACCGTCAATTTCTACAGCCAACTAAAATATCCACAGGGCCCCAAAGCTAGAGTAGCTGTACATGTCAAAAAAGGAATACAATAACATAGGCTAGCTAATTATCATTACTGAGCCAGAATGTCCTCAGATACACATGTGTAACTATAGTTTCGTCAGAAGAGTTACATGTGCATATCCATGGGCAGCAGTTATCCCATCGTCCCTCCTTCTGCCTTCCTTTTTTTTTTTTTTTCTAAAGCATTCATTAGTTTTATGAGAGCCTCATGAACTAAAGCCATAGTAACACACTGTAACACTTCTGGAGAGTACAAAAACCCGCAGCCAGAAGTGACTGGGTCCATTAGATTACAACTACAGAAATAAGACGCTACATGAGGCTTTCCCCAAACTCTGAAAATTTGGCCCACTTTAAACCATTTCATTTGTTTCCCATGGCTACTACCTCTGGTTATAAGAAATGACAATTCAGCCTATGCCTTGGTAATTCTAGCTGGCTAAAAGGAGCAAAACACTGCTTCCTGCTCCCTTAGAGACTTTTGTAATGTACTTAGCCATCACCATTTCTACAGTTGGAATCCCAATCGCTGTTTGATGCTGGGTATACTGTTGGTTGGGGGTAGGGATTTGGGGGGGGGCCGCAGGAAGAAAGAAAGAAAGAAAGAAAGAAAGAAAGAAAGAAAGAAAGAGTAATTATAACAAACTACATTATCAGGTACAGGTTGAGCCTCTCTAGTCTGGCACCATCAAGACCTGACTGGGGCTGAACAAGAAAATTTGCTGAATCAAAGAAGGTCTATACTTTCTAACAGCACTACCAGCACTTCTACTGCTTATTGAGTTCTGAGAAGACATTTAGGGGTAAATTACAGCTAAATAACAATACAGAGCCCCGAGAGCCAGTGCTGGTGGCTATACGCCAACGTTACTGGGCCACAGGCAACTTAGCCACATCCATGATAAGTGGACATCCAGCTAACTAAAATCATGCCAGACCATCAATATTGCTGAACCAGGGAGGTTCAACCAGTAGCATCTTCCAACTGGCACCTTAAGAAAATGGTACACCTGCTTTTGCCTTAGAACAAAGAGCAGATCCAAACCAAGAAATTTTCCAAACCTCTGACCGTTTGGTAAGAGACACAAGATCCTAACCTCAGGGTTAAAGAAAGCAATATATTACAGTAAGGTGATAAGTTCAGTCTTCCTAAGAAAAGGCACAAGCTGTATGAACACCATGACAGCTCTTGGTAGGCAATCCATGCTGCAAAACCGATATGTTACATAGTCGTTCCTTCAATGTCTTCAATTAGCTGTGTGGTGGTGATTAAGAAAAACAGCATCTGACATAAAACAGCAGAAACTGAAACTTGCAAATAAACTAAGTAATAAACCCATACATGAAGGGACACATATCTGTCATTACTGCTAATATTTTCACGGACCTAATTATTCTGCTCAACATGTCTCAGCCATGCTGCAGCAGTGTGTATTTGATTAAAATAAACGATTGGGTTACTAGTCCCCTTTTGCAAGGAGGGAGGCTCTCAGGCAGGCTTTTACACTTTTAAGGAGCTGTTGTCAGTGACAAAAGCCTATATGAACACAAGGGATTTAAACACACTGTCAAATTTAAAAAACAGTACAAAAATGTCAAAGCCAGTTACCTACTCCTTAATAAGAGCTAATTCGAGATTGCATACAGAGTCTACTAAGTCTATTGGTCCTCTTGAGTCCCAAAATACACTTAAAAGAATTGTACTAGATTCAGACAGAATCACAGGGCTGGAAGGCACCTCAGGAAGTCATCTAGTCCAGCCCCCTGCTTCAAGCAGCATCAACCCCCATTAAGTCATCCCAGCCAGGACCCTTGGCCAGCCGGGACTTAAAAACCTCGGGGGATGGAGAATCCACCACCTCTCTAGGCAACGCATTCCAATGCTTCACCACATGCCTGGTGAAGTAGTTTTTCGTAATATCTAACCTACACCTTTCCCTCTTCAACTTCGTACCATTACTCCTTGTTCTGCCATCTGACACCACTGAGAACAGTTTCTCACCCTCCTTTTTAGAGCTCCCCTTCAGGAAGTTGAAGGCTGCTATTAAATCACTTCTAAGTCTTCTCTTCTGTAAACTAAACAAGCCCAAATCCCTCAGCCTATCCTCATAGGTCTTGTGCTCCAGACCCTTAATCATTTTTGTTGCCTTTCACTGAACCTGCTCCAGCAAATCCACATCTTTTTCATACTGGGAGGCCCAAAACTGGACACAATATTCCAGATGTGGCCTCACCAGTGCTGAATAAAGAGGAATAACTACTTCCCGAGATCTGCTCAAAATGTTCCTCCTAATGCACCCTAGTACGCCGTTAGCCTTCTTGGCTACTAGGGCGCACTGTTTACTCATATCCAGCCTTTCATCCACCATAACCCCTAGGTCCCTTTCCATCATACTGCTGCTGAGTCAGTTGGTCCCCAGCCTGTAACAATGTTTGGGATTCTTCCGCCCCAGATGCAGGACTCTACACTTCTCTTTATTGAACTACATCAGATTTCTTTTGGCTCAGTCCCCCAATTTATCCAGGTCCCTCTGGATACTCTCTCTACCCTCCAACTTATCTACCCCTCCCCCTAGCTTTGTGGCATCTGCAGACTTGCTGAGGGTGTAATCCAGTCCCTCATCCAGGTCATTAATAAAGATGTTGAATTACACAGGCCCCAGAACGGAGCCTTGTGGCACTTCGCTTGAAACAGACCACCATCCAGATATTGAGCCATCGACCACTACCCGTTGGGCCCGACCATCAAGCCAGCTTTCTATCCATCTTATAGTCCAAGGATCCAATCCATATTTCCTTAATTTATGGACAAGAATGTTGTGGGAGAACATATCAAAAGCCTTGCTGAAGTCAACGTATACTACATCCACTGACTTCCCCATGTCCACAGACCTTGTTACCTTGTCATAGAAGCTAACCAGATTGGTCAGGCAAGACTTGCCCCTGGTGAATCCATGTTGGCTACTTTTGATTGCTTTCCCCTCTTCCAAGTGCTCCAAAATGGATTCCTTGAGGATTCCCTCCATTATTTTCCCAGGGATTGAGGTAACGCTGACAGATCTATAGTTCCCTGGATTGTCCTTCTTTCCTTTTCTAAAGATGGGCACTATGTTTGCCTTCTTCCAGTCATCCGGTATCTCCCCTGATCTCCAAGAGTCTTCAAGGATAATGGCCAAAGGTTCGGCAATGACCTCTGCCAATTCCCTCAGTACCCTGGGGTGCATTAAGTCCAGACCCATGGATTTGTGCACATCTAGTTTTTCTAGATAGCTCAGAACTTGTTCCCTCCCCACAGATGGCTGCCCTCCACCTTCCCATACTGCATCGTCTAGGACAGTCATGGGGAAGTCGACTTTGTCCGTGAAGACTGAGGCAAAAAAGCATTGAGTACTTCAGCTTTTCCTGCATTATCTGTCACTAGGTGACCTCCCTCATCCAGTAATGGCCCCACACCTTCTCTGATAACCTGTTTATTGTTCACACGCCTGTGGAAACCCTTCTTATTATTCTTCACATCCCTTGCCAGCTGCAGTTCCAATTGTGCTTTCGCTTTCATGATTACTGCCTGGCATTCTCTAGCCGTATGTTTATACGCCTCCTTAGTCACCTGTCCACATTTCCATACCTTACATTTCTCATTCTTAGAAACTCTCTCCATTTCAAAGATTAGTCAATTAGAATCACTTTTTGCTAATCTGAATTATAAATAACTGGGGCAAAAGTGTCTTCTAAGAAACACACATATACCAGCAATAATAGCAGCATTTACCTATCTCTGCACCTAAAAAAATGCTGCAGAAAAGCATTACCTCTGCCTAATTTTCTTCTTCAATGGTAATCTTGCTTCTACCTCCTTTTTCCTTCTTCCGTGCTGTGATTTGCCTATTTCTTCACTATTTAGGGCTCCACGGAGAATGGCAGTTTCTTCTTTGTATCTCTCTGCCTGCTCTTCTGAGCTTCTGCAATTCATTTGCAAACCTTCACATATGCTATTGTGCATCAACCCAATCTCATCTGATGGAGAAGCAATGTCAAAATTGGAGCTATTTGCAAAAGTCCCATCTTTGAAGGTCAGAGCAACAGAAGAGTTATTCAAACATTTTCAGGTTTTAAATCTCTAAGAGATTACATAGATACATTTAATCTATTTGATTGTCCTACAGTTATGGTCTTCAGAGGACAAAAAGGAAAAGTCTCAGATGACAAATATCTCACAAGATGAAGGGGGAAAACTTCTTGAATTCCAGTCGCAGAGTAAAAATTTAAAACCTTCTAAAATATGGAAATTGAAAGCAAGCAAAACACATTCATGCAGGTACTTCTGAAAGGCTTGGTCTACACTACACAAGTAAATCAATTTGCAGATACATAATTCTAGCTATATCAATTGAGTAGCTAGAATCAACTTACCTGCAATTGACTTACCTGGCCGTCCACACCAAGAGAGGCCAACAAGACAGTTTCATCTGTCGACCTCCCTTACTTCTCGTGATAGCGAAGGAGTGCAGGAGTCAACTGCTGACCCCAGACAGCACAATTTCACGCATCTCTACCAGGCACGCGAGATTGAACTCAGGAAGACTGACCCATCCCAAGTCCAAGACATTCACTGTAGGGGGGTTAATGAAGTCACAGCCACCCCGCTAACTACGGACCACATCTGTCTCACCGTGAACTGGATGCCTGGTTTGGCTGGGCCTTTGTTAGCTCCGTTTCACAAGGCTGGTAGGCAGGTCAGTAGGAACAGAAAAGAAGAGGGAGGGGTTTGCCTAGCTGTGTTGTATTCGTGTTTCTCATAGAATCATAGAATCACAGAGCTGGAAGGGACCTCAAGAGGTCATCGAGTCCAGCCTCCTGCCCCAAGCAGGATCAACCCCAACTAAGTCATCCCAGACATGACTATGTCAAGCCACAATGTAAAAACCTCTAGGGATGGAGACTCCACCACCTCTCTAGGCAATACACTCCAGTGCTTAACCACCCTCCTAGTGAAATAGTTTTTCCTAATATCCATCCTACTCTTCTTCTTCTGTAACTTCAGACCATTACCCCTTGTTCTGCTGTCTGTCACCACTTGGAACAGCTTCTCTACATCCTTTTCAGAGCACTCCCTCAAAGTTGAAGGCTGCTATTAAATCACCCCTCAGTCTTCTCTTCTGCAAACTAAATAAGCTCAAATCCCTCAGCCTCTCCTCATAAGTCACGTGCTCATGTGATGGGTGAGGCCCTGCCTTTGTTACTGTGGTTTGCAAACAAAAGACTTTTGTTCCTCAACGGCTCTACAAGCAGCACCAGTGTCCAGAAGCATAGTTTTCCATCTGCTACACAATGAAACCTCTCTCTGTCAGGTGGTCATCCACCCAGTCATTACCTTCTCTCTACTGCCATGAGACTCCCCCCTCCAGTCTGACCTTGCCAACTGCTGCAGAATGCAGTTGCCCAACTACTCATCAACGTTAACCATAGGTAGGGCCCTACCAATTTCACAGCTGTGAAAAAACATGTTATGAATTGTGAAATAAGCCCTTCCCTGTGAAATCTGACGTCTCCTTGTTCCTAGGAGCACTCCCTTCAAGGGGGCTTCCTTGCTCCGACTACACAGGGGAGCAAGTACTGTTCCCCCAAACAGATGAGGATCAGCAGTGAGGAGACCCTAACTGGGGCACTCCCAGCACCACAGGGGAAATAAGGTCCGCTTCTACTGCTCAGAACCTCCTGGGATTGTTGCCTTCAGAGTGCAGCCCTGAAGGCAGCACAGAACTGCATGCGGCAATCCCATGACCTCCCCACAACAGGTCTGTGATACCCTCATCACAAGCTCCTTTTGGGCCAGGACCCCATGGTGACACCATCATGAAACTTCAGGTTTAAACAGCTTTAAAAAAAAACGAAATTTACCAATTTTGAATCCCTACGGCCATGAAATTGGCTGGGCTCTAAAATATTCAACATTTGCAACAGCTATGCATTCACTTCCCAGTGCTGTTCAAGCTATTGGCATTGTTTTATAGAGCTCTGTATGATTTGGGTCTTTGACTACAGTTTGAACCTCTCTAATCCAGAACTCTCTCATCCCGCAACATCCGTAATCTGACATGATTTTAGTTAGCTGGATGACCACTCATCATGGATGTGGCCAAGTGTCCCATGGTCCCACTGAGTTTTCTTAGAGCCACCAGTCCTAGCTCTCAGTGTTCTGTGCTGTTATTTAGCTGTAATTTACCCTTAAATGTCTTCTAACAGCCCAGTAGGCAGTGGAAGTGTTGGTAATACTGCAAAACAATATTGACCTCCCATGGTCCAGCACTGGTCGGATCCTGAGGGTGCGAGATTAGAGAGGTTCAACCTGTACTTGTAAACTGACACTATCTCAACTGATAGTTTCATTCAGTTCTACGTACAATCTCTGTACAACACAATCTATGTGAAGCCAAATACATGTTCACCATTACACTATTGGTTATTCCAAAACAAAAAGTGGTGTATCAAACCATAAGCTTCAACTTTCATATGAAACAAAAGGGGGGAAAAACAAACCCAGCATGGTATTTACAACTGCTACTAAGTTGTTACTGCAAGTCTATAAGAAGCTAACTTACCTAAGCAGCTCTTGATTGGATGGTTAAACAGCTGGACAGATTAGATAGATGTGCTGGGAAAGTCTTCCTTCTGTGAAATAATAAAATAAATCAATAAGTCTGACACCTACTGAACTCTCCTATTAGGAAAAACATCCCTGTGATAGTCCAAAAAAGGATACCAGGAAAAGAAACATTAAAAAACAAGGTCTGGTTTCGCCTTTGTTAAATCATGGGAAAATATTAGGATCTGTCTCTTAGTGGAGAGAGACAAATCATAATGGATAGCACTAGATGCTACGCATCTCACACACAGTTTCTCACTGCATTGTGCCTGGATTCATTTCAGCATTCATAAAGCACCCTAAATAATTAATAAAAATCAGAAAGCAGTGCTTCAATAACACTGCCATATTTGTAATTGTGCCAGAATAAACGTTAGCTGACTTGAATTGCTTTTGCTGCAAATCTTCAGATATGTCAAAATTAATTTAGCAAAGACTTTACTTGAGAATGGAAAGCAGATTGGTGGAGTAAAAAAGGGACCAGTGAACAGTACACTAGAAGGGTTACACAAAGCCAGGGCAAGGGCTTTGCCAATGTGAACACTGAACTAAATGCCCTTCCTGCCCAGGGGCCAGGATTCACGGCACATGAAAGGGTCACAGGCAACATACTGCTATATACTATTTGCAGTAAAACACAGATGGATATGGACAAAGACAGGAGCAAAAGGAAACAACAGACAATACTGGTTGGCACGACAGCTCGCAATCTCGACACACAGCAGCCGGTGAGCAAGGTTTTTCATGGGCATCACAGCAGAGGAGAGTTTAAATAAGGGGTTTGAAGTGGATTAATGAGATAGCTTTTCAGAGCAAGCTCCTCCCAGGCAGCTTGGGAGAAAGTATAAAGGTGCTTGTTTGAAGGTTGCGTTTGTCAAGGCCAGAGAGGAGGCTGTTAGAGAGTAACTGAGATGCAAAGAACTAAAACAATTTGTCTTTTCTTCTGGCCTTTTGGCTCAAGACAACAGACATTACCTACGCCTAACCCAGGTTAATTCTCAGCCATCCCGCTTCCAGTCGGGAGCCAAACCCAGCTAGACACTGAATAAATTGCTTGACTGCACTATCTGAGTGCCACTGATGGAGATATAGAGAGTTGTCATCCACATGGTGAACACTGCACAGACCACACCAGCTCCATTAACAGCCCCTCAGATATACTAGAAACACACAGAACTCCATGCACCAGAGCCCTTCAGCAGATGTACAATTGCTCAAGCTACGGTACCCTGGGGAACCTCTCAAAAAAGAAAGGAATCTTTCAAGAGCAGCTCTGTTTACGTCTGTTGAAAAGCCAGAGGTAACGAAGACTGTTCACAGACCCAAAAGAATAAGCAGGGGCAGCTGATCTTTAACCCAAGTAGGGCTCCAGACACTGTAGGAGTTGTTCCAACGCAAAACTTTGCTGAAAATTTCCCCCATAAATGAAATCTTTCCCATATGGAAGGAGGCTATAAAAGGATTAGCAAGTCTGTCTACGCCATTAAATTCTTCCTCCACTGGGGACCTCAAACAACCCTTCCATAAGGGATGCTGATATCACTGGTACCACATGGAACGTGCATCTGCCCAGATGCTAGAGGCAACAAATTGAGCCTTTTGGGAATCTGGCACAGTGAAGGAGAGCTTTTTCCAGCTCTCTTTGCCGAAAGAAAGATCCCAGCAGTGCACTGCCTATGAGAAGCAGAGCAGAGGAAATCTCTATTATGTCCAGTTCTGGGCACCATATATATTTTTCAAGAAAGATGCGGAGGAACTGGAGAAGGTCCAGAGAAGAGCAATAAATAAATAAAGGGCTAGAGCGAAGACTGAAAGAATTGGATTTGTTTGGTTTGGCAAAGAGAAGACTGAAAGGGGACATGATAGCAGTTTTCAAGTACCTAAAAAGAGAGTTACAAGGCGGAGGGAGAAAAATTATCTTCCTTAATCTCTGATGATAGGACAAGAAATAAGAGGCTTAAATTGCAGCAAGAGAGGAAGTTTTTCCTAACTTGCAACCTAAACCTATCTGCCAGGGTCATTAAACACAGGAATAAATTGCCTAGGAAAGTTGTGAATATTTAAGATCAGATTGGATAGCACCTGTGGAGGATGATCCAGCCGGTGTTTGGTCCTGCCATGAGGGCAGGGAAATGGACATGACCACCTCTCGAGGTCCTTGCCAGTTCCAGCATTCTATGATTCTGTCTTCGCTAACCTTTTCCTCATCTACTACAAAATGAAAATTAAGCTCTGACTTCTCAGGAAAAAAAAAAGTTACAACCACAGCCTTCTTGGAAGACAAACAATATAAATGATCATTATTGGACAGTTATCAAAACAAAGACACACCTATATTATGCACCAGAACCAAAGCACATTTTTACCCATGCTTATAAATCACTCCAACAATGAGTGACATGGAGGCCCAACCATACCCACATGGTGCTAATTGCTATCAAATGCCCAGGTAAACCAAGAGGCTGTTTTGTGGCCAGTACATGGAAATTGCAGCCAATGATGTGTGCAGATGTGTGGGAAAATATATAATCATAAATTAAAAATGCGTTATTGATTTGACCAATCATCATGGACCACTCTTATCAGGTAAAGTTTGATTTATAACTACATAAAGGGCACACTGGTCTCACAGTAAACATCTACTTGCCACAGTGAACAATTTATTTTTCTTATTATTGTAAAACAGAGATTTTAAATTTAACTTCAGTAACTTATATAATTGTATTCAGACTCCTGCTGACTACAATATGCATGCCAGCACTGAAGTAATGTAAGGAATGGTCTGTGATCATGGAATATTTGGGGGGGTTACAAAATGCTACTGTATATACTCATTATTTCCTAATAGTAATTTATGACTATTTGTAAATGTTAATAACAGTAATATTATCGTAGTTGGGTGTATATATAGTAAGCATTTTGAAAGTCTATACAGTAAGAAATGTGCAAAAGATTTAATGGTGTACTTTAATTAAAAAAAACCTGCTGGTTTAACTGAGAATAAAAATTGCTAGACAAGATTAATATACTATACATCTTATATTGTATGGTGCAATTATTTCAGCGTATCTGGTGTGCTTCCTGCATTCAGCACTAAGTTCCTGCACAAATCCTGAGTAAATGGACAGAAGCACTAAGACAAGTAAGCTGGGGTTGGGCTGAATGAAATTCATCCACTTTCCAACAGGAGGACATGCCAACTTCCACAGCCACTATTCAAGCCCACAATCTAGAATAGCAGATAGTTGTCCCTCTTCATGCTCTGACCACATGTAGGGAGACTAGAATTCAACAAGGCACTTCCCACACACACAGTTACCAGTCTCTCTCTCCAATTGCTATCCCTAAAATTGAAGCCATGTGTTTATGACTAGTAGATGTTCAACTTCTTGGCAGCTTCTCTCCCCAGCCACCCACAACAGGGTTAACTGGACACACACACACCCCTCCTAGAACTGGAAGAGACCTTGGGAGGTCATCTAGTCCAGTTCCCTGCCTGCTTGGCAGGACCAAGCACCATCCCTGGCATCTATTTGCCCCAATCCCTAAATGGCATCCTCAAGGATTGAACTCACAACCCTGGGTTTTGCAGGCCAATGCTCAAATCATTGAACTCTTCCCCCCCACCCGCAAAGAGAGTTAGCATTAGGTGACCCCAACTGCACTCAGTGAATTTCACTCATGAGGGCCCAAACAAAGAAATGGTTAGATATGTTCCCAGAAGCTTCTCATTTAGAAATGAAGGACTGTGCTACAAACTGCGTAGGAATAATAACCAAACAGGGGATAAGTAAGCATACATTTCCCACATTCCACTAAACACTCAAGTATTGTGGTGATTGACCATTTGGAAGATTGCTATGGAAGACTACATTAATTGAAATTACACTGGCAATGGATTTTTTTTCTTTTATTTTCTTGAAAAATTCTTACATATCCCTAGAATTTTCATATGGTCAAAGAGTTTCTAGCCAGAAGCAGCTGCAAGGTACTGAACGTAAAATCCTACCTTTTTAAAACATTTTGTCCCTTTTCACCCCACAAGCATTTTAATTATAATGTGATGCTAACAGCTGACATTTCGCAAACTGCAGTAATTAGGGACTAATGTCTTACAGACTGTGTTCACACTTGGCCAAAACTTCAAAATGGCCATGCAAACATTGAAATCCCCTTATTCCTATCAGCTAACAGGAATAAGCGGATTTTGGAATGTGCGGGGTCCTTTCAAAATGGGCCCCTGCGTAGCCAAGCCACGTGCATGCTAATGAGGCACTGAATATTCATTTCAGCGCCTCATTAGTATTCTTCATTTCAGCCATTAGCATGGCCATTTCAAAGTTTTGGCCAACTGTGGCCACAGCCACAGCGTATAAATCTGTGATTTCAAGTTGCCTTCTAGCAGGAAAAGCATCAATTTCTAAAGAGTTTCACAAAACAGGCTATGCAAAACTCATGTCCAAATTGAAGTGGAGAAGAAAAATGTTATTTAGAACAATGAAATTTTAAGTTCCAGTATGAGTATGATGTGCCAATGGAAACCTAAAAATCCCAGCCTACTGGATCCCACTTGTCCTTAGGCCTAGGCTCAGATTTATTGCTCTTAGTGCAGAAGTGATGGACAAAGTCTTGGACGAAAGGTTAGTTTACTGTTAAATCTCTAGGGTGGCATTCTGACTTCACAAAAGTCAATAGGAAAACATCCACTGACTTCATTGGGATCAGATTTTACCCTTATATTTAAATCCAGCAAGCAATTTCATGCTAATCACTAACAAATGAGCAGTTGGTTTCCCTCACATACATCGACTGACCGTCTTAACTCTCCCAGCCAGCAGACTTCTCTTACTTGGTGTTTACACAATGCCTTAGCACAGTAGGACTCTAGATTCTGGTTGGTACTTATGTATGACCACTGTGTGCACTCCCATTATTCTTCAACTAACCCCAGAGGTTTCCAATAACACCCCCCTGAACTCAGCAACCTGAGAGAGATTATCTGACTCTATTTGAGAATGCTCTATGTTCTTCCCCCATGTCACATACACTCACCTTCTTTTAGCCTTTTATAATCCAGGGATTATTCCTGCAACAAGTCTAAAGCTGAAGATGGATCAAATTCCATGTAAGCACAGAATTCACATGCTGCTTCCTGGCCAAGAAGGAGGTTTCTAATCAACAAAGTGCACCGCCTTCCAGAGAAAAGAGCTAAATGAACTGACTCACATCATCAGTACTGTCCTGGGGAGAAGAGTGGAGACCCATAACCGCTTCCTCCTTTACCTTCACACAAAGCAGAATGAGCTTGCAAGAGTTTCCAACCACTGAGAGAGAAAACAGTGACAGAGAAGGTCAGCATCTGTCGCATCTCTTTTTAAAAAACTATTCTGTATCTTCAAACTTAAGCCCAGGTCTCAGAGATGATTGGATAGGGATCACCAGTGCAGAGCTGGTTAAAGGAAGTCACTTCTGATTTAGAGGAGGAGAGTACTTTCACAGCCTTTAGAGTTGCAGCTTATGCAGACTAACCCAAAAGAGGGACAGCCAGTACACTGCCTGAAAACTCCCCCTTTTTCTTTATCTTCACATTAGATCCAGCCCTGCCACAGATGGTCCTCCATGATGTCGTATCATGGAATCATAAAGTATGTGATGTCAAGGCCAGCATGGCAATTAATGCAGCAGATTAAGGAGCAAGGCTTCCTTTTTGATGTGGAGGACCAGGACGTTGGTATTTTGCCACTGTCTTGTGCCTGGGAAAGCAGAATTGAACATCATCCAGAAACCTGTGCTTCAACCAGTATTAATGTACAGATACTGTTAATTGCAATTTTCTTAATTGAATCCAGGGCATTTTGGGGACCATTAACTTAATTCTTGCTAGAATTTTAATGTTTTTTTTTAAAGTTTAGAGCCAGAATAAATGCAACAAAATGGATGACTAGGATGACCAAGAGATGAGGGTCACATTATCTGTGCTCCTATGCAAACGATTTGAACATGTTGTACAGACTTTTTTATTCACTTTCAAATATGCTATTAAAAATTGACCTTGCCTCTCAGACAAGCGTTTGTTGCTTGCATATTGGCAGAACGGGCTGAGCTTAGTGTTGTGACCCAACTGTTTTAAAAATAAAGTATACTGAATGGGGACCAATGTGTGATGGCCTGGATCATATTGTTGAGCACTTTGCGATGCCAGAGCTGCAAGTTGGTGACTGCATGTTGTTTGAAAATATGAGCGCCTACTCAGTTGCAGCTGCTTCCACTTTCAATGGGATCCAGAGACCAGCAATAAATTGTGTGATGTCATATAACACTAGAACTAGAAGGATCTCAAAAGGTCATCGAATCCAGTTCCCTACCCTTGCGGCAGGACGAGGCACGGTCTAGACCATCCCTGATATGGTCTCCCACAACATTCTTGTCCATAAGTTAAGGAAATATGGATTGGATCCTTGGACTATAAGATGGATAGAAAGCTGGCTTGATGATCGGGCCCAATGGGTAGTGGTCAGTGGCTCAATATCTGGATGGCAGTCGGTTTCAAGAGGGGTGCTGCAAGGCTTGGTGTTATTCAACATCTTTATTAATGACCTGGATGAGGGACTGGATTGCACCCTCAGCAAGTTTGCGGATGACACAAAACTAGGGGGGAAAGGTAGATACGTTGGAGGGTAGAGAGAGAATCCAGAGGGACCTGCATAAATTGGAGGACTGAGCCAAAAGAAATCTGATGCGGTTCAACAAGGAGAAGTGTAGAGTCCTGCATCTGGGGCGGAAGAATCCCAAGAGTTGTTATAGGCTGGAGACCGACTGGCTCAGCAGCAGTATGATGGAAAGCGACCTACGGGTTATGGTAGATGAAAGGCTGGATATGAGTAAACAGTGTGCCCTTGTAGCCAAGAAGGCTAATGGGATACTAGGGTGCATTAGGAAGAGCATTTTGAGCAGATCTAGAGAAGTAGTTGTTCCCCTCTATTCAGCACCGGTGAGGCCACATCTGGAATACTGTGTCCAGTTTTGGGGCCGCCAGTATAAAAAGGATGTGGATTTGCTGGAGCAGGTTCAGCAGAGGGCAACAAAAATGATTAAGGGGCTGCAGCACAAAACCTATGAGGAGAGGCTGAGGGGTTTCGGCTTGTTTAATTTATAGAAGAGAAGACTGAGGGGTGATTTAATAGCAGCCTTCAACTTCCTGAAGGGGAGCTCTAAAAAGGAGGGTGAGGAACTCTTCTCAGTGGTGTCAGATGGCAGAACAAGGAGTAATGGTCTGCAGTTGAAGAGGGGGAGGTGTAGGTTAGATATTAGGAAAAACTACTTCACCGGGAGGATGGCGAAGCATTGGAATGCATTGCCTAGAGAGGTGGTGGATTCTCCATCCCTCAAGGTTTTTAAGTCTCAGCTGGGATGACTTAGTTGGTGTTGATACTGCTTGAAGCAGGGGGCTGGAGTAGATGACCTCCTGAGGTCCCTTCCAGCCCTACGATTCTGTGATGAGTCCCAGTCCATGCACTGAAATGAAAGGTGATACAGACCCAATTTCTCTCTGACCCTTTCACAGTATCCCCAGGAAGCAGCACCAGCACGGCCAAGGAGTGTGACTCTGAGAATCTCATGCACAGCCACAGGGGAAGAAGTAGGGAGGTAGTTTAAAAGAGACAGGGGCTTGGCATAATGTTGTGGCTTTGCCTCCATGTGGCAAATAAGCCAGTTCTCATAGGTGAAACAGAAATTAAGAGCTAGGCTCCCAGTGGAACTACACTGATACACAGTGGCTGAGGATCTGGCCTTACACTGAACTAGGCAAATACAACTTAGATGGGGCTACTGTAAGGTGGGTGCAAAATTCACTGGATAACCATACTCAGAGTGTAGTTATTAATGGGTCTCAATCCTACTGGAAAGGTATAACAAGTGGGATTCCACAGAGATCTGTTTTGGGACTGGTTCTGTTCAATATTTTCATCAATGATTTAGATATTGGCATAGAAAGTATGCTTATTAAGTTTGCAGATACCACCAAGCTGGGAGGGGTTGCAACTGCTTTGGAGGATAGCGTCATAATTCAAACTTATCTGGATAAATTGGAGAAATGGTCTGAGGTAAACAGGATGAAGTTTAATAAGGACAAATGTAAAGTGTTCCACTTGGGAAGGAAGAATCAGTTTCACACATACAGAATAGGGAGAGACTGTCTAGGAATGACTACAGCAGAAAGGGATCTAGGCGTTATAGTGGACCACAAGCTAAATATGAGTCAACAGTGTGATGCTGCTGCAAAATAAGCAAGCATGATTCTCGGATGCATTAACAGGTGTGCTGTGAGCAAGACACCAGAAGTCATTCTTCCGATCTACTCCGTGCTGGTTAGGCCTCAGTTAGAATAGTGTGTCCAGTTCTGGGCACCGCATTTCAAGAAAAATGTGGAACAATTGGAGAGGGTCCAGAAAAGAGCAACAAGAATAATCAAAGGTCTAGAGAACATGACCTGTGAAGAAAGACTAAAAGAACTGGGCTTGTTTAGTTTGGAAAAAAGAAGATTGACGGGGGACATGAGAGCAGTTTTCAGGCACCTAAAAGGGTGTCATAAGGAGGAGAGAGAAAACTTGCTCTTCTTGGCCTCTGAGGACAGAACAAAAAGCAATCAGCTTAAACTGCAGCCAGGGAGGTTTAGGTTGGGCATTAGAAAAAAGTTCTCAACTGTCAAACACTGGAATGAACTGCCTTAGGGAGGTTGGGGAATCTCCATCTCTGGAGATATTTAAGAACAGGTTAGACAAATATCTATCAGGGATAGTTTAGACATAGTCCTGCCATAAGGCCAGGGGGCTGGACTCAATGACCTCTCAAGGTCCCTTCCAGTACTACTATTCTATGATCCTATGATTCTATGAATGGCAGAAAAATGGCTTAAAACTGAAAAGTGAATATTTAATAGAAATACAAAGTCACGACTGCTGCACTGTTGTGTTCATGTTTGTGCAAACTGAAGACAAAATTATTTAGCACAAAATAAGTGGCTGGGTTTGTTTCTTAAAAGGTCTTAGCTCAGAGCAGCCAATGTGCTTGTGGTGACATAGTATAATCAACAACAAAAGAAAATAATCACAAAAAATTAAGGGGCACCTTCCCGTACATAATAAAAGAAAGACTAAAGAAAGTTTCTTTTTTAGAATTTCCTTTTAAATATTCTTGCTCTTTCGCCACATATTTCAGCAGCAAATAATACACTGACTTCATTATAACAAAAGGAAGGTTTTGTTTCTATCATTATTCCATGTTGTAGGTAAAAACAATGAAGTCAATTAGCTACTAATATTTTTGAAGTGAAATTCCATTTACCCCAACTTTAGAATATGGTACTTGGAGCCGGTTTTGAGCTTGCAGTAATAAAATTTAAATGACTGATGTATTGATTTTACCCTTTATACTATTCATATCTTAGGAGTATAAAAGAGTAAATAAGAAAATCCCAACTCCAGTGTGCTTGTATACTCTGGATTTAGCCCAAGTTCTCCCGCTTTTACAGTCTGCATCAACTCTTTGTTATTCTTATCAAACTATAGATTACAGAGACCACCAAAAACCTGCATAAAATTTTGATAAAATTTTAGGTTAATATTTGCAACATTTAAGCAACATATCCTCCTGTACAGTGCTCAGACTTTGTTTAGAGTATGTCTTTTTGGTCTGTCAGTTCAGAACATAGCTCTGTACGTATGGAGTCACACAAATAATGACTTATACTGACTGCTTTAATAGAGGACAGTCAACAGACCTGCGAACACAGGGACTCGTTACTTGGCATGGCCTCCATATTTTAGAACTGTAACTACCTGCAAACATGGAAGGTTCATGATCACAGAATGTGTCCTGGTTTCCATTTCCTTTAGCACCTAACCAATGATTTATGAAAAGGCCAGATGCTGACATATTTGCACGACATCTGCAAGCTTTGGTAGCATCCCTCATTAGAATGAGTATATCCAGCTGAGATGTGGCTTCTGAGGGCAATGACAGATGTCTACCATGACAACACTACCTGAGATCAAAGACCTAGTACATCAAACCGTGGAGCTGCCTGACAGTAAGCCGTAATACAAAATGTCTCTGGTGATTTGGATTTGTGCAGTAATGTTCACTTAGTCACAAAAACACCATATAATTTTGGGTTTTAACTACAGAGATATCTGTTCATTATACAGTAACATACATATGGGCATACTTATCTAAATGTGTCTTCTACAATTTAACAAAGAGGCACAATACCAGATATTTTATAGTCTCTGATGAGTTGAATAAGTGACATATTACTGTAACTCTCTTCTTTCAGCCTGAAGATATTCAGTCCCTCAACGTCCTGCATACCAAGGCTTTGATCCAGTAAAGCACTTAAGCACACGTATAACTTAAAGTGCTAAGTAGTCCCATGAACTGTACACTAGTGGAGCTGTCATACAAGTTGAAGTTGGGGCACCCCTCAGCCAAAGTAAGAAAGGTTTTTTTTTTGTTTTTTGGTTTTTTTTTCCCTGATGGTTCACCTTTGGCAGTGACTGATGGAACCTGTAGGTCTAAAGAGCTCTGAGAAAAAATACTGCTCCTCTAAAAACACTCTACTGATGTCTTTTATGTTACACTATCAAGGAAAAGACCTATAAAATTTGTCTTCTTTCCCAGCTCCTTCCTCACAGGTCACCGTGGCTTACAGAAAATGCATGAGGGATGATGGGTTTAGGTCCTGTGGCAAAGCTCTGACACTAAATCTGAAGAACTGTGTCATACACGATTTTTAAATCTTATGGATGAACGGGCAGCAAGAAGGAGGTCCTTAGCCACCACAATAGCATCTGCAAGACCCTCCTGATGTCTATATATTACATGGTTTTTAACACCCAGGAATATCACTTGTACATCATGTCTGAAAAGTCTATTGCTTCAGAGATGGGAATTCCTAGAGTGTACAAATACTAAGCCTTCTCTGGTTCTGCTTAGGCCAGCAATACTCAATAGGCCAATAGTAAAGTACCTCAGTTTCAAAAGAACTGCTGGCGTGATGCACTCCATTCCAAGAGAGAATTTACTCCTCACCTTTAGACAACTGTAATTTTGACACTGACTTAACACCTGAGTGAGTTTCCTTGTTTTTATTCCCCTTCCAAGTCTCCAAGTATAGGATGTATCTAAAAGAAATTGGACTTCACGTTACCGTGTACTGTAAACCCTCAACTTACGCAGAGGTTGTGTCCTGGGCAAATTTGTGTAACTTGGGGGAGGGGTTGGGGAGATCCCTGGAAATTCCCTGGCTGGGGGAAGCGGGTGACTGGATCCTCTGCTCCAGCCAGTGGCTCCAGCTCCCCCTGAAGCCTCCAGCCTCCTGCTCCAGCCACCAGCCATGCGGCGCAGCCCTGGTGTCCCTGCTGACACCCAACCACAGCACAGCTTGGCCCCGGGGCTGCTCAGGCAGCAGCAGCTCCAGCCGCAGCACTGAAGCCCTGGACAGATCCAGCCCTGCCTGCCCCTTTCCGCCCCTGGTGTTGCAACACTGGGCAGCTGCAAGGCAGGAACCGCCTCCTAAGGAGCTCCTGAACCAGCCAGCAGCGGTGGGGTAGCGGGGAGCGATGAGGTGGGGTATAAGGAAGTAGGGGTCCCCCAGGACTCGACTGTCGTAAATATGAAAACACTTTAAGTCGAGCCTGCAAAAAAGAGAAGTTACTCACCTGTAGTAACGATGGTTCTTCGAGATGTGTCCCCGTGGGTGCTCCACAATAGGTGTTGGACTCGCCCGGTGCCGCAGATCGGAATTCTTCTTGCAGTTTCTATTGGATCGCGCATGTGCCGACACGCGCCGCTCCCTTGCACGCCCCCAGCCATGTGCACGATCTGGTCCCCGCCAGTTCCTTGACCAACCGCCTCAGATGCTCCTGAAAAACACCAGACAGAGATCCGAAGCGGGGAGGATAGGCGGGTGGTGGAGCACCCACGGGGACACATCTCGAAGAACCATAGTTACTGCAGGTGAGTAACTTCTCTTTCTTCTTCGAGTGGTCCCCGTGGGTGCTCCACAACAGGTGACTACCCAGCAGTAACCCAAGTAAGGAGGCGGGTAATCGATTCATGTGCAGCTTGCCCCCGAGAGGACTGCTGTCGACAGACGGGTATCCTCCTCGAATACCCAATGTAGGGCATAATGCTTGGCGAAGATGTCGTAGGATGATCAGGTCACCGCACTACAGATGTCTTTTAACACGATGCCCTTGAAGAAGGCTGTTGACACCGCCACCGCCCTGGTGGAGTGAGCCCTAGGCGGCGCCAGCAAAGGGGTCTTTTGAAGCTCGTAGCACAGTTTTATACAGGACACAATGTACTTTGAGATTCTCTGTGAAGAGAGGCCTTCCCTTTTTGACCTGGGAGCGAGAGACACTAGGAGCCTGTCCGTTTTCCGGAAGGACTTAGTTCTGTCTATGTAAAAGGCCAACACCCTTCTCACGTCTAGGAGATGTTGGCACGCCTCCTTGCTGGAGCTGTGAGGCTTCGGGTAAAACGAGGGTAAAACTATTGGTTCGTTAAGATGGAACTCCGAGGAAACTTTTGGAACGAAGGCTGGGTGTAACCGTAAGGTTACTGCCTCCTTTGAGAATACTGTGCAGGGCGGCATTGCCATCACTGCTGCGAGCTCGCTCACCCTGCGGGCTGACGTAATCACAAGGAGGAAGGTTGTTTTCATCGTAAGGAGTCAGAGGGGTACCATGGCTAATGGTTCAAAGGGTGGTCCCGATAGTGTGCTGAGCACCAAGTCCAAATTCCACGACGGCGGAAGCAGTTTTCGAGGGGGGTAAAGGTTTACCAGCCCCTTCAAGAACCTTGTGACCATAGGGTGGGCGAATACAGTGGGCCCTTCCTCTGTATGCTGAAAAGCTGATAGAGCAGCGAGGTGGACCGTTAGCGAGGATAGAGAAAGCCCGTATCGTTTGAGGTCCAATAGGTATTCTAGTATTACGGTTATAGGAACGTCAAAGGGAGCTAACTGCTTGGCGGAACACCAGGCTGTAAATCGAGTCCATTTCTGTTCATAAGTCTTCCTGGTGGAGGTCCTTCGGCTATACTCCAGGACTTGCTGTACTCCCTCCGTACACGTACTCTCTAAGGCGCTGACCCATGGATTAACCATGCTTGTAGGCGCAGACCCTGAGGGTGCGGGTGCACTATGGACCCCTGAGCCTGCGTGAGTAAGTCCAGCGCCACCGGTAGGGGAAGTGGTGGACGATCCGACATGCGCAGAAGCAAGGGAAGCCATTGTTGCCGGTCCCAAGTTGGGACTATGCGTATCATGTGAGCTCTCTCCCTTCTGGCTTTCTACAGAACCTTGTGGATAAGCGTTGTGGGGGGAAACACGTAGAGTACAGGGCCCTTCCATGAAATCATGAATGCGTCCCCCAGGGACCCCCGCCCTATTCCTGCTCTGGAGCAATACTGGGGACACTTCTTGTTGTACTGGGTGGCAAACAAATCGACTTGGGGAAACCCCCATGTATGAAATACGCGCCGTAGCAGGTAAGAGCGGATCTGCCATTCGTGTGTGAGTGCGAAGCGCCTGCTCAGCTGATCTGCCTTCACATTGTGAGCGCCCAGCAAGTACAAGGCTTTCAACATTATGTTGTTGGCAATGCACCAGTTCCACAATCGGACTGCTTCCGCACATAACGTACGGGATCGTGCCCCTCCTTGTTGATTGATGTAGAACATAGTGGAGGTATTGTCGGTATTGATCCCGACTACTTTGCCAGGCAGGTAATCTCGAAAATGTCTGCATACACTGAACACTGCTCTGAGCTCCAGTATGTTTATGAGCAGTGTCTGTTCCGCAGGGGACCATAGCCCTTGCGTCACCTTGCTGCCAATGTGCGCTCCCCATCCTATGTGGGAGGCGTCGGTAGTAAGAAAGATAGAAATTTGTGGTTGGTGAAAAGGCACCCCCACTAGCTGATTCTTGGGATTTTCCCACCATGCTAGGGATCTGCGCACCTCCGTCGTGGGCGCCACTGATTCTGGTGCTTGTTTTGCTGGCGCGCGCAGCGCCTTCCGTGCCGCCTGTTGTGTAATCGGAGGCTCAGCCTCTGCCCCGTGCGCTGCTGCGCTGCCACTTTCATGAGCTTGCGGCTGGGGGCTTTGTGTTCTGCTCGTCCTGCCCGCTGGGCCCGCCGGCAAGGATTGAGCCGGGGAGAGTTTCCTCCTCTTCTGCACTGAGGGGGGTTAAAGAGGCTGCCTTCCTTTTATGCAACCCAGAGGGCCCTTCTGCGTGAGGCTTCTCCGGCGGTTCCGGATGGAGAGCCTTATCAAATAAGAGCATTTTGAGCCTCATCTCTCTGTCTTTCCTGGCCCTGGCTGTAAGCTTAGCGCAGTGGGAACACTTCTGGGTAACATGTGACTCTCCCAGGCAGCGAATGCATTCACTATGCCCATCAGAGGCCGGCGTAGCCTCACGGCATGACTCACGCTTCTTAAACCCTAAGGAGGCCATCGCGGTGAGTCTTTACTGTTAATAGGGTACTTAGCCGCTAATCAGTGCTTTCTAACCCAAAATAACATTCACCGGCCTGCGGGGCAGCAGACGGCTTAACTAGCCTTCTTGTCCACCCCCCCTCCTTCGTTCCTCTTCTTTCTGCTGTCTAATATTCTCTTTCTTTCTCCTGTCTAATATTCTCTTTCTTTCTCTTCTTTCTTTTTTTTTTTTTGATAGTGACAAAAACAAACAACTACACATAAAAACAACTATCTTATCTGTCTCTGGCTTTAGCCGGAGTGGATTCCGTCTGCAGCCGATGGCAGCTGAGAAGGAACTGGCGGAGACCGGATTGCGCACATGGCCGGAGGCGCGCAAGGGAGCGGCGCGTGTCGGCGCATGCGCGATCCAATAGAAACTGCTACAAGAATTCCGATCTGCGGCACCGGCGAGCCCGACACCTATTGTGGAGCACCCACAGGGACCACTCGAAGAAGAAGGGAGGGTCTACTGTATCACTTCTTGCACTTTCTGCCATGCTTTTATTTAAAGGGCATTGTCTTTGGAAGTCATACGTGAAACCATGGGACGCAATGTTTTCACATGTAACTGGGATGTGATTCTAGAAGACTTTTTACGAATACGAGTTCAGTATATAAATGAGGGCATATCACATACATACTCAGGAAAATAATATATAAGCTCACTATCTCAGTGGCAATCACTTCTGATTAAAAATGAAACAGACTGTATGAAAAAATTAATGATTCAAGACCAGACTTTAAGTATGGAACAGCCACTGGCATTTTACGCAAAGATCAGAGGCAGAATAAAGCTCTAGTGTGGTAGTTTGTCTGTCAAGTAACTTATTTTCCATATCAGCATTAAGATCTAATTTTAAAAAGGTCTTAGTTTCACTGGATTCGCTGGGGATGATGTCACCACATAGCATCTACAAGGGAAGCACATGAATGAATTAAAATGGTACGAAACAGCAAATATATATCAAGTTAAATGAAGACAACTACTGAAGCTTGAGATAAGAGATTAATGTGTAAATGGTTGAATGCAGACAGTTAACCCCGTAGCTGAACTGTATTGTCTACACCGAAAAAAACTGGATTGAACTCAGTGTTTTGCCCAAACAGACTTGCAGACTGGGCTCTCTATCCAAATGATGAATGTTACTACACAGCTAAATGTTCTAATGAATTTTTAATGAATGAATTAAATGAATGAATTAAATCACATTTCAATCTTATGTTTATCTTATTTCAGTCTGTAACCGCTATCACTAAATGTCATCAAAAACTTGAAGGACATTTGCTACTTACTATTACTTTCCGGACAAACTCTCACCTTGGGTGCTGGAAATAGAGGTACTGAGGGTGCCGCCAGGGCCCCTGGCTTGACATTGTTTCTGTCATGCATGGAACCCCTGTATAAGTGCACACTGTGAGAATATTACGGTTCTAAGTTTATAGGAGTAGCCGGCACTGTAGCAGTGATAATAGACTATCAAAGCATTCTATACTGCCATATTTGAAAAACGGACCGGTGCAATGCACTTTGAGGAGAGTAGCTGCAACTAGAGGTTCTTAGAGTGGTGTGGTCCCTACCTGTGTTCCACACCTGGGTACAACTGTGTATTGTGTGCTGGAGTCCAGAATTTCAACAAAAAAGTGGCTGTTGACCCACACATGCACAGCAGCTATCCTCACATGGGACTGAGGGTATCAGAAGCAGTGCAGGTTCAGACCACTTGAGTTCTTCTTCTAACCACAATCCAATCAGATCCAAAGCAGGGGCAGGGGCCACAAATCTCAAAGAACCTCATGTTCCAGTAACAAGCCTACATTTCTTCTTCTGGTGATATTCTCTCTGTGTATTCCACATTTGGCTCACTGTCAAGAAGCACTGAGTAATGTTCAATAAGCATGCCATGGAGGTGGGTGGGGCCCATGTGGAATTAGCTGTGCATTCTGAAACCTACTTCAAAATTCTTTGTGGGGATGTGATTTCTCCCCCAATGCCCTTTTTGCCATGGGACTGAGGAGTCAAAATTTACTAATGGGTTTGGTTCTCTGCAAATACAATGCCAGGACACACTTGATGTCAATGGAGACAATTGTCTTCCCCTCAGAAAGGACTCTTGACTTTGTCCCGGCCTGGGTTAGGACATCCTAAAATATGTGGGTCCTGGGGGGAGGAGATGGGAGTATCAGTAGTAGTTGCTGAACCAGAACTGTCTGGGCCTGTAGGGTGCTAGAAGGATGTGCTAGCTTATTGCCCCACATCTTCTGTATTACTTGCATTAGTAGAGGGATGGGAGGAAAGGTGTATCTGAAGTCATCTGCCCAGCAGAGCATCTCCCTGAAAGTCACAGGCTGTGGCTGTTTGTAGTGAAGGAGGGTGCTATAGGCCACCACCTCATAAGAACATAAGAATGGCCATACTGGTCAGACCAAAGGTCCATCCAGCCCAGTATCCCGTCTGCCGACAGTGGCCAATGCCAGGTGCCCCAGAGAAGGAGAACAGAAGACAATGATCAAGTGATTTATCTCCTGCCATCCATCTCCTGCCCTTGTACTGAAGGCTAGGGCACCATACTTTACCCCTGGCTAATAGCCATTTATGGACCTAACCTGCAAAAATGTATCAAGCTCTTTCTTAAACCCTAATAGAGTCCTGGCCTTCACAGCCTCCTCCGGCAAGGAGTTCCACAGGTTGACTGTGCGCTGTGTGAAGAAAAATTTCCTTTTATTAATTTTGAACCTACTACCCATCAATTTCATTTGGTGTCCCCTAGTTCTTGTATTATGGGAAAAGGTAAATAACTTTTCTATATTCACTTTCTCCACACCATTCATGATTTTATATACCTCTATCATATTGCCCCTCAATCGCCTCTTTTCCAGACTGAAAAGTCCCAGTCTCTCTAGCCTCTCCCCATATGGGACCTGTTCCAAACCCCTAATCATTTTAGTCGCCCTTTTCTGAACCTTTTCTAATGCCAATATATCTTTTTTGAGGTGAGGATACTACATCTACACGCAGTACTCAAGATGTGGGCGTACCATAGTTTTATATAGGGGAAGTATGATATCTTTTGTCTTATCATCTATCCCTTTTTTAATAATTCCTAACATCCTATTTGCTTTACTAACTGCTGCTGCACACTGCGTGGATGTCTTCAGAGAACTATCCACTGTAACTCCAAGATCCCTTTCCTGATCTGTTGTAGCTAAATTTGACCCCATCATGTTGTACGTGTAATTTGGGTTATTTTTTCCAATGTGTATTACCTTACACTTACCCACATTAAATTTCATTTGCCATTTTGCTGCCCAATCACTCAATTTGCTGAGATCTTTTTGTAGTTCTTCACAATCTCTTTTGGTTTTGACTGTCCTGAACAACTTGGTGTCATCTGCAAACTTTGCCACCTCACTGCTTACCTCATTTTCTAGATCATTGATGAACAAGTTGAACAGGATCGGTCCCAGGACTGACCTCAAGATACGTCTTTCCTCCTATTAGGGCACCAAAAAGAAAAGTGCTACACACAGACAATGGCCAACAAGCTAAGACAAGGAAAATAAGATGACTAAGTAAGAAAGCTGAATTGCTGGACAAGATGGCAAGTGGTCACAGTGGCTAGACTGTATGACATTAATGAGTCTACTGTGTGTTATATTTTAAAAGGGAGCAATACATGAGGGACTGTGTTGCTGCAATGCTGCCCTATCAGGACATTTTAAAGGACTGAAAGAGCAAGACTAAACAACCACCCATCACAATGTGTCTTTGTGAACTCACCCTTGTTAACCCTCCCCTCCCAAAAGAACAATAAGATTCCCAGGGAGCTTCTTCAGAGAACTGTTTTGGGTGATTAAGGTTGAAGTGGATTTCATTGTCTGTGTGTTCCAGTTTGGCTGTTAATTTATTGCTTTTAAATTAAACTTGCTTGTTGGCTGTTAAATGGCACACAGTAAAATGTTCTTTGCAGGTGCTGTGTTGCTATTGTGTCTCTAAGACTCTCCCCACATCTCCAGATATTCATGCTTTTCACCATTCATGCTTTCTCTGGACCAGAACCACCCGGGAATGGTGAGGTGTTCCTATAATCATTTTATTTAGGACTTCCATTCTGCTAAACCATTCTTTTAGAAGTTACACTGGTACACACAGAGGACCCCATTACCATGTAGATCTTTAACTTTTAGCATGTGACAAGTCTCACTTCAGCAGAATAAAGTTAAGCTCCTACTTCTCTGTTTGCAAGTTCAGGGCCTGTATCACTGCTCCAGCAAAGGCAAAAATGCGAGTCTCAATAAAATCAGAAATATTCAGGAGCTTGAATAGCTGTTAAGAGTCCAGATTTCTTGGAGCATATTGTTAGAGTCCAGATAAACAAGACCAATAGGAACCCAATGAAAGCAAACAATCTAAAGGAGGAATGCAAAACTATAGCTGAAGCTGAACTATAGCTTTCGACTAAAAAGTTTCCCCTACAGGAACGAACGAACACACACACACACACGCGCGCACGCACACACGCACACACACACACACACACACACACACGGAGTAATCTCCTAGTGTTCATAAGAAATATTTAGTATCTTAACTTAAAACTACCATGGCATTAATATGAAACTCTATTTTCCATTACACTTACAATATAGAAGGAATAGTCACTTCCCCTCTTCACCCTGGCCAAATCATGTTTTACTGTGAAAAGAGTGCTAGAAAGGTACTTCTCTTAATGCATCCTTAGAAAACCAAATGAAATAAAAAGTTGTACAATGAGACTCTATTAATTACACCTATATATTAAAGGTTAAACTGTGCCCCAGTGCAGGCCAATACAATACACCTGGCTTCACCAGAGCTGAATTTTCCCCCAAGACATCTAATTACAAGGCTGCATTGAATGTACAGCAAATGGACAAAACTATTACAATGCACTACAAAGAAGCTGTATTGTGAAGTAAAAACATCAATGCACCCACACGAAATTTCTGATTAAAGTCATCCAAAAAGTCTACAGCTACTACCAACAAATACTATTTTTAAGATAGAAAAAATATTCTGTTTCAGTCCAGTCCCTTTCATTTCCTGCTAAACTCATGAATATGGGAACGTCCCAGGAAAGTGACATTTTAGTGCTGTTTGGGGGTCGGGGGAGGGAAATCCTATACCACAACAACTGTTTTGAAAGACTACAATAAGGAACACAGCCCAAGAACCTCAGACATTGTGCACTGGTGCAAACTGAAGCTGAACAGAGCTCCCCATTAAACACATTTTTCAACACCATTCTCAACTTCTTCCCCAAAAATTCAGTGCTCCTGGAATTTAGCATTCTGTATCTCATGTAAATGTAGAATTCTTCCGAGTAAAAAGACAGAAACCTTGGCCCTGTTGAAGTCAACGGGCATTTTGCCAGTAGCTTAAAGTGGGGACAGGATTTCACCCCAAAAGTGAACATTAGGGTGTTTTATTACATTAGCTATAGTTCAAGATGAAAAAATCCTAAATTCCTTTGGAATTTCCAGAGTGCCATGGTCTAAATTCCAATTTGTGTTTTTTTCTGTCAGGCTTCTGGAAAAAAGTCTTTTAGTACATTGGGATGCTAATGACACAAAACTGTTTGTATGAGGAAGCAAGAACAACTTTAAACAAATGTTCAGAAATTCCTGTGACACACTGGCCTTCATCTGCCAGGGATTCAGGTTTGACAAAGAATAGAAATGTTGATCAAAAGAAGTGATACCAAGATTGCAAAAATCCTGCGACTTCAAAGGCAGAGAAGGACTGAGTGAGTTTAAGAAATCTGCTTTTGAAGAACTAACATGGAAACCAGGCAGCTAGCCACCTTGATCCTCTCTGCTGACTACAGCATATGTAAAATCAGAGGTCCATTTAAAGTGCTAGATTTTGAGAGAGGAAAAATTGGAAACTATCTCCAGAGCTGGAAGGGAGCTTGTTAGAAAGTATAGGTGATAAAAACTACTGCACAGACAACTGAAACTACTCCCCACAGATGGGGCACCTGACTGAACACTGCAGTCCTGAAATGCCAACATAACCTTGACTGCTATGCCTGATCTAGTGAAACTGTGACACACTTTCAACATCAGAAAACACTGGGGGATCGACAGAAGTCTAGGATACAGTGTCTCTGTGATGCTGAGGCGGGGGCGGGGTAGAAGAGAGCACTACATAGACACGCAAGATATTTTACAACTGATTATTTATTAACACAAATGTAGTGATAGTTTATAACTTGCAGTATATGATTGTACAACGGCCGTGCTAGTCTAATTTAATCTGGTTTTAAATTAGGTGGCATGAGTCTTAACCTGCTGGGTTTTTTAATTTTATTATGACTGTCCCAGAGAGATGAAACTTCAACCTCTGATGGCCGTGCTGGGGTTTCCTGCAGCCTACATCACACAGGATTGCTGGACAAATGGACATCCACTATGGAGCCCACTGCCATAAGATCGTACCACTTTTGTGGAATGGATGCAAAAGAACTACTTCATGACTCTGGATGAGTTTTAAGGCACAGTATTGACAATACTCCACTAAAAAAACTAAACTTCTATTTCAAGTTTGCTCAACTGAAAAACCTTTCCAAGGCTACGTCTGTGCTACAGCTTCTTGTGGCATAATTTATGTCATTCAGGGAGATGAGTAAATCACCTGCTGAAGTGCCATAAAGTACAGCAACATAAGCAGCTGTGTGGACACGCTAGGTCCATGGGAAAGCCTCTCCCACCCACATAGTTCCTGCTGCTCACAGGGGATACTTAGATTGATGGGACAGGTCACCCTGCTCAGCTTAGAGAAGCTATCTTTGAGCTTTTATAGCTACACTGCTGCCCCAGTGCAGCTGAACCACTGTAAACTCTAATACATCCAAGGCCTCAGAATCTAGAAAACAACCAGCTAAACCAACATTCACAATCACACCACCCTCACTAGCCATATCTTACCGTCCAAACATACAGACGGCAATTCTGAAATATACAGAACCACCCACTGTACACACTCTGCTTCTTCTCTCAGATACAAAACTTTCATTCCACCCAGCACAAGATTAATTTAAAGATGTTAAGGATGATAAGTTTTCAAGGCTATTTATGGATGGGTCTCTAACTGCCTTTGGAATCTACTAGATCTTGGGCACCTAACTCTCTCAGGTTCCTTGGATACTGCCAGACAAGGTCAGTAACAGGAGGTTTTGAACCTGGAGTGAGAATGACGTTGGAGTTGAGGTTTCACATTTCACTGTGATTGCAAGGAACTGGGTGTAATCACGGAAAGCAGCTGCGTTAAAATATAAAGTGTGTTTGTTGAGTAACTGAAGATTCAGACTCCCATGGGTGATGTTAATCTGGTCGAGCAATGATGAGTACTGATGGATTGGGTGGCCGTGAAGAACTACCTCGGTGCCTCAATCATTTTTTCCAGGTGTTTAATGTTTCAACTTTATTGACAGAGAAAATGTAGCATTGCCTCTGAACGTCAGCTGGACTCCACTGAAACACACCTGCAGCCTTCACTCTGTTTAAGAAAGAGAGTTCTTTTCTTTATGGCTACAGTTACGCTAGCAAATTTTGCCGACAAAACCGGTGGAACCTCCACATGAAAAATGCATTGTGTAGACGGTTTGTCACCAAAACTCAGCACTTTCCCCCGCAGCATTCTCCCTCTCAGCCATGAGGCATAACACCACTGTCAACAGATTCCGTCAACAAAAAAGCTGTGTGGATGCTCTGGGTGGCCTTCTCTCTTCCAGATGCCTGTTTTGTCGAGAGAGCAACCAGGCAGTCCAGCCACTCCATCGACAAAGTGGAGCACTCTCCCGATTGGCTTTCGTGTGCGGCTGCACTCTGTTGACAGAAGTTTTGTGAGGAAATCTCTTCCAACAGTGACTTCTGTCAACAGAGCGCTACAGTGCAACCGCAGCCTGTGAGTGTACCTAAGTCATCCTTGGCAGAGGTTGAACTCTCCACAAAAGGAACCGCATGGTATTGTTTTAGTACATCTACTGATAGCTAATTCCTTCTTCTATCAAGTAGGCAGGCAGCCTTTTGCCTCAAGAAAAACACAAATGTGATCAAAGCCTTTTCATTTGTCCTTCTTCTCTTTATTACTGATCAAACCCAAGTCTTACACAGCCCTCAGGAGAACGCAAATCTCAACAAACCAAGTAAGCTAAATGTGGGAAAGGCAAATCCCCGCTCTGCTACAGGAGTGGCAGGGCAAGGGGCAGGGCATGGGGCAAAGGAGCTTCTGCCTCTTCCCCCCCAGTGGGACAACGCCAAGTACAGGCACGACACGAGCTGCAGCAACCCTCATGTGTGGCTGCAGAGGTAGAAGGAACAAAAACGAAACACCAGCCACTGTAAAACAAACCTTTGTCTCTGTGCTCCTACTCGATAGCCTGCAGATGGGTGAGAGCAATGTCTCCTGCTACCGTCAAATTGCTGCTTTGAGGATGGAGGAGGTGGGCTCCACTCTGCAACACCTGAGGATGGGGCTCTCTCAGCCACTTCCGCCAGGGGCAGAGTCTTCAGGGAAGCCCTTCTCCTTGGCGGACCTCACCTCCCAAGCCATGTTCCCTCTCTAATCTTTTCCACCCATGTGCAGAATAATTTTTATGTGCACCAAGGCACGTGTGTATGTACACCACCAACAGAAAAAAAAAACTAGCAGCAGGCACTCTGCAAATCAGCAGGACAGCATGCGAATCTCTCCTGAGTGGCTGCACAAGGGAACACCACCAAGTGAAGCTGTCAAATGGGATATTTTTCACAGGCCTTAAAGAGCCCCATTCAGACACTTCCCTAGATGGCACCTGGCTAGAAGTGGGGAGGTGACAGGAAAGAGACATCCACATGCTCTCTAAAATAACCTCTACTGTGACTTCCAAGGACAGGACGGGCTGATGCAGGAGTTGAGCTGAGCATAATTAGAGATTTGCCTTTGGAGAGGGAAGGGCACAGGCACTTCTACGTCACCTCTAGCGGCATTACGCAGCCACTTCTGAATGCAAAGTTCCCTGTTTTAGGATAAGGAGTAGCCATTGTGGCTATGAAGCCCAAAAGGCAATTTCACTCTCAGCAGGATCCTTCATCTTGTAAGTATGTTGGATAACAGCCTTCAAAGAGCTGCTGAAGCAAATTTAATACTTAATTCTGTCTCAGAATCACAGAGCTGGAAGGGACCTCAAGAGGTCATCGAGTCCGGCCTCCTGCCCCAAGCAGGATCAACCCCAACTAAGTCATCCCAGACATGAGTATGTCAAGCCAGGACTTAAAAATCTCCAGGGATGGAGATTCCACCACCTCCCTAGGGAACGTATTCCAGTACTTAACCATCCTCCTGGTGAAGTAGTTTTTTCTAATATCCAACCTACTCCTCTCCTTCTGTAACTTCAGACCATTATCCCTTGTTCTGCCATCTGTCACTACTGAGAATAGCTTCTCTCCATCCCTCTTAGGGCTCCCCTTCAGGAAGTTGAAGGCTGCTATTAAATTACCCCTCAGTCTTCTCTTCTGCAAACTAAAGTTTGCTGTTCGCTTCCTTTTGTTACAACTGGCTTCTACAACAGAAAGAAAAATTACAGAAATGGTGTTCAGATTTTTTTTAACGTTGTGCATATAACACCAGTCCCCATCCTGCACAGCCTTTTTATTTACTTTTTTTTTTAAACTCACATGAGTCATCTCATTGTACAAAGTTACTCAAGTATGTAAAAGTCAGTAATTGCAGCCCAAGGATCTTTGCCATTTTCACCTGCTTGTGTGGGGTCTTTCTTCTATGCAGTAACTGGGATGGGAAAAACAATTTCAAAAATAGAAGACAATGGGATTGCAAAACATCAATACTGGCAGGCAGTCATAGAAGCACCTCAAATTGCCTTTGCAATGAACTGCATGTTGAGTCGATGATGTCCTTTTAAAGACCCCTTCTAATCAGGGGAAGAATGCTGAATTGTCATCTCTTACTGACATGAGGTCCAGAATCCACAAAGGAGTCAGCTAATTGGATGTGGATATGGTAACATCGATTCATGTTAGAGGTGGTGATGGCTAATACTGATGGACTGCAAACTGATGCCAGCTGAAAGATCAATGCCTACAGGGCTTCTTAGATACATTTGTATTCAAATATGATGGATAAAAGTAGGGCATGATGTTAAACAAATTCTAAGGGTTTTTTTCCCCTTTTTGAAAATGTACTAAAATACAGATGGGGCAGGGTTAATGGGTGAATTCTATTTTCCATTTTAATCTTGCACAAAGATGGGTACTAATTCAAAAATGAACACAAGGTAGGCTAATCCACTGTGATTCATATCAATGACCATTTTAATTCTTTCTCATCTGCAACTGAACTATCTTGCACTACAATTGCCTGTACATACTTTTGCTTCTGATTTGTTGCACACAGAAATCATGCCCATAAATGTCTGTTTAGACTTCTGGCACAGAAATGTAAGATGGTGTGAGCTATGAACATGTCTACCATGGTACATAAAAAAACAATTACAAAAGAAGTATCAAGACACTTAAATTATTAATTAATTTTTCATTTTTCTGTAAAGTTCTGATTTTTTCTTTTCTTTTTCCTTTTGGGCTGCACAGCCACAATGCCTACTCCTAATCCTAGAAGAGAGAACTTTGTTATATGCATAAAAGCTTATAGGGTTCTATATAAATTGACCTAAATTATCAAGAATTTATAAGAGAATTACATCTTTTGCAAAAACAACAAGAAGCCCTGTGGCACCTTATAGGCTAACAGACATTTTGGAGCATAAGCTATTGTGGGCAAAGACCCTCTTCATCAGATGAAGCTTCATTCTGATGAAGAGGGTCCTTGCCCACAAAAGCTTATGCTCCAAAGTATCTGTTAGTCTATAAGGTGCCGCAGGACTACTACTTGTTTTTGAGGATACAGACTAACACAGCTACCCCTCTGATATATATCATTTGCATGGCTTCCCTGCATTCCATAAATATAACATACAATACGATACAGTAGAAACATAATTCTTAAATTCTATAAAATGGTTAAAAAATCTGCATCTAGTTTGGCATTGTACATGAAATATCACAGGGCTTTTCCATAAGCCTTGGTAAAACAAATCCCATGTCAAATATACAGCAATAATGTTTGGGTAGAGCAGTGGTGTATGAAGTGTGGGGCGGGCCCTCACAGGCAGGTGTGAAATTTCATGAGGGGTTGCAACACAATCAGCTGCTGGGTCACATGCTCATCCATCTCATTAAAGTGTTGCAATATATTTTTACATTCTACATGCTTGTTTTCTTACACATGCCGAAAGGACTTTTTTTTTTCCCCTGCAGGAACATAACCAAAATTTCTGTCAGTTTGGATTACAGTAGACAGGTTGGAGGGTCCCTGCTAATTGCAGGAACGAAAAGCATGGCCGGACATAAAAAGTTTGCTCATCCCTGGTGTAGAGCATGCAGGTGACCAAATAGCCAGGAAGTTCATTAACGAGATTTTACAGCCAAAAAAAAAAAAAAAAAGTTTTGTAAAACATAAAACAACAAATGGTGCTGAAAGGTTTAATTTAAATGCACAGAAAAAAATGTGTAAGCTGTTCTCTGTGCAGAAGTAAATGTCTCCTTGCAGTGGTGCAGCACCTTTGTACTAAACGAGGCCTTGCCGTTACTGAAACATTGCACAATGTTAACTATCGGTCCAGTTAAAACAACCATGTCCCTAGTGCAGATGCAGTTCACACCATTATAAAGGTATATAAGTCACCTTTATACTGGTTCACAAGGAGGTTCACACCATGATAAAGTCCCATTTATACCGGTAAAACTGCGGCCACATTGCAGTATGTATCACTCAGTAAATAATCACATCCCCAGCTGATCTAAATATACTAGTACAACTTTCAAGGGTAGGCCAGGCCTGAGAAATTAAATCAAAATGGACTTAAAATCAAAATGAATCTGATTAGAGAAAAACTTTTCTAAGCAGACCTGCAAGTGCACAAAGCAAACAAACAGTACGAGGGTGAAAAAGTAACTTGTTTTTTAAAATGGGTCAGCTTAAATGCTGTTAAGTATTCTTAGTGAAATTAGGTAAGGAAATTTGTTTTGCTTTTGGAACATGTTTCTTATCCAGCCAGTGTCCCTTTCATACACCATTCCAATCAAAAATAAAACAGAATAAGAATGCAAATAAATCACACTAAAAGCTTAGCTAAATATAATGAAAGCCTAACCAGCTTCATTCTGAAATGACTATTGATCAGCAGTAAATCAGCTGACTCTAAAAATCAAACCCTAACAAACCAAGCCCGTGAGGGTGGTGTTGAAATGTCATCTGGAGAGGGAGAAATTATGCTCTCTTCTCCTTCCCCAGGCTACCAAGAACCCAAACAAACAACAGCTCTGAAGACATATCTGCAGCTCACAAACTTATTTTAAATCCAGTTACCACATCCTCTACAAAGGGGTACTCTGCCAAAAGATCAAAACACCCACTGCTTTGGCTACTACAGACTTTCTGAAGCTGAGGGCATTTCATTATCGTCACATATCATTATCCTCAAATATAACCTGTCTCCTAGCAAACAGCTTGAAATGATCTCTTAGCTCATAGCCTTCTGACTCAACCTCAGCATCCCATGTCTCCCCCCTGTTCTTGTGACCCTCCTCCTACTGTTCCTTGTCTTTCATTAGGCCCTAGCCCTACATTAAGAACCACACAAGTGCTACCAGTACGGTTCTAAATTCATGTTCAGGGCTACAGATCTAAAGCTATATGAAGTAGGGTCTGTTGCCTCCAGTGTGTCTGTACAGTTCCCCAGCATGGTGGGGCCTTGATCGGAGCGTAGGTTTAGGTGCTATTTTAATGTTCATAAATATTGCTTTCTCAATCTAGATTTCTCTGCTGCACTCACCAGTCTTATCCTTAGGTTTTTCTAGATCTTCCCAGTGCCAGGCTTCTGAAATCAGCAAGGCTCCAGAAGCATTCATTTAGGTCCAGTACGAGCAGTTATTTTACATGTTGATTACCAAGGAAATGTGATCAGATTGCACGCAGCAGTTATTTGTCTGCTAAATCTGTGCGTCTTCTAGTGAAGAGCCTCTTCTGCTGTACTAATGAAAGAAAATGTTACACTTGGAGGCTTGGGGGGGTGGGGGGGAACTATTCTGCAGCTGATTAAAACAATGAAAACCTCCTGATAAATGGTCTCAATGACCTATCCAAAAATTCATTTAGAGTAATCATTAAAAGAAAAACAAAGGCAGAAAGACAGCCTGACATACCTGATTCTGCTGACACACACTCCCTACAAAGCACCAGAATGCAGTGAGAGAAGGTGCGAGGGATAAATGTTACACTCTGACACAAAATTCCCCTTTTTTAATAAAATCTGTAGACCAACTAAGGTCATTAAATCTAGTTCTGTTCTATATTCACTCCCTAGAATTAGGGAAAAGCTCTGGTCATATTAATTTTGTAAGCAGGTTTATTTCTTTTTAAATAAAAGGGGCTAACTAGAGAAATTTGATCATCTTTATCACCATCGTCTAATACAGGCCCACGTATACGGACCCCTGCACTCATATAAAGCAGAAATTAGACCACAGGCTAATTAAGCACAATGGCTGACTAAGAAGAACCTCAGAACATCCACACTGGGTCAGATCAATGGCCCATCTACTCCAGTATCCTCTCTCTAATTGTGGGCAGTGTTAGACACTTCAGAGAGAATAAATGGAACATAGGAACGATCGAGTGATGCATCCCCACTGGCTCACTCTCCGTTTCTGGCTGCAGGAGGCTGAGGGATGCCCATGGAATGGGTTTGCACAACCATCTCGGCTATTAGCCACTGACCTGTCTTCAGCGAGCTTATTTTAAACCATTTGTCAACTCAGTTCTACTGTGGGCCTTCACATACATCGCAGTTATGTCTACCCTAGCACCCCCCTTTCGAAAGGGGGATGCTAATGAGACTCTTCGGGATATGCTAACGAGGCACTGTGATGAATATGCAGTGCCTCATTAGCATGACGGCAGCCACGGCACTTTGAAAGTGCTGCTTTTGATTGAGCGCAGCTCATATACTTGGGGTCCTTTTCGAAAGGACCCCACGTACTTCGAAATCCCCTTATTCCCATTTGGTTAAGCCTATTGAGCCTTAGTTCTTGAGTTAAGGAAAGGGGTAAACAACACTTCCCTACCCACTTTTTCCACACCTTTCATAGTGTTATATTGGCCCATTAATCATCTCTTTTCAAACCTGAAGAGTCCCAGGCTTTAGAATCTCTCCACACATGGAAGCTGTTCCATACCCCTAATAATGTTCATTGCCCTTCTCTGTACCTTCTCCAACTCTAATCAGCTTTACTAGATAAGTATTCCAAGTATGGAAATGCCATGGATTTCTATAATGGTATCATGATATTTTCTCTTTTATTATCTATCCTCATGCCTAATGTTCCTCACATTCTGTTCAATTTTTTTGACTGTTACTGAACATTAAACAGATGTTTTCAGACAACTATTCACAGTAACTCCAAGATCTCTTTCTGAAACAGTAATAGCCAGGGGCTTTTATTTTGTAGTGGTATATGCCAGCACCAAGTCCTGCAGCTGTGGCTGCTGGCAGGGGGAATCCCACAACTGTGTCTGCCAGTGGGCCTCCATGCTCCAGGCACCTCCCAGCCTCAGGGCTGCTGGAACCCCACTGGCCCCGCAGCAGCACAGGGCCAGGAGCCAGAGCCCAGAAGCTGTCTTTGTAATGCATAATTGTTTCTCTATTGATAGAAATAGCTGCTGGAAGTGGCAACTTTAAGGAGCCGTAAATGGCTTTTTTAAGAGCCACATGCAGTTCCAAGCTCCTGGCAACCCTTAACAAATCTAACTGCAACCCATGCCATTTGTATAGTTAAATAAAATGATACTGCAGGTGAATTAAGGAAGCTATATGTTGTCATCTGTACAAGTGATACACAAAGGAGTGCTGGACCAACATTATGCTCCACACCATCAGGCCAGAGCCTCCCAACCTATTGTGGGCCACATGCACAGCTCACTGTTACATATGCTGCATCTACATCCAAAATTATTTGAATGGAAAACCAAAAATTTACTTCAAAATATTCAAATATTTACAGAAGATCTGGACCAGCATCAGCACACTGAGACAATTTTTTTCTTTATGTGGAAATTGCCTACAGCAATAAATTAACTCTCAAACCTCCAGACGCCTGATGCAATGAGGTGTGAGTTAAAACATACACAGAGGTGCTTTGGTAAAAGGAAACGATCTTTTTTTGTTTGCTTTAACATATGATGAAACATTGCTTGGAGGGGTGGAAGGGACTGAAAAGCTGAAGATAAGCACTCACACGTTCTGCCTATCAGAAGGATGTTACATCTACCAGTAATGGACAAACTGGATCAAGAACTGACTGTGGATGAACTGAAGAGAGCCATCGACAGCATTGCAGCAGGAAAGGCCCCTGGTCAGGATGGTATACCACCAGAGGTAATCAAACGTGTCGCGGACACACTCCTGGAACCCCTACATGAGCTACTGTGCCTGTGCTGGAAAGAGGGTGAGGTTCCACAGGATATGCGCGACGCTAACATTGTAAAGTTGTATAAGAACAAAGGAGACAGAAGCGACTCCAACAACTACCGTGGAATCTCCCTCCTAAGCGTCACTGGTAAACTGTTCACTCGCGTCATCCTTGGCAGACTCCAGAAGATTGCTGAGAGGGTGCACCCCGAATCGCAGTGCGGATTGCGCGCAGAGAGGTCTACCGTTGACATGGTCTTCTCTCTAAGGCAGCTGCAGGAGAAGTGCAGGGAGCAGAGAAAGCCACTCTACATAGCCTTAATCGACCTGACCAAGGCCTTTGACTGGGTCAGCAGGGATGGTCTGTTCAAACTACTCCACAAGATAGGCTGTCCTCCACGGTTACTCAAGATGATCCAGTCGTTCCACGAAGACATGAGAGGAACCATCCAATATGACGGCACATTACCAGATGCTTTCAGAATCAGAAGCAACGTCAAACAAGGATGCGTGCTTGCTCCGACATTGTTCGGGATCTTCTTCGCACTCCTCCTGAAGCATGCCTTTGGATCTTCAACAGAGGGCATCTTGCTGCACACAAGATCTGATGGGAAACTGTTTAACCTTGCAAGGCTGAAAGCTAAGTCTAAGGTGCGAGAAGTCCTCATCAGAGACATGCTGTTCGCAGACGATGCTGCTGTAGTGTCTCACACAGAAGACCAGCTTCAAAAACTGCTGGATCGGTTCTCCAAAGCGTGCAAGGACTTTGGGCTTACCATCAGCCTAAAGAAGACAAATGTACTCAGTCAGGATGTTGCTGAATCCCCAACAATCAGCATTGACAACTATATGTTAGAGGTCGTCCACGAGTTCGTTTACCTCGGGTCCACCATCACTGACACCCTGTCGTTGGACACTGAGCTAAATAGGAGGATCGGAAAAGCGGCCACAACTCTGTCCTGACTCAGCAAGAGAGTGTGGAACAACAACAAGCTGTACACTCACACCAAAATGCAAGTCTACAGAGCCTGCATCCTCAGCACCCTCCTATATGGCAGCGAGACTTGGACCCTGTATGCCCGCCAGGAAAAGAGGCTGAACGTCTTCCACTTGCACTGCCTCAGGCGCATCCTTGGAATATCATGGAAGGACAGAGTGACCAACACCGCCGTCCTCGATGAAGCTGGAATCCCAACCATGCACACCCTCCTCAGGCAGCATCGGCTCCGCTGGCTTGGCCACGTCCACAGGATGAATGATGGAAGGATTCCAAAAGACATACTGTATGGTCAGCTAGCCTCTGGCAAAAGACCTCCCGGAGGCCCCCAGTTGCACTACAAAGATGTCTGCAAGAGAGACCTCAGAGAGGCAGGCATGGAGCTGGACAACTGGGAAGAACTAGCAGATGACCGCAGCATGTGGAGGCAGGGGTTACACAAGGGCCTTCAGAAGGGCGAGTTGAAGATCAGACAGCTAGCAGAGGAGAAGCGAGCGCACAGAAAGCACAGTAAGGACTTGCCAGACACCCACTACATCTGCAAGAGATGCAGCAAGGACTGTCACTCTCGTGTGGGTCTTCATAGTCACAATAGAGACTGTAAATGAAGTCCTCAATTGAAACTTTAAAGGGCGCGATCCATAGTCTATGCAGACTGAACGATGCCTACTACTACATCTGACAAAACTGGTCTGATAAATTTGTAAATTGTATTGCTTACTTCCACAGAACGACATTCATCTGAGGTTCTCAAACTCCTTGGAAAACATTAATTAGGTCTCAGATCACCTCTGTAAAGCAAACATGATTCGCTTTCTGCAGAAGGGGAAAGGGAGGTGCAGACAGATGAAATTAGTTTTTTCCAAGGTCACTGCAGTGTGGAGCAACAAAGACTTGTGCTAGCAGGGCTCATAGTAGCATGCTAAGAACAGAGCGTTGATACTGCTGCCCAGGTCAGGACCACCACCCTAGCATACATAGTAAACTCTTTTGTATCCGGTATGCTATCAACCAGAACTCCCAAATAGCCGGCCTTTTAAGCACAAGTGAATTTTCATTAGGTTTTCCATAAGTACAGTCTAGTGAAAGTAAATACAAATAAATACAGCAAATAGAGTATTAGTTTACAGTGTACAATACTAACGTTGTTGATAAGTAAAGTACCCTGCATGCATTTTTGTTTGTTTCTTAATACCTAATCTTGTTTTACATAAGAGGGTCATTAGCGGGTCAGAGCTAAGGTACATCTAGCTCAGCAGCCCATCTGCGGACAGTGACCAGTGCCAGATGCCCCAGAGGGGGTGGACTGAAGACAATGATCAAGAGACTTGTCTCCTTCCATCCATCTCCAGCCTCTGAGGAAGAGAGGCCAGGGACACCATTCCTACCTCCTGGCTAACAGCCTTTTATGGACTCAACCTTCATGAATTATCTAGCTCTTTCTTGAGCTCTCTTGTAGTCCTAGCCTTCACAGCCTCCTCTGGCAAGGAGTTCCACAGGTTGACTGTGCGCTGTGTGAAGAACAACTTTCTTTAATTAATTTTAAACCTGCTACCCATGAATTTCACTTGGTGTCCTCTAGTTCTTACATTATGGGAACAAGTAAATAACTTTTCTTTATTCACTCTCAACACCATTCACGATTGTATATACTTCTACCATATTCCTCCTCAATCTCCTCTTTTCTAAACGAAAAGTCCCAGTCTCTTTAATCTCTCCTCATATGGGACCCATTCCAAATCCCTAATCATTTTAGTTGTCCTTTTCTGAACCTTTTCTAATGTCGACATATCTTTTTTAGGTGAGGAGACTGCATCTGTACACAATATTCAAGATGTGGGCGTACCACAGTTTTATAAAGGGGCAGTAAAATATTCTCTCTTATTTTCTATCCCTTTTTTAATAATTCCCAACATCCTATTTGCTTTTTTGACTGCAGCTGCACATGTGTAAATGCTTCTCTTGAGTGTTAGGCATTGCTAGGTGTACCTCTCAATTATCCCAAATGTTTGAATATCCAGCAACCTCCTAGTCCCAGAGCTGTCAAATATGAAAGTTTACTGTAAGCAAGATGCAAGCTGACAGTGGCTAGTCCCAGCCTCCACTGATGCTGGTCTGTCCATGAGGCTATTTCTAGTGTGCTAGTAAAAGGCCTGCTATCGCGAAAACAACAACAAGTCTTGTGGCACCTTATAGACTAACAGATATTTTGAAGCATAAGCTTCCCCGAGTCTGTCTGTTCAGGTTAGGGGAGTTGTTAACAGCTGCTGAGCAGTCACTAGCAGCAGCAGTGCTAGAGAGAGCACTGAAGAGCCCTGATTCCCCTACTCCTGACTGGTTTTTGGACATGAAACAAATGGAGACATTTTAGAGGGATGGGGGAAGAATTTGTGAGAAGAGTTATTTTAATTCTCACAGAAGATTTGCATCAAATTTTGGATGTCAGTTCAGGTCATTCCTGCTGGCATCCAGACTAGCTCACCCAGACAGCACTGTTTATTAAAGCTAAAGCAAACCCTTGCTGGTATAATTAAATGTAGTGCCTAGGAAGTCCGCATGTCATACAAGCGCAAAGGTTTAAAAGCTCATTTTCGGTGCTGATTACTTAGACTGCTTTTACACAATGGCAGTGGATTAAATCCCATTCAAAGCTGATAAAATCTGCACTGAGGTAAGTGGGAGTTGCTGCATACAATCAAATTCTATTTTTCTTTGGATATTTACATGTACGGTAGGGCAGCTTTCAATTCTGCAAAGCAAAACATTAATTTTGCCAGTCGCCCCTAAGCTTAAATCAGCAGCTTCCAATATTTGCTGTCAGTCACTGGGGGAAACATACCATTCACACAAAAAATCAAAACGCTGCATTTGCAATAACTTTCTCTTTTAAAAATAAGCCCACCCAGTTCTACACAGTTTAAGACAGATGGGGTTACAAAACTGAGGCAAGTCTGAGGTAACACCACCACAAAAGAGCATTGTGTCCTAGGAACAGAAATGCAGATTATATGGGTACCACAAAGATACCTGAAACATTTTAAAAATTACCAGAAGGTTTGCCTGGCACTGCTCAGGTCCCTAACGCAAATAAGTTTTGTTTTTCTTCATTTAAATCCTATTTCTAGGGCAGGACTAGGACTGAAGGGTTCAAGTATGCAGCTGCCCTGGGGAGAGAAGACAACCCCAGCCCTCTCTCACCGCAGCAGCCTGGGACCAGGTACAAAGCTCATATCCAGGGTTGCTGCAGCTGCACTGGACACAGAAGGGGAAGGGGTACATGTTCCCCTGCTGGGGAACAGACAGACACACAGAGAAACAGACACACAGACAACCTCTCATAAATATAATGTAGAGAGATGTCCCTCTCTCTGCCCCGGCCCCCTGTTGGCCCAATGGAGTATAGCCATCTTAGTCCCTGTCTGTGGCCCCTTGCTGCCCCCATGGTCATTCTGCTGTATACCTGTCCCTCCTCCCAGATTCCTCCATTTCCATTTTATGGGAAACAATTGGATTCCAGACATATCCCATTGTCCTGTCACAACCCAAACCTGACTCTGCTCTAAGTCACGATAAGAAGGTGCGTAACAAATTTGGCTGTCCTAGTTCTTACCATTTAGGAGGAGTTCTTGAACAAAAACCTCACAGATGGGGACACACACACACGCACCTATTTCTAACATACTCAGTAGATATGATGACTATAAAATTTATTTCACTTCAGTTACTATACCCACATATGATGTCCAGCAGGATATTGTATACCAGAGGGCAGATTTTCACATTGTCAACACCCACTGTTCAAGACAGATTTTTAAGATGGCTCAGCTCCCATGGAAGGGCCTAAATAAGAGTTAAGTTTTCACAAATCTTCAGCAACTAGCAGCTCCCAACAGCCATGGCCAAGTGAATTTAAAAAAAAAAAAAAAAAAAAAGAGCGCCAGCATATTTCTCTTCTGAAAATCTCCACTTATCCTTGGTGGTTTGGAACCAATCTCTTTTGAGAAATCTGGCTCAAACACATATCAAGCCTGGTTTAGAGCTCTCTGATACTCATGTAAATCAGGAGTAATTTCATTGTCAGTGACTTACATCACTGTAACTGTGATCTGACTCAAGTATGACACTGGGAAAATCCTTACTTGTTTCTTTCATAAGGCATTGGTAGACAACCACTAGAATTCTTCCCTTTCCTTTGTTTAGGACTTTCAATGTTCTGTTAAGAGTTCAGGACAATTCATATTCAGTGTATGTATATTCTGCTCTTCATATTAAAATTTTTTCCTTGTGCTCCAGACTGTTCTGTATCAGGAAATTCTATCTTATGGAGCATTTTTAATTATTAATTGTACAGAACAGCTTTTCTTGCAAAGACTAAAGAACTGTCATAAATTATCTGCCTTTTGAAAATACGAACAAAGCTTTTTAGGAAAGGAAACCCTAATTAGAAGTTTAAACCTGTGGACAATCAATATGATAAGAAAAAATACACATTAGATTCACTCAAGAAGTGGGATAAAATGAAATTCCACCTAAGGGTTAGGGAGCCTTCTACAGTCCCTAGCTGCAGAAGTGCACCAAAGCAGAACGCACCAAAGGCAGGAGATGCTGAGGGTAGAGCTGAGATGCAAACCTACCTCATATGGGCCGCCTTAAAGATTTCCTGGGCACCAACTGAGGTGGGGGCAAATGAAGGCATAGCCACTGGGCACAAAACTACCTTATGCAGAGCCAGAGCCCCCAAATCTCCACAATCTGATAGAACAACAGGGTTGCACCTCCAATCCAGTCCCAGGACTGAAAGAGCAACTGAGGTGGTACAGCACATCTACTTCACTGCCTGCTTAGCAACTGGTGTCTCTTTCCGTTCCAAAAGGATAGCGCCTCCCTGGGAAAGGCAATGGCACCGCTTCTCTTACGTGCACATTATTAATAATATTGCCAGTACCATAGCACCTAAACCAATGAGGGCCAACCTAGGCTAGTGAGTGGGCCGCAGGAGTGGCCCTCAAGATTGTCATAACAAAGAAGGCTCCCAGGATAGGGTTTAGCCTGCCTTGAATTTGCGGGGTGTGCTGAACGACCCACAGCAGGGAGGGAGCCGGCACACAGCTCACGCACTGTGAAATCAGCACATGCCTCACTTGAAGCACACTTGCTTGAAGTGTCTGTCACTTTTCTAACACCAGTGGAGAAACCAGCAGAATCTGGGAGCCCTGTGCACGGGCAACAGTAAATAAAACGTATCCCGGGCCACACACCGAAACACAGTGGGCCACACGTGGCAAGATGCCCACCCTGACCCAGATGCTCCCTGTGCTGTGTGCTGTACAAACATGGAACGGACCGACAGTCCCTTAAGAACACAAATGTCAGCCAGTGAGTAATCTCACTGAAACCTAAGATGCTCAGAAGTTTAAAGTCAGGCAGATTTCAATACCTTGCTAACTGTGGAAATAAGAGAGATGAGTAATATTCTTTATTAGGCCATCTTCTGCTGGTGAAAGAGACAAGCTTTTGAGCTACACAGAGCTCTTCTTCAGGTCACTAACTGGAAGAAGAGTACTGCCTTTCCAAGGGCAGTGTGTGTTCATCATTGACCAAAGAACCACCACATCCTTGCATTTTGATGTCTGGAATGCTCTGCCAGTTGTAATACATCTGAGATAAAGTTTATTTTCACCCCTCTCCTGATTACATATTTGGATCCTTGTTTTCAGAGGTGAAAGATTAACGTTTCCCCCCCAAACTGCATTTTTAATATATAGCAACTAATACCACTAAATTGGCAAAAACAATCAGGTATTTCATTGCAATCCATCAAGTGGGGAATGATTATCATATGGTAAAAGCATGTCCCCTCTGTACTAGACACTTAAGTGGAGTTGTTAAAGCCACTTTCTATATATGAAATGACTATAAAGAAATAAAATGGTACATTATTTCTATGTGCTCTCTCAAATGAAGATAGTGCTTTCTGAAATAATTTATTTACAATTATTTGTGAGGGATTTTTACAGAATCTGTAAAAATCGTAGTAAACAAGAATTAAAATTTTGACAGCTATATAATTGTCTAGTTGACAGAGTAGTCAGACCATTTTTCTTTTTCATTTGTACATTCTCTAATTTTACTGCCAGGTAAAATAATCCCTTAAAGGTTAATGGATCTTCCATTCTGCAATTAAAAGAGGTCAACACAATACTGCAGGATTTGGGTTTTTATCATTTTCCCTATCACAGTCCAATTGTTTCATTACCATCTGAAATTGATACAATTATACTCCCAGGTTAATGCAGGCATACAGGTTGGAATTCACACTTACAGGTTCCATTTTACAAACCTCAGAACTATCGCTTCTTATATTTTCAGTCAAAATGCATAAAAATTGTACTGTGAAGTTCTCAGTCCAATTTTGCACCATGGTTTCCACATTTTGCAGAATGTATTTTTCAAGCAGTTGAGGGGGTGTAAAAGGAGAAAGGAGAAGGTGAAAATAGCTATTAAAGGGCAAAAATTGTCTCAAAATACAGAACTCGGACCATTTTGAAAAGAAAAGCGGAGAAACTGCGACAATTACTTCAGAATGAATAAGCTGTGGCATTGTATCCATTTGATATTATTATGGACGTATAGCAGCACCCTCACTTACATGTATGTGTATGTATTTTAGGGGAAAGGGAAAATTTTAAAAATACATATTGCATCTAGTTTAATTGAAAATATATTGAGGGCAGGGTGAAGAACTGGAATGAATTCCAACAACTTGATAGGATCAGAGATCATAAAGCTAAAAATTGTGGATCAACTTTTATTCTCAGTTGCTCCTAAGCAACCCCAAATGAGATAAGGATAAAGCCTTAAGCAAGTTTTTAAAGTTGGTGCACCAATACAGGAATGCATTAAAATTCAGTCGATAACTAAGGGAAGGGAGAGAACCCATTAAAAAATCCTTTAGTTTCCTGAACTGGACAATCCCACCTATGCTACTTGATTACAATCTTTCAGATTTCAAGAAATGAAAGAGAGGTGGTGGTAATTATGTAACAAACTTCAAAATTCTGTTTGGCAAATCAAGATCTAATTGTCATAATAAAAGGTATTACTGCTGTCTACAAACAGACTACAGATGCATTCATATCGAGAGCTCTAAATACACCAACCGTAAGTAATTTACTTCATGTTCAACTAAGGGCCTCAACCCCACAGAAACTTTATACACACAAGAAGTTCCAAATTAATTAATTAAAACAGCCTACTCCATTCTGCAACTATCCCTTTTGCCAACTCAGAAACATAAGCAGTGGACATCAAAAAGTGTTCTGTCCACCCCTCAACTGCCGGAGAGATATACAGAGACACACTGAAATAGAGCTCAAAACTTATCACAACAGTGGGTCTTCTTTAGAGGGTGACTTTCTGGTTTCAGTGAAATCTGTGGAGGTTTCCACCTCTCTAGTCCAAAACACTCGCATCCAGCAACATCCATAATTCAACTTCCCCCACTCTGCTCTCTGATTTGCTCACCTTGATGATAATTTTTCTGACCTGTCCACCTTGATTACTATTTGTGGTTCTCTGTGTCTTAAATATCGAGTCTGTTCTGGTACGGCTATGGTCTGAAGAAGTGGGTCTGTCCCACGAGAGCTCATCACCTAATAAATTATTTTGTTAGTTTTTAAAGTGCTACTGGACTGCTTTTTGGTTTTTTGATAGTAATTTTTTAGAATGTTTTTGCTTGACTGCATAGAGAAGACCAGTGCCATTTGCAGTGAGCACCTTTCAATACCATTATGTTACACCAGGGTTTCCCAAACTTTATAGAGTTGGAACCCGTTTTCTTTTCAGCACCATTTTTTGTGCGAAAAAATAAACACGTATTTTAAAAAACTATGAATGAAAAATGAATAATTTTCACTGTTTACTATTTATTCACAATAATAGTAGCACATAATATAAATCTTTATATAAAATACTTAAGTGCTTTTCTTTCTGTTATTACTTTAATTACAATTTAACCAGTAGAATTTTAACATTTGTAAAGTTTAAGGACTGGTACTTTTTCCTCCAAGGACCAGTAATGGGCTGCGCACCTTTCTTTGGGAAATGCTGTGCTGCAACAAACTGAAGGCACACTTTGCATTATGTCAGGGTTGTGGGAGTGCAGATACATCTCTGTGTTATCCATTTCCGCATTGGAGTTTTTTAATATTGTAGCAAGCCCTTTTATATATCATTGTATTAAGTCCTTTTCTATAGAACTTTTGTATCTTTTCATATAGAACATAGCTTTGTATTAAGTCTTTTTTACATAGATATATTGTATCATGCAGAATAGTTCTGAGAAAAAAGTAAGGGAAAGAAAACGTATTTGTGCCTTTTATTTTTTTTTTTGTTTGCTTAATGGATTGCCCGTTGAGTGAATGAGGTGTGAATGGTAACAGAGATAGCCCTGTTAGTCTATAAGGTGCCACAGGACCCCTTTTGCTTTTAGAGACAGACCTGCTAGTCTGTATTCCAACAAAACAAAGCAGCAGAAATGTAGCACTTTAAAGACTAACTAAATGATTTATTCAGTGATAAGCTTTCCTGGGACAGATCTGAAGAAGTGGGTCTGTCCCAGGAAAGCTCATCACAAATAAATCATAATCATTTTTGTTAGTCTTTGAGATGTGAATGGGTAAGGCGTGGAAAACAAGCACCTCCAGGTACTTGCACTGGGTGGAGAAGGGAGGAAAGCCAAAGCCAAGACCAATGAGAAGAACAATGGGACCTGTGAAGTGGGCTCACTGAAAGTACACTGGCTATATGGGCCTCTTGGGAGTCAGCAGCAAGGGCCTGCACTTGGACGCATCACCCTCTGAAGGTGAATGAGGCAGCACTCAGAAGAAGACATCACAGATGTCTAACTGCATATGCATATGACGACTCTCACGGATGATGCATATGCATGTGATGGATAACTGGCATCGACCTGCATGAGAGAGACAAGACACTATAAATGCAAGACACCTTGCAGAGGAACCCATGGTCTGGTCTTGTCAGCACTAGAGCATCGATCCATTTCAGCAGAAGCTTAGCTCCACCCCTCCCACATCTAACTTAAGACTCCGTGTATGGCTATGGTCTGAAGAAGTGGGGCTGTCCCACGAAAGCTCACCTAATAAATTATTTTGTTAGTCTTTAAAGTGCTACTTTACTGCTTTTTTGTTTTGATAGTATATAGACTAGCACGGCTTCCTCTCTGTTAAGATTCGTGTGTGTGTGTGTGAGAGAGAGAGAGAGAGAGACATTATATGCATGTAAGTGTTGATTGCTATATGTGTATTAGCAAAATATGTGGCTGTGGCAGGGTGGGGCCAGGAGAGAGGAGGCAGGAGCGAAAACAGAGCGGAGACAGAGCTGACAAAGTGGGAGCAGCTGGGGAATAGGCTGCCCTAAATCAATCAGGGCCAGCTGATCCCACTCAGGGCTACCTTTATGAGCCCTTCTCCATGCAGAGCAAGATAAGGGTGGTTAAGGAGAGTTTGGGAGGTGAGTGAGGAGAGCGAAGGAGACTTACAGGAACACCAGAGACCACAAAAGAGGAGAGGAGCCTCAGCGGCACAGGGGGGCTGGACTGCCCCAATCCAGGGAGGCCTGGAGCTCCACCAGAGACTGTGGGGAACTGGTCAGCTGGAGGAGCCAAACAAAGGAGGGGACCTTCTGCCATGGCTACCACTAGAGGAAGGAGGTATCAGGGGGAATTGTCTGGGGGAAGTGGCCCAGGGAGAGGAGCTGCAGAGGCAAGGGCAAAGGGAGTCAGCCCTCACTGGTAACAGCCATCCAGGGTCCCTGGGCCAGAACCTGGAACGAGTGGATGGGGACTGGGTTCCCCCGCAGACTGCACCCTGCCCCAGCCAGGGTAACGGGGTTCATATGCTGGGGCCATCAGACTAAAGAGAAGACCTGGGGCCCAGGAATGAGACTGACTCTGCCACACGTGGTGCCAGGGGTGGGGTGTATGCTGCTGAGAGACCCTGCATTAGACCCACCTAGAACATAGCCAAACCAAACAACCCACCGTCAGTACAGTAAGACAGACACGATGGAAAACGTAGTGCAGGCCCTTGTACGGGCTACCACAGCCCAGCAAGAAGCTACCCAGGCATATGCAGCTACACAGCAGGAGGCCCTGCAGCTGCAGCAAGAAACTAACTAGCAGTTGATAAGCCAGGCTGCCCAGGACTGAGTGACTCTGGAAGAGGTGGTGCTACAGCTGAAAACCCTGACTGCCTGCATACACAGCTTAGATGGGACCCGACCCCGGTGGGCTAGTATCTTCCTCCAAAAAATGATGGGAGAACACGATGTGGAGGCGTACCTCTTGGTCTTCAAGAGGACAGCCACCTGGGAAGGTTGGCCCCAAGACAACGTCATCATCCACAGCCCGGACTGGGGGACACACCTGGAGAAGGTGGAGGTGATGTTAAATACCCTGAGGGGAGCCGGCCTCACAGCAAACATGGCAAAATGTGCAATAGGACTGGCGGAAGCAAAATATTTGGGGTACATTGTGGGAAGCGGCATGGTGAAGCCCCAACTGAATAGAGTGGCAGACATATAGAATTGGCCACAGACAGATTATATGCCTTTTCCTTGACATGACAGGGGAAGTACTGCCTGAGGGAGCCATATCAGCCCCCTTCAACATCACCAACGGCGTGAAACAAGGATGTGTTCTCTCTCCTGTCTTATTTAACCTGTTATTTGCATGCGTCCTTAACCATGCAATGAAAGATCTGGACCAAGGTATATACTTGAAATACCAGCATGATGGTTCACTTTTTGACCTCCGTCACCTGAATGCAAAGGCTAAGACAGTGCAGAAATTCCTTTCTGACGCACTCTTTGCCGATGACTGTGCCCTTATGGCTCACACCGAAAATGATCTTCAGCACATTGTCAACAAGTTTGCTGAGGCCTCGCAACTTTTTGGACTAACTATCAGCCTCGGAAAGACAGAAGTTCTCCATCAACCTGCACCTGGATCAAATGCTCCTATCCCAAGTATCTCCATTGACGGCACTCAGCTTAAAGTAGTGGAGAACTTTAAATACCTGGGTAGTGTCCTATCCAGTGATGGATCACTGGATAATGAGAGCAATGCGCAAATATCCAAAGCGACCCAGGCACTTGGCTGTCTGCGTGTCAAAGTTCTAAACCACCATAACATCCGGATGTCAACAAAACTGCTTGTGTACAGAGCTGTTGTTCTCTCATCTCTTTTGTACGGGTGTGAAACATGGACACTATATAAGTGTCACATCAAGCAGCTCGAAGCATTCCACATGAGCTGCCTCCGTAACATCATGAAGATCCGCTGGCAAGACAAAGCGTCCAATCTTGAGGTCCTCGAGAGAGCCCAGATGACAAGTATGGAAATGATGATTATGAAGTCACAACTACGTTGGACCGATCATGTCAGCCGCATGGATGCCAACAGAATCCCTCGCCAGCTTCTGTATGGTGAACTCTCCCAGGGCATCCGGCGTATAGGTCATCCACGAAAACGCTACAAGGATACCATCAAAGCCAATCTGCAGTACAGCAGTATCAAACCTAGGGACCTTGAGGACGCTGCCAGTGACAGAACACCGTGGTGTGCAACAGTCAGAAATACCTGCATTGCCTTTGAGGAAGACTGCTGTCGGCATCTACAAGAGGCACGCGAACAACATCACAGAACATCAGCAATGCACAACCCACAGATTGCAAACTTCCCATGCACCATCTGCGGCAAAATGTGCACCTCTAGAATTAGCTTATACAGTCATCAGAGGGCACACCATAAGACCAATACCACATGATCTGCACAGATTTTTCATCGGATCGATGGACTACCATTATTATTATCATATAATGCTGTAAAACCATTATCTTAAAAAACAGTACAGGTCTTCAAAAAGACAAAAGGCGCTTTAAACAGAAAACACAATGCAGTGAATTTCCAAAGTGGTGAGCCATACGCACAGCTCGTGTTTACAGAGTATAAGCTACATGTATAATTCCTCACATACTATACTGATAATGCGTCCCCATGGTGTGTGCAAGCAACATTACAAGTGGGGGGAACAACTGTTTTCCTTGCCATGTGGCAGGATTGTATTAATTAATTGTAACATTTGAGTATTTTTCTGTTTACGTAAAGCATTTTCTTCCACAGAGCTAGATAGCTCTGCATCTGTTTGGCTACAGCTATACTTTAAAAAAGGTTCATCGTATGTTACATAAATGACCCCCGAAATACAGTGTTTGATAGATTTTCTGTCTCGCTAAGGTTCCTATCAGAGGGCATCACAGAGCAGCAACTACCACATAGCCTGGACTCTTACAAATATAATTGTTGTCATAGACTTACAGAACTGTAGACATCTGGAAGTTCTTTCCAGTCCATCTAGTCGAGTCCCCTGCACTTATGACAGAACTAAATATTATCGATATGATCCCTGACAGGTGAGATTTCACAAACTCCATAGGTCATTTATCCCAGTATTTAACCATTCTGACAGTTAGGAAGTGGTTTTTTGTTTTGTTTTGTTTTTTTAATGTCCATCCTAAACTTCCCTTCCTGTAATTTAACCCTGTTGCTTCTTGTCCTACCCACACAGGTTAAAGACAACTATTTTTCCTCCCTCCTCCGAACAACCTTATACAAACATGAAGAAATGCCATCATGTCCCCTTTCAGTCTTCTCTTCTCCACATTAAACAAAATCTTTTTTTTCCCAAATCATCCGTAAGTGTTTTTCTAGACTCTCTCTAGACCTTCTTTCCTTTTCTGGACTTTCATCATTTTTGTTGCTCTTCTCTGGATGTTCTCCAAGTTGTCCACCTCGTTCTTGAAACGTGGCACCTAGAACCGACCACAACACTCCAGCTGAGACCTAAGCAACATTGTGTACAGTAGAAGAATTAACTCTCGTGTCTTTCTGACAACATTCCTGTTAATAAATCCCAGAATGAGGTGTTGTTTTTTTTTTTAAACCAGTGTCACACTCTTGACTCACAATTAACATGTGATCCACTATGGCCCACAGATTCCTTTCTGGAGTACTCCTTCCAAGGCAGTCGTTTTCCATTTTGTATGTGTGCAGCTGATTACTCTACTCAAGATACTTCCACTTTATATTTGTCGTTATTGAATTTCAGCCTATTTACAGTAGTCCCCTGAGTTATGCGAGGGTTGCGTTCCTGCCCAGCCTCGCATAGCTCGAATTTCATGTAAGTTGCAGTGTGGGGGTGGAAGGGAGCACTCCCAGCTCCCCTGGGCTTGCGGAAGCCAGGCACAGCTTCTCCCCCACTTACCAAGTCCTTTAATCCAGCCCATGGAGCTGGGAGAGTATTCGGTGCTGCTTTTTGCATCCAGCAAGAATTTCTTAGCTCCTATTGGCTGGAAACTGGCCAATGGGAGCCAAGAGATTTTGTTGGGGGTGAGAACAGAGCAGCACAAATTTCTCAGTTCCCATTGGCCAGTTTCTGGCCAATAGGAGTTGAGAGATTTCGCTGCAGGGGAGGCAAGGGACAGTGTGTGAACCCTCCCTGCCAAGTGCAGAGAGCCACACAGAACAGCCAGTGGATCGGGGCTGCTGGCATGCAGGAAACCCTTCCTTAGAGTGCTGCTGGCCATGAGCTCCTTAAGCAAGCGCCTCCCAGCCACAGCCATCACTGCACCCCAACTCCCCCTACCACTTCGCAACCCCTCCCACATCCCTCCTCAGGCCAAAATCCTCTCCTACACCTGTACCCTCTCCTGGACCCTGCATCCCAATACCCTGTGCCACCCAAACTCCCTCTCAAACCCCACGCTCTCTCCAGTCCCCTAACTTGAGCTCCATTCTATACCCAAGCTCCATCCCAGACCCTGCACCTCCTGCAGGGAAAAGTGCTGTCTTCAATCACTTACTTGGTTAAAGTGTCCGCCCCCCATCAAAAACTACTGCTCAACCCCGGAGCACAGTTCCAGTGCCCAAGCTGTATCACTGTTGTATGGAGTTAACCGGAGAGGCAGAGCAAGCGCCTGAAGGAGAAGCTGAAAGCATAAGGCTCACCCACAAAGAAATGGGGTAGGAGGAGGGAGTTTCCAAGGTCAGAAGTCATTGGCACAAAGGAGCTGTATCCTGTTATTGGATTTCCTGTGTGGTTAGAAATAAGGACTTTTGACTTACTTTGTAAATAAACAAAACAGCATCAAAGAAATACTGGCTACTGACAAGTCCGACTCCCAACTGGTACACCCATAGGGCTCCACTCCGTCAAACTCCTGTTCTCTCACCACTCAGCACAACTTGCTCCATTATCACTCCCAAGATCCAGGCTTATAAGAGTCCTCTTTCCGAATTATTAATATGACAAACACCACAACCTGTGCAAACCCACTGAGCTCACTCCTGATCCTTGCTTCCCCGTTCACCCTCCCTTTCACTTCGGTTTCACCTTGCCACATCACTGGATTACCCCATGCCTCCATTCTCCTTGGTGAGAAAGCCTTGCCTGCCAGGCTACATTTCACATCAAAATTTCCCTCTGGGTTCTTCAGGACAGAGACAGTATCCTCTGAATTTGCCTGGTTGGCACCTAATGCCCTTCTGAGCACTCAGTGATAAAGTTAAAGAAATAAAACAACTAACAAGCCTGGAGGAAGAGCTAAACAGTTTCAAGTAGTTATTAACTAATTTACTCTTTTCGGGCACAACAGGAATTGGGTAGAAGTTGACCAAGCTGTATACAATGGCAAATCCTCCATCACACTGCACAGACCTCTCTGCTGTCTCCAGCAGGCCAATCTGCCAGGCAGACCTTATGCATCAGAGGTTGGACTATTCCACGCAGCTTGTTATAGCACATCCTTACAAGTGAACACCATTGTGACACTGCACAGAGCAGCAGGCACTCAGCTCAGCTTCCCAGCTGGTCTTGTGCTGCTGTACCCAGCCTCCAGCGCCACTGGGGTTGCAAAACTTTAGCACACCAGATAAGTCACTTGGGCTATGTCTACACAGCGCCCTGAGTTCAAATTAAGCTATGCAATTTGCACTATGCAAATTGGGCACGTTGCTTAGATGCAGGCATCTATTTTGGAATACCTTTGCATCCCAAAACAGAGCTCGCCTTGTAGATATAGCCTTCTAGTACTACTCCTTCCAGCAGACTCGAAACCTGTAACAAGCATGAAACAAAACAAATTCACTCTTCCCTGTCTGCTCAGCGATCTGCTATGTACCTACCAGTCTTGGTCCTATTCCATATTCACACACAGCAGGATATCCACATCCATTCACTCTCTCTTTGCGTATAATTTACTGGGAAGGGCTCCTCCTTTTAAGACCCACCTCCTTGCCTTTCAGGTTGGGCTAACTCTTAAATAAAGGTCTGCATACCCTATGTACCTATGCAGGCACGACGAACGTCCCATACTGCTTTACCAGGGGCCTTTTTAAGGCTATTTCAAGGCTTTTCCTCTGTTCCCCTCCATGTCACACACAAACCCAGCTAAAATGGTAGTCCTAAGAACGTCGCACAAATTCTAGCACATAGGAAAAGGATGCTTAAATTAAATGTATTGACTTTAAAAGGCAAGTCTTGAGATTATTTCATAATCACTGCTTCAGGAAACTACTCAAATTACTTTCACTTCCAAATGAATATAAACAGAGGTTAGATCACTCAGCTCAAAATAAGTAAACAACAGTACAAAGAAAAGTCCTTTGTGCTTGATGCAAAAGGCTGGAGTTTAAGATGACCCAGGAGAGAGCTCTTTTCATCTTGCCTTTTATTATTCTTGTAATGTAACTACTCCAAGCAAACTCTATTTTCATATTTATTTATCACGTACAGTGGAACTCTAAAGGTTATTGCCATATCCTGTTATTAAAGAAAAAGGACAAACTAAATATGTCAAGAGATACACAAAAAGTCTAAAATTAGGAGATCTGCTACTAAAATATGCTCTTCAAAAATCATGGATTTCCATTTCCAGACATGGGGTTTCAAGGTAAGTATCCATGCCAAATAAGAGATCTGTCACTTAGCTTATAGGCCTTTTCTTATTCAAAGCATTTTGGTTTTTGCAGTATCCCTTGACAGTAAAAAGTGTACTGCTTAGGAACATAAGAATGGCCACACTGGATCAGACCAAAGGTCCATCCAGCCCAGTATCCCGTCTGCCGACAGTGGCCAATGCCAGGTGCCCCAGAGAAGGAGAACAGAAGACAATGATCAAGTGATTTATCTCCTGCCATCCATCTCCTGCCCTTGTACTAAGGGCTAGGGCACCACACTTTACCCCTGGCTAATAGCCATTTACGGACCTAACCTGCAAAAATTTATCGAGCTCTTTTTTAAACCCTAATAGAGTCCTGGCCTTCACAGCCTCCTCCGGCAAGGAGTTCCACAGGTTGACTGTGCGCTGTGTGAAGAAAAATTTCCTTTTATTAGTTTTGAACCTACTACCCATCAATTTCATTTGGTGTCCCCTAGTTCTTGTATTATGGGAAAAGGTAAATAATTTTTCTATATTCACTTTCTCCACACCATTCATGATTTTATATACCTCTATCATATCGCCCCTAAATCACCTCTTTTCCAGACTGCAAAGTCCCAGTCTCTCTAGCCTCTCCCCATATGGGACCCGTTCCAAACCCCTAATCATCTTAGTTGCCCTTTTCTGAACCTTTTCTAATGCCAATATATCTTTTTTGAGGTGAGGAGACCACCTCTGCACGCAGTACTCAAGATGTGGGCATACCATAGTTTTATATAGGGGAAGTTTGATATCTTTTGTCTTATTATCTATCCCTTTTTTAATAATTCCTAATATCCTATTTGCTTTACTAACTGCCGCTGCACACTACGTGGATGTCATCAGAGAACTATCCACTATAGCCGTGTCTACACGTGCATGCTACTTCGAAGTAGCGGCACTAACTTCGAAATAGCGCCCATCATGGCTACACATGTTGGGCGCTATTTCGATGTTAACATCGACGTTAGGCGGCGAGACATCGAAGCCGCTAACCCCATGAGGGGATGGGAATAGCGCCCTACTTCGACGTTCAACGTCGAAGTAGGGAACGTGTAGTCGTTGCGCGTCCCGCAACTTCAAAATTGCGGGGTCCTCCATGGCGGCCCTCAGCTGAGGGGTTGAGAGACGCTCTCTCCAGCCCCTCAGCTCAATGGTGCCTGCGTGGAGCGGCCCCTTAAAGGTCCCCATCCCCTCCCTTCCTGTGCAGGAAGCTGAGAGAGCGTGCAGGCAGCAGCAGTAACACGGGGCTGCCTGCACGCTCTTCTGCAGCCACCCACACCCCCAACCGACCTGATGGCCGCCCGGCAGCCCCCCCAGTGCCCTCAGGGAACCCCCCCCAAGGGGAGACAGGGCTCCCAGACCAGCAGCCAGGCCGGGAAGCGGCAGTGGGTCCCCTCCTGGACGGAGGCCGAGCTGCGGGACCTGCTGGGGCTCTGGAGCGAGGAGGAGGTGCTCCAGGTAATGGGGAGCAAGAGGCGGAACACGGATGCGTTTGCTCGGCTGGCCGATGGCCTGGCTGCCCGGGGTCACCCTGCCCGCACTCCGGACCATGTCCGGAGTAAAGTGAAGGAGCTGCGGCAGGGTTACGCCCGGGCCCGGGATGCGGCCGGCCGATCTGGGGCCACCCCCGTCACTTGGCCCTTTTAGAGGGAGCTCAGGGACATCCTGGGCCCCCGGCACACCTCCTCCCCTCCAGCCACGCTTGACACCTCGGCTGAGGTGCCCCAGCAAGCCCCAGAGGCGGAGTCCGCCCCGGAGGCAAGCCCCGCACGCCAGGGGCCCCCCCAGGAGCCCACCCCCGGGGCACCGGAGCAGGAGGAGGAGGAGGAGGGGGACTCCTCCTCAACCGACACCGTCCTCCAGATCCTCCTGCCATCCCGGAGCAGCAGCCAGGCGTCCGCCCCCCAGGTGTCCCCCGACCGTGGGAGTGGACCGTCAGGTATGTACCCCCCCGGTGTACACCCCCGGGGTTGAGGGGCAGGGGTAGTAGATATGGCCAGGGCCCTCCACATGCCCAGATGACCATGGCCCCAAGGACAGCAGTGGCATGTCCCTCATAGGAGTGCATCAGCCCCTGCCCCCCCCAGCACGACAGTGCCATGCCCCATCCGTGGGGCAGGGGGGAGCGGAACCTCTAGGGTCCCCCGGGGGGAGGGGGTGGGACACCCAGCAGCAGCAGCAGCAGCAGCATGTGATGGAGTGGGGGGAGTGCAAATGCGAGACTCAGGCTAGATATGAGCAACAAGCTGAAGAGCTCCCAGTGGCTAAGGATGATCCTGGGGCTACAGGTGGCAGGTTACACCTCTGCCCTGAACAAAGAGAAGGGAGGAGCCGAGCTGGGTTTGAATCGGGGGCCGCAGTTAGAGGCTAGGGGAAGGGAGAGCTAGAAGGCTGCCTGCCTGAGGAGAGGGAAAGCTACACCCCAGAGGGGCCCCCCTCGGGGTCTTCTCCCCAGGACAGGTTGGAAGGACTGTCTCTGACTGCTGTACTGTCGCTTCTGGGAGAAACTGGGCATGTGTTGCCTAAGAAACCTCTCCTGTCATACCTGCTGAGTGAAGTGAGAGTCACTCCCACCAGCGGATGGGGTGCAGTGCAGGGGGACCCTTGAACCCCATCACAGCAGCATCTCCCAGGGACAGGGATGGGGAACCTGCAGCACAGGGGTGGGGGGACAAGGGCCACAGCTCGGGGCCCACACTAACGCCTGTCTCCACCCTTCTTCCCCCCGTCCTGTGTTCCGCAGCTGCACCATCAGAAGGACCGGAGAGCGCCGGCGAGGCGTCAGTGGTCCCGGACAGCCCTCCGGGGCCATCGCTCCAGGCCAGCCCCTCGGCAGAGGACCGACCGGCCCCACAGCGGGCAAGACGGCAGACCCAGCAGCAGCAGCCGCTGGCGACAGACCCTCAGGTGCTGGCCCTCCACCGCCGGCAGGTGGAGGTCGCTGAGCAGCAGCTGCGGGTGGAGCAACGCCGCCTCCACCTGCAGGAGTGGGTGCTGGCCTGGCGCCAAGAGGAATGGGGGGTCTACATAGAGACATTCAACCGCTGAGTGGACTACCTGGCCCCCCATGCCGCGCCGGCCGCCGCTGCGCCCGCCCTGGGTGCTCCACCCGCTGTGCCACCCGCTGCTCCAGTCGCCGCACCGTCCGCTGTCGCCCCGCCACCCGCCACCAAGGGCCATTCCGCCGAGGGGGACCTGGGGCCAGCTGACACTCGCCGGACATATCTTCCGGTCCGCCCGGCCCCCAGCCAGCCCCGGACAGGGCTGCGGCCGAGGCGGGGATCCCGGCCGCCCACCCCCAGCACTGGACTGTAGGGGCGTGGAGCCCAGGACGTGCCCCCCCCTTTGTATATATTCCCCCCACTTTTTTGGTTTTTTGGCCTGTACATAGTTTGTATTTATTTATTTGTGACCCCCATTTTCAATGTCTGATCCTTCCCCCCCATGTAAATAGTTCTCCCCTTCCTTGTTATCCCTGTTTTTATATTAATATACATACATACATATAAGTTAGTTAGAATTTCTATAGTTATTATTAAGAACAGTTCAAGTAAACGTTTGATTTGACAAACAAGTGTCTGCTTTTATTTGTACGAGAAAAGTGGGGGGCGTGTGCTGTTGGGTGCTCTGTGGTGTGGGCATAGGGGCAGGGAGTGTTGTGGAGGATGGGGGGGGCAGTGGGGGGCCTGCCAGCGTTCACCCCACGGCCTCATTGAAGTGGGCCCGCAGGGCCTCCCGGACCCGGGTCCCTTCGGGGTCCACCTGGCGACTGGGGGCAGTGGGTGGCTGCACAGCGGCCCTGCCAGCCTCCACAGCCCAGCCCTGAAAGAAGGCCTCCCCCTTGCTCTCCACCAGATTGTGGAGGGTGCTGCACACACCCACAATCTGGGGGATGTTGGTGGGGCCCGCATCCAGGCAGGTGAGGAGACACCTCCAGCGCCCTTTGAGGCGGCCACATCTGCACACAGTACTCAAGATGTGGGCGTACCATAGTTTTATATAGGGGAAGTATGATATCTTTTGTCTTATTATCTACCCCTTTTTTAATAATTCCTAACATCCTATTTGCTTTACTAACTGCTGCTGCACACTGCGTGGATGTCTTCAGAGAACTATCCACTATAACTCCAAGATCCCTTTCCTGATCTGTCGTAGCTAAATTTGACCCCATCATGTTGTACGTGTAATTTGGGTTATTTTTTCCAATGTGTATGACCTTACACTTACCCACATGAAATTTCATTTGCCATTTTGCTGCCCAATCACTCAGTTTGCTGAGATCTTTTTGTAGTTCTTCACAATCCATTTTGGTTTTGACTGTCCTGAACAACTTGGTGTCATCTGCAAACTTTGTCACCTCACTGCTTACCCCATTTTCTAGATCATTGATGAACAAGTTGAACAGGATCGGTCCCAGGACTGACCCCTGGGGAACACCACTAGTTACCCCCCTCCATTGTGAAAATTTACCATTTATTCCAACCCTTTGTTTTCTGTCTTTTAACCAATTCCCGATCCATGAAAGGATCTTTCCTCCTATCCCATGACCGCCTAATTTACATAAAAGCCTTTGGTGTGGGACCGTGTCAAAGTCCTTCTGGAAATCCAGGTATATTATGTCCACTGGGTGCCCCTTGTCCGCATGTTTATTAACCCCTTCAAAGAATTCTAATAGATTAGTTAGACATGACTTCCCTCTGCAGAAACCATGCTGACTTTTGCCTAACAATTTGTGCTCTTCTACGTGCCTTTCAATTTTATTCTTTACTATTGTTTCTACTAATTTGCCTGGTACTGATGTTAGACTTATCGGTCTATAATTGCCAGGGTCTCCTCTACAGCCTTTTTTAAATATTGGCGTTATATTGGCCGTCTTCCAGTCATTGGGTACCGAAGCGGATTTAAAGGATAGGTTACAAACCACTGTTAATAACTCCACAATTTCACATTTGAGTTCTTTCAGAACCCTTGGGTGAATACCGTCTGGTCCTGGAGACTTGTTACTATTCAGCTTATCAATTAACTCCAAAACCTCCTCTACGTCACTTCAATCTGGGAGAGTTCCTCAGATTTGTCACTTAAAAAGGCTGGCTCAGATTCAGGAACCTCTGTAACATCCTCAGCCGTGAAGACTGAAGCAAAGAAATCATTTGATCGCTCCGCAATGGCACTGTCTTCCTTGATCGCTCCTTTTATATCTTTATCGTCCAAGGGCCCCACTGCTTTTTTAGCAGGCTTCCTGCTTCTAATATACTTAAAAAACATTTTACTATCGTTTTTTTAATTTTTGGCTAGCTGTTCCTCAAAATCTTTTTTGGCTTTTCTTACTACATTATGACACTTAATTTGGGAGTGTTTGTGTTCCTTTCTATTTTCCTCACTAGGATTTGACTTCGACTTTTTAAAAGCTGCCCTTTTCTCTCGCACTGCCTTTTTAACATGGCTGTTAAGCCATGGTGGTTCTTTGTTAGGTCTCTTACTGTGTTTTTTTATTTGGGGTATACATTTAAGTTGTGCCTCTAGTATGGTGTCTTTAAACAGTTTCCATGCAGCTTCCAGGGATTTTAGTTTAGTTACTCTACCTTTTAGTTTCTGTTTAACTAGCTTCCTCATTTTAGTGTAATTCCCCTTTTTGAAATTAAATGCCAGAGTGTTTGACCGCTGCGGTGTTCTTCCCAACACAGGAATATTAAAAGTTGTTATACTGTGGTCACTATTTCCAAGCGGTCCAGTAACAGTTACCTCTTGGGCCAGATCCTGCGTTCCAGTCAGGACTAGATCAAGAATTGACTCTCCCCTTGTGGGTTCCTGTACTAGCTGCTCCAAGAAGCAGTCATTTAAGGCATCAAGAAATTTAATCTCTGAATCCCGTCCTGGGGTGACATGTACCCAATCAATATGGGGATAACTGAAATCTCCTATTATTACTGTGTTTTTTATTTTGATAGCCTCTCTAATCTCCCTTAACATTTCAGCATCACTATCACTGTCCTGGTTAGGTGGTCGGTAAAATATTCCTAATGCCATATTCATATTAGAGGAATGAATTGTTATCCATAATGATTCTATGGAACATTTTGATTCCTTTAGGATTATTGCTTCATTTAATTCTATATTATCCTTCACATATAGTACCACTCCACCACCCGCACGACCTGTTCTGTCTTTCTGATATAATTTATATCCCCGTATGATAGTGTCCCACTGATTGTCCTCATTCCACCATGTTTCTGTGATGCCTATTATGTCAACTTCCTCCTTTGACATGAGGCACTCCAGTTCACCCATCTTATTAGACAGACTCCTAGCATTTGTGTAAAAGCACTTTAAAAAACTACCACTATTTATACGTCCGCCTTTCACAGACGTGTTGGATTTTTTTATATGCGATTGTTTCACATCTGATCTTGCCCATATATTATTTCCCACGTTCCCTATCTGACTAACTTCTAGGGAATCCCTATCTATGGAGCCTCGTGTAAGAGAAATCTCCGTCCGATCCAGGTGCTCCCCCACACCAATCGGCTTTCCCCCACCTCTTAGTTTAAAAACTGCTCTATGACCTTTTTAACATCCACAACAAATCAAGGTACAACATCACCACAGTGAATAGAACACTAAACAATCTCAACAATAGCATCACATCATCATCTTTATGGAAAAACTGAGAGGAGCATTATTTATTCTTGGGTATTCATTTCCGTTTTAGCTGCAAATGAATCCCAAAAATGAAAAGGGAGGACAAAAGTCCATAAAATGTTACACAAAAAAACCAAATGGCAATACTGTGATGACAACCGGATCTACAAATTTACCCAAATTGTAAGCTCAACCATAAAAGCTATGTAAAAATGCATGAGATTTTACAATGACCTACAACAGTGAATGTTGAGGGGAAAAGAAAGGGCGATAGAATAACTGAATTAGATCAAACAAGAAGACCAAGTCGGTATAATTCAAAGACTAAGTTGAAATTATGCTTGTTAAAAACAAGAACATGTGGAGCTGGAAAGTGATGAGCCAAAACTGGTGTGCAAACTACTAGGCTTAATTGGTGGGCCAAATAATGACGGAATGGCCTATTCCATCTACAGTTCCCTTTTTGGGTCCTGAAAAGAAAAAGGTGTTGTCAGGAAATTAAAAAAAGAACAAAAAGACAAAAGACCAATCAGAAGCTACTGGACTGAGATTTACCAACATGGTCTCCACACCCACTGCTTCCTGAGATCCTCCCCTTCATCATCATGGTCCTGAAACGTGTCCTGACCAGGATGGGCCAAAGAGAAAGGGACCCAGGTGACACTAGCACTCTTACTTTGAATCCCAGATAGCACCTGGAATGACAACTACCACCACCACCATCTCTGACACCATCTAAGAGATGGACTAACAGCTGTGGGCTTTTCCTTCCACAGCTAAAGGGAAAGCGAACAAAGGATGTTATATAAAAATGCCTCATGTAATACTTTATGTTTCAGATGCTGTGACTTTTTTCCTTCTCTTCCATATCAATAATGATTTAAAAGATATTTTTAATGATGTGTTTACAACAGAACTAACCAGACTGAGGTCTCAGGAAACTAACCCCAGACCTACTTTAACACTGTTTAATATTGTGTACTGACTACATTATGTTTATACCTTTGGCCAATTTATTCTATCTAAATTAACACAACAGATTGAAGAGACTTCTCTATTATTATTACACCCTCACTTCTCAAAATAAATTAAGTATTTTTCCAAACCTACAAGACACCATAGCCCTGACTCGGAGAGCTTACAATCTAGAAGACAAACACAAAAAGGGTAGGGAAAGCAGTAGAACGTGTCAGTGAAACCTACAAGATGGAAGCTAAACTTATTCAGCAATGCTTTAATAACTCCGTGAATTTTAAAAAAAATAAAATATATCAAATGCTTCCCATCAGCTAGCTGGTGTCATGGATGGGTGGGTCTTTGGGATGAAAATCAATGCAGAGAGTGTAGTGGCCGAATGTGTAGAGTAATCTTTGAATATGTCAGAGGTTGGTGGGAATAGGATTGCAAAGGTTCTGATTTGGGGGCCTATTTGGAAGTGCTATATGGGATTAGCCAGACACTACACGTTAACGTCAATACAGGGAACTAATATCACTGAACAAATAATGAGAAGTCCTGGGGCACCTTACGGACAGATTTATTGGAGCGCAAACTTTTGTGGGCATAGACCCACTTCTTCAGATGCATCTGACAAAGTGGGTCTCTGCCCACAAAAGCTTATGCCCCAACAAATCTATCAGTCTATAAGGCATCACAGAAGTTCCCAGTGTTTTTGCAGACACAGATTAACATGGCTACCCCTCTAACACTTATCATGGCACAGTCACTAGTATCCTTTTCATAAGATGTAATGATCTACAACATTGGCTTAACATGCACCCGTGTTTCACATGCTAAACTGGGGAGTAGTAAAGAGTAAATGAGTTAAGATGTTCACAATGCAATCTCAAAAGGAACAAACCAGTGAAATGGTCAAACAAAAAACTTTATTCCCCTACTGCCTCCATGCGAACATTAAATTGTGTCTACATGAGACACGGCAAGAGAGGGCATTTACAAAGCAGACTACCAGTCCACTTCTTAGTGACTTCATGTTGGCACTGAAAGCACACATTTCTGAGAGAGGTTGGCATTAACTTGCCCACTATACAATTTGCTAAGTATCTTTTGAATGTGGGGGATACAGAAATCCCTACCTTGAGGTTTAGTGGACAACCTCGCTTTCAAAATACAGCAGCTGGTGACAGGCAGAACTTTTCCTGGGCATTGCATCACAAAGGTGGCAAAACTTGACGCAGAAAAGTTGCCGTTGCATACTTAACCATATACCCTTCCATATTTTACTGACTTAAAAATGTAGGTAGGCTGCAGTCTAGTGCTTAGAATCTGCAAGCAGGAGTCAAGAAGGCTGCCTTCCAATCCTAGCTCTGAGAAAACCTCTTTGCAAGATGAACAACAACAGAGAGGAAGCCGTGCTAGTCTATACACTATCAAAACAAAAAGCAGTCACGTAGCACTTTAAAGACTAGCAAAATAGTACTAATAAACTATTTTGCTGGTCTTTAAAGTGCTACTTGACTGCTTTCTCTTTGCAAGAGGTCCTTAATCTCTCTCTGTCTTAACACCTGTAAAACTGGGGATAAGGCCCCTTTCTTGGGACAGATGGGAGAATTAATAAATGCATGCAAAGCATTTTGAGATCCTTAGCTGGAAGACCATATTCTAAATAGCATAAATGTCAGCATTATCCACAATGCAAATTGGACAATACCCCAGGGCTCTTCACTGTTAAGCCAAAGGATCGAAACCAACATTGGTAATTCACAGGTAAATTCTGTCATGCCACCATACACAAATACCTGAAAAGATTGCGCAAATCAGTTAAACTACCAAGGTTAACTTGTTGGACTTTCCCACGAGCTAAGTTCTCTTTATTTAAATTTTAAAATAAACCTAGCAGGATATGACAACTCCTATATTTAACCACTTAGCGACTTTCCAAGGTCTCTGCCAAAGCCACTGTCTGAATGTGAAGCAGAACTGGCAAGCATTTGTGAATAAGAGCAGGGGATCCAACCACTGTGAAATGCAATTAACAGGAAAATGGGTCAGCTGGATCAAGCAGAGGTAACAGATGTATGTAACCAGCTCTTTTTCCCGAAAGCACAGATGGTGCCACCACACTTCCTGTGCCAGCAACGCACTGTGGTAGTAGAAGCAATTTAGAGATGGGACTGAGATCTTGCTGGCCACAGCCAGAGACGCAGGGGCACACACCGGTGCTCCAGCAGCTGAGGGTCTGATCTACTGGATCTCAGGCTGGTTTGGAATCCCTCACTTTATTGAGCTTCTTCCACCTTTGAGCCAGGACATGAGGTTCAGATGCCTTCAGTCAGCCAACCCTACTACCCAGGGCTGCATTTCTTCTGTGGGCTACATTGCCTCCCTTCATACATTTTTCTCCTCTGGGATTGTGCTATCTGGTATCCTGCTTCCTCTGGCAGCTCAAGATATGTTGCTAGCAGAGGGAATACCACCCAATGCCTTTAACAGCATGTACTTCTTGCACTATGCACGTGCTGCTTTGCTTTATACAAATGAGCACGCTCAAATATGGCTAATGAAAATATGAAAATTAATATTGGCTACACATGCACGGCACTATTTAAAATCTTAACTATAGCAATAAACTTGTGTTTGACTAAACACATTTTCTAGGTCCTGGGAGTGTTTCTGGCACAGTCAGAGGGGTGGCCGTGTTAGCCTGTAGCTTCACAAACAACAGGCAGTCTCATAGCACCTTACAGACTAACAAATTTATTTATCAGGTAAAGAGCTTTTGTGGGTACAACCTACTTCCTCAGATTTTGTTAGGCTTTAAGGTGCTACTGGATAGCTTGTTGTTTCCATTTCAGAAATCCTACTGACCATGTTATCACACCTTGATGGGCATGGGTAGCGTGTAATAGAGGATGGAGAAGCTTCTCCAAACCTCCATATGCTCTCCACCGGGACTGAGCCGTTTTGTGGCTTACAGCCTCCCACCAATTGAATTTCCAGCCAATCAGAGCTTGGGCAGGCAGGTCAGGGCAGTTCGGCCAGGCTAGCAAGTGGGACAGCTCAGACAGGCCAACAGACCAGGGTACAGTGTGGGTGGACCAGTGATCCTCCAGCCACTGTGGGGGGGAGGGGCAGAAGGAGAGGGTGTAAGAGGCGGTGGAGCTGGCCTCCCAAATGGGGAGTCCACATGCTGCCCATGTTGACAGGCCAGGCCTTTTGGAAACATCATCTCACCGTCAATACCTAATATGTTCCAGGAAAAGCAAGTCACTTAGCACACACGACATTGTTTTGTCCACACATTCAACCCTTCAGCACAAAAGATTATTTTAAAATGCTAGTGATGATTATCTGCAATAAACTCCACTCACTATACCTGGATCTCTTTATAACCTACACCAGGGCTCGAAGTATCTTCTGAACAGTGACAAGCAGAAACTATTCCCTGGTGTCTAAAGAGGAAACAAAGCCACCAGTCCCTTCAGAATTTAAACATCCATTTTTCTAAACAATTCCACTCCCAGATATCGTAATTGCACAGATAATCTTCCAAATGTCACTGAGTGCAGCACCCTCTAACGAGTCCACTAATGTGTCTCTACTTGCATTCAGAGCATGGAAGTGGCAACACTTCTGAGCTTCAAGGTTGACAAGTCCCGACAAGGACTGTGTTGATTCTGCTCTATTGTTACATGGAGAAACTTTGAGCAGTAGACACAAAGGCTGTTGCTATTTTGGGCGGGAAAATAGGAAGGGTAGGGGGACAGCTGGAAAACCAGATCCCGCAGAAAGAAGCAGAGGACACACACACACCTTGCAGCTGCTTTGAGGAGGAGAGAGGACACTTACACACTACTCCTCTCCGTTGTGAGGAGGCTGCTAGAACGATGGAGAATCACCCACAGTTCATTCCCGCCATTCAGTGGGTAATGCTGGAAAGCCAAGACCTGCTGAGGTGGTTCTGGGACAGTGGAGAACAAGGCTATGGCCAGAAAATAACAGAATAGGGAAGACAAGAAAAACTGACTAGGCCAATGAACAGGGAAAGCCTAGTGATTCCATTCACTTTTGTTCTTACTAGTTCTCACAGGCCTATCCTTCCTGAGTGGCTGCCCCTACATAATTCTTCTAGCCAAGTTCCCTCCCATCCAGTTTCCCCCACTGCTGGCTCAAGCCCACCATGCTATAAACTTAAGCTCCCAGGCTTGTTTCTTGAAGGTGTCATGCGGGTTTCCTCAACAAATCAAATACCATAAGCTCCCTCTCCAACCTGCATGTGGCCTGCAGTAGGATGCTTTGAAGATAAGGACTGTGACCATTTTATAAAAAGCACGTTAGGGTGAGAGATTGTTTTTGTCATTTATCGTTTTTTGAGAGAGTTGATTTGAGATCACAGAGATTGTGTGGGTGGAACGAGAGAGTCCTCATTGGAGCAGCCAGTACACTGGATGAAGTGCTCCATATTTTGTGACAGCATATGAAGGACCAATGGTTCTCGAAAGCTGTGTTGTAGGGGGTACTGATCTTCGTAGGAGTGGAACTATGTCAGCAGGTGTTGTGTTATGGCAAAGTACGGAAATGCCTTGAGTTGGTGTATCCTGTTCTGTAGGGAACTTGCTTCTGATGATGAGCTCAGTGAGGCTTGGGAGTTGTTTGAAGGCTAGAAGATGGGGTTCAGGAAAGATTTCTTGCAGGAGATGGTCCCCACTGAATATGAGCAGTAACAGTTTAATGATCTCAAGTGGGTTCCAGCAGGAGTGGTAGATAGCAACTAGTGGTGTACTGCGGGAAGGGTATTTTGGTTCTACCTGCATATGTTGGGGGGCCGTCCATAATGGTAACGTTCCGATGTGTTAATTCAAAGCTTTACCCTCAACTGCTTGAAGATGGAAAGACATTTTTCAGAACAAACTGAACAACAAAAATTGCAAACAGCGCTGTACTAAGTACTACTGCTTTTCAATGCCTCTAGTAAAAATGTGGCAGTAGTTAACAAAAGCTGACTCATCTGGAAGATTTTATCACAAGTGACCAGCGCATGGACATCTGGCATTACAACTGCAGCAAAACTAAGCTACTTATTTAAGCAGATAGATGGATAGAACCTAGAGGCCAGGTGCTGAGCTGGTCTAAACTGTTGTTTTATTCAAGTCAATTGTGCCATGCCAATTTGCATCAGCTGAAGAACTGGCCTAAGGTTTATAAATACACATAGAGATGAAAGAAATGACAGAAATTGAAGTACAAATTCCACAAAGATGTATTGTTTTGTGTTGCACCAAGATATGATTTCATTTAAAGAAACACCGCTAAGCAGCTTAGATCTCAATATTAGACTACTTGAAAATAGTTGTGGTGTAGTAGCGAACACCCTTTGAATTGTAAATACCTTTCAAAACCAAAATGAAAGAGAGAATCCATTATGTAGTTCTTGAGTTGCCACATGGCTGGCAATTTAAGATACCCGATAATACTATTACAGGAACTGTTGTCAATAAACAATGAAAACTCAAACAAGGACCATAATCTGCCTCTCCAACCTGTCCGTGACTCGCAATAAGGTGCTAAAGAGCAATAACTTAAAAAGATCTTCAACTGGTATCACTCCACAGCCTCCATGGTCACTGATGACATGAGCCTGACAATCTGGCTAAATTAAACAATTGAAGGGCATAAGAACAGCTATGCTGGATCAGACCAAAAGGTCCATCTAGCCCGGTAACTCGTCTTCCAACAGTGGCCAGCGCCAGGTGTCCTAGAGGGAATGAACAGAACAGGTGATAACCAAGTGATTTCTCTACTGTCATCCATTTACAGATTCTGAGAAACAGGTGTTTGGGACACCATTCTTTCCCATCACGACGAATAGCCATTGATGGAACTTACCTCCATGAAATTATCTAGATCTTTTTTAAACTCTGTTAAAGTCCTAGTTTTCACAACATACTCTGACAAGGATGTTCCACGAGTTTACCATGAACTGCGTAAAGAAAAACTTGCTTCTGTATGTTTTAAACATGCTACCCATTACTTTCATTTGATGACCCCTAGTTTTTACATTATGGGAACAAGTAAATAGCTTTTCCCTACTCACTTCTTCCAAACTTATTTCATGATTTTATAGATTTCTATCATATCCCAGCTTAGCCTCCCTCTTTTCTAAATTGAAAAATCCCTGTCTTTTTAATCTCTCTTCATATGGCACCCATTTTAAACCCCTAATCATTTTTGTTGCCCTATCCTGAACCTTTTCCAATACCAAGATATCTTTTTTTCAAGATGAGGTGACCACATCTGTACACAGTATTCAAGATGTGGGAGTACCACAGATTTATATAGAGGCAATAAAATATTCTCTGTCTTATTCTCTTTCCCTTTTTTTAATGATTTTCAGAGAACTATCCACGACTCCAAGGTCTGTTGAGTGGTTATAGCTAAATTAATCCCCACTGTTTTGTATGTATAGTTGGGATTTTTTCCCCACATACATTACTTTACATTTACCAACATTAAATTTCATTTGCCATTTTGTTGCCCAATCACTTAGTTTTGTAAGATATTTCTGAAGCACTTCAGTCTACTGTCTTCTTAACTATCTTGAGCAGTTCAGTATCAGCAGCAAATTTTGCCACCTTACTATTTACCCGTTTTCCCAGATCACTTATAAATAGCTTGAAGAGGATTGGTCCTGGTACATACCATTAGGGGAACAGGATTGGTTCCAGTACAGACTGTGGGTTACCATTCTTCATTCTAAAAACTCACAGTTTATTCCCATCCTTTGTTTTCTGTCTTTTAACCAGTTATTAATCCATAAGAGAACCTTCCACCTTACCCCATGATAATTATTTTACAGAGCCTACAGCTGCACTAGCCCAGAAGATTGACCCACTCAGGGCTGATCTTCCGGGGTTTTGTTTCACACGTGCACAAAACAACACTTTCAGGGGTAAAAGTGAACCCCAGAACTCCTCGTGAGAGGTGATGAATAAGGAAGCTCAATGGGAGAAATGCTCCCATCGACCTTTCTCCCTGCAGGCAGACATTGAAGTCTACCGCCTGTAAGCCAATTTTAGCTACGTAATTGGTGTAGCCAAAATTGCGTATGGGCAGACGATGTCTTTGCGTAGTATAGACATAGCCTTAAGAGCCTTTGGTGAGGGATCCTGTCAAAGGCTTTTTGGAAATCTAAGAACACTCTATCCACTGGATCCCCTTGTGCATATGCTTATTAACCTCCTCAGAGAACTCTACGGCCATGTCTACACATCCCCCTCCCTTTCACAAAGGGCACATAAATGATACAGATAGGAACTGGTTAATCGGAACTGCTGATATGAATATTCATCACCTCATTAGCATAATAGCAGCCATTCGCGCTTCAAAAGTGCTGCTTTCGAAACTCCAACTGGACGTGTAGATGCAGGTTCTTTGAAATAAACTCCAGATTTCAAAATTCCCTTATTCCCAATTTGACTGGGGAAGGAGCACTTTCAGAGTGCGACTGGCTGCCGTTGTGCTAATGAGGCACTGAATATCAGCACCTCATTAATCAGTTCCTATCCATGTCATTTACATGCCCCTTCTGACAGGGAGGGGCATGTACAGACACAGCCTAGAAGATGGGGAAGGCATGATTTCACTTTACAGAAACAATGCTGACACTTCCCCAAGACATTACATTCATCTACATGTCTGATGATCTTATTCTTTACTAGTGTTTCAACTAATTTGCCTGGTACTGATGTTAGACTTACTGAACTTAATTGCCAGGATCACCTCTAGAGTCCCCAGCCAATCTGACCCTGAACTTCATTCTCTGCTTCTAGAAAGCTTTTCCTCATAGACAGGTGCATCTGCAGGACAACGGTTTGATTTAGTAAGCAGAGAGCACTGGAATGGACAGAGTCCCATGAAAAGGAGAGCAAACCTACTATGCAAACAAAACACTCATTTTAAAGAAAACCTTGAGTAGTAGATAGAGTGAGCCATTCTTTCTCACCATATATTGGGAGCTTACTTAGGGGTGGGGACAACAAATCATAACTTATATGCCAGAGAGTAAATAACTGGAAAAAAAATATTGTGAATGGGCAACCTGCTGCAGTCACAACATACAGCACACAGATACACTAACAAATCCCATTCCAGGAGATGTGTTATCACTGATTGACGTTCCAGAGAATGCAGCACATGCATGCTGGCACATGCTCCTAAGAAACACAGGGAAACAAAATAAACCTTTCATAGACTCAGACCCACAGAAGGGACCATCAGGTCATCTAGTTTGACCTTCTGCACACTGTGGGCCACAGAAATGTCACCCGCTCACTCCTGTCATGGACCCGTAAACTCTGTCTGAGTTACTGAAGTCCTCAAGTCATGATGAGAGGACAAAGCTATAGGGAATCCACCACTTAATCTTGCTTCAACCTGCAGGTGATCCATGTACCACACTGCAGTAGTAGGCAAATAATAACACAATGGTCTCTACTAATCTGAGCCTTGGGAAAATTCATTCCAAACCCCAGATAGGGCAGTCAGATGAACGAGGAGCTTTGACAAGATCCAACAGCCAGACCTCTGGGAAATAACTCACCCGAGAAACTCAAAGCCCTTCCCATCTAAAGTCCCATTACTGGCCTTCAGGGATATTTGCTCCTAGCAGTCACAGATCTGCCTACAATGGGATATAGCCTTCTCATCATATTCTGTATAAACTTACCAAGCTCAGCCTTAAAGCCATTTGGGTTTTTCCCCTCACTCGTCCACCCTGGAAGGCTGTTTCAGAAATCTGGCCAGTTTATACACATTTGCTCTTGTGCCAATATTGGTGCTTTACTTAAATAACTCCTCCTCCCTGGTATTTATCTCTCTGGCATACTTACAAAGAGCAATCAAATATTCCCACAGCCTTCCTTGATTAGGCTAAACAAGTCACGCTCTTTGACTTTTCTCTCATAAAGCAGGTTTTCCATTCCTCTGATCATCCTTGTGACCCTTCTCTACGCATTCCAATTTGAATATGTCTTTCTTAACCATGGGAAACAAGTACTGCACAAAAGTCCAAATGAGGTCTCATCAGCAACCTGTAATGGTACTGATATTCCCATCCCCTATCACTATGGGAAATTATGGCCTAATGCATCCTACGATTGCATGAGCTGTTTTCACAGCATCACACTGGTATTTCATGGTTTTCCTGTAATCAGCCTGTACATCCACGTCTTTCTCCTCCTCTGTCACTTCCAACAAACAACACCCCAGCACAGAGTAGGCAACCTGTGGCTTCAGAGTCACATGCAGCTCTTTAAGGATGGCCTTGTGGCTCCTGATGATATAACTGAAAAGTGTAAAAAAAATAAAACACCTCCTGTTTATTTTCGATATTTCAGTTAACATCTAAAAGCCCAACAATGAACAACTCGTATCTAAATAGCAAACAATATGTGATCTCAAAAATTGGATAATATGCGCAGTGCATTGTGGGATGTATGCGTGTGCTGTTCTTAAAACAGGGGTTTAAAAAAATGTATGGTTTGACCTTATTTGTTAAGGACTGTCTCAGACTTACATGCTCTTGAATTAGTGAATTTTTTTTAAATGAAATTTTAAAACAAATGGTTCTTCTGGTTGCCGACCCCCACCCCAGCTTATAGCAGAAATTCTTGTGGTTAGTCCTTAATGTATAACCTAACACTTCATACAATTACACTTCATCCAATTTCTAATACTCCAGTTTTCAAGGTCACCCACATCTTCTTGTATGATATTCCAGTCCTCCTCTGTATCGGCAATATCTCCTAACTTTGTCATCCATAAATTTTATAAGCACACTCCCTCTTTTTGTGCCAAGATCATTAACAGAGAGACTGGTTCTTGAGGAAATCCATGGGTAACCTCCCTCCAGCCTGACAGTTGATTTTTCAAAAGAGAAAAAGGGCACTCGGAAGGGTGGGAGAAAGAGCAGAAAGATACAAATAGGAAGGAGGGGATATTAAAAGTATTTGCCAGTAGACATTGAACAATGGGCAAATCTTTAAGACATTTTTTCTGTCACCGTTAAAAGAATGACCCAAGCCATCAAGAAAACAAAATATAGCTCTGTTTGCCACCTACAGATCCAGTACTAGCCTCATCTGTGTGTACAATTCCCAACGGAGTCAATGGGAGTTGCTGGTGTCCCTGATGACAGAATGGGGTTTTGAGTCTACAAACACAGATGTACATGAATAACTTAATACAAGTGAGTCGCTTCACTGCTGTCATTGAACCTACTTACACAAGTACAGTTTGTGCCTGGACATAAATGTTTGAAGAACTGGGCCCGGTCTCTCTCAAATCAACAATACATGAAGGAAATGGCCCTCTATGCCAACGATGAAGCCTTTAGTCCATCTGAGAGATTAACTACCATATTACTCATTACATTGCTCTTTGGTCTTCCACAAATACAAAAAACAAGTAACAAGAATATTGGTTTTGTTTGAAATCAGCTCTCAAATACAGAGCCCACTCCTGCTCCCATTCAAGTCAAAAGGCAAAAATGCTCACTGACTTCTGCAACAGTAAAGCAAGCCAAGCAAGAAGAGAGATGCCATGTTCGCTGTTCCCCTTTCACTCTACAAATCAGTCTACCCAGAAATAAAGTGCAGTAAGTAGTGACAGAGCAGCCATATAATTATTAACAAAGCACATGCCACTACAAACTCAGAGCCTGAGGGAGACAGGAGTGGAGGGTATTAAACACTAAGCATAAAATGAAAAACAGAAATACACACCTAAAGAGGCAGCAGAAATGTTCAAAATGTGCCTTATATTATTTTATAACACTTCAAAGATTATGTACCTCCTCCGCTAAATTACTGTGTGTTGCATGAAACCTCATTGCCGTGTACTGCCGCCATAAATAGAGAAACTGAAATATCTATTTTGCCTTATCTGCTGAAAAGAAAAAACACAGTTGACTCAAAGAAATCTGATTACTTCATCAAAAGAGAAAAAAAATCTAAGACAAGAAAATACTATTCAAAACGTACCTTGATAACAAAATATTAAGCCATGCAGCGAGTTGGTTTTGATTAGAAAATATTACTCAGATTGACCTAAACCACGTCAAATAAAAATAAAAATCATAGGAGGATGAAAAGAGCAGCATTAGTCATCAGAAGGTTTTTGGTATTTCTATCATTTGGATACTTACTGATTACTGCATAGCTGAAACACCTGAAGGATGCAGCTTAGTTAATATAAACGACTAGAAATCCTGTGGCACCTTACAGACTAATAGATATTTTGGAATACAAGCTTTTGTGGGCAAAGAGCTGCTTCGTCAGTTGCAATGAGAGTAGTTAGTGCTCATACTGATGAAATATGATATATCCACAAATTGCCTCGCAGTTTCCCAGAATAAAACAAAACCCAAATCTCATTAGCACTGGCAAGGTTTCACATCCTCCTACTTTCTAAAACCTGAACTACTACTATGGATAAGAAAAGGCCAGTGGTCCTTTTGGAGTAACAAAAAGAGCAACCTAATAAGCTAAACTCCACCTTGAATTTTGTAGCTGAAATATTATTAGTTGTTCCTTAGAAGACGGGTGCACTATAATGCAAGGCTGGAGAAAGACTCTGTCCAGCTCTGGGTAATGTGGGCAAGAGGGGTTTGGCTCAGGTGCTCCCCATAATTGGTGAGCCCTTGGGCAGAAGGGGTGGGACTAGGGACTAGCCTCCCACAGCCCGCCCTTGCACATGGCTTGGGGCCGATTCATAAGGCCTGCGAGTGGAATTTGTCTTGGCATCTTAGCCGTGTCTACAATTTATTTTAGTCTATCAGCAACCAATGCAACTGTTGGGGAAACTGAGGCAAGCATCCTGCACTGTGACCCTCGGCCACTAGAGAGAGTGCAAGGAAGGTAGAAGGTCTGATTACTGGACCAAATATGCATACCTGACAGGCATGCTGCCACACGCATTCCAAAACATCTCCCTAGGCTGGAACCCGTTCTTCTCTTCCACACAGGGCTACCTTTGCACCGGAATGTTGTGACGTTACCAAGAGATGGAGAGAAAGGGTAAGAAGAGACTGCATTTAGGAGGCAAAGTGTCCACTGCATGAAGAATAGAAAGAAAAGTGGCTTAATGAAATGTTCTCTTGTAAAACGTAGGATGGACAACAAAAAAGTTTCACTGTTCTGACTGAGGGCCTGGCCTACATACAAAGGTGTGATCTCAGTTGAACTGAAGGTATGGTGTTAGTTTTTAAGATCTTTCTCATCTATTCATAGCAAGTGTTTCATTCTCAGAGCATCTTTACATGAGGCAACGTGTCATTTTAGAGTAGAGAAAAGGGTGAGGGAATAGGCACTCAGTGGAGCTTTCTGAAAACAATCAAACACACATTTCACATTACGGGAGAGCTGGAATTTTTAATTACCTCCAAGAAGTGCAAAGTCGATGGGTGCAGACAGATAAACGTACATGCTCATTTTGATCTGAACAGGTACAGCACCTCATGCAACAGGGTCTTGTTCTATCACTGTGACACTTATGTGCTAACACAGTATTAATAATAATGATGATTATAGTGAGAAATATTCCTTTCCTATTCCCTTACTGTGCACATTGTACTAGTCATTTGAGGTGAATTTACCTATGTTCAGAGGCTTTATTATTCTCTAGGCACATATTCAGAATAGGAAAGCCTCTATAAATCTTCTGTGATGACTTAGGGAGGCAATGCACAGGATTCAGGAAGGAAGTGCCTACAAGTGGCTGATCTACAATGTACAATCTGCCTACAGGCTACTGTGGACAGAGAATTCCTTCCTTCTGCCCCATTTAACTCCCCCCACATGACTTATGACAGTGAGGGGCAACCTAGGCTAGTGAGTGAGTGGCATTAATGGCCCTCCTTCATCTCAGCTGGCAGCAAGATTGCTGTAGCTAAGGTGGGCTCCTAGGATAGCATAGTATTGCTAACTGAGCTTACTGACCTAGAATTTGTAGGGTGTGCCAGGTGACGTATAGCAGCACTTGGACTGGGTGCAGAGGGAGCGCACAGCTCTCGCAATGTTGTGTGTAATCAGTACACTCCTCACTTCCTGGGCCCCTGCTCTGAGTGCGTGTGATTTTTGTAACACCCATAGGAAAAAAACTAGGTGGACAAAACCAGCAGATTCTGGCAACCCTACACGTCGGCAACAGTAAACAAAATGTCTCGTGAGCCACACACAGAACCTCAATGGGCTGCACGTGGCCCTTGGCCTCAGGTTACCCACCACTTACTTACAACATCTGTTTTAACAACAGTTCCAAGTAATGGAAAAGTTACAGAAATGTTAAGTTTATTTTTAAAATTACAATTTCCAAAAGGTTGGGTAGTAAAATGAGTCCTTTTTCTTCCATTATCCTGTCTTCTTCAATGTCCACGTCTCCCACCCCCCACTGCTTGATTGCCTCTTGAACTCAGACAAAATACTAATAGTCTATCCAGTAGCTTTCAAGGCACAACTGTGGAAAATATTCCACCGTCATTGAGCTAAATGGCCTCCTGAACTGACTCTGCAAATTAGCCTCTGGGCACATCACATGGGTGGGCGGCTGGTTGCCTGTGTGTGCCTCCTTGTTCCTAGGATTTCACTGTGCAGTGACTGTCTTTAGCACATTTATTTCTTTGCAAATCAGATCAGTACAATTTTCTCATTACATGTAATCCATCATCTAAACCACCAGTTCGATGGATATCCCAACCTTCACGTCTTGCATCAATTCCGTTATTCAAATATTCCAAGACTCCTCACTACAGATGGAAGACGACATAAATTTTTGAATATACAATGAGACTCATTTAGAGTAATGTCATCACTGTGAACTGATCAGCTATAGAGCTCTACTTGAGCTGCCCAAATTACTCTAACAACAAAAAGTGGGGTGGGGAAGAACAGCAGCATTCAACCCTCTTTTTATGTAAGGGATCATCACTTGCCTGGCAAACCACCCCAATTTCAAAAAGATATCACTACATTCCTTAGAACATATGACCTATGGGAAAGGGATCTTGCTTATGCATCTGACAAAATGGGTCTTTGCCCACAAAAGGTTATGTTCCAAAATATCTGTTAGTCTATAAGGTGCCACAGGAATTCTTGTTGTTCCTGGACTGTGACTGTCTATCACCTTTCATGATGATCCATGAGTGGGGCTCTGAGATGCTACTTTTGTTGCCCATGTCCTTGAATGGAAGGGTGAAATCCTGACCCAAGTGAAGTCAAAGAGTTTTGCTCCTGAGCTCAGCTGGGCCAGGATTTCACCCCAGAAGTTGTGATCACCACTCTTCTTGCCAAAGCCAAGATTCCATTCATTTTTATCAGCCAGCAGATCTCCTTTGCTGAGCACGCTCCACCTTCGCTGTCGCCAACACAGGAATCAGACACCAGGATCAAGACCTGAACCTGAATTTTTCCCAGATATTAATGCATGCAAAGCTGGCTGTATCTGTTGAACATCAGCTGTATGTCAGAGGTGATCACATATACTGACCCTCCAAGCTGTATATGACCATCTTCAGAAATTTGCGAGCCATGCTACGGCATGTACATGTCCCAGGGCTAAAGCCCACCAAAGCCCCTCCCCACTGAAGAGAAAACCGCTAAACCCACTACTGTGCTGCAGGGCAGGAGCTCTGAAACCTGCTCCCCCAATCTTGTAGGCTGGAGAAGATTGGGAGGGCACACGCGGAGACTTCTGTGAGCCTCTCTAACTATAAAAGAGACTCGAGAAGCTCACAGACTGTGGTTTGGCCACTCCTGCTATTTATATACATTCTCTTTTACTAAGTCTTTTGTTTAAGTAACTCAGCAGCTGCACTACTGTCATGGCATTATTGTTCTAAGAAATTGGATTTTTCAAAAGTAACAAGAAAGAAACATTTTCATTTTAGTGCAAGGAAAAAAAAAATGCCTCCCTACAGAATATTCATCAGCTGAAAATAATCCAATCAATGTCCACTTACAGTTTTAAAATAATACAGTATTGCAAGGGAAAATATGTGATTATTAGCTTTAACAGGAGTCTGCAGGAGCGATATTATTCCAGTGCAGAAAGTCTGTGTAAGTCACTGTAAGCCATATAAGCTTTTTCATGTGCCTTTGGATTATGAATTTCATCACATGTTAATGTCATCTGACAGGGAAAAAAAAAAAGCAAACAAACGGGTATGTAATAATCAATGGTTTGTCTTTGTTCTCCTATAACCTATGAAAAATTTAATCTTTTCTGAGTAATCAGTGTATTTGAAGGGTCTCCAGCCCACTCTTTGCAATCCCAATGCCTAAAAACATCTGGAATGATTATTTTACTGAATCCCTTTTAGTGGCAGCTCCTTTTTCACTCCAGCTCTACAAGATAAAATGATAACACAAAACAGAATACAAAAGAGCAACATTATGAAACCCAAAATTCTGGCTTTTGTTTTAAAGAGAGAACTGTTTTTTTCATTATTTCCAATATGCTTGAAACTCTCTAGCATGGGTGGCAGTGTTCTGGGAACACCGCAGTTTGGACTCTGGAAGCGGGGTGGGGGGGTCTGTGGAAGAGGCTCTGTGTGCTGCTGCTCCCCCAGCTGGGGAAACAACAGTGCAGAGAAACGCTTCTCCAGAGACTTTTCCCAGCTGCTCCCATAGCAGCAGGGGACAGAGCCAGGTGTGCCCCCCAGAAACAGGGTGCCAGGGAAGCACCTGACCCTCATCCCTCTCACACTCAGACCCTGCACCCCCTCACACACCCTCTTCTCGCTCCCTCCCCTCCACCCTAGCACATGCCTGCACCCTACTTTCCCCCCAGCAAACCCAGGCACCTCCCCCAGCACAGTCTTGCAGCCTCCCTCCCAGACCCCATAGGTATTGCTGTCTCTGTTGCATGTGAAAAAAATTCCATAATCCACCCGATCTTATTTCCCAACACTGACGGCTTAAAGAGCTTCATGTGTACATTACTTAACCCCTTCAACTATTCACAGTTGTCAGTGACTGTTCAAATTAATCACCCGGGATGGTCTTAAAGCATCAAAGATTCCCAACCCTTCTCTGCACCAAATGCAAGATCCTAACCCTTACCTTTAAGGCTCTTCACAGTTTAGCCCCTCCATATTTTTTGATCCCTGAATTTGTGTTGCCCCGCCATCTCTCCAGCCTCTGGACCAGCATCCATACCTCTTTTACAAGCTTCTCCAAACAGCACCTTCGCATTTCTTCTGTGCCTGGAATGCTGCCCCCAACACCACTAATCCTGACTCTCTGATAAACCAAGGCCCCTTACTAATGCAATGACCACAGGCCAACAGATAATGGCTACATAAATGGCTAGTAAGGGCTTTGGATATTTAAGTTATTTGTATCTTGATTCTTACTATGGATGGGTACTGTGGTTATGCTGAGGAGCTCCCATCAGAGACCATTTTCCGTGCCCCTTTGCACTACATGTTGTTAACAGAATTAACACACACACAGAACAAACTGAGCATCCAACCCTGACCCAAAGGGCTTATTATGTAAGTGAAACAATACTTTTTTATATGAACTTGCAGGCATCTAGCTGTGCACAGGGCTAGTGTAGGTAAACACAGTTTGTGTGGGAGTGTGCAGGAGGGACTTGTAATATAATTGCTATGGTTAGGAAGGGACACGTTATCAGTGCTAACACTGCTCCTGTCTTAATATGGAGATATGCCTACCTCTTAGAGATGGAAGGGACCTCAGGAGATTGGGTCCAGTACCCTGCCCTCTTGGCAGGACCTACCACCATCCCTGACAGATTTTTTTTTTAATCTATTTGCCCCAGATCCCTAAATGACCCCCTCAAGGACTGAGCTCACAATGCTGGGCTTAGCAAGCCAATGCTCAAACCACTGAGCTATCCATCCCCTCCCCCCCAAAGCTAGTTCTACGAATGCAGAAGTGACTTTTTTTATTTCAGAAAATAAAGAAAGCTAGCAGGGCAGAGAGTGTTCTAGACTGGGTTTTCATAAACAGGGAGGAACTGGTGGAGAATTTGAAAGTGGAAGGTATTGTTGGTGAAATGGTAGAGTTCATAATTATAAGGAATGACAGGAAGGAAAACTGCACAATAAAGAGAATTGATTTCAAGATGGCAGATTTTCATCAAACTCGGGGAGCTAGTAGGTAAGATCCCATGGGATGCAAGTATTTAGGAAAAACAGTTCAAGGGAGTTGTCATTTTTCAAAACAGACATTATTAAGGTCACAGGGCCAAACTATCTCACTACATAAGAAAGATATGAAGTATGTCAAAAATACCCTGGCTTAAGAAAGAGATCTTTATTTATGTGAAACAAAAAAAAATGCTAAGTCAAATAAGAAAAACTGAATATAAATAAATAGCACAAGTAAAGGCCAAGGCACAAAATGACATTTAACTAGCTAAAGAAATAACGTGTAGGAAGAAAACAGTCTGGAAATATATTAGAAGCAAGAGGAAGACCAAGGAGGCCCATGTTCAATGAGGGTGAAAATACAATAATGGAAAATGTGAAAAATCACAGAAGTGCTAAATTATTTTTTGTTTCCTTGTTTACTGTTTTTGGTTCTCTGTGTCTTAAATATTGAGTCTGTTCTGGGTCCGGCTATGGTCTGAAGAAGTGGGTCTGTCCCACGAAAGCTCACCTAATAAACTATTTTGCTAGTCTTTAAAGTGCTACTTGACTGCTTTTTGTTTTGATAGTGTATAGACTAGCACGGCTTCCTCTCTGTTACTATAAAGTTTAATAGTGATTGGAAGTCTAATAAGTGAATGCCAGTGAAAATTAGCTAGAATCAGAGACTAAAACAGGGAAAGAGCAAGTTAAAAATTTCTTATAAAAGTAAGATGTCTTCGAGTCACCACAGCCTGATAAAATACTTCCTAGAATATTGAGTAAAGTGATATCTGAGCCATCAGCAATTATCTTCAAACAGACATGGAAGATGGGATAGATTCCAGAGGACCAGGAATGGGCAAATATAGTACCCACTCATAGAAAAAAAAAATAAGGACAACTTGAGTAATTACAGACCAGTCAGTTTAACTTCAGTACACAAAAAGATAACGGAGCAAATAATTAAGAAATTAGGCAGAAAAAATTAGGAAGCAGGGTGCTTTCAAATGCGGGGTTTCCTTTCGAATGAACCTCATTTATACGGCTGTTTTGGCTTTCAAAATTAGCTTTTCCAGAATCAAGATCCTGCACGAGTATACAAATGAGGCACGCGATATTTAAACCCATGCCTCATTTGTATTTCCGATCGGTTGTATTTGCATGCCCTTTCCAAAAAGGAGGGGCAGTGTAGCCACAGTCAAAGTGATTTCGAAACATTGGATGACTCCCTCTTTACTATATGTAGCGCATTATGGGATATGGTATTGTATCTGTGTTTTGATTATGTTGCTAATAAAACCTTGATTTTGAAAAGGGAAAGGAAGCGTGTCACATTCCTGCTGTGAAAGGCAACATGCATTTTATGAAAGAAAATTGAAATTAAAAGTGAAGTAAAATTGGCATAATTACAGTGGGGTTGGAATGGCTTCAAAAAGGAGAAAATCTAAGATGAAAACAGAAAATTTCAAACTGATGGATCCAATCCTTCACATTTATATTGAGTTCGGCTGGGTTCCCTTTACATCTCATTTGTAATGAGCAATTCACCAACAACAAAAAATGCAACCTCAAGAGGCATTTTCTCAAAAAACACACTACTTTTGCTGGGGATACCAGAAAAAAGACTGTGGAGAAGCTACTATGCAAAGCAAGAACGTGCTTGTTGAATGGGTGAAATCACCAAGCAGCATAACTGTGGCTAGTTTTGTGACATCTCAAGAGACCATGAAATGAGGAATGCCATTCACGGATGGAGAATATATGAGTGTTTTGTCAAAGTATCAGAGCGGCTGTAGAGGGACTTCAAAAACAAAAATGAAATTGTTCAGAATCCAGCATGCTCCAGAGAGAGAGAGAGAGAGAGAGAGGGAGGGAGGTAGGGAGGTTTGGTAGTGAAAAATCAGGAAGACAGTAGTACAAACACACATATGTAAAGTGTGAGGAAATAGAATATATAACAAGTTTGTGAACATCCTGTAGTAAACATGTATTGCATTACAAATCATTGGCCGTAGCTACACTAGCCCCCACCTTTCAAAAGGGGGATGCTAATGAGGCACTGCCATGAATATGAGACACCTCATTAGCACAATGGCAGCCGCACGAGTTTTGAAAGTGGTTTTGGGAAGAAGGGGCTTTTGAAATCCAGGGGGTCCTTGCGAAAGGCCCCTGTCTACACAAGCAGCGTGAGTTTCGAAAGCAGCACTTTGGGAACACGCATGGCCACCATTATGTTAATGAAGCACTGCATATTCATGACAGCACCTAATTAGCATTTGTCAAAGTGGCTCATTAGCTTCCCCCTTTCAAAAAGCAGGAGTTTGTGTAGCCACAGCCATAGCATGTGCGCTGTTCTTAAAACAGAGTTTAAAAAAACTATGATCTGACGTCATTTATCAAGGACCATGTCATATTCACATGCACTGCTGCTCTTGAATTTTTGAATTTTTTACCTAATTTGAAAAAAGTGGCACTTCTTGCCATTTTGGTTGCCGACCCCTGGACTAGATAATATTTAGTCCTGCCATGAGTGTTGAGGACTAGACTAGATGACCTCTCACGGTCCCTTCCAGTCCCACATTTCTAAGATTTTTTTGTTTTTTTAACCATTTCACTCCCCTCTCCTGCTGCTCCTAACTGGTTTTCTTGTCATCTTCTTGAACATTGATTTAGGCTCCAGTCCTGCAAAGGCTCAGAGACATGCTTATATTGTAGTCCAGAACAACTCCTCTGTGTGAAGTTAAGTATACTTCCTAGCCTTCACAGAATGAGGGCCTTAGAATGTAAACTCTCAAGGAAAGAGGTCATTGTTTACCCTGTATTTATATGGTGCCTTGCACAAAGGGACCCTGTTCCTGATACAGATCTCTGCGCACTACCATATACACAAAGAGTTATTTCATATTTACTAAGATGGGGTAAAATGTACAATGTGGTGAGATACAAAGATTTTTTAGCATATATTTGGGATGTCTTGGATAACAAGTGAATGCCAACAATGTTTTATGCCAACACAGTGAGCTTGACAGAAAAAAAAAATCTATTCCATGAAAGTTTTAGTGGTTTTGTTCTGTTTTAATTTTTGACACCAAATTTTAATCACCCAACACCTGCAAAGCCAGGTGCCTTGGTTAGGATGAGTTCAACTGTCCACACCTCAGAGGAGGGAAAACCTCCACTAAAAATGACTAAATAGCTTTCTAATGTCACAGTTTTAAGGTCTCATATTTTAGGATCTCGCAAGGCGGTATATATAAAAACGGAGCATCCTACTGAACAGCCATGTGTCATTATTTGCAATCATGTAACACTCTGGCTCTTCCCCACACTGGTAAATAACATACTGCAGCTTACACATTGGTGTAAAAACTGCAGGATCTAAACAGTTTCACTCAAGGTGATTTCATTCAAACAGCATTCCACAAGCATGCACTGTGTCAAACAGATCTGCAGCATCCAGAGAGTTAATTGTCTCATAAACATAATCGGATCTCCTCATATTTACATAATTCTTCAAACTTAATTAAAGTAGAAATGCTTTCAGGAAAAAGTCAACACTCTTGCCAAGTAAATATTTGCAAATTAGGACTAGTTTCACGTCTCCCATATTACAATTTGCTACTTAGTAGGAACCATAAAAAGTAAGGTACCAAGGAAAAGGGACTTAGCTGATACTCGCATCCTTTCCAAAAACAACTTAAAAATAACTGTTATAAATCTTGCATAATTCTACTGAATAGTAGGCTTCATAATCTCACATGATTCTAATGATGATTCGGATTCTACATAAATACAAAAGGAGAGAACTCTCTCCTTGTTCCACAGATGTCTCATTCAAGAGGGTGCTTTTATTCTAGATAATGTAAGCACCCCAAATATATCTCTGTTTGTCTGTCTGTCTGTCTGAGAGAGAACACAACAGTATGTAAAGTCACCTCAAAGGTAATTGGTTTAAAATTTTAATGCCCTACACAAGCCATATAGGGTGACAAGTTATTATAAAATTAGATTCCTGGATATAGTGCGCATCTGATAATTGAAGTGGGTGGGAGGGGGGAAGAGGAAGGTCATTGCTCTATATTTGAAGTAGAAGAGTAGTCAGAGGAAAGCAAGACCGGTACACCAGTGGAGAAATTGCCAACCTGATTAAACGGCATAGAACTTGGGATGTATTTATTGGTGCTTTTCCACCTGTTCTGTGTGACTGAAATTCACCCCCATACAGAGATTCCTAGGGAAGTCCATGTGGGAGGTACTGATGGACTGTTGACCCCCTAATCTATACAACAGACAGACCCCAAACTCCTGCTCTGCACAATCTAGGATAGGAGACAGCAACCCTCGGCACACGTGAGAGCTGATTTTCATCAGCACGTGAGGCAGGAGCTCACTCTGTCCCTGCTACCCCATGCAGCCAGGAGTTTGCTCAAAGCCATGCCGCCAGTAAGATCAGCTAATGCCACCAACCACCATTTAAACAGTAAAGCTCTGCATCCTTCTTTATTAGTGAAGCTGTTGTTAAGTGGGACTATTAGTGACTTTAGAAAGTACCACCAGCACTCGAGCCATACATAGAGGACAAAAGGTCCAACGTCAGCACTAAACCTCAGAAAGGTTGCTGACTCCAGTATAGCATATCTGCGCATACCACCCAAACCTGTGCATACCTTCTCTCTTCCAAGTACCAGGCACTTCCTAACAATGGCAGAAATAACCCATGCTTTAATTTTTATTCCTGCGGTGCCGAGGGCTCCAGCTAGCCTCATGTAAAGACTATGCGGAATTTGTCATTAACATGCAAAAAAAAAAACAAAAAAAAAACTAAGATGTCAGACAAATGCTCCATGTTGAGGAGCCTGAGACTGCTTGTCTTAGCAATGCTAATATCCCATTGATTTTCAAATCTGAAGAAAACGATTAGGACCTTATTCTTAAGCAGGATGGCTCCCCTCCTGATTATAAAGCCAGTAATAAAGCAGAGAAGGAACCAGTCCCTTGACACTGAGTTGCCATGCAACCAATTACATAAGTAATGTCATTTTGCAAAAAGACTGAAGAGCAACTGTACATTCAGAAATGCGAAGTGCAATTTAAAATATTGGCCATGGCCTGACTTTACTCACCTGAGTTACCGGGGGCAGGGAGCAGCAGGGGGGAGGGAATGTGCAATAAATTGCTTTTTCTGCTGCAAACTCTCATAGCCATCATGCACTACTTTGTTCAGTATGTTCTTATAGAGTATCGCCAGACACAAGCCTTTCTCCTGATCTCAGAAGGAAATGGAAAAATTAACTTGACATGTTGAAACTTGCACTGACTATGACCTACTGCTTTCCTGTGCCACCATTTGTTTAATGTCTGTTTTTTTCTAATTTCTTTTCAGACCAGCTCACTAAGCAACAAACAATCCCTTCTCCGTTTGTCAAGCTGCACAACGAGGCAATTACATTCAGCACACTAGCTCTTAACACACAATAACAAATCAATTGTTCAACTAATAAACAATATACAGTAAAAGTCGTATTATCTGGAATTTGGATAACTGGCGCTCTCAAGTAATTGGAACTTTTGTTGCCGGTGGTTGCCCAGACACAGCAAGCAGTGAGGAGCTGGTGGCCATGGGGCCAGGGTGATATCCAGCACATCTGATTATCCGGCACCCCCAGTTCCTCAGGGGTGATGGATGATAAAGCTTATACTATAGTTACTGAAGGAGATTTATAATCACACCAGAGACATATTTCTTAATCTGTGATGCTCCGGCTCCTTGCCTTTCAACTAGGGATAGAAAATATTTACAAATAAAAAAATCCTTTACCAACTTATAGACTATTTATCAGAGCATAAGCTTTGGTGGGCAAAGACCCACTTTTTCAGATGCCTGATCATGCACCTGACGAAGCAGGTCTTTGCCCACCAAAGCATATGCACCAATAAATCTGTTAGTCTACAAGGTGCTACAGGACTTCTCATTTTTGTGGATACGGACTCAGACAGCTACAAACAAACGGTCCATCTTTATTCTGACTCTGCATTGCAGAAGTATCGAGGGGAATCCGTGGAACACAGGGCCCCATTGTGCTTTGTGGCGTATAAATACCTAACAGATAGACACTTCCTCAAAGAGTTTATAATGCCCCAGTCAAAGGGAACACAGGCACTGAGAGATGACCTTGAGATGCCTGAGGTCAGTGGCAGAGATAGAACTCAGCAGATCTGAGCTCTGTCCCTAGGCCACTGCCCTGATCACGTGTGCACACTGCCTCATCCAGCCCTCTCTCTCACGTTCCGAGTGCTCCCAGTACTGAAGGTTGCAAGGTGGTGCCCAAACTGTGCCCATACAACAACTCAACTCACTGGCATTCATATACATTTGCATTAGCTCCTCAAACACACCAAAATAAAATATTGTTGGTACTTCAGCAGTACACACCAGTACCACCACTAACAGCAGAGACAATACATTCAGCCTAGGCATGGAATCTGGACTCAAGACCTCTCCCTAAGCTCATAAAGTTTTGCTAACAACCCTACTTCTCCATGCCCAACTAAAACCTAAATGGACCAGGAGGAAGGAGGGTGAAGCAAAATACGGGCAATAGACTAACCAAAAAAAAATTAATGTTGCTTTCAAAACTCATTGAAGTCAATGGGAAGATCCCTGTTGACTTTTCAACAGACCTTTAGATACTAATTCTACTTGTCTTTTATTGTTACGGGGCAGATCTTCAGCTAGCGTAACCTGTCATGACTCCACTGATTTGCCCTGTTGGCTCTGATCCTGCTCCACTGAAGACAACAGGAGTTCGGTCATTCGCCCCAGTGAGATCAGGATCAGTCCCTAAATGGGTTTGATAGCTAAATTTACACACCTGAGAATATCCTGAAAAAATACATAATTTCAGGGAAAAAAAAATGAGCTCATGAAAAAATAACCCTTCTGGGGTTATCAATTAAGATATTTTAACTTTCAAATTTAAAATAAATGGAAAAATATGTCATAGGAACCTCTGTAGGTATTCAATTATTATATTTTTATTGTACTGAGGCCCATAATTGTACCTGGAAGGGAAGAAAAACTGGATCACATTGTTCCCATTGGTCTAAAAGCAGAATTACCATTGGGAGACGTACCTGTCTCATTGGCTCAGTGAGTAGCGTTGAGACCTGTATCAGAAGGTTTCATATGAAAAAAAATAATTAGGGCAGTCAGAAAAATTACACAATGGCTAATTATTGTATGAAGTGTTGTTGTCGCTATGTCGGTCCCATGATATTAGAAAGACAAGGTGGGTAAGTTAATATCCTTTATTGAACCAACTTCTATGGGCGTAAGACAAGATTTCAAGCTACACAGAGCTCTGCTTCAGGTCTGGAAAAGGTATAAAGAGTGTTACTGCTAAATACAAGATTATACAAATACACGACACCCTCCCCAAAAGAAATCTTTCCTGAACCTTCTTTTCTGACCTTCAAACAACCACCTCAACTCACACTACCTTTTCACATCTACCATAAGAATTAAGCTCCTCACAGACCAGGACACACTGACTAAAAGTGGCACCAAACCCTGCCATAACAATAGACATGAAACTTGCAGATAATCTCCACTGCCTCAACGATCAATATTACTTTTCATGATCCATGGATCCTACATATGCCTATCACAACACACGCACTGAACGCTCCACTCAACTATCTGTACCCTCTTGAATGGACTCTCACAGGACAATCATAAAAAATAAAAAAACAAATCAGGTATGGGTTAGCACTCTACATAAAGGGCTCACTCCATATACGGGCCATCAGACCTCATCCTCAAAAAGGAACCCTGCAAACCACTTTCCAAACACAATCATGGGAGCTTAAGGTCATAACTAAAAATGATGGTCTTAATAAAGACACTGGACGTACAGCTTATTACAATATTCTGTAACCTGCTAACTCTCCTTTTTGTCCTATGACTACAGGAACGTTAATGGGCCCCTTCGCTGGGAATGTCCCAGTATAATTTAAGAATATACGAACATAAGAACAACCATACAGAGTCAGGTCCATCTAGCCTAGTATCCTGTATTCTGACAGCAGACAATGTCAGATGTCCCACAGAGAATTAAAAGATCAGGTAATCATCAAGTAAGCCACCCTTGTCACCCATTCCCAGCTTTGGGCAAACAGAGGCGAGGGACGCTATTCCTACCCATCCTGGCTAATGATTGGCCTATCCTACATGAACTTATCTAGTTCTTTTCTGGAGCCTATTATAATCTTGGCCTTCACGGCGTCCTCGGGTATGGAGTGCCATAGAGAGTGCATGTTGTGTGTGGGGAAAAAAATACTTCCTTTTGTTTGTTTTAAACCAGCTGCCTACCAATTTCATTTGGTTACCCCTCATTCTTGTCTTATGAGGAATAAATAACACTTCCTATTTATATTGCACCACCAGTCATGATTTTACAGACCTCTATCGTATCCCTCTCAGTCATCTCTTTTCTGAGATGGAGGTACAATCTTAAGCTGTTCCACACTCCCAATCATTTTTGTTGCCCTTTTCCAAAACTTTTCCAATTCTATTATCTGAGAGGGAGCAACCATATCTGCACACAGTATTCAAGATGTGCATGTACTATGGATTTGTATGGGAGTGCTATGATATTTTCTGTCATATTATCTGTCCCTTCCTTAATGACTCCCAATATTATGCTTGCTTTTTTGATCACTGCTGCACACTGAGTAAACATTTTCAGAGAATTATCCACAATGACACCAAGATCTCTTTCTTGAGTGGTAACAGCTAATTTAGACCCCCATCAGGTTATATAGATGGCTGGGAATATGTTTTCCAATGTATTTTACTTTGAATTTATCAACACTAAATTTCTTCTGCCAATTTACTGCCCAGTCACCCAGTTTTGTGAAATCCCATTGTAACTCTTCCCAGTCTGCTTTGGACTTAACTATTTTGAGTACTTTTGTATTGTCTGCAAATGTTGCCACCTCACTGTTTACCCATTTTTCCAGATCATATATAAATATTTTGAATATGACCGGTTCCAGCACAGACCCCTGGGGGAAAACATTACTTACGTCTCTCCATTCTGAAAACTGCCTGTTCACACCTACCCTTTAGTTCTTATTTTTAACCAGTTACCAGTCCATGACAGGATGTTTCGTCTTATGAGAGTTTTGTGAAACAGACTTTGGTGAGGGACCTCGTCAAAGGCTTTCTGAAAAGCGATGTCCACTGGATTCCTCTTGACAAACATGCTTGCTGGCCCACAGAATGAATTCTAGTCAACTGATGAGATCTGACTTCTCTTTACAAAAAAACAAGTTGTCTCTTTCCCAACAAATTATGTTCATCTATGTATCTGACAGTTCTATTCTTTGCGTGCTAACTACCTATGCTAAACTATTCAACCTTGTATTTAGCTCTTACACGCTTACTAACTTCTCAAGATATGAAGAAAAGATCAGAGTAGCTTGACACATCTTTGTCTCAGCAACAGGAGTTGTTCCAGTGAAAGATATTACCACACCCACTTTGCCTCTCTAGAATGACTAATTATTTACCTGGCTATGAAATAAAACACAGCCATTTGGAAACTTCAATGTTTGAGTAAGGAATGTGAGATATGGCCTAGTTTAACTATGATAACAGGTTATATAATAGCAGATCAGGTTTAATCTGAGAGACAGATAAACCTATCCTTCAACAGTGCCAAATATTTAAAACTTCGTGCTTTGGTAAAGAATCACTGTTTCAATTCATTATTACGGTGCACATGGACACCACATATATAATTTATAGAAGCTATAACTCTTGCATGCATTTCTGCCTATAATCATTTTACCAGAGTAATTTTGATTTGGTTAACATGGTTATATGCAGTCAGCTAACTTTATCTGAAGCAACGCAAATTTCTACCATCTACTCCAATCTTTCTAAAGATCATTTTTCCTCTACTTCAAACTGGAAAAGCCCGCCTCCCTCTAGAAGATTAATATACCATACATGTTCATCTGTTCAAACACAACCCATACGAAATGTCTCAGTGAAAACTACAGGCATTTTGCAAAGCGTCTCCCATCCCTCCCCTTTTTCAAAGTCTGAAAAAGACGTGCATGTGATATATCCAGATATCTAAGCTGAACTGACATGGTGCAGCAAATATTTCGTTTACCAGCTAGGTTTATAATTGTACATTTGCAAATGTTAGCTTTTGATTTGCCTAGTAGTTCCTGTAACAACTCACTAGATGCACTGTAACTGAAAGTACATTAGTATAATCAGTCTCAGGAGCAAAGCATTCCACCTAGTCTTCCGATGACTTTCATCCTCAGATTTTATCAAACGAAAAAGCCTTTTTTTCAAGTAACGTCAGTCTTCTGTTACAAAGGAAATTTATTACATCATGTCAGAAATGCAATATTATTTTCATTTAAAGATACATCTATTTTCACATATCTGTTCTGCTATATCAAGAGAGTACTGTACAATGGTTTAAGAATGTTTCAGTCATTCAAAACCATGAATTCATAATCTCTTTTCAAAGAAACCAATGTAAATTTACAAAGCAGACAAAAGAAAGCCAGAATTTAAGCTTCATTTAAAAAAAAATCTGTGACAAATCTTAAGTCAACAACTGAACAACCAACTTTCTAAACAAACCCTAAATACAGCAGTGCTAGTAATCCAAAGTCTGATCACCAGCAGTGTGACTCCCCCATGTTATAGTACCTTGCACTGAAACTGATACCAAATGAGAACGGGGTACAGTTCCGGCCTATGATGAAAAAATCTGCTGTTATAGATTCCTGCAATCCAACTATGCCACATCTTGCATACGTGCACGCAAGTGCTTCCCGTTGTTCACCACCTTGCTAAATGCCACCATTGTTGTGGGCACAGGGACCACATGAGGACAGAGACATGTGTGGAATTAAGTGACAAGCTGAAACTTTTAGCACAAGGAAGGGGCTCTAACCACCCATCACCCATACTCTCCTACACCCAGGGCTGTCCCTAGGGGACATGGGGCCTAGGCCACCCCTCCACCCTGCATCTGCTCTACGGTGACACACCCTGCCCCTGCTTCACCTACTTGCTACTCCGCCCCACTGCCTTCTCTGTTTCCCACTGACACAGTAAAGCAAAGCACGGCTGGCCAGGAGAGGTTGGCACAGCAGAGTGGAGCAGGCTGCCAGGCCGCTCTGGATCCTGCCATCACAGTGAGCTGGGGGGGGGACAACCCCTGCTGCTGACCTTACAGAGTCCTTCCTGCCCATAGGATGGTTGACTCAGCCACCCTGAGTACCCCAAAAGCATGGGGCCACCCCAAACCGTCCTATGGACTGGACGGCTCTGCCTATACGAGGTATTTATCAGTTCCAGCACAGGACTCCTTCCCTTACAACCTGTAATCAGGGTAACAGAAGTCCCTACCCTACAGCCCATAATGAGGGTTCAACTCTCCTCAGCCTTACCCCTCGTCCCAGGACTCAGCTCTCTCTGATACTAGCACTCTCCCCACGCTAGGGGGGCAGCAAGAGACCTCAGCGCACAAGGGCCACAAGGTTTGACTCTGGCCTGCAAAGGCCACGAAAATCTCACTCGGTGCCAAGAGTCCAAGGCCCACTGCTAAAATCTCAGGTCTTTTACCTCTGGGAACCATTTGCTTCATTCCCTTCACCACACTGGAAACTGGTCCTGAGTTAACAAATAAGCAGCACTATCCCAGCCCAGTAACTAAGTTCCATGTGCCTTTGTACCCGGCTCCCTGTGCATTACAGGTGCTGCAACAAAGGTCAAAAAACAACTCCCTGGTCCTCTGTCAAGAGGCCTGTGAGGTCACCAGGAGAAAAAATTCCTTTCTGGCCCCCAAACAGGTACTTGGCTACACCTGCAGCATCTGCTGGGCCAAGTTCCCATTCCTAGTTCCAGTGGGTAGGATGGGGTTGCTGGAATAGAACCAAAAGAGGCGTTGAGGGCCGCTGGGCTAGAACATAGGAGAAAGGGAATACTGTCCAATCAGCACCCTTCTCCCCCAGATGACCAATGGGAGGGGCTACCTATTGCCCCATAGCAAGTACCTCCCTCCCTTACTGTGGGAGCTGCCTTCTTTCATTGCTGGCCCCATCAATTCCCTCACCCACTTACGCAAGTGGGTGGCATTTTGGATTGGACTACGCTTCAGCAGGAATACCCAGCAATTGAAATGGAAGCATTTCAACCTCCAGCTGAAAGACTGACATTTCTTTTTTAATAGACAAACACGCCACAGAATGCGAAGTGAACCACATCAGCAAAAACAACAACTCACAAAAATCCAGCAACTACACAGGATTGGCAACCTTCACACTCTACCTCCACCTGTAGACAGGAAGAGATGTCCTACCTTTTGCATGGTCTACAGAGAGACATTTGTGATAAGAAAACACATTCAAACTGCTTTCTAACTTTTCTCACGCTGTAGGCCAGCTCACTTCCCCTTACTCACCAACTGGATTTTCTCCTTCCCCACTTTCTAGTTTTGTAGCTCTTCCTCCAACATCAAAGTCAGACTCACAACAGAGTGGGGCTGGGAAAATAAATTAATGTTTTAAAGCAAATTCAAAATGTGAAATATGCAAACTTTTTCACAGAGCTGAATATTATGTGAAGAGAGTACTTCGCACATACTTGCGCATTTGCACAGTAAACTCTTTCATGTCCAGCAGCCCTGGGACTGTGAGCTTGTCAGATGTTCAAATATTCTGGATAATAGAGAGGAACACATAGCAATGCATAACACTAAAGAAAAACAAGATCTGATATTAAGCAAAACGTATGCGGTATACTTTACCAACAGTAGTACTGTAAACTGTAAACTTGTACTGCATTCGCTGTTTTTATTTGTATTATTTTCACTGTATTTGTTTGTATATTTTCACTTACGGAAAATGTAACTAAAATTTACTTATGGGTTAAATGCTGGTTATTTGAGAGTTCCAGATGTTAGAATATTAGATATGAAAGAGTTTACTGTAGGATGATCCAGCTACATAGAGACTTTCCTTTTCAGCAGAGGTTGCCTCGTTTTCAGACACTATTCTCCCATACCCTTTCTCCACAGGCATTTACTCTTCTTCCACCATGCAACACGTACAATCAAGTCCAAAGTGGACTAATGACAGATCTTCGCAACTTCAGTGCTATCAGCAACAGGGCAGAACATAGTTCGACGTGCTCTATCAAAATTTACTGCTAGTGTGTACACTCGAGCAAAAAAGGACTAAACAACCTGTAAATAGGCACCATACCACCCTCAGCTATTTCCCACAAACTGTGCATTCCTTATATCTACAGTATCATCTGATCATTCCATTAGGTCATGTGTCCTAAGTATAACAAAGAAGCTTTGATGCTGCTTGGAACACTAGACTATTTAGAGTTTTTTGAATAGGTCATTATTCTAAATGCCTTTAGCAAATAAGAGTCTCTTTAGCAAAGAGCCCAATTATAGTAAAGCATCTTTGGAAAGTCTCACTAAAAGTGGTAAGCAATAACTAATGGATACAGAAGTATGTTTAACTATCTTGATCTTGTTACACAGAAGTGTAGTGAAGGTGCTTTTAAAATTAAGAGAATACACGTACAAACTTGGGGGGGAAGAGTTGGAGGGGTGTTCTTAATTCCTTTTTACTGTAAAATAACAAAAATCTTTCATTTCCCAAATGGGATAAATATGAAGTGCTTTTATAATACCAATAATAATAATTTCCTATGGGAAGCTGCCAATTAGAAGTTGGAGAAATCAGGGATACTGGATGTACATTTAAAAAGTGAACTTACCTAACATATAGTTAAAACAATTAAAAGCTACATGTCAAATATCAGTAAAAGTTTCCTTTTTCATAAAAGGGAAACTTTTAATTTAACCACATCCTTGTTGAGTCATTCTCTTCCCAATTGTAAATATTTGGCTTGTATTTAATTTAATCCAGCCGCACCAAAGGTAGTGTTAGTAATGGTAAATGGCTGCCAAAAAAAATCCTTGTGTGCTCTGGAAAACCCGTGATGAAGACAATGCAGCTCACTATGGTGATCAGCAGTGAAATCTGAGGCCTTCCACTCTTCTGTTTTGGAACACCACTTTCCAGTCATTCTGCTGAGGTCACAGACTAAGGGTATGTCTTCACTATGCAGAAGATTGACCCGGTCAGGGTCAATTTTCCGAGATTCGATTTCACATGCCTACTAGGGACAAAAGACATTGAACTATTTGGGGTCGACAGTGGACCCCTGTACTCCTCAATATCTCAAGAAGTCAGGGAGGTCAGCAGGAGAGATTCTTCCATCGACCTCCTTCTGTGAGGATGGACAGGTAAGTCGATTGCAGAGAAGTCGATTCTACTTATGCAATAGTCATAGCTGGAACTGCATATCTACAATCAACTTTAATGCCTCGTGTAGCCCTGGCCTATGGAACACCAAGTCCCAGACTACCACCGCCACACCAGGATAGCCAGTTCACACTAGTCTGTGAGACCACTAGGTTCAGTAACTAACATGCATCATGGGGAGAGCAAAGGAAAGACCAAAAGATGTGGCTCCTCTGATTGCACCCGGAGAGGATTTCTCTACCTGCTACTCTCATTCTTCCTATGTAGGACCACAGCAGCACTCCCCCAACCCCAGATATCCCCAAGTCTAGGGATCCACACACAGTTCAGGGAAAGAGTGACCACACCAGGAGAAGGGGAGTGGTGACAAACATCTTCCCTCCAGCCCTGCATTGTCCTAAGGCTGTGTTACCTTTGTCACTCAGTTTCCTTCCCAAGTTTTAGCAGGGGTTTTGGTGCAGGGAATCCTGCTGAGGGTTTTAGAACAGAAGGGTGTGACCCAGCCCACAGCAAGTAACCATTCCATGAGGTATCAGTACAGCTACACTGCCTCACAAGGGGGTTTGCTGTAGTTATTCACTGTATGCATTAACAACACTTTAACCTTCATGATCGCGTGCTTAGGGCCTGATTCCAGTTAACACTAAAGCCAACTTATATCAGCTGAGCAGTATAAAAGGACCCTCCATGTGGGAGGAACGTACTTTACTTACATGTTAAGACCAGTGTATTCTGCAAGCTTCACACTTGGGTGGCCGCCCAGGAGAGAGTCAGATGCTACCAGCTGATTAGCAAAACACTGACAGCCGGCAGCACGTCATTCAACATGCGGTGCACATCTGCATGTCTTGTCGCACATAAAATTTATTCCATCCATGGATGGAAAAAATTAGCAGGAACACTGGTTAAGACCTCTTTATGCCTCTAAAGTGATGAAAAATTATCTTAGCGCAATTCAGAATCAGGTCTGTTAGATTTTGTGACCTTGCCAATGTACTGCATGGTGAAAAGTCTACAGATAGTAGATGAGCAAAAATGTTCATTCTGCAGAAATTAACAGATCAAATAAAAGCCAGCACTTATTTTTTAACATTTTAGCAGAGTAAAAATTCCCTTAGGTCATGGCTTAGGCATCCACATAACGTAGAAAGAGAGAAAGTACTATGGGGAAATGCTTATTGAGAATAATTCAATGAAGAAAAAAAATTCATTAAGGTATTTAGGAACCTAAGTAAAATGTTGAAAACCCCATTAGTCATTTCCCTGAACTTTTAGGAGTCTCTCTTTGAAAATCTGGTCCTAAGGGCCTCATGCTGTATTTTTATTAAACACTTAAATGAAATTCCCAAGGAGTTAAATCAAGATTACAAGCTTACGCTTCAACAAAAATGGCACAGTGGTTTCGAATGCTCACCCGGAACTCACAAAAACCCAGTTCCACTCCATGTTTTGCTACATATTTCCTCTGTGATACGCAATACCATACCCATGCTCAAAAAGGATGATGGTAATTCCAAGAGGTTCAGAGCTATTAAAATGATTCTATGTCTGGAAAAATCTGCCTTAACGGGTGAGATCCTGCTTTCAAAAGAAGGTGCTAGATTTGACTCCCAAGGTCATCAATAGGTCTTGTCTTCCCCACTTGACAGGTCTTTACTGTCCTTGTGTCTTGTCCTATTCCCCTCTCCAACTGTTGCAACTCTTTGTCCTCCTTGATTACTGTTTTTGGTTCTCTGTGCCTTAAATATCAAGTCTGTTCTGGTCTGGCTATGGCCTGAAGAAGTGGGTCTGTCCCACGAAAGCTCACCTAATAAATTATTTTGCTAGTCTTTAAAGTGCTACTTGACTGCTTTTTGTTTTGCAACTCTTATGAGGTCTTTGGCTTCCACACAGCTCGTTCTCACCTCATTCATTCAACAGGGCAAATCAATTCAGTAAAAGGGGAGAGATCTATTGCCAAAGATTTAATACGAAGTTTCTACAAAAAGATTTAATACAGAGTCCTATGTATTTCTAGAAAAAAGTTTCTATATAAAATGACTTAACACAAGATTGTAAGAAAATGATACAGACCTATGTGATGATTGCAGAGAATTATCTATGAGTGGCCTGTGTTATGCAGAAGGTCAGACTGAATCGGGTTTAGCAACCTTTCCCAGGTGTAGTGCCAAAATTTGACCTTTTGACCTCTGTGCAGTCCAAGTGCTAGTGATACTTTTTAAAGACACTAGTAGTCCTACTCACAACAGCTTCATTAATAAATACATTAAGATGCAGAGCTTGACTGTTTAGGTAGTGGTTGGTAGCATTAACTGGTCTTCTGTTAATTTACAGGCTTCGCAGCTGCCCATGGGGAGAGGCGGCAGGGCTGAGCTCCCACCTCAAGTGCTAATGAAAACTGGCTCATGTGCTACTCTTGGCACCCATACCAGGGGTTGCTGACCTCTGGACTAAACACTAATAATGGTCCCCTCGCCTTGCATGTGAATATCAAATACTGCATGCACAGAAACTAGGGATAATTTGGGGTCTTATTCACAGAAATGAGTGAAGCATGCCTTTTCTGCAGCAAAACTTGTTTGTCCCTGGATGCTGTTCATAAACATAAAAATAGACTCAATGCAAAACAAATTAAAAAGGGTCAAATGCTTCCAAACCTAACATATTTGGAAAGAGTTATTTTTCATTTTTGAAAAGCAGCCCAGACATCCCCTCGGCATGTTAATTATCTGATAACCCATGCAGCAATTCCCAGCCATTTCCCCACCTGCCAGCTCAGAATGAGAAAACAAAATCCCATTGTCATCTCGTTTATAATACGCATTTCCAAAGCCTGCTGTTCATCAACCAGTGAAAATATCCATTTACGGAATGCAGAAGAGATTCACTCCCTCACTTTTCATTTAAATGTTTAATAAAACTTCTGATTTTGTTAAAACAAACATAAGCACGTTTGAAAAAGTGGAATTACGAGGTACAGGCTGCACTTTCCTCAGCTGGCATGGCTGGGACTTCACTGGTCCCGAACAAGAAAATTTGCTGGATCAGCAGAAGTCTCCTGCAACAGCCCAAAGGCATTTGTTTCAGTTCCCCCACCACCACCTCCTTGTCCCACTTGCTGCAGGGCTCCCTGCTGTTTTGGCCCATGCTAATGCAACATTGTCATGGGGCTCTGGCCTCTTGCTGCTGGGGGTCTCTGACCCTGGCTCCACAGAGCTCTGGCCTCAGCCCCTGCGCTACTACCACGGGACTCTGGTCCACGCCAAGTGCAGGATTCCAGGCCTAGCCTGTAGATCCCTGGAGTTGCAGCAGGTTTCCAGATGGCCCCATGCATGGAGGTCCAAACCCCACACTCTCAGGCTCCAGTCCTGGATTGGACCCCCCACAGACTGCGGCAACACTCGTGCCCCTCACCACCAGGGGGCTCTGACTCTAGCATCCTGGACTCTCCGGCCGTGGTCCTTTATTGCGTGGGCTGCCCACCTCCTTGCAGCTGGCAGCCTGCCCTTCTGCTCCAGGTTCTCTGGTCCAGGAGCATCCATGGTCCTGATGAACAAGAGATTGTGCTGGACGAGACAGTACCAGTTTTCAGCCAAAAGAAATCTGATGCGGTTCAACGAGGAGAAGTGTAGAGTCCTGCACCTGAGACGGAAGAATCCCAAGCATTGTTACAGGCTGGAGACCAACTGGCTCAGCAGCAGTACGATGGAAACAGACCTAGTGGTTATAGTGGATGAAAGGCTGGATATGAGTAAACAGTGTGCACTTATAGCCAAGAAGGCTGACAGCATACTAGGGTGCATTAGGAGGAGCATTTCAAGCAGCTCTAGAGAAGTAGTTGTTCCCCTCTATGCGGCACTGGTGAGGCCACATCTGGAATATTGTGTCCAGTTTTGGGCCCCCCAGTATAAAAAGGATGTAGATTTGCTGGAGCAGGTTCAGCAGAGGGCAACAAAAATTATTAAGGGGCTGGAGCACAAGACCTATGAGGATAGGCTGAGAGATTTGGGTTTGTTTAGTTTACAGAAGAGAAGACGTAGGGGTGATTTAATAGCAGCCCTCAACTTACTGAAGGGGAGCTCTAAAGAGGAGGATGAGAAACTGTTCTCAGTGGTGTCAGATGGCAGAACAAGGAGTAATGGTCTGAAGTTAAAGAGGGAGAAGTGTAGGTTAGATGTTATGAAAAACTACTTCACCAGGAGGGTGGTGAAGCACTGGTATGCGTTGCCTAGAGAGGTGGTGGATTCTCCATCCCTCGAGGTTTTTAAGTCCCGGCTGGACAAGGTCCTGGCTGGGATGACTTAGTGGGGGTTGATCCTGCTTGAAGCAGGGGGCTGGACTAGATGACCTCCTGAGGTCCCTTCCAGCCCTGTGATTCTGTGATTCCATGCGTGATTCAGAAGTGCAAACTGTATTTTTACGCAATATGTGGGATTCCACCCATTTTGCCTGCTGAACACAATGTAACGAGATAGCAGCATCACCAGTCTATTTACTCTTTTAACAAGCAAGTCTTGGCAAAGGAACTCTTGTACATTGTGTTGCAGACCCAATAGCTCAATATTTGCTTTAAGATCTGGCTGTAGCTCCTTCTGAGAGTCATTACGTATTTTCTTGGCTTACAAAACCCAGTGAGTTTAGAAAATTTACATTTAGAAGAACTGAGTGGTTGTATGCAAACAGAAAAGATAAAACTGTAAGAATCACAGTTACAGTTTTGGATAGCAATTCACTTTGCCATACAGACACTGGCATAGATTATAAAGAAAAATTCTTATGCAAAGCAGCACTCAGATTCCAATTTTCATGGGCATTGCAATTAAGGAGGATTTGTTTAGGCAAACAAGTGTCAACAGGGCAGGCTTCGTAACTACTAAACGAAATCACAACAGGTGATATGTAAATTGCACAAGACAACATGTGAATCTCTTGAAAAACCAAAACAAAACAAGGGTTCTCCAGAAATTGGCTAACCACAAAAGTTTTGTGGTTAGAGACTTAAGGTGATTGCAAACCCCTTTAGTGCCTACATCTAACATTTATGTATCACTAGCATTCATAATACAGATTGAACTGCTGTTGCCCAGCATCTTCGGGACCTGACCAGTGCCAAACCTGAAAATTTGCCCAATCACAGGAGTTCGATATTGTCTAACTGCATTATTAACACTTCTACTGCTTACTGGGCTCTTAGAAGACATTTAGGGGTAAACTACAGCTAAACAACACAGAACACTGAGATGGCTGTTAAACTTTCTGGGACCTTTTGTTCTTGGCGGTCACTCTCTAACGAGTGGGACATCTTCATGCCACCCTCCTATTTGTGAATCCACTGATGGGTGATCAGCCCAATCCTGGAGCCACAGACCTTATCACAGAAGAGGCAGGTATTACTAGCTGTTGGAGGGGCCTGGGGCAGTTTTTGACACTCTTTCATTCTTCTCTGCCTCTCCTCATCTGCACTGCAGCAGGACCTCTCAAATCACACCACCCCCTCGTGGATTAGTGTTCTCCACTGGCAATGTTCTTGGGCAAAGGTCTCCCTAGCATCAACAGCAATGGTGAACTTTTTCACGTGTGCCCTTAGCATGTCCTTATATCACTTCTGCTGGCCCTCAATGCTCCTCTGTCCTTCCTCCAATTCAGAATATAGTCCAGTTACCTTGTTGCACTTCATCGCTTTGATGGCAGCTTGGACCTCACTCAGAGTAGGAAGTGTTGCAAGATTGCCACTAGGCAGTTGCTGAGGGATTTGGACAAGGGATTTTAGAATCATGGTGGAGGGGTGGTTCAATAGCCCATTATAGTGCTCCCTCCAGCGACAAGCAATGGCTTCATTGTCTTTCAAGAGTTGGGTATCATCCTTTGATCGCAGGGGATCAAGTCCATGGTTTCTCAGTCCATGAACAGCTTTAGTAGCATTTAAGAAACCTCTTGCATCATTGATGTCTGCAAGAGGCTGGAGTTCTCAAGCCTTCTCAGTCACCACTGGGTTTTCAGAGTCCTTGTTTTATGTTGCACTTCTGCTTTGGCATGCACTTCTCTCTCTTTCATGCAACTGATGTCACTTAGCCAGGCCCCAAAGGCTTTCCTTTTTGCCTTAATTAAGCATTCAATTTCCACATCATTCTCACCAAACCAGTCCTGATGCTTCCTGGTCTGGTAGCCAATGGTTTCTCCACAAGCCCCAGTGGTGGCATTTTTCAATTGACACCAGTGTTCTTTCACATATTCAGGGTGTACTGTTGGCAGCTTCCTTTGAAGCACTATCTGGAAGCCATTTCATCTGATGGGGTCCTTCAAGCCTTGTACATTGATCTTTCGTCTGATCTGTTTTCTCTGACTTCTCCGTTTGGTGACTGTTCTAATTGCCATTGTGGATCGAATAAGGTGGCGATCAGTCCAGCAGTCTTTAGCATTAGTGCGAGAAGGACATCGTGCTGATCCTGAGCACAGATGACGACAGTCTATGAGGTGCCAGTGCTTCAATTGAGGATGTTGCCATGAGGTCTTAAATTTGTTTTTCTGGCAGAACAAGGTCCTATTGATGACTAGCTCATGTTCTGCACATTTTGCAAGGAGCAGCACTCGACTGGAGTTGCTGTGGCCAACACCTCCTTTCCCAATGGCAGTCTGCCAGAGACCTCTTCCGACCCTGGCACTGAAATCCCCTAAGAGAATAATCTTGTTTTCTTTGGGTAGGTCTTTCAGGCCTGTGTCCAGGTGGGCGTAGAATTTCTCCTTCACATCATCTTCAGCACCTAGCGGTGGTGCATAAGCACTGTCAACAGTTGCCTATTGTTTTTCTGGCAAGCTTCAAGCTGAGAGTCATGAGACATTCACTGATGCTGACAGGGACTTCAGATAGGATCTTTGTCAGTTTGTTTTTGATGGCAAATCCTACTCCATTAATTCATTTTTCTTCCTTTGGGGCTCCTTTCCAGAAAAATATGTACCTGCTGCTTTCTTCTCTTAGCAGCCCTTCTTTTGGTCCACATGTTTCCACTAGGGCAGCGATATCGATGTTGAATCATCACAGCTTGTGGGTGATAATTGTCGTGCAACTTTCAGGTTGCTGACTGCCTGGGTTGTCCATTAGATTCCAATTCCTCCGCATTCCAAAGTTTACTGTTCAATTTCAACCATACCTTAGCCACACCCATGATAAGTGGACATCCAACGAACTAAAATTATGCCAGTGCACGGATGTTGCTGGACCAGTGTGCCAGACTAGACAGGTTCATCTTGCACCCCCACTCAGCTACAGCCTAATGCCAAAGCATCTGAAGGCTCTAGGAGCCAAAATATTCACCAGTAAAGTCTCCATATTGCCTAAATTTCTGCCGTTGAATATGCACACAGAAACCTTAGCTCTGGGGCTGTCATGCAATTCAGCACAACTCACACGTAAGCTTCTTCAGGATTCACAAACTAGATTCTTCCTCACCTGTGGGACAGGACCTAGAGACCATACTCTTAGGGTGGCCTTTGAGTATGCCTACTGGATAAGCCCCAGCACAAAACAGCCCAAGAGAAGTAGCCCTCGCAAACATCCAAGTCTCAGCGATAGCCAGGTCAGTAAAGAACCTCAGCCATGTGTACAAAAGCCAGCTTCAAATCCCTCCTCTACCAATATGAAGCTGTGACTTGAAGTCAGTTCTTCAACCTCTTGGGTAAACGGCTTAATCACTGGATATTCCAGGACAGGCCTTTCTCAACCACTCCTGTTGAAGCTATCCCAACCTGCATGAAATGGAAAACTAATGCTAAGCAGAACTACAAGAAGTCCTGTGGCACCTTATAGACTAAGATACTTTGGAGCATAAGTTTTCATGGGCAAAGACAGACCCACTTCATCGAAACGGGTCTTTGCCCAGGAAAGCTTATGCTTCAAAATATCTGTTAGTCTATAAGGTGCCACAGGACTTCTTGCTGTTCTCAAAAATACAGACTAACATGGCTACCTCTCTGATACTTGTCATAATGCCAGGCAAATACCTCTGGGCTGGAAATCTAAGGAGGAAAAGTATTTTGTGGGATTTTCTGTAGCTTGGTCCCAAAGGAGGTGGAAATATTGTGCCACAATAACCAAAAAGCATCTCTCTCTTTAGTTTTTGCATTATCTCCGTTTTCTTTCTTACCTCAGATGAGAACAATAAAAGCACAAATCTGCAGCTGCCATGCGCAGGAGGCAAGACTGTGGGCCAATCTGAATATATCCACGGGGCAAATAAGCTGGCACTACTGAAGGACAGGGCTTAGCATAAAGTTTTAGGAAGGCAGCATAGAAGAGGCAGAAATTAATCAAAAATGTTATCCAAAGTTAACTGCGTATTGAATTAATTCTTGCTGTTTTTATCTTCCTGTTTCTGATTTCTTTTCATTCTCTCTCCCATTGTTTACTTTCTCATCAGACCTCTCTGTTGTTCCTTTTCCTTTCTTTGTTTATTTTGTACCACGCCTTATATCTTCCATCATGTTTTGCTTCCTGCTTAAACAAATCCTATCTATTCCTCTCTCTTTTGTGTGTGCACGCACACACACAAAAACTCTGCCTCCATTGAAATTAGAGACAAACTCCCACTGACTTCAGTGGGGTCAGGATTTTATCAGCAATTTCAGGTCACCAGGACTACTAACTCTCACAGATGAAGAGACTCTCTCAGCCCAGAGTTAAAAATTTTGAAAGTGACAATAAACAAACAACCAAAAGTGTTTTTCATTTCAAGGTGTTTCTGTGGGGACCTCAGGTCAAGTTTTGACCTGAAGTTCATGCTTGGATCTTGGCTCATATATCACATAACAAATGCATTATTATACATAATTCCGGTTGAACCTCTCTAATCCAGAACACTCATCTAGCAAATGCCATAATCCAGCATGATTTTAGTTAGCCAGATGACCACTTATGATGGGTGTGGCCAAGTTTCCCATGGTCCCATAAAGTTTATTTACAGCCACCAATCGCGGCTCTCAGTCTGCTGTGCTGTTATAGAGCTGTAATTTATCCCAAATGTCTTCTAATAGCCCAGTAAGCAGTGGAAGTATTGGTAATGCTGCTAGACAATATTGACCAGCTGTCATCTGGCAAATTCCCTGGGCCACCACCAATCAGGTCTTGAGGGTGCCGGACAAGAGAGGTTCAACCGGTAAAATATACATATCCGCTATATACTCATTACCTCATTTAGATAACAGGAAATAACCCACCTGGCAGTGACTATCAGGTACTACACAATGTATATGCATATCCTGGACTGTAACCCTTTTTCACAAATTGAACCCTTCCTGTGCCACTTGTGTTTGCCTATTGTAACCTCTGCAGGGCAAGAAACAAGTCTGTGTGTGTTTGTACAGCAAGGGGTCCCCAAACTTGCTTTGTGGCTCTTGGTTGTACTGCAACAAAATATCAAAATAAAATAATGAGATTGTTTAAACTCTTTCCACAATTCCCCAGTACATTTTGCAAAACACAAGAGGGATGGAGCATGGGAGGAAGGAAGGAAGACCAGATGGAAGGATGTACCTCCATGTTGAAAAATTGTACAAATTACCCATTAACAAAAACTGCTGTATAAGAAAACTACGACAGCCAAAACCAGATACAGTAAACTCTTTATATCTGGCAGCCCTGGGACCCAGAGGTTGCCAGATATCCAAATATTCTGGATAACAGAGAAGAAACCTAGCAATGCCTAACACTAAAGAAAACCAAGATCAGATATTAACACACAAATAAAAATATATGCAGAGTACTTTTAGCAGTAGCATTGTACACTGTAAACTTACACTGTATTTATTTTCCATACGTACAGTAGAGTGAAAGTATAACTAAATGTTACTTATGGTTAAAATGCCAGTGATTTGAGAGTTCCGGATGATAGAATGCTGGATATGAAAGAGTTTACTGTACTTAGCTTCAATTTTTGTGCTCCTGTACAGGGTGACAGGAGCGGCATGAAAGCACCCAAGAGAAGCATTACACCTTTAAAAGGACATAACCAACTTAAATTATATATATATATCAATCACACTGCCAGCTCAAAATTTCTTACTTAACTGTAGTGACATATCAGATCACTAGAAACACAGGAACTCCAAGACTGGATCAGACCTGTGGTCCATCTAGCCCAGGAACCTGTCTTTGACAATAGCTAGTAGAGATACTTCAGAAGAAGGAGTAAGGCAGGCAGACAAGGGATAATCTTCCTTGCACATCAGGTCTCAGGCATTTCAGATCTCTTTCAAAAGATTAGTTATTAATTATAACAACTCTCAATAGTTTCGATAGCCGTAAGTGTTCAGCATCCTCCCCCCTCCCGCCCACTGATTTCCATACACTTCACTGCCTTATATGAGCACACCACAGTGTCTGGACGGCATAAATATTTCAGTAAAACATGAATAAGACTCCACAGTAGCATTAGTTTAGTACCTTTGGCTCCACCTAAGATGCACACAAACTGTCTGACAAATGATCCAACAACCCACAAATGACTATTGTCACAAATCTGAAAGACGACTTCCTTCGCCCATTTTGTAGATCTCATTGTGGTTTTCTCCCTTGCTTAATGGTTCCCACAGTCCCTTCTTCTCCTTTCAAAACATCAGTTCTGGATCTTCTTCCCCATTTGTCAACTCACGAGGCCAAGGACGGACAGGATTATGGGATTCACTTCAACACAGAGCTGATTTGGGAACACCATACTTTATTAAGCTTGCCTACTCCAAGCTACTACAAATTATTCACAAGGTACACATTGGCAAAGCTGGGGGAAAAGAGCCGAAGCACCCCCTCAGGCTGAAAGTTCCCGGTGAAACTCAGCTGGAGGCAGGATCTTACAGTGATTTTAACCCTTAGTTGTTTACTGGGTGTGCATGTACTGGCTCAATGCCACTTTTAACGTTCTCATGGGGCTGAAGCCAAGGTTGCCCTCGTTACAGGTTTCTCTAGGCTCTCACATCTAAACGCAGACGGCAGGGCTGATATGGCTACCCCATATTTATATTTGCAGGCCTTTAAGACTGTAACAGGATGTAACACAGGGATGGGAACTGGGTTGTATCACAGGAATGGAAGTATCCACTCCTACTCTTAAAGGCCACCCTTCACTCTGCAACTTGTCAACCATTCCCGCATGGTATTTCTCCTCCCCTATCTCAGCATTCACCTTTTCAACGGAGGCTCTAATAACTGGATTTTGTGGTTCTTAAGCAAAACAATGCTTTGGAGGGAAAGTATGGGAAGTATAAGGGCACGAACAACAAGCAGGATGTGGAAAATAGGGTTTCATCTGGTTTCAGGAATCTTAGTTTGTTTCTCTTTTCCTTTTTGTTGTTTTTTCTTGTTGGCTTCAAGTTTTAATGAAAGAAGATAATTTAAACATTCTTGACCTAGAAATGTGGTAAAAATAAGGATTTTTTTTAATGAAAACCTTGGCCAACTGAGGGGAAAAAAAGACAAGTATACGCTGTGCCTCAATGAGCTACACTGATTGCTCAAGAACAGAAGCTGACTTGTTTGCAGTAAAGAATTCCATTTCCAAGAGCCAGAGACCTCATGCAAAACGGATTAGATAGACTGCAGGAGTCAATGGACCTGATCACAAGAAGGATTCATAGAAAGAATAGATGCTGTTGAGCCACAGTGAACTGAGATGGAAAATTCAGCCCCAGGACAAAATTACTCAATTCCAATGCATATTAAAGACAATAAAAAGTTATCCAGTATGGTTAGGGAGATCAAGACTAAAACTAGGGTAAAAAATGTCACTATTATGCATCTGAGGTTAATGAACTGGGCAATTTAGCAGGGGATGCTGTGATCTCTATCCAGTAACTCTTAGTAGCCAATCCTGCTCTCAAATATTTGCCATCATTTTCACAGTGGACGTAGTAGCCACACATCAGATAGTAAAATTGGGACCTTGGCAAACAACCTGGGAGCAAATTTCTTTGGGCCAACTCCTGTCCTCAGTTACACTCACATAGTTCCAAAATAATGACACTTATTCCAGCCGAGCTGCTCCTGACCCACACCGGTATAGGGTGTAGAATTTGCGCGTGCACACACGCACACACTGTACTTCTGATATCCTAGCAAAAAGTTTACAAAGAGGTGAAAACTCATCATGCTTGGTTCTCCTCACACATGACCTAGTTTAATGGTAGTGTAGCTTCACTGATTACAAAGGGGGTTATTTCTTGTTCACACCTGGGTGAGTGCATGAAGACCAGGCACATTGTTTAAAGTATCACCACCGTTTTATGAAGGGAACTCCAGCCTTACTCCCTTGTTCTGATGTCTTCCAGGATTATCAGTGAATTGGCCTTCCAAATCTAACAGGTATTTAGTTCTATGTGTGGTCAAAGCCATGAAAGGACTTGCCTCTATCTAAAATAACAACCCCAGACTGAATCAGAAGACAGTTTTATCCATAGCTTCTGGAGTTTGGGGGAGGGAAGGGGGGAGAACTGTTATTCTTTTAAAGCACCTGACAGCATCTCAGGACATTTACGAAGTGTATGAAGCATGGGGAAAGAACAGATGGTTCGTTCGAGTTACTAGATAGCTCAAACATACACAGAAGCAATTGGAATAATTTCTTTAATATTGCTGTATTCAATGACAATTTGCCAATGCATGAAGAGTGGATTCGGTGAACTTTACGATTGAAAAAGGTTTACAGCATTTTGTGTTTTGGTTTTTTTAAAACAAAAACAAACAAACAAAAAAAACTTTATGATGTCAGCTCTCTGATCATTCGGAAGTGTGAATAGAACACATGGTCAGGTTGAGCTTGACTGTCTTTAACATTACGGGCCAGTGTTTGGAGAAGCCTTAAGCCAGCCTTTTACTCTGCACCCACAATTAACTGCACATGCAGAATCTTACACCCAGATATCTGAATGCCCAATTTCCACATATACTCAAGTGCATGCATATTTAAACAGTAGCACCATTAACTGCATTAAACAAAAAAAGAAGAAGGTTAAAAACAAAAGTTGAGCTCTCCCCCATCTGTCGTTTCGCAATATATGATGTTGGAATCCCTAATTTTGCCGTCTCTCCTATGAAAACAGCCTGCCCTAATTTCTGCCATCTGGTAAAAACCTCCTCGGGCCAAGTCCTGCCCCGGTGAACACCTCACACTACCTCAAGGAAACCAGCTGGTGTTTGGGGCTTAGTGAAATCAATGAGGTTGTTCCAGTCACCTGTGTACTTACGCTGTTTCATTATTTTATTCAGAAATGACAAACCCATGGGCTTCTCCCTGTAGACATGGATTTTTCTCACACACACGCCTTTACAGGAACGTAGGGGAAACCCCCAAATTACAGAAACATTCATCTCTGACTGGCAGAGTTAGCCAATCCTGCCCCACCTCCTCTAGGGCAGAACAGCCAACCAACACTGCTGCACATCCTAATGCTGCCTCTCTGTGTAGTGCAGCAACAGCAGGGTTCCCAACCCACCGCCCTTCTCACTGCTACGTAAGCAAACAATTGAGGATACTTTGGCATTGTGCAGTCCTTCGATCCAAGAAGTAGGTCTGACTTCCAATGTCAAACCCCAGGCACTGTAATCCTATATCCCACACTCTCTTGCCACTCCCTGGGCTCCATATGTAACTACCAAGAAAATACACTTACTCCCTATGGCACTGGGACCGCAGCTCCTTCTCCTGCCCTGAGCCCAGAAGGGGAAGGGGAGACGTGGACTCCATGCCAAGGGAGAGCTCAAAGCCTACACTCCACCCACAGGCAGGTCAATGCTGGCGCATGTAAATTTGTACAGTTTTCTCTTCATCAGTATCCACCGGCCGGGACGGTGATGTGGACTGAATCGGAATGTTCTGTGTTGAATGGCCACCACCCTTCCCAAGAGAGTGCAGGATGGAAGAACACAAAGAATTACAAAGAAAACTAATTCATGATGGTTGCTCTTGGGATTTAGTGTCCTATGTTTTAACAGGTTAGCTATCGGAAAAACTGCTTTTCTTGACGTGCATCTTTGAGATATCAGGTATCAGCTGAAGTGTTCTTCTGCAGATCCCCAACTTTGAGTGCCCTGCGGGTAGCACCAACATATTTTTGGCAGAGGGCCCTGGGAACAAATTCTGCTCAGTGTAAACCTAGAAAGCACTGACCTTCAGGATCAGGTGTAAAGACTAACCCAGATTCAGATGTGCCCATTGGTGGTCTAAGTTCACACAACCACAGTAAACGGGTTAAATATAGTTACACGTGGTAAAGAACTGCCATTTGCATCCACCTGCAAAATGACTGACTCACATACAGAGAAAAAAAGGGGTGTAACAAGAGCATCAAGTTATAGGAGGCTGTCATAAAAGGCAGCCTCCGTGGCCTCGTCTTACATCTGCAGTTAGTTGTTTTTTCCCATAACAGACGGGTAAATGAGCCCTGCTATTGTATCACTTCTGAATTTGATCCTGAATCTTCAGTGGGAGTGATTGTTTGCAACCTCCCCTGCACCAGGGAAGAAAACAGCTCCATCTCCTCTGACTTTTCCGGTGAGGGTCATTAATTTCTCATTTCCAAAGAGGACTCTATTCTGGGTGATGTAAGTTAGAATGTTTTGGTTTTAATTGCTTTAGCAATGTGGACGTGTGCCCATGGGAGAATCAGTGAGAGCGTCTCAATAATTTAAAAACAAACAAAGCAACAGCAAAAGAACACTAGGTCAGAGGGCAACAGTCCCTGAAAACACATTGGCACACTTCACGGGTACACTGGACACCGAAAGTGGCTGAAGCCAGAAGGGCAAGAGGAGAACATCCTTGACTGCAAATGCATTTTAATTAGATGATTCAGTGTCAGAACCCACATGCTTGTTGAAAGCCATATATAGCTGTGATTGTACAAGCTGTTAAATAGATTGTCTATTTATTGAAATAAAAGCTGTACTCAACAATTCACCTCGCTTTGACAATGGCTAACCTTGATGACCACAAGTTACAGATACTGTACTCGATCCATCTATACCACCATGTCGTCTGTTCATTTATTATTCTACCTTCTGCAAGGAGCTCCTTCGAGCATAAGGGTGCCAGCAAAGTCCTCTGCTTCTGGATGTTCACAAGACTCAGTGTGTAAAGGCAGAAGGAATCACCCAATTATCTATATTTTTCTGTATTTCACTGGCTACTAAATACCACCCATCCACTCACGCAGTAAACCCTAAAACCAGAATGAATCCAAACGTATTGCAGCCCTGACTTCTTCCGCTAATATTTTTCCCAGCCCACCTCTCCACATGATTCTACCACTGTCAATTTCTCATCTTCAGTCAGAAGCTATAAATGTCTGTATAGTCTAAGAAAATATCTTAATATCCATCGGATGACAAAAGAGCCTCATGGGGCAGAAACATCAAATATGAAAAATATCTATTTCACACTCGATTGCAAATATTTCACCATTTTTGCACTACATTCAACTAGCATATGAAGCATCATTCCCTCCCACTTACTTATGCACACCGAACTGATCACGGACAGACATCAAGCCACACAAACGGCCTAAGCAGGACAGGCAATTCCACCCCAGGTGCTGGTATCATGTGACTTGCTGTTACACACAGTGACGCCTGCCAGGCTGGTGGCGGTTCTCTGCGTTGTTGGCCTACTCAGGTGGGGACCACTTGTTGGAGAGGACAGATTTGCTTGGAACTGCTTCTCATTCTTGGATGTGGAAGGGAATATGGCTGCAGGGGGACCAGGCCAGACTGTTTACGTAACAGTGAGAAAGGTGGTGGGTTGGGAACCCCTCGCTGCCTGCATTGCACGTTCAAGGCTAGCAGCACAGGTGAAATTCTTCCTTAAGTAAAAATTAAATTAACTCAGCAACAGGCACCACCTGGGCTGAATGCATGGTCCTCCTCCATCTCAGTGGGCTGCAAGACTGCCATAAATCAAGACAATCTCCCCAGATAGGGTAGTTTTTCTAACTGCACTTGCAAACCTCGAATTTGCAGGCTGTGCCAACTTAACTGTAGCAGTGCTTTCATTGGATGCCCAGGGAGCGCACAGCTCTCACAATGTTGTGTGCAATGAGCACACACTTCACTTCACGTGTGTGTCACTTTAGTAATACCAGTGGGGGGAAAAACCATATGGATGGATCCCAGTGGAATCTGGCAACCCTGCCCATGGGCAAAAGCAAACAAAACATCTTGAGGGTAACATACAGAAAGCCCACTTCTGAGTTAACTGTAGAGAGTGGCTGGTGCACAAAAGCCATGGGGGGAGGTTAATGCCCCTTTTCTGCAAATTTTGACACTTGAATGAGGCCTGATGCTTCACACAGTGGTTTGCTCAGGCCTGGGAATAAGATGAGTCTGGTAAAAGGAAATGTTAGGATGTCATCGATTTGGCCACCAAAAGGGCAGCATCAAAAGCCTAGACATCTGGGGGGGCATTTGTGGCACTAACCCCGCTACCTTCATTCTCACTGTCAGGATGGATTGCTTTCAGGAGATTTTTTTTTAAGGCTCAATAACTTCACAGCCGCTTGGCCTAAAAAAGCAAAGGATGTGTCTACGCTCACTTGTCCTATCATTCTCGTTTCCAAACTATATTCTTTCCCTCGGAATAACAAACATTAACCACATGGCACAGCAGCACTGAACTGCATTTTGAAATGGAAAAGTCTATGAACACTTGTTTTTAAAAAATGCTAAAAGAAAGAAAAAAGAGAAGACCCCCCTCTACCTTTTTAAAACAGTGATCCTTTTGCAGAGGTTTCCATGGCCAAGAAACTGCTGCTTTCCCCTAAAAGGTAAAAAACACAAAAACAGATTTTTTTCCAGTAACAAAAGGTACTCTATGAGTGTTCTCAAAGCTGTAAATATAACAGAACATCCTGGCTATTTTAAAATGAGCAAACTGGAAGAACAGTCAACGGCTACCCAAATTAAAAACAAGTCCACACTTATCCTACCAAAATACAACAGATTTTTCCAAATGGCAGTTTTTCCAGTACATTTCCCCCATTCCCCAGGATGAAACTATGTTGATTACTGCCATTTACATCAAAACCCTGCTGTCTGCGGTTAATTTTACTTTGAAATTCCCTTATGCAGTGGTTCTCAAAGCAAAAACAAAGACTCACTCAAAAGCTTAGGCTCATATTTTAGCACGTATCTTTTTTTTTTTTTAAACCAAAACATTTAAGCCAGCAAAAGAGGAAGACCTCAGATGACATGGAGAAGACCAACTGGGACACCCCTGGAGTCACCTAGCAGTGCTGTCTTGAGGCAGAGTGAAGTGGAGGAGACTTGTAAATGGCCTATGCTCCTTTCAGAGTAGAAAGGTTTAAGTCAAGTAAGTCGCTGTAACCTTTTACTGTAGACCCCAGACTTACGCAAGGGTTGCATTCTGACAACCCTCACATAAGTCAAATTTTGGGCAACTCGGGAGAGCCAGAGGGGAGCTGCTGCCTTGGTCATTCTCCTGGCTCCAGAGAGCAAGGGGAGCCAGGAGCCAAGCCCCAAGTGGTTCCCAGCTCCACTCCACTTGCAGGAGCCAGGAATCTGATCAGCGCACCCATGCTGGTCAGCTTCCTGACTCCCGGAGCGGCAGGGAAACAGCAACCAGGGAGCAGCTTGGCTCCCAGCTCCACTCCACTGGCAGAAGCCAAGAAACTGACCAAGGCTGATGCGCTGGTCAGCTTCCCGGCTCCCAGCCACTCTGGGAGCCAGGCTCGGCTTCTCTCCAGCTTCCCCCACCTGGGGATAACTGGGCGGGCAGACAACTGTGGCAGAGTGGCTTCTCCTCAGCTCCCCCCAGCTGGGGGAGCCGGTGGATGGAGTGGGAAGCTGGGGAGGGGATTTTGATTTGCCCTTAAGTCACGTTAATGCAAGTTGAGCGCAAGTCAAAATTGCTCATATCAGGGGTTATTGTAATCATGCTCAACCACGTGTAACTGGGCTTTCCTGTAAGCAGGGCGGGAATCATCCCGTCTCAACCTCAAGCCTCACAATTCCAGTCTCCTTACTCTTGGGCAGGCTATAAACTGGCTGTGCAGACCAATCAAGTGCACTAGAAGGGCATGAAGCTAAGCTCTACCCACTCTCATATCCAGCAGGCCACTCCTCACCCACTTTTGAGGGAAAGGAGCAGCGCACAGGAACATGTTTCTTCCCCAGCACAGGTGGCTAGCCTGGGGCAGTCACACTGTGGTTCACTCCTCTGTCTTACTCCCTCCTACCGGGAGCATAGCCGGGCTCACCACTGAGCTTTTCATAACTACCGATCAGCTTTTAACTGTTCGCATTATATCCCACCTAGTGCTTTCATTGCTCACTGGGTGAAACTGATCTCTCTCCATTCCCTTGCACAAACTCAGGGTTTCAGCAGTGAGGAGGATTTGTGCAAACCTAGTGAATTTCACCCTGTGCAAATACTGCAAATTGATTTTTTTCAATTTTGTTAGTTTTCAAAAAAAACCCAATCCCGTACCACTTGCAACATACCTACTGAGCTACCCCTCTTAACCTGGCACACACTGGACAGTTCAAAACACACTGTATGAACATCAACGTGGGGGTAATTTCTGAAGCAGGAAGACAGAGGAGGAATTAAAGGAACAGGGGTGAGTAGGAGGAAGAAAATATTCTTTTAAAAAAGCTGTTGGAATCTGGCTTTAGATGTGAACAGGATGTTATCTAACATATCTGAAATGATCTAGTAAATAGCACGCATGTTAAAATGTATTGAAATATTTATTTCCACTGTCATGTTTAAACAGATTTGTACAGTCTCAGAGCCATGTTAGCCTTTAACCTCATAAACAACAAGCAGCCCTGTGGCAATTCAGGGATTAAATGTGTTAGTCTCTCAAGTGCCACAGGACTGCTTGTCAGATTTACACATGAAGCTGACTCCCAATAAAGCTCTATTAATAAACTCCTAAATAGTTGCACAGATCTTATTTTTTCCTCTTTTTTATGTTTTTTCTACAAAAGAAATTAAATAAAAAGAGTCATTGTATCCACTTGCCATGCCCTTCCGACTAGTTCTGAGCTGGTACCTTTCAAAATCTTAGGGGGAAAAGGGATATCAAAAGAAGAGATGATAATGTCTAATACGTTTATCCTAGCCAGCTCTGGTAACAAATATTTACATTTCTACTCTATCATTATACGCTAACTATTTAAAAACAAAACAGGCTACACAATAATCACAGACTGTTCCAACCTGTGCTAAAAATGAGGCTGCAGCAGCCTAGTCTGTATGTTGCAGACAGTTGCAATTATTCGACGCCTTCCCCCGAATTGGTGTTTAATGCAGTTTGCTTGAATGAATCACACTGCATTCTAAATGAGTATCCCTCCATTCTAACCTGTTTAACCATGCACATCAGTGCTGTGACCTGCATGTTCATTACCACATCATCCACCCCAGTTAAGACAGAGTGGAAAGTTCCAGCCACCAGAGGAGTCTGTTACCTAGCTCAATACCTGGCCAGCAGAGGGCATGTAATGCCAAAGGTGAACAGAGTGAAACCCTGAGGGACAGAGGTGACAGTTCTCAAGTTGACACCCAGAGACTATTATCACAGCTGCTGCAGAGGAAAGGTTGGGCAGCCTAAGGACTGTGACAGGCAGGCTGGCCAGGGACTCACCCTCTTAGCAGGTCAGAACACAGGGATCCCAAGGAGAGATTTGTCTTTACACCCCCAGGACTGCACTGCCTCAGCAGCTGAACGAGGAACTGCGGGGCTGACTTTTTGGTGTCAGTGTTAAAGCCCCATGCCTGAGGATATCTGAACTTTTTGTTTCTGGCAGCTGTCGTAAAAGAGTCCTCTGCTACCCTAAGCATTTAGGCGAAGCCACCAAGGGCTAGAGCCTCTTGCCCCCGCTGCAGAAGCACTAGGATACAAAAGGTGCCTTCCTTCCTTCACGCTTTGTGATCATGGGGGAAAACCACAAAGAGCAGCCAATGAGAGCCTCCAGCCATAGGGACAAGAGGTGCTCCAGCTCTTCACCTCGGCTTTTCTCCACACTTGCCTCTCCCACCCGTCACCACCTTCCCTTCCAGCTGATCCCTACCTAAGTAAGCCCCCTGCCCACCAAAATCACAGAGCTAGCAGCATATGATGTGCTATCACACTGTTCGCTCTGCCCAGCTGTTCTTCCACTTCCCCTGCCCTGAGGCTGTCTGGTCTATTCAGACTATAACCCAGTGATACTCAGACTGAGGCTGTCGAATGGCAAGTGGTTTTTTAATGAGTCTCCTGATGCTCTTTGCAGCACATGATCTTAAAACACTGTGTGACCTAGTTATTAACCAGCCTATTAACCAATCAGGATGCCTCTCTCATGTTATTAACCAACTGTTGCTGATACATAATACTACTGTTCAGCCAGTCATTTTGCTGCAAGAAAATTTGTATATCTATCCATCTATCCATCCACCCACCCACACACACACACCCCTACTAACAGAATGGAATATTTCTTCTGTCATATTAAGTGTGAATACATAGTGTGAAAGCAAATGAAACAAGGATTTCTCAGTGCTGTGGCTCTGTTGGGTTAATTTGGTTCCTGCACCACTGAGACCGGAGTATCATGGCAGAAGCTCTTTTGGATAGAGGCCATCCATTATTATATTTCTGTACGGCACCCAGCAAAACCAAGCCCTAGTCTCATCTGGCTATTGCAGCACCATAACACGCACGCTTACTGGTCACAGCAACGTACACCTTCTGGCACACAGGAGTCTCGGTCTATCACTGGGCTCTACAGCCGTGGTGTCCAACGCACTAGCCACTAGCAATATGTGGCTATTTGGCTGGTTATCTGTGGCTAGTTGGCTTGAACAATAAATATATTTTCAGAAAAATGTGGCTGGTTCACTATAGCCATCGCTCTGGATGCTACAACTATACAAATAAGAATTACGTAATAATGGAGCACCAACACCATTCGCCTCTGGACTGCTCGTACACAACCCTCCCCCCCACTCACTGTCACTCCCCTCAATGGTATCGGTTACAGCGATTTTAGGCTGTGCCGTTAGTAATGGTACATCACTTTATTTAAGGCTACACTGAATTCTCTCTGTAGGTGTAAAGAAATTCCCACGAGAATTGAAACCATTCCAGAAATATAAATGGACTCTGAGGGTACAATGCCTGAGGGGGTTGCTTGTTCAGTTTTCACTAAATATTGATAATGTGTTCTTCCAGGAACAACAAAAAAAGCTTGCTTTATGAAAAAAACCACTAGATCCAACTTCCCTGCTTATCCCAGTGCACGTTCATACTGCTCTTCCTACTGCCCAATCACAATGCAGAAGACTAACCCAGTTGCCCCATATGCCTTGCTACATACCAAGCTCTTCAAAAGGTGGTCACCAAGTATGTGTTCTGATTTTCTAGGAGCCTGACTCAAGACCTTAGGCAGTGGTTCTCAAAGGCTGGGTCTACACAGAGCCACTCTCCTGGCAGTTCCATGCTAACAAGCTGCCATGCAATTTTTGGTTTTTGCCAACAAAACCCTCTAGCGAAGACATAGCCTGAATGTTCATCTAAGTTCCTATTTGGATTGTAGCCCAGGAAGCGTAACATGGCATGTTCTGAGCTAAACTTTCCACTGCCACTACTTTCCATAGAGCAGCGACTGTGAAAGAGAAGGATTAGGCAGAATCATTTTTCCTTTTGAAAGGTTAATGGGCATGGCATTTATCACACAGGCTGCACAACACTGCATGCAGCCACGCTGAATAGAACAGCATCATGGGATACCCGTCCCCTTCTATGGTGATAAGTATCAGAGAGGTAGTCGTATTAGACTGTTTCTTCAAGAACAAGAAGTCCTGTGGCACCTTATAGACTAACAGACGTTTTGAAGCATAAGCTCTTGTAGGCAAAGGCCCACTTCATTTTGTGTGCAAAGACCTGCTTCATCAGATACTTCATCTCATGCATCTGACGAAGCGGGTCTTTGCCCGCGAAAGCTTATGCTCCAAAATATCTCTTAGTCTATAAGGTGCCACAGGACTTCTTGTTGTTCCCATCCCCTTCCGTGTGCTCTAATGCCACAGGAAGTACACATATGACCATACTAGGCCTTTTCTGACCATTGGGCCTTTTTCATCCAGAGAAGCTTTAATGGTGGTGAACATTTTCAAAGGCACCAAACAAATCCATTCAGCTTTCACATTTTTTTTAAATTATACCTACTAATTCCAAAGCTACTTGAGCTCTTCAGAGTTCCTCCCTACCGCCCCACCTCTCACTCTTACCAGATCTCACAGCAAAGACACAGTGGTGAATTGACAGTAATTTTCATGCTGGAAAACTGTTACACCACAGAATTATTACTTCATGAAAGCTCCCAGAGGAGCTGGCAAAAGGAAGTTTTCTTCAAATACATATTTTCAACTACAGCAAAAGGATAGCAGTGTGATGCTAAGCAGGAAAATTATGCTCAATTTATGTATGTGCTATTCCCTCCCACCCACCCCACGAATGATTTTGTAAGATTTGGACTCTAAGTGGAATTACTATATAAGATTCATTGCAAAACACAGCTGCCAAAAGCTTTTGTTTAAATGGATCCTACACAAAATTTGAAATCAAATAAGGACTGGGTTAAGCCAAAATATAGTACAAGTTCTATTATCCAGCACCACCGAGGAACTGAGGGTGCCGGATAATCAAATGTCATGAATACAGGAGTAGGGCCACCAGCCCCGCTGCCACCAGCTGCTCAATCAGCCCCCTGGCTCATCAGCCAGCCCTGTAGCAGCCAGCCCCAGCCAGGTAACTAGCTGCAGGGCAGCCAGCCCCATGCGGTCAGCTGGCTGCAGCATACCAGTTAACCGAATGTGCTGGTTATCTGAGTACCACATAACCAAGCTTTTACTGTAACTTTCTTTTCTTTCCACACACAGTCTAGAGAACATGTCTTTTTCACCCAGCACGTATACCCAGTTGGAAGTAAACACACACTGCTCTGGTCAGCAGTCTGATAAGCAAAAAAGCCAGGCTTACCCTGAATATACAATGAAAATGTGTTTCCGAATATTTTTAATCATATTACAGCTGCTGTTTCTCAGCCTGACGGTCACCAACTTGATAAAAGTGCGATCACTGTGAACTAGCAACATGGATAGTTCAAGATAAGCAATAACAATGTCCTTATATTATCGCTGGGTTAAAATTCACTGAAAGGAACAATGTATGTTAAAAATTTATCATGACATTTAAACATTAAACAATAGGCATAACACCCTTTTTAAAAATCTGACGTTATTTCTGTGTACTAAATTTTCAGGCCAGGTCCACCCAGCAAGATTTTTTCACTGTCTGCTGATCCCCATGAACAAGCAAAGCAGGAGCCATCAGTTTAATTTGTTATTTGTTCAGCAAACAGAGCTAGGTGTTACACATCTCTGCAGCACATCCTCACTGTGCAAACACACTGGACTGGATCGTGAAGATGGCATTCATGCAAAATTCTTTTTTTAAGGTAGCCTGCTCTGGCCCATTGCCAGCCAGTAGCTTCCCCTATGCCTAGAGTTACATCTGAAGAGATGCCATCAATTTAAAACATTTCTCTCTGAAAATTATTCATGTATACTGTGGAATCCAAAGGCCAGGCAACTGGTCTATTCGGACTGCTTCTTAGTACACGTCAGATTGTCTCATTGTTTCCTTTTGCTCTCTCTCCATCAGTAGTACATACTTTTTGTCTTCTAAACATAAGCCTGTAAGCTCTTTGACACAAGAAGCACCTATGAGAGTCCAAGCAAAATGGGGCTTTAATCCCTGATTGTATTGTAACAATGCCTGGATGCCCCAAACAGTGTTTTAAATAGCATATAACCTTACTCTAGCTGAAAGGGATTTGAGGAAAACAATTTTTTCTAGCTTGTTTACTTTAGCCAACTGCATTTTAAGCCTGCCAGTTGCACTGTTTCCCCATGTAGGTCTTTAAACACAAACAGGGAAGAGAAAAAACCCATTCTTAAATAGTGAAAAAAACCCACACCTCTAAAACAACCAAACTTGGCAGGGAATTCAGCACTAAGTCCAGTATTGGGAGATATTCTAATTCACTGTTTAGACAGACTTCATTTCAAACTGGTTTTGTGCCTTTAAGCGTGTGCTGCTGATTTTAACTGTTTGATTCCTGTTGCCAAACAGAGAATAAATGTGCACCTGAGTTATGTTCCAACTCGAAAGTTTACAGAGGGAATCCTCGGAGCTAGAACTAATACTGCGTGAAGCATTTTTATATTGTGCCAGATGCCCAGGTCACAAAACATTTGGTTGCTCCATAAATGCAATATCCCTGACTCTACTTCCAAAACCCAAAGACAATGTGCCAATGTGCCAGGAGAGCAATGTCATCAGCAAAATCGATATCCTCTAATTGACGAGAGAAGGTCCACTGAATACCTCTCTGGTGTCCACTTGTTGTTTTTAGCATAATCCAATCCATAACTATAAGGAAAAGGAATGGTGAGAGTAGACATCCCTGTCTCACACCTGTTCGAACAGTGAAAGATTCTGTCAGAGTTCCATTATGTACAACCTGGCAAGTGACAGGTTCGTAATTGGCTCGACTGAGATTAATGATCTTTTGGGGAATGCCATGATACTGCAACAGTCTCCACAGCGTATTTCTGTCTACACTATCAAAGGCCTGTTCAAGGTCTATGAAAGTTATATACAGTGGAGAGTTCCATTCCAATGACTGTTCTATGATGATCCTCAAGGTCGTTATCTGGTCTACATATGATCTCTCGCTCTGAAAACCAGCTTGTTCATCCCTCAACAGCCTGTCAATCTCTGCTTTCATTCTCCCCAACAGGATCCTGTTAAAGACTTTCCCAGGAATAGACAGCAGAGTGATACTTCTCCAGTTTCTGCATTCATTCAAACTTCCTTTCTTGGGTATTTTAATTATATGTCCATGTTTCCAGTCTCGCGGTATTTCCTCGGTGTCCCATATTCTGCCAGAGTTCATACAGCACGTCTGTGGAGGTTTCAAGTTCCACCTTCACTGCTTCTGAGGGGATGCAGTCTGGCCCTGGAGCTTTTCCACTTTTCAGCAGAGAAATGGCCTTCCTTATCTCCTCCTTAGTTGGTCTGTCTGTATTTATTGGTTGTGGCATTGGAGCTGAGGGTAAGTCTGGTGGATCTATTGGTGCTGGGCAGTTTAAGAGATCCTCAAAATGTTCTTTCTATCAAGTTGTTCGGCTAGATTTGACAAGACTCTCCCATCCTTGTCTTTCACGGGACGATCTACTGTCCGTCTTGCACCTGCTAACTTCCTTGTGATATTATACAGTTCTTTTAGATTCTTCTGGCCTACAGCTTGCTCGGCTTGTTGTGCTAGTGCTTCCACAAAGCTCTTTTTATCCCTCTTTATACTTTTCTTCACTTCCTTGTTAGCTTCTGCATACAATCGCAGCGCTTCTGCCTTGATAGTTCTGGTCTTGCTGCTGTTGACAACTGCCTTCTTGTCTTTTCTATCCTTTATCTTCCTTAGAGTCTCTGGTGATATCCATTCTGTGTGTTGTCTTGTTCTTGTGCACAGGATTTTCTCACAAGCTTCATTCCATGCTGATTTAGAGCTTTCCCATACTTGCTCTACCGCTACATCTTCTGATCTTAGATCTCTAAGGACTGTATAACTGTTTAACAGTTCTAACTGGAATTGTGATTTTGTTATCTGATCTCTCAGGAGTTCTGTGTTATATCTCGGCCCTGGCCTGTTTACTTGCATGTGGTGCTTTTTCAGTTTCAGCCTGAACTTCGCTAAGACAAGGTGGTGGTCGGAGCCCACATCCGCCCCTCTTCTCGTGCGTACATCTTGCATAGAATGTCTAAAGCTGCTGCTGATACAGATATGGTCAATTTGATTTTCCGTCCGGTGGTCTGGTGAAACCCATGTTGCTTTATGGATTCTTTTGTGTGGAAAGATACTCCCACTAATCACCAATCCATTAAATATGCAGAAGTCACTGAAGAGGTTGCCGTTCTCTTTGGCTTTTCCTAACCCTTCTGTACCCATGTACTGCTCCTTTCCTGTGTTGTCACTTCCGATTTTGGCATTGAAGTCACCCATCAAAATCAATATATCTTTCTTACCTTCCTTGTTAATACTACTTTGGAGAGTCTCATAGAACCCTGTTGCCTCTCCGCTCTTTACTAAGCCATAAATCAAACCACAATTAGGTTGGTCTGCTAATGAAGGAAACCAGTAGGGGCCTTTAGCTGCATGTGAGGTAGAAGATAAACTAGTTTAGGCAATGCCTTTTCCAATAAATGATGCCGCACTCCTAATAGTTTGCCCATATGTGGTACATTTCACTTGCCTCAGCTTGCACTACTTTACACTGCATATCATGGTAAAAAAAGTTGAATAAGATTCCTCTCTCACTATGCTAACAAACCATAAAATCCTGTAACCCATACGGTGCTGCAAATACTTTAAAGACTAACAAAATAATTTTTAGATGGTGAGCTTTCTGAAGAAGTGGGTCTGTCCCACAAAAGCTCACCGCCTTAAAAATTATTTTGAAGTGCTACTGGCCTGCTTTTCTGTTTTGGTGCTCAAAAGGAATCCAAGATATCTCGAATTTCAAGACATACAATGGTTTTGTTCATTTATCTGCATGAAAGTTGTTTATCTATAGAAGTTGCAGCTTGCTGATCTGAGTAACACCGGTACTGTTCCCTCTGACTTGCACAGAACGGCTACGTCTGCACGTGAACGTTACATCGAAATAGCTTATTTTGATGAATAACATCTACACGTCCTCCAGGGCTGGTGCCGTCGACGTTCAACGTCGACGTTGGGCAGCACCACATCGAAATAGGCACTGCGAGGGAACGTCTACACGCCAAAGTAGCACACATCGAAATAAGGGTGCCAGGAACAGCTGCAGACAGGGTCACAGGGCGGACTAGCGCTTCCGGGGCAACAGCTAGCCGCTCCCTTAAAGGGCCCCTCCCAGACACACGCAGCCTGCACAGCACGCGGTCTGCAGAGCCATAGGCACGCACACCTCGAGCGACGCAGTCATGGACCCCCAGCAGCAGCAGCAGCCACCAGAGATCCACCCAGCCGCCCCTGTAGGAGCAGTGCTCGCCCTGCTCCATGCCATGCAGGAGGCAGCTGAGCACATCCTTGCCACAGAGGAGGAGCTGCCCGCAGGGGAGGAGGACGCAACCCCCAACCCTGCAGCACCCCGCCCCCCCCCAGCCTCATACACCGCCAGCTGTGGCGCTACCCCACCAGCACCGACTGGTGGGAGCGGCTGGTGCTCGGAGAGTGGGACAACGACCGCTGGCTCCAGAACTTTCGCATGAGCCGGCAGACATTTATGGAGCTATGCCAGTGGCTCACCCCCGCACTGAGGCACCAGGACACCTTCATGCGGCGTGCCCTCAGTGTGGAGAAACGGGTCTGCATCGCTGTCTGGAAGCTGGCCACTCCAGACAGCTACTGATCCGTGGGCCAGCAGTTTGGCGTCGGCAAGGCCACCGTCGGGGCTGTCCTCATGGAGGTAAGAGGACCCACAGGGGGAGGGGAGGGGAGGGGGGTCCTGGCAGGGGAGGGGAAGGGAAGGGAAGGGAGGGGGGGCCTGGCAGGGGAGGACCACACACACCCTGCACATCCCTCATTGGTGCTCTCCCATGTGCTTCCCCTGCATGTCGTCCGCGCCATCAACGCCCTGCTCCTCCACAGGCTCGTGAGGGTTGGGGACCCAGATGCCGCCATCACGGGGTTTGCCAGCCTGGGCTTCCCCAATTGCTTTGGGGCTCTGGATGGGACCCACATCCCCATTCGCGCCCCAGAGCACAGTGGAGGACACTACTTAAACAGGAAGGGCTACCACTCAGTGGTCCTCCAGGCCTTGGTGGACAGCCGGGGCCATTTCCTGGACATTTATGTGGGCTGGCCTGGCAGCACCCACGACGCCCGGGTATTCCGGAACTCGGGCCTGTGCCGCTGGCTGGAGGCGGGGACCTACATCCCCCAGCGGGAGATCCCTGTGGGGGACACCACCATGCCCCTCTGCGTCATCGCAGATGCGGCATACCCCCTCCAGCCCTGGCTCATGCACCCTTACACGGGCCACCTGTCAGCCAGCCAGGAGCGCTTCAACATGCGCCTGAACCACGTGCGCCAGGTGGTGGAGTGCACATTTGGGCGCCTCAAAGGGCGCTGGAGGTGCCTCCTCACCCGCCTGGATGCGGGCCCCACCAACATCCCCCAGATTGTCGGCACGTGCAGCGCCCTCCACAACCTCGTCGAGAGCAAGGGGGAGGCCTTCTTTCAGGGCTGGGCTGTGGAGGCTGGCAGGGCCGATGTGCAGCCACCCGCTGCCCCCCGCGAAGGACCCGGGTCCGGGAGGCCCTGCGGGCCCTTTTCGATGAGGCCGCGGGGTGAACGCTGGCAGGCCCCCCACTGCCCCCCCCATCCTCCACAACACTCCCTGCCCCTACGCCCACACCACAGAGCACCCAAGAGCACACCCCCCGCACCTTTCTTGAAAATAAAAACAGACATTTGTTTGTAAAACCAGATCTATATTGAACTCTCCTTATTAATATCTTAACTAACTATTTACAGGCCGAATAAATATTACATATATAAGTCCAATAAGATGAAAGAAAAAAAGGGGAAGACAAGGAAGGGGAGAACTATGTACATGGGGGGGCAGGTATCAGCATCATAACAACAACATAACAACAGGGGTCTAATAGAAACTATTTACAAACGAACATAAAACTGAAGGGAATATATACAAAGGGGGGGAACCCACGTCCTGGGCCCCACACCCCCCTAATGTCCAGCGCTGGGGGTGGGCGGCCGTGATCCACGCCTCGGCCTCAGCCCTGGCCGGGGCTGCCTGGGGGCCGGGAGATAAGGCCGGCAGGTGTCAGCTGGCCCCAGGTCCCCCTCGGCGGAAGGGCCCTCAGTGGCGGGTGGCGGTGCGACGGCAGATGCAGCAGCGGGTGGAGCAGGCAGGGCGGGCACAGCGGTGGCCGGCACGGCATGCAGGGCCAGGTCGTCCGCGATACGCTCGAACGTACGCATGAAGGCCCCCCATGCCTCCTGGCGCCAGGCCAGCGCCCGCTCTTGCAGTTCAAGGCGCCGCTCCTCCATCCGCAGACGCTGCTCGGCGACCTCCAGCTGCCGACGGTGGATGGCCAGCAGCTGGGGGTCCGTCACCATCCAGGAGTGGGGCTGGTCGGTCCTCCGCCGAGGGGCTGGCCTGGACTGATGGCCCCGGTGGGCTCTCCGGGACCAGACACCTCGCCGGCGCTCTCCGGTACTTCCGATGGTGCAGCTGCGGAACACGGGGGGGTGGGGGGGGCTGGAAGAAGAGTGGAGACAGCCGTTAGTGTGGGCCCCGAGCTGTGGCCCTTGTCCCCCCACCCCTCTGCTGCAGGTTCCCCAACCCTGTCCCCGGGAGATGCTGATGATGATGATGGGTGTCCCACCCCTCCCCCCAGGGGACCCTAGGTTCCACTCCCCCCAACCCCAGGGATGGGGCATAGCACTGTTGTGCTGGGGGGCAGGGGCTGATGCACTCTTCGGAGGCACATGCCACTGCTGTCCTTGGGGCCATGGTCATCTGGGCATGTGGAGGGCCCTGGTCATATCTGTTACCCCCGCCCCTCAACCCCGGGGGTGCACACCGGGGGGAAGGTACATACCTGATGGTCCGCTCCCATGGTCGGGGGACACCCGGTGGGCGGACGCCCGGCTGGACCTCCTCGGGGGCAAGATAATCCGCAGCCCCCCGTCACTAGAGGAGGACTCCCCCTCCTCCTCCTCCGGTGCCCCAGGGGTGGGCTCCTGGGGGGGCCCCTGGGGTGCGGGGCCTTACCTGCAGGGTGGACTCCGCCTCCGGGGCCTGCTGGGGCTCGTCGGCCGATGTATCAAGCGTGCCCGGAGGGGAGGTGGTGTGCCAGGGGCCCAGGATGGCCCTGAGCTCCCTGTAAAAGGGCCAAGTGATGGGGGCGGCCCCAGATCGGCCGGCCGCATCCCGGGCCCGGGCGTAACCCTGCCGCAGCTCCTTCACTTTACTCCGGACGTGATCCAGAGTGCGGGCAGGGTGACCCTGGGCGGCCAGGCCCTCGGCCAGCCGAGCGAACGCATCCACATTCCACCTCTTGCTCCCCATTACCTGGAGCACCTCCTCCTCACTCCAGAGCCCCAGCAGGTCCCGAAGCTTGGCCTCCATCCAGGAGAGGCCCCACTGCCGCTTCCCAGCCTGGCTGCTGGTCTGGGAGCCCTGGCTCCCCTTGGGGGGGGTACCCTGGGGGCGCTTTGGGGGCTGGGGGTGGCCATCGCAGCAGTGGGCAGCTGTTCTGGCTGCAGAGGAGCATGCAGGCTGGCCGCGTGGCTGGGCTGCCGCCTGCACGCTCTCTCAGCTTCCTGCACAGGAAGGCAGGGGGCGGGGAGCTTTAAGGGGCCGCTGCACGCAGCGACCATCGAGCTCAGAGGCTGGAGAGAGCATCTCTCAACCCCTCAGCTGATGGCCGCCATGGCGGACCCCGCTATTTCGATGTTGCGGGACGCGCAACGACTACACATTCCCTACTTCGACGTTGAACGTCGAAGTAGGGCGCTATTCCCATCTCCTGATGGGGATAGCGACTTCGACGTCTCGCCGCCTTACATCGTTGTCAACTTCGCAATAGCACCCGCCACGTGTACCTGTGACGGGCACTATTTCGAAGTTGGCGTGGCGACTTCGAAGTAGCCGGCACGTGTAGACACGGCCAACATGTGGTATTGGTCCTAAGCTCCAAAGTAATGCGTTGATTCTCTCTGTTGCGGTAGTTATCTGAAGACAAAAGAGAAAGAGTGAGAGTGCAAGGGCCCTGGAGTTCTAGGTGATGTATAACAAATTACAAAAAGAAACCACTTGCTCCAGGGGTCTTACAGGTCAGAAGAGGAAATCAGAATCCCGAAGAATGATTTCACCCTACCATGCATTTCTAAATTCTGATGTTTACCATTGTGCCTGTATTTTAGCAAATATTTGTAGAGCTATGCTGCAGATATGTGCATCCATTTCCTTGGTTGCTTCACCTTCAAGAAGGCTGTTGTGCATTGCACAAGTTGAACCTCTCTTGTCCGGCATCCTCGGGACCTGACCAGCGCTGGACAAGAGAATTTGCCGGACGATGGGAGGTCAGTGTTTTCTAGCACATTGCCAACAGTTCCACTTCTTACTGGGCTCTTAGAAGACACTTCGGGGTAAATTATAGCAAAATAACAGCACAGAACACCGACCGCCAGGACTGGTGGCTGCAAACAAACTTTATGGGGCCATGGGAAACTTGGCCACACCCATGGTAAATGGTCATCCAGCTTACTAAAATCATGCTGGATTATGGAGTTTGCTGGATGAGAGCATTCCAGATTAGAGAGGTTCAGCCTGTATTATACGTAGTAGAAATAGACTTTATTTCCACTGCTGCCAACACAGATGACTCAGAAAAGTTTTGGGATGTCAATATAAAGAAACTCTGCTTTTAGCTGGAATATAGCTGTTCTGAAACTTTGTTGACCCCAAGACAGATATAGCCATAGGTTCAAACCCCCTTTGGAACACAAAGAAATCAGGTAGTTTGAGCTGAAATGCCTGCAGGTCACAATGGAGACTGCTGAAATCTGAATTAATTTAAGGATGTTCAGGAAAATGATATCCACCTGAGAGTTTAAAGTTAGGACCAGCAAATCCAGGTCTCTTCTCTCCATCCATAAAAAATGACATGCTTCTCCAAACTGCCAATCACATGCTCTGGGATATCATTTCGCTGACAGTGGTTGCTTTTAGCAACCAGACATTACATTTGAGTTTGGAAGGAATAAAGGGGAGATGTACAGATGTACACCACTTTCAGTATGACACTAGCTCTGAAGGCAAAATGAAGCATTTCATCGGCATGTCCTCAAGACCAGTGTTCCCTGTTTTTTCTTCCTCAATAAATTGCATGGGCACAAGCCATGTGTACCACTAATAAAAACAAATGCTGCCCACCTTGGGTGGCCGAGGGCACTCTGCTAATCAGCGGGGTGACACCTGAATTTCTCGTGGACGGCCGTCCAAGCACTCAGCTGACAGGGAACACTGCTCAAGACTTACCTCGTCAGGCTTCACAAGCTAAGAAATTTGTGACTTGGTCAGTCCTTGAGTGTGGAATGCCCCAAGAGAAACCAAAGTTGCTGATGGTTCGTTCCACAGATAACACTCTCTCTGGGGGCCCATCTACACTACCCGGCAGATCAACTCGGGTTCAATATTCCGTGCCTAGTGGGGACGCATAAAATCGAATGATCAGGAGTTGAAAGTCGACCTCCGTGCTCCTCATTCTCACGAGGAGTAAGGGAGGTCAACGGGAGAGTTTCTTCCATCATCCTCCCTCAGTGAGGACAGCCAGATAAGTCAATTGTAGATGTGTCAATTCCAGCTACGCAACTGCCATTGCTGGAAGTGCGTACCTAGGATCAACTTTAAAGTCTAATGTGGACCTGGCCTGAGACAATGCTCTGGCAAGGTGTGAGAGTCCTTGTGCTGTTCGCGGCACAGCCTGTCAGATAACATGCAGACTATATCATGACACTTTGTGTGAAAGACAAGTTGGTTTTCCTTCCTCATGTTTAACTGTGAGGCAGGTAAGTAGTCTTAGTTTTCCTATTGAATACAGTTCCCTTTTTTCAATTCCCTGTCTTACATTCTTATTCAGTGCTGCTGTGTATCATTAAAAAGCTGCTAAAGTTATTAGTGGCCTTTATTGTAGAGATATAGTAAAATATGTCCATATACTAGTTCTGGTCCTATGAGGTTGTCAAAGCAATCTATAGACAAGCAATAACCAAGCCTCACCAAAATCTGGGGAGGTAAGTGTTGTTATACCCACTTTACAGATTGGAAGCCTGAGGCAGAGGGCCTTAGTGATTTGCCCAAATTCACATAGGACCATAGCAGGGCCTGGCTAACAGAGCAGCATAAGCACAGGGAACAGCAGGAAAGTAGGGAGGTTCCACAAAGCCACTGTGCCCTCACTCTACCTTGGCACAAATGAACAAGAGGGGATGGAATGGGGCAGGCAATCTCCTTCCCTAAGTGCCAAAAGGACAGTGCTATATCATAGCCCATTACTCAAGGTGGCTTGTTATGTCAGAATTTAGTCCAGAAACAGTTAGCAGAAGAATCAGAAATAGAAAACAAGCCTCCAATGCCTAACGTTAAAAAATAAAAACAAAAACACCCACACAGGCTGCCAAATTTCCCAAGCACTTTTGAAAGCTCGAGACTAAATGTCGATGTTTGACAGACGTGTAGATACAGACACACATACCCCTCCAGTGTGATACGATTAAATAAACAATATAAATCAAAGGGCAGAATCTCAGAGAAGTTCCTTTCTTCCCAGAGCAGGCATGCAATGGTTCAACATGGAACATATAGGGGACAAATTATGCCATCAGCATTGGGCTACATACTACAGCACTGGCTGAGGTTACATGAGCATAACAGAAGGTAGAATATGATAACAGATACTGTGGATCATACAGAGCTAAATTTTACAGTTAAAACAGTCCTTATTAATTAAAAAAAAGATTCTATATGCCAACTGCCTCCTGTACAACAAACTTGACTAATGTCTTAGAGTATAAAAAAGCAGTGATTATACAGCTGATGGGACATTTAGTCTACCTTCCAGTTGCCTTGGAGGAATGATTCATTTAAGTGATTTCTTTTAAATATTAATTGACCATTGATTTCCTCTCTTTAAGGTTGTACTGTGCTTCTTAAAAACAAAACAATCGACTATTTTCATCCAACTCCACCTGCTTGACAAGTTTGCAAAAATCTGAAAAAAAATTAGCAGGTGTATTAGGCATTGGTATTTCAGTTTTATGAATCAAAACAGTTATGTAGATTTAGAACAGAAATTATTGCCCGGTAAGCTCTTCCTTTTCTGGAATGAAAAAGATGTTAAAAGGTTTGAGAATCCTATTATTATGCTTTGCCTAACAAACAATGAAGGTCTACAGCTGTTAGCAAAAACTGATATCTCATATTCACATAATTCTTCCCCCTTCCTCCACTAAGAAATAGGTTCTACAATTTTTCAGCAAAAACTATGCAAACCTCTCTGTTATACTCAATTAACCTTCATGAGGAATTCAAATATTTTAAAGGGTTTTTATGGTATTTAAATGCTGCTAAGAGGAAGAACTTACCTTATTTAAACATTAAACTTTTAGTCAGAAAATGGAAATAGACAATAACCCAAGAGCTAAGGCTAAAGACATGCTAAGGTAATTTTGAATGACTTAAAACCTTTATTACATTTTGTTATAGTGAAATGATTTTTGCAAAGAAAAAACCCATTATGAAGAACAAAGAATTAGATGAAAGTTTCTCAGCAAGAGCCTACAGAACATTCTCAAACTAAATTAAAATGGGAAGCAGCCAACTTTTAAAATATGAATAAAGTAACACTTAAACCAGCAATATCATCCCATGTGTACCTGATGTCAGTGCTGCGTTTGGACATGAAAAGAATTTTTCCAGACTTCCACTGTCTATTCCTAGAATACACAGAACTAGCCACTGAAATTTAATCACTAAAATTAATCATTTCAAACCATTACTGTAGAGCTAGGTGAGTTTTCTCATGATTTTCATAAAACAGACAAGCCAACAGATGGTTTTCAGATATGCGACAACCTAAAGAATAGATATGTTAGTCTTTTATTGAAGACAGAGGTGGCAGGCATGAGAACAGAAATGAAAATGTAACGAGAGTCTATGACTTCGGGAAATCACTTGGAAAAGCACAGGCAAAGCAACAAGGCACAAATCAGTGCACTGTTCCCGGACAAATTAATTCAAGTGATTTTTGATTTTGACATTTAAGTGTTACAAAGATCATTTTTTAAAAAGACGATCATTGCCACCAGCAACAAGCATTTATCTATTTTTTAAATTAATCTAATTCCCATAAAGTCAAAACTACTCATGCGTGTATCTCCTCAAAATGTTTGTTCTAAAATACAGCAAGATTTACCATCCAAAAAATACACATTTTAACACAGAGCCATTGCAAATATGAACTTTTATTTTGCTTCACAGATTCCCAAATGTATAAATAAAGACCTGCTCTTACACAACCCAATCTTGTTGCCTATAGGAGGAATGCCAAAAGGAATCTACACATAGAAATAACGGTTACAACAAAGCTCTGAACTCACCATTTACCTGGGAGAAAAGGAGAATTAACAAAAACAGTAAAGTTCTGTAATCACCAGTGATCTGAAAGGCAGGGGGAAAAAAATCCACAACTGATTAAACCAACCTGGTCGAATGTCAGCATTGTCAAGGAAATGCTCATAGTCTGAAGCTGCAGGTAGGGGGAAGGCGAGGCATACCAAATGGAGAAGCATCAGCGAAATGACAATCAGTTGTCTAACCTGGACTCTGAGACAAAAAAGATTCCTGAATACAAGCGTCTTCTGTAAAGATGCACAGCTTCTTCTAAATGAGCTTCACGCTCATGGATGATGCTAGACTAACAGCAGGGCAAACTTAGATCCTCCTCTCTAGCTGCACAGGATATGCAATATGGACAGTCCAACGTAAGTTTTTCTAAGCTCAGGGGCACGGAGATCCCTTCAGAGACAAGGATGATTTGCAGGTCTCTGACACTTTTTCTGCGTCACTGCTGAAAACGGTTGTGTCTTATCGACGCAAGCCACTCAACTATTTTCCACCTTAGATGAGGAAGGTTGGCGGGGCGGGAGGTGTCCCTAATGTAACTGTCGCCAAAAGCTTTGGCAGCAGTAGAAAAATGTGTTGTGTTAATAATCAGGCTCACCTTACAGCACCCCCCTCAAACAACTTGTGTTCATGCACAGACATCTCCCCAGTGCTACCCCACCATTTGAATCAGACCAGTTTCAAAGTTAACCACCAGGTGCTTCTCCTCCAGGCCAGCCACCATCAATACAGTACCATGCCAGGGTGGATGCAGATGGTTACCATAATAGCTCCAAGTGCGCAAATCAACCTCCCTTTCCCTGACTAGGTGATCAGCACGCATTCCAGTGGCAGGGTCTGCTCATAGCCAGAAGCCATTTCCGTGCACAACGATCACTGCACAAACCACAGAGCTTAGCTGCATGATTTCACAGTAAATAACTTCTACTTTTTGCAACTTAATCTGATTCCAGCATGTCTCAAAGGAAGCCATTTGATAAGCTCATTGCTAACTGACCCGAGGCAGATGTGCCAGCTCCGCCATCCGGATGGGGGATAGAAGGGTTCTGGGACCAGTTGAATTCAGTCATATTCAACACTCCAGTGTGTGACCAGGTGGCCAAAGGACCAGCTGAGGGAGGCACAATGACAGGTGGTGTCCAGTGCCAAGAATGTAGAAATCCTGGGTGTAAGGACCCAGAACAGCAATCAGTCCAGTTCAGAAAATTACCCCTTGGGACTGGAACAAAAGCCTCCAGACACATCCCTCTTCCACAGGTCAGGCACCTGCAAACACCACAGAGGCCCCATGCATTGCACTAGTGAGGGGCAAGGAAGATGCAACAGAGTAAAGTGGTGGGAGGAGGTGCTGGACTCACATATTGCCAGATTCCCTGAACTCTGGGGACAGAAGCAGAGCTCAGCTGGAGGTAGGGAAACCAGGAGATGTGAGGTGCCTCTACAGCAAGAAACATGGAGCGGTATTGAAAAATGCCCTGGCAAGGGCCAATTTTGCAGCTTTGGAGCTCTGGGAAGAGCTTCTTGGGTTCTGACAGCCCCCACCCCAAGTGGGGAAGTGTCTGACCCCACCCCAGCTCCACCAGTCCCCGCTTCCTTCTTCCACCTCAGCACCACATAAAGCAACTGCCAAAGGCCCTCACCAGCCCACCCTCTTTGGATCCTCAACTGTTCTCCACACTCCACTAGCCACTCAAAAGAATACGGACAATTTTCTTCTTCAGGGTGGAAGCCCACCACTCAGCAGGGCTAACCGCCAGTGGTCCCTGTCAGCTGAGTGCTTGGGCAGCCAACCAGGAGAGACTCAGCTGATGAGCAGAGTGCCCACAGTGGGCAGTGTGTTTCTTTATTGGTGGTGCACATCCACACGTGTTGGTGTACATAAAATTTATGCAACCCAGGATTGAATAAAAATTAGAGGGCACACTGCTAACCATACCATATGAACTGACTCAAAATGGCAGGCATGCTTGGAGGGGCTTGGGAGGATGGAGGGGAGGTTTCTCTCTCTCACACACACACACACACACACACACACAGAGCAAGAAAATTACACAGTGAGCACTAAGGCCAAAACATCTGCCTTAGCCTCCATCTACCCACTCATACGCCGAGCTGCAGCATCTAATTTGCAAGCCACTCTGCTATATCTGCTCTCAAATTCCATCCTTCCTGTCTTGTCATTTAATGCATGAAAAACATTCCTGGGCATACTTTCCTAGCCAAGTGAGGCACAAGTAACACAGGCCATGAAATAGGCTGAATAATTACACTGATTCTCTTGCTGCTCTCAGACACGCAGCATGTTTCTCTACATCCACCAGACAGACCAATTAATCTTAGCCTTCAGCATCATCCTCTCCAGTAGGGGTTCTTAGACTGTGGGCAGGGACTAAAAGGTGGGGCAGGATCCCCTTTTAATGGGGTCACCAAGGCTTGTGTTCCACTCGCTGGAATCTAAGACCCAAGCCCAAGTCTCTCTGCTGAGAGCTAAGCCAAGGCCAAGCCCCCTGGCACAGGTCCTATGCCCGCTGCTGAGGGCAGAAGCCCCTGGGCTTTATCTTTGCCCTCCCAACCAGGGGGTGGAGGCAGGGCTCAGGTATTGGTCCCCCTTCATAGGACTGGGTACTATAGTAATCTCTTTCCTATCCAGCATTCTATTATCTAGGACTCTCTAATAACCAGCATTTTAACTATAAGTAACTTTTAGTCATGCTTTCTGTAAGGGCAGACTAGTGAAAGTAAATACAAATATATACAGCCAATAGAGTATAAGTTTCCAGTGTACAATACTACTGTTGTTGGTAAATGAAGTACACTGAATACATTTTTGTTTGTTTCTTAAGATCTAATTTTGCTTTTCTTTAGTGTTAGGCATTGCTGGGCACACCTCCCTTCTATCCAGAATATTTGAATATCTGGCTACCTCCCGGTCCCGAGGCTGATGGGTATCAAAGAGCTTACCTGTAACTGTTGCTGTCAGGAGGAGGTCATGGTGCAACGAAGTGGGTGACCACGACTCCAGCATCCGATCTGAACTCAAAGCTCTCGCCCAGCAGTTCCCCTACTGGCTGGCAACCGTATTTTGGGGCAACATGTTCCTCCACCATCAATGTAGATCACATAGCCTCTCCTTTCACGGCTCTTACCCTCCACTATCCTTTGTGTAAAACAGCTCTACCACCAGGTTATGTCGTCCCCCAACCCCACTCTCTCAAAACCAGCTCTTCTTTCCCTCCCCAGAGGGGACACATGCTGCCTATTGTGGCAGGCTGTGGACACTCTGCTAATCATTCAAGTGGCATTTGATTCTTTCCGGGATGACCTCTCAAATGCTCAGCTTGGAGGGAACACTGGTCCTTACCATGTCTGGTCTGAGAGTTAAAAACTGGAACTAAAATTATTTGTATTGTAGTTCATGTATTGCAAAGGATGGAAGGACAGGCTATTGCTGTGGTTAGAAACTCTTTCATGTCTTCTTTTTCATTTTGGCCTCTCCAGCACACTGATGTCCCTCAATAAACATATGGGCAAGTGTATCAGATCCAGAGCCTGGAAAAGTTTCCTGAAAAAATAAAAGAAGAGGGGAGATGACCTGCCCTAGACAGATGTTCAGATTCAGAGTCACTCTTCCTATTTCTGCACATGTGCAAATTCAGGTTGGGAAAAAGGAGGTTTGAAACACAGCATATTCAAGCAGTCTCCAGAAACAGAGAGATCGGAATGGCTAACCAACAGTTCTACCAGCAGCCTTCCAGTGAATGCCTAAGAGAAAATGTCACACAGACTCTCTTCATTCAACCCAACGTCTCCCGCTCAGAGTTCCCTCACTGGACTGACCCTTACTGTCCTTCACCACCTTCGCCCACTGTTTACACCAGTGTTTCTGAAATTTTTTGAAACCATGGAAGATGAAACTATAATATTTTTAATGTGAAACACCTATGAAAATTTTCTTCAAAACAAAAAAACTGTGAAAACAAAAAGCAACACATGCAGCAAAAACAAAATGAAGTAATCGACTCAGGTATCAGAGCAATGAAGAAGTAACATTGTATCTGGTTTTAACAACAGAAAATATTTACATGCGCCGACATCGTTTCTAACTGCTATGCCGTCATGGCACACCTGCGAGTTGTTCATGGAACACCAGTGTTTGGCAGAACAGTTTAAGAAACACTGGTTTACGCAAGGGTGGAAAAGAGAACTGGAACGCAAATAAGAGGCTTAATATGTAATGTAAAGCACTGCCCTGCTTCACCCATGATTTGTGTATGTTTTGGTGAGGAAATACTTGGAGGAAGGAACAGATGAGGAATGAGGATGCAAGAACAAACTGTTTGATATTCAAATTGTACATGGGCGTCCTTTTCCAGAAATGCATTTACTGAACACGCACAAACAAAACTAAGGTCAGACTGACAGCAGAACTTAAGCAGGTTAATGAGGAATACAAAGCAGTTGGTGCAATAGAAGGTCCTGCTTCACCCACTTGTCTTGCTTATGCATACACTAGAGAGAGTGCATGTGTGCACACATAGAAACATCTTCTCATTCACACATGCACAGATGTACACTCAGATGCACACAGTAGCACCAAAATAACAGAGGTATAATCCCACCACCAGAAAACCATAAATTTTGTACCAGCTGCTGGTCTATCAACAAACCAACTAAAAGAACTATGCAGGTCACTCGGTTTCCACAAGGTAATCACTCTGCTGGGGGGAGCAGATTTTCTTCTCACGGTCAGCTGCTGCAACACGAAGGGTTAGCTCAGCAGAGAGGTATTAAACATATCCCAGTTCCAAAACACTAGACCTGATCTCCCAAAGACTATTATCGAGTAATGCACATAAAGTCTTCTTCGGGGTCTGGGGCTAGGAGCGTGACTATCACAGCAGAAATTCCATCAGACGCTGATTTCAGGCTTGGGCTCTCTACGAGAAGACGGAAGGGCAGATCCCCTTTCACCATCCTCTCTCAGCTGCCTAGCAACTGGGTTTCTAAAGCTCCAGAAGACAACCTCCTTGGTGGGCAAAGAATGAGAGCTGGCCTCCATTCTGAGAGGAGACAAAAGAAATGGCACCATAGTTTAGGGTTTTGTAAGCCACTCATCACTCTAAGTGCTCTATACCTTCCATATAAAAGAGATTAGAAAGTATTACACCACGTTTCACCAATGGGTGTGTTGCAATCCACTGGGCTTGTTCCTTATGGGGTTATTAAAAATGCTCTGTTTTGGCAAGGGTGTTCTTTTTACAGACGGGGTAAAGAGGAAGGGAAAGGGTTGATGGTGGGAATTGGATATGGTGTCAGAGATTTGTCAGAAATGAAGGTTTCCCAGCATTTTCTAAAGAAAGTCAAATTCTGGCCTCCTCTCATCTCTTCAAAGTTTTTCAGTGCCCTCAGCTGAAATTACTTCATCCCCATTCTCATGCACACTTCATTGTCCCAGAGGAACTCAGCCATCTCTGTGGCTTGTAGATGACGGTATGGTCTCTGACACAGATGAGACATGATCCACTGATTTTTCCAAAATTAGTCTCTGTTAAGGCTATTCCCCACTCTGATTTTATCTACCCCAAAGGTGACATAAGCCTGGATCCCAGGGGCTACCTCCTCATCCAAAAGGAAGGGGTGGATTTTCCTCGCAAGCTGAACATGAGCTTTCATTTTTTGATGCTACCTGCTCATCCAAGTACAGTAATAAGTCAAAGACACCCCAAGACTTTGCACCACTTTGAAAGCTGGTGGTAAAATGCCCAAAAACAGTAGAGAGGGCCACAACCAGCATAATACCTATACTGTCTGGACTGAACTTGTGCCCACTGGTCTTTTGTAGGTATTGTGTCATCATATTATCACCAGTGGTCGGAACGGTGAAGAATGAGATATGCAGCCAGTTGTCATCAGACAGTTGGCAGTGGAGCCTATAACCTCTCACTCACTCTCCAAGAAGTCACAATGGTACAACCCATCCATTTAATCTGTGGGTGAAACTGAGCTTTATTACTGCTTAGTCCAATCACAAATATTTTGTGCAATTTTTTTTTAAAACAGGTTGAACCTCTCTAACCCAAAACTCTCTTGCCCAGCATCATCTGTAATCTGGTATGGTTTTAGTTAGCTGGATGACCACTTATCATGGGTGTGGCCAAGTTTCTCCTGGTCCCATAAAGTTTGTTTACAGACACCAGTCCTGGCTCTCAGTGTTCTGTGCAGTTATTCAAGTCTAATTAACCCCTAAATGTCTTATAAGAGCCCAATAAGCAGCTGCAGTATTGGTAAGGCTGCTAAACAATATTGACCTCCTCTGGTCTGGCAAATTCTCGTCTGGCACCTGTCAGGTCCTGAGGGTGCTGGATTAAAGAGGTTCAGCCTGTACTAACAATCCCCCTCTCTGAAGTAGCCTGCAATGTTATGACTTGGAAATCTGATATCGACCACATTTTTCGACAATTCCCAAAATACCGTAGGACAGAGGCTTAGAAATATGGAAGAAACCAACGTCTTCCTAAAGAGAAAGAGGTACCCTTTTTTCTTAGGCAGGAACTCACTTGCAAGGTGGCTGATTTCATCATTAACATGGCAACACACAACAGTTTCAAACAACACAATCATTAAACTGATCAGTTATTCTGCAAACGATGAATGAGAATGGAATCTAATCCAAATGGTAAAACCACAAATGGAAATTAATCATAAAGCTACAAGATTACAAAACATGTCACACAGGGAAATATAGAAACCGGACAAAGATGAGAATAATGGATGTTATACCTACAAGAGTTTCATACATGCGGTATTTAAATCTGATTTGAAAATAAAGTCATTATTTTGTACAAAAGCAGTACCAAATATGTAAGGTACATTAAATAAGAAATGGTTCTAATATTTTTGCTATGAGTAACTACAATGCAAATGGATTTGATGGACCCACAGCAGATTTCTAAGCGCAAGATATTACTGGAACAACTGGCCTAGGTCAGCAACAGAGCTCTGCAGCGTACATCAAGTCAAAAGCATTGGCCATTTATTTAAAAAAGATGGAAGTAGAAGGGTACAGCTAATGACAGGATTTTGGGTGGTATAAAACAACGAGACACACAGCAGAAAGGTTTATATTTCCTTCTTTTGTAAAGGAAGCCGGGATGTCATTTCTCTCTTTATCCTCTCTTCTATCTTTATCTCTGTTTTCCTCTAAGGCTTTCTTCCCTATTCCCAGAAAGAAGTCAGCAAAATATAGCTTACAGGGTACATTATGTATTTTATTTTTAAAGTCACTGCATAAAAATTTAGTTTTAGAACCAAGCTCTCACGTGTGGGTGTGCATTTATAAAATAAAAGACATTGTTACTCCACCAGCTATGAATCCATACCTAGTGATCAAATTAGGCCTCTAATTTCTGTTTTGACAGCTACTTGAAGAATTATATTTTCACTAGAGGTTTGACTGTTAGATGAATGCTGAGTGTTTGGTAATATCATTAAAAGAAGGCTCAAAGATATTTGAAGGCAGGCTGATATTTAGCAGCTGTGAAAAAGTTTGTGTCTGAAACGTGTATTTTATATTCCCCGACCTTTCTGCTCCTTCCTAGAATTAGACGGCCATACCTAAAATCTCATTGTAGATGCAATTAATCAGTCCTCTGTGACATTCTATTTGGGAATTCCTTTTAATTACGTTGTTCAATTATCACTAACAGAAAGGAATGAGTCTATGTTTCCAATTAATATTTATAATCTCTGTATGATTCAAAAATGTGCAGCCCTATAGAACAGTACAGTAACCCTTCGGTTGTATAAGGGCCTAGTTAGGACTTTTAGCCAGGAAGAACACTGTGAATACGATCAATGTGATACTTTTAGACGTCAATTTACAGAGAAGTTCTTCAACTAGATAATTTTCCTTGTCTCAGTAAACACTTAACACACTAGTCAAATAAGCTTATGTAATATGATGATTACCTAAGCATAATGATGCCATTCGTGCTATTCTTTTACAATTAGGGTCTGTTTTATTCTTCTGTATCATTGACAATAACTCAGATTATTCATCATGAAGTCCTGCAATTTTACACATTCAAAGGGAAGCTCAGAGAGTACTAAAAACATTGTATTATTAGGCAGACTTACTGCGTGCACTATTACCAAAAACAATGCCATCTAGATAATAAACCATTTAGCAAATCCTGTGCTGAATGTTTTAAAGCTGTAACCCTCTTCTCCCCACCTCCACATACTGCATGCACCTACTTGTGAGAGATTCCCCCCCCTTTCCAGAATTATTCTCTTTGGAATAACAATAACGAGCTGAGATATTCATTACTGTCACCAACACAGGCTGGTTTTTAGAAGAAGCTTATTTGTGTTTTGTTTCCGGAGATAAAAAGATGACTGAGGCTGGAGAACAATAATAACCGACAAGGTTAAACAGGCTTCTAGTAACAGGTGTCTGTACATAATGCAAAGGCCAACGCGTTCAGTACGCGTTTGCAAAATGGCAATCTGAAGCCACCTCTTGGCTTAAAAGTGACATCAGAAAATGTTATGTTGCTACACTCATGCAAATGAGGCTGGACACGTTTTACACCCGGCAAGCCAATGCCTGCAAAAACACACACACACACACACAGTGCAGGAGCGCACTAGATCTGGGTTAAAGCCGCATTTTCCAAGGCAGGCGGCCGGTGTACAAAACAAAGTTCCTCTCGGCTAAAAGCGGCCCATTACCGCCCTGCCCTGCCACGCTCCGGATCCCCCCGAAAACCCGCAGGGAGCCGCTCCGCTGGCAATAAAGCGGCGCAGCAGCCGCGCTGCATGGAAAGCAGCGAGCTCACCCTGCCTGCAAGGGGGAGGCTCTTTTCCAGCCGCGAGCCGGGGCGTTCAAGGATCCCGCCTACTCGGCATGGCCCGCCAGGACCCTCTCCTTGAAGGAAGGGCTCCCTCCAGCCTGGCACAGGGCAGGAGCCTGAGGCTCTGCAGTCAAACCCAGGCGCTCCGCGCCGCTGCCACCCGAGCTCCCCGGGACGGGCAGCCGCAGAGGTGCCCAGAGAGAGCCAGGCGGCCAACACCCGCATGCACCCCCCGCAGCCGGCCCGCACACCGGAGCCTGCTTCCCTGTACCTGGCCCCTTCGCAGCGGCCCGTGCGTCTGGCTGGGGCGCAACAGCAGCAAACACAGCTCATGTTTGCACCACATCCCCCATGCCCCTCCGCCCGTGCCTCCCTCAGCAAGCCCAGCGTGCAACCCCCCGCCCCGCATGCACGCCCCCCCATTGTCTTACCTCCGCGGCAGCCCGGGGACTCCGGAGCGAGGGCAGCCGCCCCAGCCAGCCAGCCCGCCCCCCGGGCACAGGATGGGCTGGGGCTGGGGCTGGGGCTGAGCCGAGAAGGGGGCGGGCGTGTGGCTTCCGCGCGCCGTGGCTCCCGCGTTTGCACCCAGCCTCCCTTCTGCTCCAGGCAGGCGCGAGACGCCGGGTCCCGGGGGAAGGTGCGCGCGAGGCGGCGGCGAGTTCCTCCCCCAGCTCAGCGACAGGCGGGCGGCGCGTGCACACGCAGCGCGCGCGACGGGGCTGGAGGTGCAGGGCCCCGCAGAGCCGGGCTCTCTGCTGGCAGGCGGCCAGCCGGCCTTGCCTCCTCCCGGCTCCTCAATGCACTGGCCGAGCCAGCGCATGACAAGTGCAGCAGCCGCGGGAGCCCGGCCGAGCGGGTCCGTGTGCTTGCGGGTGCACGGCCGGGGCAGCCTGCGAGTGCATAACCCCGCGTGTGAGAGTCCGGTCCGGGTCCTAACGCAGGGCGCTGTGCAGCACGGCCTGGGTCTGGGCGGGAGCAGTGTGCATGCGTGTGCAGGAGGCATATGTGTGTGTGTGTGTGTGCGCACAAGGCCGGCGTGCATGGATGGGGAGGCAGGTGAACAGAACATAAGTGTGTATGGCTGGTTTCCCCCTTGCTAGAGGCTGGGAAGGGGTAGAGTTTTATTTGTAAACACTGATTTCCCCTGTATATATTCAAAACTCATGAAAAAATATTTGCATGGATCATAGAAATTCCCTTATCAGAAAAAAGTGTTATTAGAGTTTAATTAAAGGTGACTTACTTTGTGTGTTTCAACATGGAATAGGCACTTTCTTGCAGATTTCAAAGCTTTTTTTTTAATTCAACATAATTGTTGTATGGTCACTTTTTGTCATGCCTCTACCATAATTTCTGACAGTTGAACATTTAAATTGATAAATAAAAAAATGCTTAAAATATATTTTGTAACTGAGCGTGAAAGTCCAAAAGCATTGCAAAAACTAAACAGGAGAGTGTGTCAAATTATAAACAAAAATCGAAGGGCATCAAGCCTGTATTTATAAACATCGGTAGATGTTGGCTATGCTTATATAAATATTTGTGTATCCATGTGCATGTGTTTATTATAGAGGTGGTTTTGTGTGGTGTGACTGCGAGGGATTTTGAAGCAGCAGTCGGTCTCCCGTGTTCAAGGTTTATACATGCCTTTTATTCTGCTACCTAAATAAACATAAACGTTTTAATCACAGCCCTTTCATTTTTGCCTTTTAGGTAGGCTTTTGTTCCGTAATGCATATTTGAATTCAGCAAGCTGAAATCTGAGTCCAGACAGTGCTGTTAAAAGATATAATAAGGCCCCTAATTTATAACGCAAAATATACAGCTGCAAAGGAAAAAGAAGGATTTGATTTATATTTGCATTTTTCTGACAAGTTGAAAGCAAATAGTTTTTCCAATCCAGCGTTTATTACTGTGTAGTCTGCAGAATACGGTATTAATCCAGAATTCACATTCAGAAAGCAGAAAAGCTTTGAGAGGATATTTTCATGTTTGGAAAAACAGCATCCACAATCGCGCCTATAAACTTTGAAAGCTTAATCACTCTGCTCTGATATGGTCATAAAGTGGGCCGTGAAGTTTATGATACCGTCCAACCAATTTTTTTTTTTTAATATGCACTATGTTACAATACCATTTTAAATGAACTGCAGTGTAGTTTGCTCTTCACATCTTGGGCCTGTCATAAGCACACACTGGCACCCGTGGGGAATTCCTTCTGTATCTCATTTAGCTACCTGTAGTATTTATAGTGCTATTATCTGACTGCAAATAATAGCAATTTAGATTTGCATAGAGTTGCTCATACAGGACTCCATAAGATACTCTTCACATCCCTGCTTACAGCAACTGCTTTGCATATCCTCAGCTTTTTCTCTCTTGTAGTTGATTGTGTACTGAAGAAAGGCTTTAGCGGAAGGACAAAATCAAGAAGTCCTTTATGGTGCAAGGTGGTGTGAGACTGCTTCCACCTGAAACTGGGAAAGGTAAGGACCAATGTTCCCCCTAATTTTTCCATCCACGTGCAGAATAAATTTTGTGCACTGAGGCATATATGAATGTGTACCACTCTTAGAAAAACATGCTGCTGGTTGTGGGTTCTCTGCTAATCAGCTGGGCAGCATCTGAGAGTGTCCTAGTCTCTCAAGCAGCTCTCAGCTCAGGGCTGTCCTGCACTGAGAGGCTAAGAATCACAGGGCTGGAAGGGACCTCAGGAGGTCATCTAGTCCAGCCCCCTGCTTCAAGCAGGATCAACCCCCACTAAGTCATCCCAGCCAGGACCTTGTCCAGCCGGACTTAAAAACCTCGAGGGATGGAGAATCCACCACCTCTCTAGGCAACACATTCCAATGCTTCACCACCATCCTGGTGAAGTAGTTTTTCTAATACCTAACCTATACCTCTCCCTTTTCAACTTCAGACCATTTCTCCTTGTTCTGCCATCTGACACCACTGAGAACGGTTTCTCACCCTCCTCTTTAGAGCTCCCCTTCAGTAAGTTGAAGGCTGCTATTAAATCACTCCTACTCTTCTCTTCTGTAAACAAAACAAGCCCAAATCCCTCAGCCTATCCTCATAGGTCTTGTGCTCCAGCCCCTTAATTATTTTTGTTGCCCTCCGCTGAACCTGCTCCGGCAAATCTACATCCTTTTTATACTGGGGGGGCCCAAAACTGGACACCGTATTCCAGATGTGGTCTCATCAGTGCTGAATAGAGGGCAATAACTACTTCTCTAGATCTGCTCAAAATGTTCCTCCTAATGCACCCTAGTATGCCGTTAGCCTTCTAGGCTACAAGGGCACACTGTTTACTCATATCCAGCCTTTCATCCACCATAACCCCTAGGTCCCTTTCCATCGTACTGCTGTTGAGCCAGTCGGTCCCCAGCCTATAACAATGCTTGGGATTCTTCCGTCTCAGGTGCAGGACTCTACACTTCTCCTTGTTGAACTACAACAGATTTCTTTTGGCCCAGTCTTCCGACTTATCCAGGTCCCTCTAGATTCTCTCTCTACCCTCCAACGTATCTACCTCTCCCCCTAGTTTTGTGTCATCTGCAAACTTGCTGAGGGTGCAATCCAGTCACCTCATCCAGGTCATTAATAAAGATTTTGAATAACACCAGCCACAGAACCGAGCCCTGCAGCACTCCACTTGAAACCGACTGCCATCTAGATATTGAGCCATTGACCACTACCCATTGGGCCCGGCCATCAAGCCAGCTTTCTATCCATTTTATAGCCTGGGGATCCAATCCATATTTCCTTAACTTATGGACAAGAACGTTGTGGGAGACCGTAACAAAAGCTTTGCTGAAGTCAAGGTATATCACATCCACTGACTTCCACATGTCCACAGAGCTTGTTACCTCATCATAGAAGCTAATCAGATTGGTCAGGCAGGACTTGCTCCTGGTGAATCCATGTTGGAGGAGCCAGTTCCCCTGCCTTTACAAAACTCCTTTCATCTTCACTGCTGAGCCATTATTTGGGTGGCCAAGCAGGTAAGAAAGAACTTGAATGTGATTGAGTGGGGGGAGGAGCAGAAGGTACTTGAGCAAGGGAAGCAACATAAAAGAAAGGGGCGTGGGGAGGGAATTCCAACCTCTCTGCCCTCCCTTCCCACCACATCCTAGTGACAGCTGGAGACTCCCCTTTTTTTCCTGCACATCGGAGCTCTCCACTGGATCCTCTCTTGAGACATACTTCCTGATGGTAGCCTACAGGTTAAGAAACACTGTCTCAAACAAACAATGCACCAGCCATGCCCTTCTGCTACACACATTGGACAAACCTACGTTTCTACAACAGACTGGGCCAAAAGAAATCCGATGTGGTTCAACAAGGAGAAGTGTAGAGTCCTGCACCTGAGGCGGAAGAATCCCAAGATGTGTCATAAATCCGACATCAGGAATTGGAATACACAAACCTATAGGGGAACACTTGAACCTCCCTGGACATTCAACAAAGGATTTAAAAGCAGCCACTCTTCTACAAAAGGGTTTACCTGATGACAGAGGGAGACCTGAATTGGAACATATTTACAAATCTGACGCTTAAATTAGGCCATAACAGGGACCTCAGTTCTCTTACACCTCACAAGGGCAATGTCCCCACCTTCGGTATTTGCAGGAATGGCACCCATTGCACTTAATTTGCTTCTTTGACTGATCCAATGAGATACAAGTAACCAACCCCTTTCCCTCGCATCACCTTCCTTCTCCTTCTGCACCCCCCACATGTAAATCCTGATTTCTAATTATCTATTCCAAAATCTGATTAAGTGTGTCTTACCCACAAGAGCTCATTACCTAATAAATAAATTGGTTAGTCTTTAAGGTGCTACAGGACTACTTGTTATTTGTCCAAGAATGCAGTTATTTAGCTGTGTTGTGAATTGAGAGATCACCTGATGCAGCCAGGCCCCAGTTCTTCAAGCACCTTAAGGTGTAAGACCACATTTTGAAGTGGAGGCTGCAAGAAAGCTGGATACCAAGGTGATGTTTTCTTTAGAGGTTTTCTCTGTCACAAAACCAGGCTGCTGCATACTCTACATGCTGGAATTTCACTGTTGCCTTCCTCTTTCATGTCTGAGTATTTTATTTCTTTTTATGCTTTAACACTGCAACAAATAATTGTCATAACTTTGTAGCCTTTTCCCTACGAAGACCAGAGCAGATTCAGCGTGGAGCAAAACGTGAAGGAACGTACATTCATCACTAGTAAGAATTAGGAACGCTTCATAGTTGCTGGTATGTGAGGTATATGAAGATGTGTTGTTTGGGATGACTGAATTAGAGAAGTGGCAAGAAAGAAGTGGCATTAAAGAAGTCTGCACCCCCACATCCCATAAACTTTTGGGATCAAAATGTACATCAAAGAAAATATGCTGCTTGTTTGTTCAGACTCCTAAATTTTTTTTTTTTTACACATACTGCAACCTATAAAGCAAGGCTGATGGGTAACAAGAGGCTTACAAGCCAGGCCCCCCAAGAGAGAAAGAAATTATATGTAACAAGTTTAGAAAATTGCAAAAACTAATTTCAAAGAGCTGTCCTATAAACCAGGAGGTCAGAGTGTTAAAGTCTAGAAGTTCATTAACTGCTGCCTAGAAATTAAACACATTGTATGTCCTGTTCCACTCTATTTTCCATGGTAGGGTCCAGAGACATCAGTCAGCAGAAAGGACACTGTGGTAGGGTCCAGGAGCTCTTCAGACATGGAGGCAGAAACAATCCTGTCTTGAAGAGCTTACCATCTATTTTACAATCATGTATTAAGTGGGTGTAACGATGAGAGCAAATAAGAGAGAGGAGGGGAGAGGCCATGGTAGTAACACATGGTGATATAGACTAGATGTGTACACAGACACCTTCAGGTCAAAAACAGACTGATGCAGTAAGATGTAAATAAAAACCTTAGGTAGGTATCCATATTTATTAATCATTACCTACTTCGTTAGGTGGAAATTTCCCACATTTATGATAAAAGTGAGTCTAGAGAAGGGATTGAAAAGCGAGATGGTAGGTGGTTCATGCATAAGGAACTGCTTGCGAGAAAGAGGAACGGTAGGTGTGGGAGCAGAGGGTTATAGGGGCTCAAGGCTGGTATCACTGGCACAACAGAGGACGGGGCAATGCGACAGGCTATCAGATAAGTTATGAACTCCTTTAAAGATTACAAGTATCTTGTGTTCAAGGTGAAGGTGGGGCTAGTGGAAGGATTATAGTTAATAGCATTCTATTTAGATATAAACCACTACATCGCAGATTTCTTCAGAGAAATAAATAAACGTGCATCCAGAAAGTACTGTACTTCCCTTGCAGTGCTGGACTTGCTGTGATGCTGTCACTATCAGCGCTCTTTTGAAATCCAGAGAATATTAGGTTAAATTTGGTAAATCTAAAAGCACAAAAGTGAGTTGCGCCAGGTCATGCTTGGAATCATATAATAATTCAAATGAAAGACAAATGAACCTCAGTAGGTCTCGTGTTCCAGTCCCTGGCACTGAGGCAGGACTAAATATTATTTTACCCAATCAAGAACATCTGTATTGCAATTTTATAGCCCTGCAGACTGAACCCCACACAGAGCTGGCCCAGTGGGTGGAGCACAAGGCAGCGCATTGATGGATGCTAGTCAATTGGAGTGCAAGGCCCAAGACTACCACTTAGTTGACCTTTCCCAAAGGCCCAGCCTGACCCCTCAATTCAGCTGACCTGGCCAACCATGGCTCTCTTATTGCAGTCAGACAAACCCCCTTTGAACTCTTCCACTGGTCCCAGATTGCTTGAGCGCACTGTTCTCTGATTCCACTCCTGACTCATCTCCTCCCTGTTACCCTAAATTAGAGAGTTCCACAGTTGCCATTATAAGGTTGGTTTAAGTTCTGTTGTCAGGCCAAAGGGGTCTCACTGCACTGTTGAAGATCTAGCCTAATATTTCCAATATTGTAAGACCTAAAATATAACTTAGTAGAATACGATGACTGGAAATATCTAGGTGACTGTCCCCATGCTATAGGAATGTCGAGTGGAATCTTAGAAGTCAGTGAGAGTTCAGTTCTGTGAAATGCACTTCTCTGTTCTTCACAGTCTCACCTTCCCGAGTCTCCTTTATGACCTGACTTGTCTTATTATCAGGAAGGGCCACCATCAAAAGGCCAGTTCAGGGGAAGCTGGCTGTAGAACAGAGCTAAAGCTATTGGCCACATCAGCGGTAACCGCAAGTGGACTCAACATTAAAAGACCCTTTTAGAATTGTATATAAGTAAGGATCTGCTAAGACTGTGGTAAGTGGCAGAGTCAATCCCACATCATTAGGATGAATTCCTGTGTCCCAAATACAACTAGGGCATTTTGGATTTCCAAACAATACAATAGACAGTGGCGCTTTCATTTAAATTTCTCAGCTTGTTCCCTCCTAAAGACTTGGCCAGTTGGAGCTGCAGACTGAGGAAAAACAAAAAAAAAAAAACAACACAAACACAATTGCATAGACTAGGCATGAGACAGAGAGCCTGAATCACTTGGCTTCTAATCTTGGCTACACCCATGACATGCTCTCTCACTTAGGCAGGACTATATAGTATTTTACCCAATCAAGAACATCTGCATTGTAATTTCATAGCTCTTCAGGCTGAACCCTGCACAGAGCCGGGCCAGTGGAGCCTGGCCAGTGGACAGGACACGAGGCTGCAGGCACAACACCCCTCTGTATCAGTTTCCTCATTTGTAAAATGGTATATTCATACATTTCTAACTCAGAGGTAATTATCTGGATGAATCAAAGTGGAAAATGTGACAGATACGCTAAACACTAAGGCTGGGTCTGCACTCGAGAGTTTTGTCGACAGAAGGGGCCTTCTGCCGACATAACTCAGGGAGCCTCTACACACAAATTCTCAACAGAATGCTGCATGGTCCTCGACAGTATTATCCCTCAAAAATTTGAGGCATAACAATCTCTGGTCAGAGTACTGCTGCATCTGACGAAGCGGGTGTTTGCCCATGAAAGCTTATGCTCCAAAATATCTGTTAGTCTATAAGGTGCCACAGGACTTCTTGTTGTTCTCAAAGATACAGACTAACATGGCTACCTCTCCAATACTGGTCAGAGTACTGTTGACAAAAGTGCAGTGTAGACACTTCTATTGACAGAGGGGGCTTCCGGTTGCCTGGCAGCCCTCTTTGCAGAACTGCCATTCCGCTTTCTGCCACCAGAGGGCAGTGCAGTCTGGCAGTTCTCTGTCGGCAGAGCAAGTTGTGCGTAGATGCAATCTGTTGACAGAGGCTCTGTCGAGATTATCCAGTCGACAGTAACTTCTGTTGCCAGATGCTTCTAAGGCTGTCTACACTGGAAGGATCTGTCGATAGAAGTTACAGTCGACATGGCGCCAGAAAGTGGAATGGAAAAGAGAGCTGCCAAGCAAATGGAATCTCCTTCCGTCGACAGAAGCGTCTACGCTACACTTTTGTCGACAGCACTCTGACCAGAGATTGTAATGCCTCAAATTTTTGAAGGATAATACTGTCAAGGAAAATGCAGAGTTCTGTCGAGAAATTGTCAACAGAATGCTCTAAGTGTGTAGACGCTCCCTGAGTTATGTCGACAGAAGGCAGCTTGTGTTGACAAAACTCTCTAGTGTAGACCCAGCCGAAGACGTCAAAGAGAACACTCACAAAAATATAAGTGACAACAACCAGCAGGGCAAGGTAGGATGGCCTGGTTCCATGTCCCTGAAAGGGGCGGAGCCAAGGGCAGCAGGCCCTCAGCCCCACCTGCATTGCAGCAGTGGTCTCCCCCTCCTCACAGCTGCATTGAGTGGTGGGGTAGAGCTGCAGTGGCACTTCAAAGGGGCCTCGAGCTCCAGCCACGCTGCTGTGGAAGTAGCAGGGGCAGTGGCGTCTGGAGCTGTGGGCCCCTTTGAAACAACAGGCCCCTGGGCAATTGCCTCTCTTCCTCTCCCGCTGTTAGCAGGCCTGACAATGACAAATTTAGGGCTAAAAGATCTTGCTACTAAATAGTGAGGAGACTTAGAGGATGGCAAGTGGTAGAGGTCTAGAAAATGTTAACTGGTGTTGAAAAAGTAAATAAAGAAAATTTGTTTACTTGTTCCTGTAACACCAGAAGTAGGTGTCAACAAAAGAAATTAGTAGGTACCAGGGTTAAAACAAACAAAAGGAAGAATATTTTCCACACAATGCACAGTCAACCTGTGGAACTCCTGGCCTGTGGATGTTGTGAAGATCACGACTTGAATAGGATTCAAAAAAGAACGAGATAAATTACGTGGTTAGGTCCATCAATGGCTACAGAAGGGGTAGGAATGGTGTCCCTAGCCTCTGTTTGTCAGAAGTTGAAAATGGATGACGGGATGGATCGCTGTTCAGTTCATTCCTCTGGGACCCCAGGCATTGGCCACTATCAGAAGACAGGATATTGAGCTAGGGGGACCTTTGTCTGCCTTAGCATGGCTGTTCTTACTTTCTCATGTTCTTATATTCTGCTGGACCTTTCCAAAAGCAGGAGCCCATTGACATTCTTGTGAGGCCAGAATTTCACCCTGTATAATTTTCAAAGGATTATGGTATAGCAAGATCTGAACATATTTTAATAGGGACTCCAAAAGGCACCTTTTTAAGCCAAGGGACAGCCTAATTAGAAGATTCCAAGCTCTGCTCTAAATCCTGTAGCCACAAGAGCTCTTCAAATAAATGGTTGGAAAAACTCACTCACTCACACTCTCTCTCTCTCTCTCTCTCTCTCTCACAGGCAAACTGCAATCATGAACTATTTTAATCCTGAGGATTAAAGTTTGGCCAAGTTAAAAGGTTTGAACTACTTACAATGAAAAAATAGTAGGCAGCTTTAACTGTAAATGTCTCCACCAGCTCCCTATAATAATGCTTTTCTGAGCAGATTTTATGCTTAGGGAGAATGAGGAACAATTTTATTTTTAAAAAGGTCCTTCTTAGATCTTTCACTTTCCACCGGGGGATAAGTCACAGAACCTTTCACTTACCACAACTGTAAATCAATTCTTGTGCCTGACCATTCAGGAATTGAGACCTTGAGACTCTGTGTAAGTGACAAGAATTTACAGAGTGGTTCTACATCCTAGAAACTAATTAGAGTTCAGCTGTTGTCTTGTTCAAGTCCCTGGCCCTTTAGAGTTCTACTGATGCCTGATTTTTTTAAAGTAATTATAAATAAAATGGCCTCTCTGAAATGGTCTTCAATAAAATGACAGGAGCATCCTAAGCAGAGCCATGGATTTTTCTACCTACTGAAGAAAAGAAGATGCTGGTTTTTTCCCTGCCCACAGCACAATCTTCTTAAAAGGATGACCATCACTTTTGAATTCTTTACTAGCAATAGACAGGACAATGTAGTAGCACTGAATTCTTCACTGATGAAGGCACCAATTCAGGAATGTATCCGTATTCAGGAAAAGTAAACTTAATTATAGTCATGTGCTAAATCCCATTGGTACAATACATGTACATTGAAATCAAACAAAATTAGACCCTGGGCCTCTTCTGGGTGCTATAAAATGAAGTAAGAATGCAAATGGTATCTCAATTAGCCCTCTAAAGAGCCTTGCTACTTCAGTGACTCAGACACTAGCCTGATTCTGCACTGGTTTGTACCTTGTGTGGTTGCAAAACACCACCAGGGTTGCTTTTTACACCCCTTTGTACAGGCATAAATGATGACAATATGCACAACAGCAGTGAAACTTACCCACCGTGTTTCACATGGCAGTGACGTGTCTTTTGCTCCTTTCCGACTGCCTTTACCTAACAGTCTGAAACACAGCTTAGTTTGTCGCTGGCCAGCAGGCAACTGCAGCAAGAACGGATCCAGATGCCGGTCAGCTTGACACATTCAACTACAGTGATGCTGGCCACCACTGAAACCTCTGCAGGATATTAGACATGGCAGTTCCTAGGTAGCAAGTGAAATATTAGCAAGATGAGACACAAAAAGGCCCCGATGTCAGCTTAGGGACTTGCTCTCCCTGGCGGGGTTCTTATTTATCACATTACCTTATTTCTCTCTATTTGTTTTTAATTCATGTACTGGCAACAGCACAGGGCAATAGTCCTTGAATGCATATGCTAACAGCTGGTGGAACCCCAAGCAGCTGGCTTTTGGCAATAAATCTGCATGTTATACAGCAAGCCACACTTAAACAGATTCTGGAGTCAGGAGGACCACTGTGATCACCTAGTCTGACCCCCCACTACTCTGCCCCCTACTCCCATGTAATGCAGACTGTTTCCCCCAAATCATGCCAAGAACAGATCTTTCAAAAAAAAAATCCAATTTTGATTTTAAAATTGGTGGCAGTGGTGACTCTACCACAACTCTGGGTAGAAGTATCAGAGGGGTAGCTGTATTAATCTGGACCTGCAAAAGCAACGAGGGGTCCTGTGGCACCTTATAGACTAACAGAAACGTATGAGCATAAGCTTTCGGGGGCAAAGACCCACTTCATCAGATGCAGGACCTGCATCTGACAAAGTGGGTCTTTGCCCACGAAAGCTTATGCTCATACATTTCAGTTAGTCTATAAGGTGCCGCAGGACCCCCTCGTTGCTTTTGCAACTCTGGGGAACTTATTGTTTCATTCGTTTTCAATTCAAACACACCTTTAAGCTTAAGTGAAGATTAGACAACTGGAAAGTTTGAGGGGGGCTTTGTTTTAAAAGTCAGCCACTTTGAGAAATGGGGAGGCAAAAAGAGAAAAATCCTACGATTTTCTTATCAGAAAAAAATATCTGAATAGATTTAATTCAAACTTTCCAAGGATATTTCACTGCTATGGAAGCTGTAACTGTTTAGGGCTATATCTACACTAGCACACTACATCGAAGTAGCCTATTTCAAAGTAAGAACATTGAAATCAGCTACTTTGATGTGTATTGTCTACATGTCCTCTGGGGCTGGTGCTATCGACATTCAATGTCGAAGTAGCAATGGGGAATGTCGAAAGGAGCTGCCCTGGAAGGAAACGTGGAGCGTCCACACACACAAGCGCGCTCCGTCGAAATAAGGGGCCAGCAAAGCCTGCAGATGGGGTCACAGGCTGGACTAGCCCCTCTGGGGCAAGAGCAAGCCGCTCCCTTAAAGGATCCCTCCCAGACACACTCAGCCTGCACAGCACGAGGTCCACAGAGCCAACAACCAGTTGTAGACCATGTGCACACAGCATGGATGCCCAGCTGCAGCAGCAGCAGCTGCCAGAAGCCCTGGGCCAAGGGCAGTTGCACACGGTGACCATAGAGCCCTGCAGGGGCTGGACAGAGCGTCTCCCAACCCCTCAGCTGATGGCCACCATGAAGGACCCCGCTATTTCAATGTAGTGGGACGTGGATCATCTACACATACCCTACTTCGACGCTGAACGTGGAAGTAGGGTGCTATTCCCATCTCCGGATAGGAATAGCAATTTTGACTTCTCACCGCCGGACGTTGATTTCAACGTCGAAATAGCGCACGGCATGTGTAGACATGACGTGCTACTTCGACGTTGTGCCAGCTACTTCGAAATAGCCTGCTAGTTTAGACTCACCCTAGAAGTTATATATGGGCCTAGAGCCTAAGCCAGGGTCCTGGCCCCCATCAGTGACTTTTTCCTTCCGATTAATATTCTTTACACCATGACAGACTGCAGCGTCAGTTTTCCTCTGCTCACAAGCCTTAACACGGGTCAACCTCAGACACAATCAATATTTCCAAACTGAAATGTTTCAAAATTAATATTCAAACACAAAAATCCTAATAGGTGTTAAAAAATAAAATGAATTGTCTGTGCTTGTCTCCATAACTAATCTGATGAGGTTCAACAAGGACAGGTGCAGAATCTTGCACTTAGGATGGAAGAATCTCAAGCATCGTTACAGGCGGGGGACCAACCGGCTAAGCAGCAGTTCTGTAGAAAAGGGCCTAGGGATTACAATGGATGAGAAGCTGGTTGTAAGCCAAAAAAATGCCCTTGTAGCCAAAAAGGCTAACGGCATACTAGGGTTTCTTAGGAGTAGCATTTCCAGCAGAAGTGATTATTCCTATTTATTCAGCTCCAGTGAGGCCACATCTGGAGTATTGTGTCCAATTCTGGGGTGTCCATTACAGAAAGGATGTGGATTCACTGGACAGAGAACAGCAGAGGGCAACAAACATAATTAGAGGACTGGAGCACATGACTTACAAGGTGAGGCTGAGGGATTTGGGCTTATTTAGTCTACAGAAGAGAAGAGTGAGGCAGGAGAGGAGAAAGGGATTTGATAGCAGCCTTCAGCTACCTGAAAGGGGGTGTATTCCAAAGAGGAGCAAGAGAGGCTGTTCTGAGCAGCGACAGATGACAGAGCAAGGAGCAATGGTCACAAGTTGCGGTGGGGGAGGTCTAGGTTGGATATTAGGAAAAAAACCTATATCACTAAATCTGTGTCTACACTTGCATTCCTCTTTCAAAAGAGGCTTGAAAATGCAAATGAAGCACTGATTTATGTATCTGGTACCTCATTTGCATATTCTCCTTTCAAAAGAAAAAAGCATTGTAGATGGGGGCTCTTTCAAAAGTAAACCTCATCTTTGAAAGAACCGTTCTTCCTATTTTGTTTCAGGAAAAAGGGTTCTTTCAAAGATGGGGTTTACTTTTGAAACAGCTACGCCTACACTGCTTTTCTTCTTTCAAAAGAAGCTCTTTTGAAAGAATATGCAAATGAGACACCAGATATGTAAACCAGTGCCTCATTTCCCTTTTCATGTCTCTTTCAAAAGAGGAATGCAAGTGTAGACACAGCTTAAAAAAGTATGTAACCTGCACATCTACAGGTGTGGTTCATTGTCTGATGTAGTGGCACCCAGACCAAGAAAGAATCTTGTCTGGCTGGTATGATTGAATTGGAATTAGTCTTGCTTTCAGTGGGGGATTGGACTCAATTACCTCCTCATGCCTCTTCCAACCCTATGAGTCTATGGAGTCTAGACTCCTGTTGGGGACAGGGTGGATAAATGAAAGCTGACAGTCACATGCAATTTCTTGATTCCAGCACCTAGGATTTTGAGGAAAAACCTCAAATATAACGAAATTGGTGATGAAATCAAGAAGGCTGGCAATATTTAATATTGAGTATGTCAAAAATGGGAAAATACAGAACAATACAATACACACAAATAATGCATTACATGTTCTCTCCCACAGACAACCTCACAACCTTATGAGGATTCTCATCAACAGCCACAGTCTGTACTGCAGGAACACCAGTCCTGGGACTTTTCCTTGCAACAAATCCCACTGCCAGCTTTGTCCCCATATCTATTCTGGAGATACCATCACTGGACCTAACCAGGTTAGTCACAGAATCACGGGCACATTCTCATGTTCCTCAACTAACATCATATATGCCATCATGTGCCAGCAATGCCCAGATGCTTTGTATATTGGACAGACTTCAAACTCTCTCAGACAAAGAGTTAATGGGCACAAAACAGACATAAAAACACTCCTGATCCACAAACCAGTTAGTCTACATTTTAATGGAGTGGGCCATTCTGTTAATGACTTAAGAGTTTGCATCTCATTGAAGAAGAATTTTCACACTGCTTTGGAAAGAGAGACTGCTGAATTCTCTTTCATATTCAAATTCGACACATTAACACGTGGTTTGAACCGGGATGCAATTTTTCTGGGACACTATAGGGGCTCTTTTGCATACTTGGCTTAATCTAATTCTTGACTCCCCCAACCCCCCGCCCCTCTGCTCTCTGATTTGCTCACCTTGATAATTTTTTTTTCTGATCTGTCAAACTTGATTACTATTTTTTGGTTCTCTATGCCTTAAATATTGAATCTGTTCTGGTTTGGCTATAGTCCAAAGAAGTGGGTCTGTCCCACGAAAGCTCACCTAATAAATTATTTTGTTAGTCTTTAAAGTGCTACTTTACTGCTTTTTTATTATGCAAATATATGTAATTGATATAGGTCAGCAGAGGGCAGTATGGTAAATTTCCTGAAGGTAACGACAGCTATTCTCTCTCTCTAACAGAGGGAGCGGACAGGGAGGCACAATTCACAGGACAATTTTTTGACATTTAGGAGGCAGTTGGTTGGTGGTAAGTGCTGGAAGAAGAATGGTATGGAAGGAAATTGGGGAGTGTAAACTGAGATCCACCAGGTGTTAGGGCCCATTGATCCTAATTATTATTTTTGTTGTGGATTAATTGTACTAAATGTTATATGAACAGAACAAAGATGGACCCTGCCCCCAGGGGAATTGCAAATCTAAGCCACTAAGTATTTAATATTCTTTGTGCAATGTGCTGGACTATTTTTCAAAACAGATTTTGGTGCCACAAAACTGCAGGAACTTCAACGAGGTAGCAAAGATTACAATAAAACCAGTGAACGTTTTCCAGCAAATATGATCACAAACCCAGCTTTTCCCTCATAGATAGGTCTGCATGCAAATGTATGCAGCAATTAACCCTATGTTAGTTTCTATCACAGTTCCTCATCCCAGTATGCAAAACTCACAGAGGGAAAGCAGCAGCATGGAGAGGCCAGTGAGATTTCCCATGGAGCATGCCTTTGCAGCATCTTCATGTAGTTTTGGAATTATTCTGTCCACATCCAACAAACCTCTTGCACAACTGTATTTTCAAAGGATTCCCTCCATCGATCCCAAGGCTCCCCTTTCCAGTACATTTTTTGTTGTATTTTTCACCCCAAAATTCAGCATTTTGGATCATGCACATTCTGGCTTCACCCAACCAAGACATTTTCAAAATGAGAGAGAAAAATTTCTTCACAGAACTCACAGTCAACCTGTGGAACTCCTTGACACAGGATGTGATGAGGTCAAGACTATAACAAAAAAAGAGTTAAGTAAATTCATGGAGGATAGGTCCCTCAATGGCTATGGATGACACTGAGGATGGATGACGTGATGATTACCTGTTCTGTTCATTCCCTGTGGGGCACCAGGCATTGGCCACTGTTGGGAAATAGGATACTGAGCTAGATGTACTTTTGGCTGACCCAGCATGGCCATCCTTATGTAAAATAGCTTTTAAAATTCATTCTTTGAAATATGTCATACATCCAGTTTGGCACTTACGGGTACACTGAGTACGTCTACACTAGAGAGTTTTGTCGACAAAACTCGAGTGTTCACATTACAAATGTGTTCTGTTGATGGTAAATCAACAGAACATGGCACTTCCATTGGCAGTGTTCTGCCATTCCCCCAGGAGGCAGTACACCTTTCTTGACAGGATCTGTTGGCAGAAAGCCAGTGTTGATGCTCTGTTGACAGGCAGGGCTTCCGGGACACAGGGCAGCCATGTCTGTTGTGCTTCCAGTTGGCCATTCTGTCAACAGAGCAGCCAGGCAGTCTGGCTGCCCTCTGTTGACAGAGCGCATCAGAGTGATTCGCTTTCATGTGCGGCTTCAACCTGTTAACAAATGTTTTGTTGGACATTATCTTCCAAGAGTGACTTCTGTCGACTGATCGCTATGGTGTAGACATAGCCTGTGTGTATCAACACAGGCTCTGCAGTGAATCAGAACTACTTTAAAGTAATGATTGGTTTTTCTTTTGTACTTTTCCCTTTTTAAATATTTATCTATGCTGACTTGCGTTTACGTGCCATGTTATATTTTGTTTCTGGTATATGACTATAGGAGCTGGTGTTGTATAGCTCCATTTAGACAAAAATAAGATCCACCTTTGCAAAATGGGACAATTTCTTCAATTCCAAGCAGACAGCTCTATGAAAAGTGGGGGATGGTGGGAAAATAAGCATTTCAGGCCTCCACTATTCATCTAGGCAGGCAAAACTTCAGTGAGTTATGTCTGCATTAGGAATGCACAATAAGACTGTAAGTGCAAATAATCTTTGATGAAAGGCCAAAGTTGGAAGCCATAAGATGGATTGTTCCTTAATGCTGCCATTTGTTATATAAAATCTTCAGAGATATTGCACAGATGGTTAAGCACATGGCAGTAGCATTTGCAGAAGTATTAAGGGCTTTGATGTTCCTTATGGTATGCCTCAAGATTCTTAACCAGAAGCAGAAAAAATCTACTGTTTTGTATGTTTACTATATTAAACATGATCCTTCCAATTACTAGTTCAGTTAGTCTTCATGCAAACCAAGCAGCTCTTTGGAAACGCCTTCTTTTTCCCACAGCAGAGATAAAAGGAGAAACTTGTATCAGATGTAATAGTTCCATAAAATCAGTGTTTTGCTACTGACTTCCAGGGGAGCAAGACTGCAATTTGCTGTGTATTTCAAGGATAATGCTGTGTTCTATTTTTCTGTCCACACAGGCAATGACCCTTTTATTTAGGTCAGTTATGCAGAGGCTCAAGGATGGTTGGCACTTGATAGTTTAGTTGGGAGAAGGTGAAGTCACTGCTTCAGAAACTCAGTCCACTTGAGGGATAGGAAAAGGAGGCAAACTGACTGAGTGGTTATCTCTGGCACATTTCTCTTTTAGGCCCCTCAGCTGGATTTTACAGAACAGGTTGGGTAAGGTTGAATAGCTTTTTGGAATGCCTGCTTTGAAGAGGGAATTCCAAGGACAAAGAGATGGAGGTATGGCACACCAGGGCAGAAGGGGCTTTCCAGGTGTGAGAGATGGCATGCAGAAAGGCACAGAGGATGGTTAGGTGAGTAGCATGGGCCAGAATGAGATCATGCAAGAGAAAGAGACATATCTTCCAGTCAGTTCTAGCTCTCATTTATACTCATTCTTTCCCCATGGAACTCAATGGGGATTGCTCAAATGCTGGACCAGAATACACGTGTGTGTGCAGGCACATGCACCCTCTCACCCAAATACATTGTTTTTTTCTTCCATTCAGTTCCTTCCCTTCCCCCCACCCTCCCCCATCCCTCTTTCCATCCAACAAATTCCAGCAAGTCTTCACTTTTCTCCCCACCACCTGCATTGCAAACTTGGGCTGTTGGAAAGGTCAAAAGTCAAGCCATTCTAGTTAGATACACCTGCTGGCAAGTCCCAAAAGCTTATGCTCTGTCAGAGGGGGTGTTTCCACAGAATGAGGAGGAGGAACAGGAACCAAGAACGTGCTTGAAACCTGCACTTGTTTGCAAAGGTTTCATAATCCATCGACTTTTAACTTCTCTCCCTCCCTCTTTCTGGAGAGTTGATCCCATGAGACCAAGCCAGCCAGACCCTGTAGCTGGGTTGATATGGAAAAAAATAGTTCCAACAAATGTTTTTACAACTTGAACCTTCCCTAAATGATCTGCTCCCTAAAACATATCGTACCAGAGCTTGATAAATCCACTTGTTCTATCAACCACTGAGCAGAAAGCTCGCCTGGATGAGTGGCATCAGCTTCTTGAGAATACGTGCTTTCATACATAAAAGTTAACACCCACTGTGTTTGAGAAATCCTTCTAAACCTGAGCCACATATAAACCAGTGCAGTGTCCTCTCTAAGTCAGCAAACAGCTCCCAATGCCTCTGGTTTCTTTTGCTGTACATCTGCCAAGCAGTAGCAGACTGAGTTGAACAGGACTCTGTTCAGCTTCACAGCTGCTGTTCAGAATGCAGCAGAAAGCAGCTGTGGCCCAGTGAAGAACCACGTCACTTTCACACTGCTGTGACTGGAAAAAGCTTTGAGCAGGAGTGTGTCACATACTGGAATGAAATACACACAAAAACGAATCAGTGGGGCTTCCAGATTTATTTTCCCCCTGACCTGATGCCAGCCACAAGGCTCTTAGGAAAGTTGGGGATCTGGGAGAGAAAGCAAGCTTCTTTCTTCCAGAAGAACATTCAAACTTAACAGCTACTTGTTAGAGGTGAAAAGGATGGAGCCCCTGTACAGGGGCCAGGGACAGCTTCCTTGTTTAAATCCAATCTCTCTCTTTCCTGTTCCTGGAAAGGCCTTGGAATTTCACCTGGGAACTTTCCCTCAGGAGTGGAGCCCTTTGTCCAAGTTTAATCCTTTCATTCATGTCGGGACTGGAAAAATTAGCCAGTTGATGAGGGAATTAATAGGAGTGAGAGTGCATATTGGAGTAGGAAAGGGATTAATGTAGCAATATTTGACAAGTATAGTAGAAGCAAGATTGAGGTGGGGAAGGAAGTGGTATAGACAGAAGGCAGAGGGGATGAAGCAGAAAACAGTGAAAGGAAAAAGAAAGGATAAACAGAGGCGGAAAGACAGAAAAAAGGAGGACACTACAGGCAGTGAAAAGAAGATAGAAAATATATACCATAATCAAGGGGTCAGCAACCCCCCGCACAGGTGCCAAGAGTAGCATGTGAGCCAATTTTCATTGCCACATGAGGTGGGACTTCAGTCCCACCCCTCCTCCCCATGCAATTGGGAGCTTACTCAAAGCCACGCTACCTGTGGATTAACAAAAGACGAGCTAATGCTGCCAAGCAGCATCTAAACGGTAAAGCTCTATTTATTAATGAAGCTGTTGTAAGTAGGACTATGAGCGACTTTAAAAAGTATCACCGGCACTTGGACCATACATAAATGTCTAAAGGTCAAATTTCAGCACTCCACCTCAGAAAGGTTGCTGGCCCCTTCCATATTCTGTTACGGGGGACATGAAAGCAGTGGAGGAGGTAAAACACAGTAAGAAACACAGAGTAAGTGACATATCAAAAGATGTATTCAACAGAAAGCTTATTCAAATCACGTTACAGTCAAAAATCAAGCTACAATTATTTGACATTGAGACATGTCCCTTGAAAATGTATTCTGATAGCGATGTATATTCAAAGCTAATCAAATAGCTGTTGATAGCCTTAGGGGAAAAACAACCATTAATATTTGGAGAATTCCACAATTAACATTTGCATGATCTTACAACTTAATCTGAACATATTTCAGTGCTCTTGGGTTATGCACAACAGAGGTGTTACTAAACTTCCAGTAAATGAGAACTGATAATTGATGCTTACAGCGGAGGGCCTGAGAAAATAATTTTGTTCCAGTTTTATTGGTTTAAATTAAAGAATTGCACTAAGGGCCTTTGTCACTGGGGGAAGAAGCAGGGCGTGTTTCCATGGAGGTGAGCGATTGTTTTAATTTTACTTTAGATTTCAGGAGACAAAACTCTTTGTACGGCTAAGAGGGATAATTTCAAGCACTGAGGTTTTCTTTGGAAGACCAGATTGTGCTTACAATTACACCTGTCCTGTGTAAATCCTGAGTTAATGGAGCTCGTCCAGATTTGCACCAAAGCTATTTGAATCTCAACATAAGTACAAGAACAAGAGACCAAGAGTTCTCATTAGCTGAATCCTACTTACATTAAAAAATATCCACAAGAAATCCCTTCCAAAAGATGATATATTAGAGTATTTTTTTGTACCAATTCCAAGTCATATGCCTATAAATATACTAACCTGACTATACAACTAGCATCTGGAAAAGGATATTGAGCACCCAGTATACTGAGGGAGGTTACAGATGCAATAAAAGAACAATAATGGGTGACTTCATCTATCCACTCATAACATGGTCAAATGTCATGTCAGGACAAAATTCAGAGAAGCAATTTCTCTGCACTTCAAATAATTGCTTCTTGGAACAGCTAGTTCTCTAATCCAGAACTGGAGAAGCTTTCCCTGTGGACAAGTTATTCTATAATTATCCATGATTGGATTTCTTGTACCTTCCTCTGAAGCGTCTTGTACAGGCCATAGCCAGAGACAGGATGCTGACTAGCCAGATCATTGCTCTGATCTGCAATGTCTACGTTGCTGAAACATGACGATTTGTCTGCATTGCAGTTCAGCTGCCTGGAGCAAAGGCAGGACCCATTGTCATTTATTTAATGTCGACATGGTTTTTATTATTTTAAACTACAAAGGGCTTTGTCCTCTTAATTTGTCAAGGAAACACACCAAATATAATCAAATAAAATGTTGTGTTCCCCTGAAAGATGGCTTTCAAGAATAGGCTAAAAACCCTTCTCTACTTTAGAAAGAAACAGTGTACTTGCTTACTCTTAAGTTCCATTGAAATCAACGCCCTTAAGTAAAGGTTTCTGTATTTCCCTGAATAGAAATGTTTTCCTGAATCAAGGGATTGGAGATCCTCACTCATCTCAATTACAGCCAAATGTCCCAAACTGGGTTCTGTGGATCACTAGTGTTATGTGAAAAGAATTTATGCTAGCAATATTTTTCCTTCTAAAATATTAAATATGAAATTATGTGTGTAACAAAAATACTAATGTATTTGAATAGTATCTAGATTTTAGGTTTATACATATTTATAACATTCGTAATAGTACAGTTATTATGCAACTTGTACTGAATCAAAGTCGAGTCAGATTGTTTTGGCACAAGTTGCTCTCAAAAAATCATGTGTTGCTGCACCTTATAGGAGGATCCATCTCTCCAGTATTGTTCCTAATATTGAGCTGATGTGCAATAAAAAGGGCAAAAACACTCTTCCCATTAAAAAAAAAGAAAACCTGTCAAATGTTACTTATTTAATTGTCCAATAGTCTTCTGTAAAAACAACTAATTTATAAAAAACTCAAAATTTAAAATTATTTTCCATACTTTTTTTTAATAAAAATGTTTTTTTAAGCTTTAAGGACAGACAGTCCTTTTCTGAACAACATTACCCTTTCTATTTTTGCACAAAAGAAAGACACCAATCATCCTTCTTTCGGTTATTGTATTGATGTTTTGTTTTAGGTTTGTGCTTAATTTTTAAATTTTTATACTAAATTATAGGGTTACTAACAATCCTTCTATCAGAAGGGCTTTTTTCATTCAGATGATTTTCTCATTATATTTTGTTCTTTGTTTTATATATCTATATCTATATCTATATCTATATAGATATATAGATATATATATCTATATTTGGTAAAATAAAAGACATCTCTTTTAAATCAACTCTTGAACATTATGTGCAGCACATTTTCAGTATTAAACCCTCCCCCTGACTCCCACTCACCCCCCCAACCAGGATGTAGGTGTTCCACCAACATATTCCAAGCCCAAAAGTGTTCCATGGCCAAATTAGTTTGGGAAACACTGAATTACATATTAATTCCAAAGTCCCGTGCTCCCTCTAATTTTCCCATCCATTGGCTGAATAAGGTATATGCAGATGAGCATCACCAGTGGAAAGCAGATGCTGTCAGCTTTGGGTGGCTTTGAGCACACAGTCAGCTGGGCAGCACCTGAATCTCTCCTGAGTGGGTGCCCAAGCACGCAGCTTACAGGGAACAATGCCAAAGACTAAGGCAGACACAGTCCTTCACTTTAGGACAACTACACCTGTAGTCCCACCTCTGTGATCTGTTGAAAGTACTCTGTCTAGGTCACCAACTCCTCAGCTGTCATCTCTCCTAGGGAAGAAGGTTTCTGCCCAAGAGTCTTCCAGCTTGCACAATTCCCTGCCTGGACTAGGATCTCCAAAAAGACCAGTATTAGAATTTTACTTTCTCTCCAAAGGCTAAGCCTGCTGGATTGCCTGTAATTATATATTCCACATTGCTCTTTTTAAGCAAGCACGTGTATTCTTGAGGTGAAAGCACTGCAGTGAAAATATATTAAAAAATAATAACAGCACCTGCATGCATACTAGAAGCCATCTCCAGCCTCTAGCTCTGGTAAATGTCAATCTATCAAAACCAACAATTCGGTTTTCCCCATGTTTACAAGTTCAGCCTGTCTCAGATTCAGCACCAAACCAACCACAAATACTTCAGTCTCTCTTTATACTGCTCATGCATTTGATATTTGCCTCATATAACAGATGATCAGCAGAGAACCGCCTACTCCTCTGGGCATAGCTTCAAGAGGCTGGCAGGGTTTGGGGGTTTTCCCCCCCCCACACACACAGAGGTGAGACATTTGCATTTGTCTCCCCTTGGTATTCACCAGGAAAAAATCACTTAACACTTTGTTTCAAAAGTGCACTCTTGTCTGCCACATTCTTCCATGTAATCCTTTGAACCTGAGGTCTGTCACATCTTCTTTGAGAGACTAATTAAGGCTTAATTAGGCATAGAAATAAATTCCCTAGAGAGGCTGTGGAAACTCCGTCACTGGAGATTTAAGTACAGGTTAGACCAGGTGTTGGCAATCTGTGGCTCCAGAACCGCATGCAGCTCTTTAGGGAGCTACTTGCGGCTCCGAGAGTTGCCAATGACAACTCCTCTTGTGGCTCTGGAGACGGCTGCTGCTTAAATTAAATTTATTTAAAAATAAATTCCTTTGAAGTGGCTGCAGCTCAAGAGCTTCTGAGTAGTTGGGGGTGGGAGGGCAGGGAGCCCAGAATTGAAAGCTGCTGGGCAGGGAGCCACCCCACATGGGCGTAAGTCAGCTGGCAGGAGAGCTGTGGGGAGGGGTAGCCAAGCCTGCCCGTGCTGGAGCCACACAACCTCATAGCCCGCCAAGGCGGAGAAGGAGGTGGGAGCAGCAGGGGAGGCCACAGCCCTGGTGGAACTATGCGCTGAAGTGAGTTTGTCCTGGGGGCAGGGGGGTGGGGCTCAGAGGAGCTAAGCTTGAGGCCTGGGGTGGATATGGAGGCTGAGGTGGGTAAAGCCTGGAGATGGGGGTAATTTAACCTTCTAATTGGTACAAATAATTATGTGTGTGCCTACGCTGTTATTACAAGAGGGGTGATAAGAAGCATGGTTTGACTTTATTTATTAAAGAATGTCTCCTATTCACGTGCATTGCGGCTCTGGAAGGATTGATTTTGTTACTGAATTTGAAAAAAAGATAGCTCTTCTCGCGATTTTGGTTGCAGACCCCTGGGTTAGAGAAACACTTGTTAGGGGTAGTATAGGTAATACTTAGGCCTGCCTGGACTACAGGGCACTGGACTATAAGACCTCTCAAGGTCCTTTCCAGGCCTACACTTCAATGATGCTAGGAGTCCTGTAACTTCCTCACAGATAACTGTTAATGGCAATGGTTGGATGCTAAATACTGGACTAGATGGATCAGGAGTATGATACAGAAGAGCAGTTTTAAATGTCTCAGAAGCGTAGCCATGTTTGTCTGTAGCGTCACAAATAACAAGCAGCCCTGTAGCACCTTAAAGACTTCTGAATTTCCTAGATTATGAGCTTTCATGGGTGAGATCCACTTGTTCAGATGAAAATGGCATAGAAAAATGGAACGCTTATATAAGGGCTTAAGTGCTTAAGGGCTTACATAGCAAGGTGGGAGAAAAAGGAAGGGTTACCTGTCCTAGTAGGACCAATTGAAAAAACAAATTAAGTAGGATGTGTCCCATTCTTGCAAATATCAAAGGGGGAGAAAGTGCCTTTGTAATGCATAAGATTGTTGAGATTTCTATTCAGGCCTAGTTTAAATTTGTCAAATTTGCAAGTGAATTCCAATTCAGATATCTCCTGTAATCTTGTGGTAAAATTCTTTTGTAGAAAATGGTGACTTTAAACCCATGGTTGAATGTCCAGGGAGGTTAGAGTTCTCCCAATATGTTCATGTGTATTCCAGTTCCTGACAGGAGAGTTATGTCTGTTCATCCTTAGGCACGCAGTCTCTGTAAATCTGTAAGAGAACCTATAAACTTATAAACATAAACCTAATAGGGAACACTTTAGCCTCTACGTATTATGTTCAATATTGCAGGACAGTTTTCACTGAAAAGGGAATAAATCTACATCAATAACAAAAGGAAACATGTTTATCTTAATGCAATACTAAGGGAATAAAATCAGGTAGGTGAAGAATTCTAATTTCTCTCCCAACCATTAATTTCTTGTGTCGTACATCTGATGTATTTTGTGGCATATATGTGGCAAGGCTGATCCCCACCCTGACACACTGGGCGCAGAAGATGGGGACCTGCAAGAGACCTTAAAAATCCCTTGCCTTTACAGGCTTCTGCTTAAAAGCTTCCCAAGGTCACAGATTCTGATTCTGGGAAGTAGCGGCCACCAGCCAAGTGAGAAAACCCCTCTTTAAAACCCAGGAAGACACACTTGGGATGTGCCCTGTGGGGTAACCCCAAGCTTTTAACCCTTCCTTAAGAAAGGGAGCCTGAGAACAAAGAGGAAGATATCAAGCTGCAGTCTGATAGGTGCATATACACATGAATACGCTCAACTGCATATATGCATGCATATGCACAGACCCTTTTCTAGGGCACAGAAATCCAATTATTGCCTTAAAAGGTGATTAGCAAAACAAAAGATTCACATGATAAAGCATACTTGGTTGCTAGGTGTTAAAGAGCAACTAAAATTAAGTAGGTTAAAGCAAACAGAATTACTTCCTTGGGATCCATGTTAAATGTTACAGTGTACAGGGGGGTACATCAGCCAACCTAAAAACTACTGTACCAAATCCAAAATAAAAATAAGCTGATCGCATTTGACTAAACATTTCCTTTCTATTACATATCTGTATGCCCAGATGTCCCTGTGACCTGTATATTTACTACGTTCCTTAATCCTGCTCAGGATTCTCTCTCCTCCAGCAACCACAAAAGAAAGACTCATCAGGTAACTGCTTCAGGTAAGTGCTTCAATTCAAAAATCCCCTTCTTTCTTTCCATTGGCTCATCAGGCTGCTTGCCAACAAAGAACCCACTCTCTCTGGGTTTAACCCTTTATAGGCATTCATTCATGACAACATGGTTATTGACTCAAGAGTCACGAAGTCATAGAAGTAGAGACAGGAGGAACCTCATAGGTCATCGAGTCCAGTTCCTTGCACTCATGGCAGGACCAAACACCATTGAAACCTTCCCTGACAGGTGTTTGTCTATCCTGCTCTTAAAAATTCCCAGTGATTGAGATTTCGCAACCACCCTAAGCAATTTTTTCCAGTGCTTGACCATCCTAACTTCCAGTTGGGAAGTTTTTCCTAATGTCCAAATTAAACCTCCTTTGCTGCAATTTAAGCCCCATGCTTCTTGTCCTATTACCAGGAGGTTAAGGAGAATATTTTTTCTCCTTTCTCCTTTTAGTTACTTGAAAGCTGTTATGATGCCCTCTCTCAGTCTTCTCATTTCCAGGATAATCAAAGCCAGTTCTTTCATTCTTCCCTCATAGGTCAAATGAAGGTTGTATGTGCCACTTTTAATTACATGATCACATACTGTTTCTCAAGTAATACATTTTTAATACCATACAAAAACTTAGATTCAGGCGTATCATATTTTATCTTAATTTTTCATTTTATATATTTGTCATCATTGTCAAAATAATGCAGCCCTAGACTTTTCATACAAGTTCCCTTATCTCAGTGAAATATTTTCAGTACAACTTTCACTATCTGCAGTTCAGAGAAAATGAGGCAGCTAACATCAAAACCCACATAGCTGCAAAGATAAATGGCCTATATATGAAAGAAAAGTCTCACTTTTACTATTAAATCTATCATATATTGTCTAAATACATTTTATTGTGTACTTTTTCTACAAATGGCTTTTCATTTGGTATTAACTGCATAGTGTTTAGCATTAATATATATACCTATCAAATGTTATAGAAGACACTGCATGTTTTATATTTTATAGATTTTGTGCATCTGCCTCTGTGTATCTGTCCAGTTGTCTGTGAGTCTATCTGTTCAAAAATTCCTCCTAAACAGGAAGAGCTAGGACCACCAAATCTGGCAAGGAGCTCCCCCTTAGCATAACAAAAAGCACGGTCAGCATTTGGTTGTGCCAGGACAATGGGATATGTCCAGGATGAGATTATTTTGCATCAAATGGAAATGGAGAGGTGTGAGAACAGGGACAGATATACTCACAAACAACCACGGGGTGGGCAGTCAGTGTCCCAATCCCAGGGAGCAGCCACTGGCCAGCAGCACAGCCCCTGCCACTCCAACTTGCCCTGGGGAGCAGCTGCTGATTGCTTTGTGGCCCCTGCTGCCACAGACCACCGTGGCATGCAGACTAGCCCTGGGGAAAAGCCAATGGGTGGCCTGGATGCCCCACCCCCCGGCCAGATCCAGGCAATGCCAGGTAAGTCTTCTAGTGCAAATATATACGCAAAAAGTATTTAAGGCTGCTGGAAGAGGGTAAGTCAGCATTAATTTCTATGAGACTATTCATTGAAGTATTAACCATGAGAAAGGGTGATAGACACAGGCCCTGATACAAATGCATCTACAGTAACTATGATGCTTTCACAAGACACTCTGATGTTCAGCCTCGTTTCTAAGGCTGGGATCAAGCCTGTTTTGGATTTGGGAGCACAGGAAATTAGCCAACAGGGGTAAAAATGGTGTGTGTGGGGTGGGGTGGGGGCAAACTTATAGACTGTGATCTTTTTTGGATTATGCAACTAAGTATCAGATCTGCCTTATTATTTATCTTATGCACAAGGAAGTACTCGTGCTAGCCTACTTTGGACAGATTTCCCTTTATACCTGAAGTCCCAGTGATGCTGATGAAAATATATTACCTTTTTTAAATAATGTCAGTGCATATAATGAATGAAAGTGAAACATATCTATGTACGCATACCCAGTGCTCTGTTTCTATCATGCTCTGCTTTGGTGCCTATTGTAATCAAAATCCGGTTGAACCTGTCTTCATGATATTGCATGAGCTCACTCTACACGCATTGTCTTTTTCATACTCTACATAACTGCTGCAGGTCCCTTTTAATACCACGAGCAGGTAAGATAATTGCAGTTGTATGAGGACTTTAACTTCATGGTTGGTTCTGCTGTACGGTATATTGATTTGCATAGGAGAGAGGAGCTGAGAACATTATATTAGAAGAGATGGGTTTCACCAGCTAGGACAATAACTAGGGTAAGGGTGACATGATTTAATTGGTGTTTTCTATGTCTAATTTCTGTAAGTGAACTGATTATCTTTTTATGATTTGTCCTCCTTGCTTACTGTTTTTGGTTCTCTGTGCCTTAAATATTGAGTCTGTTCTGGTCTGGCTATGGTCTGAAGAAGTGGGTCTGTCCCACGAAAGCTCACCTAATAAACCATTTTGCTAGTCTTTAAAGTGCTACTTGACTGCTTTTTGTTTTAACCATAAAACATTTAAGTTAAAACATTTTGGCTTTCCTACCAAAATAAGCCTTATGCTGTAAATATGGTTTGTTAGGCATTGGTTTCATTTGTAAAATGTGTTGCTACATAATATATACTTACAGGTAATGCAAAAGATGTAGAATTTGAAATATAAAGCCATTCCTGCTGGAGAGTTATCAATGTCCGATTGTGCTAACGAAAAGAAGAAGCAAACAAGAATCATCATTTACATTTGTACCCTGTGTCAGTAATTTTAGATATAAGTTTGGCTTCATCTTCCTAGCATCAGATGGGAAAAACCTAGTTTTCTGCTAGCATGGAAACAGAGTACTTTTTGGTACTGATGATATTCTCTTCAGGTATATATTATGCACAGAAAATATACACACCTACATTAAACAGTCATTTAAACTGCAAAGCCAAGCACTCGATACTCAGGAAGCAGTTCAGCCTTAATTCAACCCTCCTGTGCATATGCAGTGTGAGAAAGTCTTATGTGGGATGTATTGGACAAACCTACCTACAGGCAGCACTAAACAGTTTCACCTATGATGAGCCTGATTCTGTCACATTCCCTCAGATAGCCTTGAGTTAGCAGTCTCCATTCAGCAAAGGGCTTGAATCCCACTGCCCTCACAATGTCTTTGATGGGACGTCAGTGCATGGTTGATGTTTAGCATTATGTAATAACTTTCCTGAAGTAGGATAGAATTAAGCATGTGCTTAAATATTTTGCTGAACTGGGTGCCGTGTATATTACCACACACTACAACTCATCTCAGTTGTTTCCACGGTCGACTCTTGGGGTAAGGCGACAGATTCTGCTACCCTTGCTCATGCTGTTTGTGTGTGTTAAATATTATGCAAAATTATATAGATACACCTGACTAGTAAGTAATGTACTACATTGGGTGTCCGTTCTACCCTCGCTGCTTCTGTTGTTTTATTGTGTCACGTAAGGCCAGATCCTCCATCTGTGTAAGTTCATACCGCAGCTGAAGTTAATGCTATGCCAATTTTGCACACACAGAAGATTGGATAGATGAAAAAAATAGTACTTCCAGATCATTGCTTATTTGCATTAAAACAACTATGAAATAAAAAAAAGGAGCGATTGGCTACAGAATGAAAAAAATTCTAAACATTCAGTTCTACTTGCTCGTGGGGAATATTCTTACGAAACCACTGCGCTACCTATTCCCCCCATCCTCAGACACATTTTACCTCTGCACAGTGAATCACATGCACTGCCCCGCTTTACAGCATTCTATTCGATTCAGTAAGAGATTTAAATTTAGCCATTTTCTGATTGCAAATACCGTTATTCATGTGACCTTGTACTAACTCCCAAGCTACCGCCTCGTTCTCTTGATAATTTTACACGCACAAGGTAGAGAATCTCAGAGGTCAATGTGAAAGGAAAGTGTTACACAACTCTAAGGGATGGATCTCCCAGGAACAGGATCTCAGAAAGACATAAAAAATCAAGTCCTAATATGGCGACAACTTTGAAAGTATCGATCTGCTGAACGCTGGCGTACTTAGGGAGCATTCTACGTACATTTGCCTAGCTAGCTGCCTAGAGCTGAGCCAGCCTCTTTACTGAGCAGCCAACTTGGTCCCCAGGCCACAAGAAAGGACAGCTCAGTAGCCAGGCGCAGCCAAAGATTTAGTGGCGCCCAAGGCAGGATGTTGAAAGCAAGGCCTGGCCGTTATAAGCAGTGGCATCAATAGGCATGTGGGCCTGGAGGCCAGGTGGGAGCAGTATTTGGCTTTCTGCCCCTGGAAAGGGGTGGGACCAAGAGCAGAAGGGTTGGGGATTGGGGCTGTCAGCCCTGGGCCCCACAATACTCCCTCTGAGTGGTGCACAACGCTTTTTAGCCTTTCAAAAGGGCCCCAAGCTTCAGACATAGTGGTGGCTGGAGCTCTAAGCCCCTTTGCAATGCTGGATCTGGGGGCAAGTGCCCTTTTGTCTCCCCCATGTCAGCAAGCATAGATGGGAGTTAAGTGGAGCGCAGGGGTCCTGAAAGCACTGGGCCCAAGGCAACTGCCTTCCCCTAAGGCCAGCCTGTCAGTAGGATTAGTGGCAGCAGAGACTAATGAACCAAAGGAGGGACAAGTCTGCTCTGGTTCTGACGCCCGCAGGGTCCTGCTTAGATACAGAGTCTTAGTTTGTCATTGTGCTCAAGAGGGGCCAAGCAATGGAAGCTGCAGGCCACCTCTCCTTCAGTAACTGACTCCAAAGTCAAGTCCCTTACTTAGTTCAACAGGCCCAGTTTTTAAGATGTTAGTCTGGACATCTCTGCTTCCGTGCCTCTCCCTCAGAAGTGGGCTAATGTTATAAACATACTTCCCCAGAGGTGTGGGCACGAGTCAGAGGCACTGGCTGTAGGTGCTCCAGAACTAGAGAGCTCCCGAAAAGAGAATCAGTGGGTGCATCGTAAGCACCAGCAGCCAGCTTGTCCCCTTCACTCCCAATGCCTCCTGCAGCCCAGCCTATCAACTCCTCCCCTCCCCCAGGGATCAACTGTTCCATGGCGAGCAGGGGATGCTGGGAAGGAGGGAGAGAAGTGGAGATGAGGAACAATCAGGGGAGGAGGCAGAAGTGGGTGGGATACAGGCAGGGCAGTGGCAGGAAGAGGCCAGGTGGGTTGGGCCTTGGAGGAAGGGGTGATGTGGAGGCAGGACTGGGGGCTGAGGACCATCAGGGAAAAATTGGAAGCCGGCACCTGTAGGCAAAGTAGTTAATGTTTGTAAATTGCTGTAGATTTCTTATAACTCACCAGAAAACAGACAGGTTCTCCATCACTGGGTGGATCTAAACAGCTTGGTAAACCTGGACAACTGTCCTTGTAATCATTCATGTAACTTTGTACACCTCAGCAAATGCCGACGTCTCAAAACTCTATGGAGGATGGGAACTGCAGTTCTTCTCTCAGCACCTTTGTGTGAATGTGCTCAGGGATTGCTCAAAGACAAAGAAAGGCCCAATCTCTGCCCCGAGGAGCTCACAAACTCCAAGGGTTCCTCTACACACAATGTCCTAGCGGGGAGGCAGTTAGGCCAGTATAAAAAGCACTTCTATTTGTATAGCCCCAAAGGCTATGTCTAGATTAAAGGGATTTGTCAACAGAAGTTTTTGCAGAAAAGGTATCTTCCAACAAAACTTCTGTCAAGGGACTGGGGCCAGACTGCCCAGCAGATTGCAAGAGCAATCCACTCTGTCAGCAGAGAGTGGCTGGATTGCCCAGCTGCTCTAGCGGCAAAACAGCCAACTGGAAGCACAGCAGACAGGGCTGCCCAGTGTCCCAGAAGCCCTGTCTGTCGACAGAAGCCCTCGGGAACGTCCAGACCGGTTTTCTGTTGACAGATCTCTGGTGACAGATGCGTTATTCCTCATGGGAAGTGAGGTACGGCTGTCAACAAAAATGCTGCATTCCATCAACTTAGTGTTGACAGAACGCTTTGGCAACCTGGACGCTCTGTGTGTTTTGTTGCCAAAATACTGTTTTCCCCACAAAACCCTCTAGTGTAGATATAGCCTTATTGTACAGGAAGGGGACTCGGATGTACCCACATAGCTGAGTCCACATTAAGGCATTGTCTTGGTATAAATATTTAGGTTAAAAAAGATAAACAAATTATACACAGAATTGTTGCAAAAATTACAAAAATCTGTGTCTGGACTAGACTGAAGGAAACAAGCAGCAAATGAAGAGCGGGGAAAAGAGTAAAACTAAAGCGAGTTGAGAAAAATTAGTACATTTCAAAATCATTTCCATTTTGAAGGGATAGAGGCAGTGCCAATGTTTTAATGTTAAATTTTTTCAGTGTGGCCTTTTTTAAAATCAAAATGTTTATTGAACCCACTTATATAAACTATTTTAACTAAAGCTTTGATAAACATTTTTACATGTCCCCTGAAAGCTCACCTAATAAATTATTTTGTTAGTCTTTAAAGTGCTACTTTGCTGCTTTTTTGTTTTGATTTTTACAACAGCTCTGATAATTCTAGATTTAAAGCATGCTGAATATTAATGTGTATTTACACGTTTGTGAAATTATCTTTTCCAAAAGGCCATTGTTGGTTAAAAAAATCCTCACAAATGTAAACCAGTTCTAAATAATAAGCCATCCTCCACCTGTGTTGATCCCAGATACAGTCAGCTAATTTCACATAAGTGTCACAGCAAGTGCAGGGATTTGAAGAAGAAGAGCTCTTTGAATCAGTTCATTGGCAGTAAAGGGCTTGGCATAGAAAAGCAAGGGCAGTTGGCTGTAGGACGCGTTGACAGCCCTGGGTTTGTGCCTGGCATTGCTGGTGGAGCAGAACATGAGCAGCAATGGAAGAAAGGAGCAGGAAGCTAGATTAGGAAAATGAGCTATGATTTATCATAGGCTGCATTTATGCAGCATGGTTACTGCAATAGGTTTCTTCAAGTAAAGGAAATGAAGTCTGCATTCTCTCTTGGTATCATCTGGTGTAGACCCACTGATGTTAAATGGAGCTACGCCTAATGGACACAAGCTAAAAATTTAGCCCTTATATATTTTTAAATGATGCTGTCCCCTTTATTTTTATTTAAAACTAGTCCACTGTGATACTACACAAGACTTTATACAGGCTTCAGCACGGGCAGCATGTGAACCACCAGCCGGGGGTGTTAGCCCTCAGCCTCCCCTGCATCTCAGCCACCAGCTCGGTCCTGGGGAGCTCCCAGCCCCAAAGGAACAGTGGACGGGAGGGTGGTGCATGACCCCAGCCTCCCCGGCTCCAGAGATCTGAGCAAGCAAGGGCAGCACCACCCCAGCCTGAGCAAGGGTTCTGGAAGACTGGCAGTGTGGCAAGCTGAGGTGAGCTCACATCTGGCTGGGGAGGCTCAGCTTTCCCTGGCCTATGCAAGCTGCTGCCCAGGGAGTTCAGTAGCAGCTCACTTCCTAAGCCTTTTGGCAGGCGCTGAGACACACTCCAAGGAGCACATTGCAAGGGAATCAGTTTTGTTTAGGCTTTGAAATTTGGACAGATTCCTGCTCCCTGAGCGAAAACAGGCACATTCAGTTCACGTTAATCCCTGCAAGGAAGCAATGCTCTCAAAATTCAGACTGGAACAAAAGTAGAGGGCCCATATTTTTCCAGGCCATCAATAACCATGGTGTGCACTTAAATCTGTCTCCAGCGGCAAAGCTCGCCCTGAGCTGACTAAGCCAGCCTTGCATTTGGGAAGTGTGGACCTAGATAAACCTTTCACTAAGTCATAGAGAGAGATTCACCTTGCAAGCAGATTAAAATTGGTCTTGACAACTGTTCTCTGTGCAGACAGTAGGAGGCTTGATTATTATGGAATTCAGCTCACCCCTTCTCTATCACATCCTTTAGAATTCAAGAGTTTGTTTGATGCATCTTACTTAATATTTATTATATTAGATGGATCCATATCTATCTCATAAAGCTGAGACCTTCAGAGGTCATCAAGTCCAGTCCCCTGCTCTCTTGGCAAGACCAAGCACCATCCCTGACAGTTTTTTTTTTTAAATAACATATTTACCCCAGATTCCTGGGTGGCCTCCTCAAGGGGTGAGCTCACAACCCTGGGTTTACAAGGCCAATGCTCTGTGCACTGAGCTATCCCTCCTCCAATGCAAAGGCATGAACGAGCAAATAGAGCCTAGATCTGGGATTCTGTCATTCCTGCCTCTTCCACAGACCTTTGGGGCAATACTAAGAGTCTTGTCACTGCTCTGGGCCTCAATTTCCCTTTGCATCATGAATAGTAACAGAGAGTAAGCCGTGCTAGTCTATATACTATCAAAACAAAAAGCAGTCAAGCAGCACTTTAAAGACTAGCAAAATAATTTATTAGGTGAGCTTTTCCCTTTGCATCATGTGTGAGATGTGTGAGATCTTTGGGCAGGGTGCGTGTCTCCCTCAACACACGTATAACAATGAGGCCCTCAAGGAGCTACTGCAATACAGAACAAAAAGGAGCTGTGGCTTATGGGGAAAAGCTGTCTGAGCTCGGTTCCATCACAACAAAGAAAGTTTGCTATAACTGTCACAGTTCGGACCGCAGGGCACCCCTACTGTCGGACGAACAGTGGGAGGGAGTAGCATGGGAAACATTTGTGCACTTTTGGTTTAAAACAAAGGACACTTTTCTAAGGAGGGACAGTCTACATGTAAATTTGTGGTTTGACAAAGCTGGTCACAGCAAATTACGGTGGTATCACCTAATCCAGTTAGTTGCTTATCACTTCCAAGATCATTACCACCACCTATCATATTTTTCCTGCTATATTCCACTAGCTCCTCATCTTTCTCCGTGTCTTATTTTCATTCTTTCCTTTTCTCTCTCCTTTTTGTTGCCCTACCTCTGTCTTTCTTTCTGCTTTGCTGTTTGGAGATTTGCAGCTTGGTGCAAGCCAGTCCTTGATCTTAGTCAGGGAACAACAGGGAACATCCCACCTCCTGCCATGCCAGAGCGATGTAGGACCAACACACATGGCCCAATCCACTCCAGTCCCCAGCCAGTGCGTGCGCATCATGGAGACAAGTGGCTTGCTCTGGACGACCGAGCTGTGGAGCAGCTCATGGGCAGTGTGGTGGTGTAGGCACACCCCATCTCCTGCTGAGGTGGGCAATGGGTGCGCTGACACTATAGCTACGTCTCCACTAGCACAAATCTTCGGCATGGCCATGCAAATGCATATTCAGCACCTCTTTAGGATGCCGCTGGCCACGGCTCTCCGGAATTGCCATGTTTCACTCCCGCGCGGCTCATCCACATGGGGCTCCTTTTCGAAAGGACCCCACCAACTTCGAAATCCCCTTATTCCTATCTGCTGACCTTTTGCATGGCCATTTCGAAGATTTGTGCTAGTGTAGACAAGGCCTATGTGTCCAGTGTCTCCAGCCTCAGCCTTATAATGCACAGGGGTGACATGGAGCAATGCAGCCCTTAGTTTTAAGGCAGTGAGGCCTACTGGCCAGCCTCAGCTCCGCTGCCTAGTGTGCAGAGTAAACACGCCTGTCTTTGAGATCAGAGCTATTCTGCCCAGTGGCCAGACTCAAAGAAGGAAATGGACACCTAAAGGGGCAGTAGGACAACACTGTATACGATTTGTTTATTTTAGCAACATGATGGTACCAAACAAGCAAACACTCAGATACAGCAAATACAAACTGAATGGTGTTGAGTTACAGAATAAGTGTCCGATCACAAACCAAATTGGCTCAAATGACTGTTCTAATACAGCTTGCTGGACTAGCTGCACTCATGGTTTGCACTTATACAATAAAAGAAAATACCACACTTGCTACCTCCTCAGAGCTCTTGGAGCCAAGGGCACTCCTCTCCACCACTGGTGAGCGGATGACAGTAGGAGGTACGAGCAGAGACTTTTAAGATTTAAAGAGATATTGGTGCCAAGATAGATATAGAAGGAAAGAGAGATGCCTAGAAGAGCATGAGTCTGTTCTGCCTTAGGTGTGGGACTCGCACATTCATTGCGTGTGGTGAGGTGTTGGATAGCCTGTTTTTGTTACGGTGCTTAAATACCCTTGCAATTTAGACATCCACGCCTTCAGAATTGTGGGGTATCCAGATTTTATTAGTGAAATTAATTGAGGGTCTTTTCTTATGATCATGCACCTGTGCACGAGGCGTGATGTCAGTCCTCATGGCAAATTCCAAGAAATCAGGAAAGTACCACAGAATGATTTTATACAGCCTTTAACTGTACTCTCTGACTCAACAGGACTGTGGCTGTTTCTTGCCATCACACCTTCCTGTTGATAGCCATGTATATGGGTTTAAGCGCAAAATAAGATGGAAAATTGATGCAGATATATAGACGGATAGATAGATAGTCTCAAAACAGGTTAAGCTACCATAAACAGAAAGAATGGAAACACTTTCAGGAAAATTCCTTTGCAAAAAAGACCCTTCTTGCAGACTCCTTTACAGGTTTATTACAGTTACTGCTAAAATAGACAGAAAAATAGGCCTCCCCTTTGAGCTAAATTTACGAGACTACAATTTATGCATAGGCTTATAAAATTAATATACATAAAAGCATAAACCTTAATCAAACTAATGTGCTCTATAAGCTAATAGGCTGCACTATCTGACCTGGCTACTTGGGCCTGCCATGGGGGTGGGGTTCCGAATTTTGCCTGATGTGAAAAACAAACAATTCTGTCTTCTGTTGTATCAAACATCCTGCTATTGCATGCACGGTAATCTGTTTGCTAAAATAAGCATGGTCGCAAAAGGAGGGGGTTGTGAATATTTTCCAGGAGACACCACCAGGGTGGAATTTAGGAGTGTTGCTGTTTCAAATAACAAACCATGAGTAAAATCAAAGGTATTTTCTGGCTAGGATTATGAGACAGTTTTCTGTGCCAGTAACTATATTTGCATTGACAAGAGCTACTATGAAGAATCTGCAATCTCATGATGTTTCTAAGGGTACCACCACACCGCAGCTGGAGAGTTTCCTATTATGCATGTATCTTGCTCCCAGCACTTTGGGGTGTTTGCTTCAGTGGGGCACAATTGTAATGCGAGTGAACAATAATAATGGTGTTGAACTGTTACGGTTTAAGAGAAATTAATCACGTGTGAGAATTTAAGTTTATTATATTTATGTGATTACGCTAATCTAAAATCATTTGGGTTTGAGAGCTTCATTCTTTTCTTTGCGAAGGCATTTGCATAATTGCCATGCAAGTGAATTAGAGCATTTTCTGTGTTGTTGAGAATAGGAGCATAACCAGTTTAGCCCAAGAGTGAGCCCCTGCCATGCGCTCAAAGGTTACAAAGCTTCCATGCATTGGTTTCAGCAAGGATTCTAACCACAAAAGGTATGTCCTCCTTGCAGAGCTGGCCCAACGCTCTTAGAAAGGTGATGACCCCATATCTGTCTGCACATAAAACCTCTCACACGAGTGCAAGGCTGCCCATGAGGGGGATTTGCCATTGACTCAAGGTCCAGTGCTGCCAGCGGCTACCACTGCAGCAGCAACGGCCAGAGCCTGAGGCCTTTTAAATCACTGCCAGAGCACTGTTCCATGTGGTCTGAGAGGGCCTGTGGGCTGGCCGCCCCTAACTCCACCCCTTTCACCAGAGGCCCTACCCTTTCTGGGGATACTGAGCAGCCCCCTCCCTTACCCAGGGGTCTGGTGAGGCTGTTGGCTCCTCTGCTTAAGTGTTTTAAATCTGGCAAAGCTGGAGTGGTGTGCTAGGGATGCTTTCACTTAAATTGCTCATCTGGCCACTCTGCAGAAAGCACCCAGGCTAAGCCACATATTTGCTGACCGTCCTCCAGTGCCTTCCCACAATTCCCTGACGTGCCCAGAAGGAAAGATGTTCTCTTACAATTGACTGGGCAAGAATCAGAATGACTCAGCTTACTGCCTCACAAAGAACCTTGTATGAGACCCAGCCAGGACAAGAACATAGAACACAGTACCAGCAAGAACAACAAGAAGTCCTGTGGCACCTTGTAGACTAACAGATATTTTGGAGCATAAGCTTTTGTGGGCTAAGACCTGCTTCATTTGCCCACGAAAGCTTATGCTCCAAAGTATCTGTTAGTCTATAAGGTGCCACAGGACTTCTTGTTGTTTTTGAAGATACAGACTAACTCAGCTACCTCTCTGATACTTAGTACCAGCAAGGGGGCACAAACTTCGGTGAAGTTTTGCAGTAGGGCTGCTCACACCTGAGTTAGGCTGACTCAGCTGGGAGCTCACCTAGGCTAATTCTGCAGTGAAGACATCCCATCATTGTCTTAACCTGTTTAGGTTGGCAAGGAAGCCATTACGGAACAGAGATCTGGAGTGACAGAACGGGTGCAGTGTTTTGATTTGGCTTCACCAGGAATTTAGGAGCTCACCCTTTCTTCAGTTCTACACCAGCCAAGATTTTAAGGCAGCTAGCCAGTCTGCAGCCACCCCTTCTCCCACATTTATTGCCTGGCAAGGTCTGTCACCAGCCCTGGCACCACCCTCCTGTTTGTTTCAAGGAGTGGGTTAAAAAACAAACAAACAAAAAAACGAACAAGCTCTCCAATAACTCACTTGAAACTCAAAATCATATGGTTCTGTTAGACAGACATTGTAGCTAAGGTTCTCAACTAATGTGGAGTGATTTTATTTTTTCATTTTTTTAGACATCTGTGAAAAATCCAAGTTTTTCAAGGCACATTTTCGGACAAGTTGTTCATTTGCAGTTCAGTTCAAATGAAGGGATACATTATGTTCTGGTTCCCTGAATGCCCAAGCTTATGGAACACGCTCAGGAGAATAAAATAAGCCATGGGATAATATGAGTTAAGAGGATCAACAGACACAAAATGTAATAAAAAGGGCTTCTTGAGACATATTAGGAGTAAGAGAAAGAGGAAAGAAAGTGTATGTACTCTGTGTATGGAAAAGGAGAGTTAATAGCAGGTGACATCAAGAAGGCTTAGGTGTTTAATGTTAATTTTGCCTCAGTCATCACAAAAAAGGGTAGTGGTGACCTCATACTCAGCAGAATTAACATTAACAACAAGATGGGGAGGCATGCAAGACAAAAAAGGGAAAAAATAGACTATTAGAGAATATTTAGATACATTTGATATATTCAAGTTGGCAGGGCCTGACTAAATTTATCCTCAAGTACTTTAGGAACAAGCTGAAGCAATCTTGGAACCATGAACAATTAATTATCTATGAGAACTCATGGAGGACAGATGAGATCCTACAGGATTGGAGAAGGACACACAAAGTACTGATCTTTAATAAGGGAAACAAGAAGTTCCTGGAACTTATGGACCAATCAGACTAACTTCGGTATCTAAAAATATATGGGAACAAGTTCTTGAACAATTTCTTGCTATGTGTTAGGGCTATAAGGAATAGGCACATGTATTCGTCAAAAACAAATCATATCAAACCAACCCATTTTCTTTCTTTGATGGGGTAGTAACCTAATGGGTAGGTATGGAAGCAATAGTTGTGAGATATCTTGATTTTAAAAAGGGATTGAGTGTCCCACACAACATTCTCATAAGCAAATTAGGGAAATGCAGTCTAGATGAAATTACTGCATAAATGCACAACTGTCTGAAAAACTATACTTGGAGTAATTATCTGTCATTCACTGTCATATTGAGATGATATCTCCAATGGAGACCAATGGGGGATCAGTCTTGAGTTTGGAGGAATTCATGTTTTGATTTATGACTTCAATAATGAAGCGGAGTGTAGGCTTGTAATAAGTTGCAGATGACACCAAACAGGGAGGGACTGCAAACACTTTAGAGGACAGGATTAGAATTCAAAAGGACTTTGACAAATTGGAGAAATGGTCAGAATTCAACCAGATGAACGTCAGTACCGACCAGTATCAGAGGGGGAGCTGTGTTAGTCTATATCTGCTATATACATTGGCCAAACTGGACAGTCACTATGTAAAAGAATAAATAGACACAAATCAGATATCAGGAAGGGTAACATACAAAAACTTGTAGAACACTTTAATCTCCCTGGACACACAGTATCAGATTTAAAAGTATTGATCCTACAACAAAAAAAACTTTCAAAAACAGACTGCAAAGAGAAACTGCAGAGCTACAATTCATTTGCAAATTTGGCACCATCAATCAAGGATTGAACAAAGACCAGGAATGGCTGGCCCACTACAACAGCAATTTCTCCTCTCTTGGTGGTCACACCACCACATCAGCTGCTGGAAGAGGGACACATCCTCCCTGACTGAACTGACCTTGTCAGCTCTGGCCTTCCTGTTGATTGGTACTCCCCTCTTTTCATGAGTCTGTATCTTTAGACCTGTCTCTGGAATCTCCACTGCATGCATCTGACAAAGTGAGTCTTGGCTCACAAAAGCTTATGCTCCAACAAAGTCTGTTAGTCTATAAGGTGCCACAGGACTTCTAATTGTTAATACCAAAAAGTGCAAACTACTTCACTTATTAAAGAAAAGTCAAATAGGAGACTACAAAATGGAGGATAACTGGCTAGATAGTCAATACAAAAGGTGTACTGCTGAAGAGGCTCAAGGGGGTTACAATGGATCAAAAATTGAATAGGAGTCAATGTGATGTGGGTGGATAAAGGCTATTATTCTGGGGTGAATTAAGAGCAGTTTTGTATGCACGACACCAGAGGCAATTGTCCTACTCTGCTCAGCACTGGTGAGGCCTCAGGTGGAGCACAACGTCCAGCTCTGCACGTTACCCTGGAAGCAGGCCTGCTGATGAGGGGAGAAAGATGCAGTTGCCTTGGGACCAGGTGATTCAAAAGGGCCCGAGGCTCTGATTGCCACCAATGGCGCATCAGTAGCAACAGTGGCCAGAGCCTCAGGCCCTTCAAATTGCTGCTGCAGCACTGCACCATGAACTCTGGGCAGCTCTACAGGTTGAGGGGTGGTGTGGTATGCTCCAAGCATCACTGAGACCTGGCTGCCCTTGACCTCACCCCTTCCACATGTGCAGAGCCAGGGTCCCCTCCAGCTTGTCCACAGGGAAGAAGCAGGGCCAAGGTGGCTGTTGGCTCACTTGATCATAGGAAAGATGGACATATTGGAGAGAGTTCAAAGGAGAGGAGAAAAAAAGATAAATGTTTTAGACAACCTGGCTGATGAGGAAAAGTGAAAGCAATACGGGCATTTTTAGTTTTGAGAAAAGAAGACTGAGGGCGACATGACAAATCTTTAAAATATGAGAAGGGTTGATATAAAGAGGATGTTGATCAATTGTTCTCCATGTCCACTAAATAAAGAAAAGTAATGCAAATCTGCAGCAAGGGAGATTTAGATTAGCAAGTTTCTCGTGATCTCTAAGGGCAGTTAAACTCTGGGATTGTCTTCCAAGGGAGGTTGTGGAATGGCCACCATTGGAACTTTTCAAGAACAGGCTGGCTTAACACCTGCCAGGGATGGTCTAGATTTACAGGTTCTGGCTCAGCACAGGAAGCTGGAGTAGATGATTTCTTAAGGTCCCATCCAGCCCCCATTTCTATAATTCTATGTTACCTTATACACAAAGTCCCATTTTCACAAGTAACTCTAGTACTTCGATTCTTAAGTCCCAATGACTTTCACAGAGATTTAAGCTCCTGAGCCACTTTACAAAAGAGGGAATTATGAGTTTCTGCAAATGTTATTCCTCATCAGTTTCTCATGGGACCCTGCATTCAGTGTGGTGTTTAATTAAACAAATATCAGGAGAGGTGCCATACTGACCAAGGTCCATGAACACTGCAAATCCACTGCTGCCAAAGAAGTCAAGGCCTTCGCTGGTTGTCCTAATGACCTGTGACAAAAATCAAGCCAGAAACCTTTCTAGTGGTTCAAAGAGGTTTTTTTTTATTTTGTTTTTAGCACTTAAGAGGTTGCCTTGTGTAATGCTGACAAATTCATCGTGCTTGTTTGGCCAAACTGTAATCATTTTGCCAGAGATAACCAAGACGGCCTGGGCAAGTGGGTAAATAAAACCTGTGACTGAGCAGGAGAACACCACATTACACAACAGCAGAAGACAAATGAGAAATGGAGCAGTGCGCCTTAGAAGACAACGAGGAAATGCTTTACATTTCTAGGCCGTCAGCACAGGCTGTGGCTGCCTCGTTGTATGCAGCCTTCACCTCGGCCAAGTTCTTTGAAAAGCATTTTTCTTTTAGCTTAAGCTAACTTCTCTCTGGCTCGCTTAATGAAACAATACCACGATCACAGCAGCACACCAAATATAGCAACAGCAAATACACCGAATGTAGGAACAGAAAAGCCTTTCTAATTTGTCTAGTATCAGAGGGCTAGCATCAGATGAAGCGGGTCTTCACCCACAAAACTTATGCTCCAATAAATCTGTTAGTCTGTAAAGGTGCTACAGGACTTCTCGTTCTAATTTGTCTGTTTACTTGCCCAACTAACCATAAACTTAATCCAGGCTAAAATTTGAAGCTATCACCCTGCCTTTTTAATATAGAAGGCAAACAAAATACCTCATTCAGCTATTCCCTACTTTTGCAGTCAGTTCACCAGGGCTCTCTTTCATCCCTTTTTAACCCCTCAAGAAATAGTAAACCCTCCCTTGACTTGCCTTTGTATATCATTGGACTATCCTCCTATGATCTTGAGCCATACTTTGCTTGTATTACAGGCGAGCAAGAACAAAGGGAATTAAGAAGCAGTGGCTGGCCAGCTGGGGGAAACAGTCTCAATACATACCCACCGCATTCACACTAAGGCCTGCCACCAGACAGAGTGGTGAATTGGACCGATGGTCTGGTTTACTGAACCAGCCCCCCTGTTGCAATCCTATCCCACCATCAGAGAAGGCAGAAGAGGCGAACAAGAGAATTCTAGCCTGCTCGGTCATAGGAGTTCTGTTATTCTGACACAGAAAAGAAAATTACTTCCACTGTGTCTGCTTCGCTCACTCCTCAGAAGAGAACATGGCTTCCCCACCTGCAGTAAGCTGCAGTCACTAACCCACAATGTAATCATTAAAGGCCAAATTCTGCCACTTTTATGTGAGCTAATACTTATTTCCACAGTGCCTACGGATTTCAGAAAGCTGGCAGGATGTAGCCCAAAAGAGAGACAAGTAATCCTTACACATTTCCCACTCCCTAATGCCAGGAGTTCTACAGACGTCAGTGGGACAGCTTGCACGCACAGGGCTTATATTGGTGTAATGAAAGGCTGCAGATCAGGACACGTAACTTTCTTAGAAAGTTCCACAGCTGCATTACTGCAGGTCAGTCCTGTTCACACAGGAGCCAATAAATGAACTCCCATTGATTTCAATGAGAGCAATACTGCCCACCCCACCATTCAAAGGACTGTACAGCGAAGGGAGGGAGAATACTCCAGGCAGAAGCTGCACTTGACTGCAAGATACTCTATCTCCCTGGTAATATTTGGGGCCCTACTTAATTCAAGGCCATAACGCATGCACCATGGACTATGAAATCTGCTATGCACCTAGCCTTGTGTGGCCTTACCTTATCCTATACAGGTTTCATGAGGGAGACCAGAGTTTCTCAAATGATGGTTCCAGACCCAAGAAAGAGCTTCAGGGGCTGGAAGGTTATTTAGGGGGTCACATTATTGCCACGCTTACTTCTGCACAGCCATCAGAGCTGGGTGGCCAAAGAGCAGCAGCAGCTGCTGGTCAGATGCCCAGCTCTGCAGACACAGCACAGAAGTAAGGGTGGCAATATCATATACTGGCAGTACCATACCCTGCCATCCTGACTTCTGCAATGCTGCTGGGGGTGGCTCTGCTGTCACAGGTCAGCTCCCAGCCAGCAACCATCAATCTCCAGCTGCCCAGCTTTGAAGACAGGGCTGCCGCCAGCAGCACTGCAGAAGTAAGGGTAACAGTAATGCAAACCTGCCTACAATGACTGTGTGCCACTCCAGAACTCCTTTTTTGGGTCAGGCCCCCACAATTACAACACCACGAAATTTCAGATTTACATTTCTGAATTCATGAAATCTATCATTTGAAAAAAAATCAGATGACTGTGAAATTGACTAAAATGAACTATGACTTTGGTAGGGTACTAGTAATATGGAAATAAAGAGAAACACACACTCAGGATGACATTCTTGTTTTTATATTAGATCGGGGTTGGGAAATACACCCCATGGTCTGGCTATGGCCTGTGGCTTGCCTTGATCTGGCCCCTGAGGCACAGGGCTCCCCTCCCAGGTACACAGTCCACTGCAGCGTGGGTGTGGAGTCCCAAGACTGGCACGCCAGGGCTGGATCTGACCGAGGACCCTGCCTACCTGGGGGAAAAGCTGGCGCTGAGGTCTGTGCACTGCTCCCCCTCCTCTGGCTGGGGAAGATGGCAACATGGGGAAGCACCGGATGGAAAAGCCTTTTTCCCACTGTTCTGATTGGGTGGATAGGGAGCAGCAGGGGAAACAGTTCTGTGTCCCCAGGGAGCTGCACCAGATAATAATACACCCCCCCCCATTGCTCAAACCCCACATTCCAACCCCACACCTGCAGCACCTCCTGCTAAGACCCCACTCCCAACTGCTCCTGTGCTCCCTGCCACTCCCCCCCACACATATACTCTTGCACCCTCCTCCCACCCAGCCTTTTCTCTTCCTCTGCCCAGCCCATCTTCTTGCAACCCTCCTTGCCTGCGATGCACATCATTGTCACTGGGGTTTCCTTGAGGAGCCTTATCCCAGCATCAAGCAGCAACTTGGGATAGGGCCCGATATGCTAGTTCTGACATAAATCTGAAACAGAACCACAAAAGGCAATGAAGCAAATGGGACTGTCCATGCTAAGTATTATACTGCATTGGCATGTCTGCTCCTTAGCCCTTGATTCCTATGAGATAGTGCAGCGATAAGCACCACAGAGATGACCACAACTCGATCAGTAACACAGAGGTAGCCGTGTTAGTCTATAAGGTGCCACAGGACTTTTTGTTCTTGAAGATACAGACAAACAGATATCTTGGAGCATAAGCTTTCATGGGCAAAGACCTGTTTTGATGAAGTGGGTCTTTGCCCACGAAAGCTTATGCTCCAAAATATCTGTTAGTCTATAAGATGCCACAGGACTTCTTCTTGTTCTACAAATTGATCAGTAAATAATGCATCATGACTAGTTATTCACAGGGCATACAAGATTACAATAGCCACCTGATGAACCAGAACAGCAGAGAACAACTCCCCATCAGTTCACACGTAGCTTTTATAACCCAGCTAAAAACCAAATTGTGTTGCACCAATGGATCACAGCAGTTTTATAAAGCAGGAGACAGCAGACGTGGCCTCTTTAATGTTTTGCATTGAAAATGTATAGCTGAGCTACTCTGCACGAATTAACCTATAAATGGTGGTATGTGAAATAAGCAAGCAACCAGCCAGCCTGCTAATTTAATGCAAACCTGCTGAGACTATCCTGCCTGGCATCATTTAAATCCCTTCCTTAGTTCTTACAGGACCTTTCTGATTGAGATTCATAATTCATATTCCATACTGCAGAGTGCCTGGAGAGACTGTTCAGACTGAGCCATGTCCTCCGTGTCAGCTGCCCCCATCTCCCAACAGAGGCAGCTGGAATTCCAAAGGGCCCTGGAATCCTAACCTCTGCCACCACTAGCCACGGGCCCATTGAATTGTCATTGAAGTGATGTTCAGTGCCAGGCCAACAGCTGCGGGGGGAGGTTAAGGGGGTGGGAAAGGGAGGAGTTGCCTCTGGACCCCTTTGAAATGACACAGCAGTGCTGCTACAGCTGGGCACAGCTGTCAGGGAGCTGAGGGAGACCTAGGGCCATGCTAGGGCTGGGCGGCCCTGAGAGCTGACTGCCTTGGCTCTGCCAGGGCATGGAGCCAGGCCTCCCCTCCCACCTCACCTGATGTCGGCTGTTGTCGCTGTAGCATGGTGCGCTCCTGGCTACTCTGAGGGCTGGCTGGAGGGTGGGAGGGGCAGCATGGCATGCTCCAGAGGGCACAGAGCACGGCTGCCCCAGTCTCGTCTCTTCTGCCCGAGGTCCCACTCCTGCCAGGAGCGCAGAACCAGTCTCCCAACTCATTGCCCAGGGCCCGGCCAGTCTGTCAGTCCCTCTGCTCAGCGTTCTGTCCTGCATTTGTCAATGGATGCTCATACCGTGATGGTTGGAGAATTGTTTCTCCGCTTCGCATTGGGTGGTTGCTATGTAGCCTTTACTGTACTTCAAACCACCTTCGGCTCTGGACAATAGCAAAGTGTCATGAGCACTCAGCTAGAAGTACAAGTAATAGACCAGGGGTCGGCAACTAGAATAGCAAGAAGAGCTACTTTTTTCTCTTTCAGTAAAAAACTCAATAATTCAAGAGCTGCACTGCAGGTGAATACAAGACGGTCCTTAATAAATAATGTCAAACCAGACTTTTTGTAACCCGTTTTAAGAACAGAGCACATGCAATGATTTGCAATGTGATGCATGTTTACTGCAGGACAGTCACAAACTTTTTACGTATTTCATTTCCTCACACTTTCCACGTGTGTTTGTGTCACTGTCTTCCTGACTTCCACTCCCAAACCTTCTCCCTCTCTCTGGAGGACGCTAGGAGGTGTTATCCAACATTTTGAGATCACATACCGTTTGATATTTAGATACGAGTTGTTCATTTGGAGGCTTTTAGACATTCACCATTTACTGAAAATAATCAGGAGCTTTTATTTATTTTAAGTTTGCAATTAGTGTCAGGGGCCACAAAGAAGTCCTTAAAGAGCCACGTATGGCTCCAGAGCTACAGGTCCCTGCAAGGCAAATATTTCGCCAAAGCCCGAGTGCACAAAAGGAGTGAGGCCCTGATGTCCCATGGCTGGCTCCAGTATGAGGCACAAAACTCCAGCTGAAAGGCTGTAGGTGCCTAAGTTTTGCAGAAAAATAACACTTGGGTGGGTGGGTGGGCTATGTTTCTGCTTCTGGGCAGGTGCCCAGAGGCCTAACTCCCTCCTAAGACCCACAATAATCCAGAAAGCAGGGAAACCAGCCATTCAGCTGCCTTATGCACCAGAGAGGCCTGACTTGATAGGCATGCTCCGAGGCTGCTTACTGGATCGGGCCTGTCAGAAGAGTTCAAAAGTAGCCCAGGAGGATGCATATTTTTCAGCAAAGAGGTTAGGACAATCACCTGGGATGCAGAGGACCCCTGGTTTGAGTTTTGTTCCTCAGGTGGAAAAACAGGATTTGGCCAGGAAGCTCCTGCCTCTCAGTTGAGTGCTGCAACTACTGGGCGCAGGCACGGGGGGGGGGGGGAAGCAGGGTGGGGTGGGAAACAAAGGGAACAGTTGCCCCTGGGCCTGGCATTTCAAAGGGGCTCAGGTCCAGTGGCTGCCAGAGCTCCAGGCCCCTTTGGAGAGTGCCTAACTCCTTTCTGAAGCCATTTATAGCACATTAGTGTGACTGCTATGCAGGACGGACGGTCCCTGTATTAGCTTCTCCCTGCAAAGGCATTCTTAAGTGATGAACATCTCCTGAGATCATGATTTTACTCCCCCTGTCATGCATCGTATACCGCCTAATTGGTGCTGCAACATGTCCTTCCTTCAGAATGCTCTAAACCTCATGGAGGGCTCCTATTAATTTTTTTTTCCTTAAAAATACATGACCTACTTTCCACAAGTTTTTTTCCTTTAATAACCATGATCTCTGCGTTCTTGTCCCTTTCTGGTTGCTCTCCAGCACACCTTGATTTCTATAATAGAAATATTATATAAGAGAACCAGACCTTCACATTTTCCAGCGCTGTTTGCCCTGACTGTATAGTTCCCTTGAGGGCACTAAAATAATGCTCCTAATTTGTGTTGGATACACACCCGTCACTCTTTAATGCACCAAAGGTATTGGAGTTGTATCTACCACAACCAAACTATTTTCCTTCTCACTTGTAGAAGAGTAAATTTGTTTAACTCTAGTTGAAACAGAGCACTTAAATATATTTCTTCTAAATCATACCTCTACTATAGAGGCAAATTCATTGAGCAATGCACTAGTAAGTGAAGTCAGAAGTTTAGATGCAACTCGGACTCTTCCAGGTTAAACCACATGCTGGAGAAGGATAGAAAGCCCAAGGAGATCTATCAGTTGAACTCAGAATTCCCAACAAATGCTGTCAGCCCTGAGGAAGAGTGGTCACACTGTTTGGATGCCTGGCATACCAATGCTTTCTTTGGAGCTATGCTAGTATTGGACAATCCCAGCACACTGATATTCTCTGCAAAAAGAGGAGAAGGGAGGGCACAGGAGAAGGGCTAATGTTACTTCTAGGAACTTTCACATCAGCCTTTCCACCTCCCACCCCTAGTATTTCCCTTAACTTTAGGGAAAGCTGAGTATAACAGGGCTGCTCCTGAACACTGAACCCATCACCCCAATGCACCCAGAATCCTGAGCATGTTCATTTCCTGTTGAGTTTCCTACACACATCCATTTACAGGAAGAGCTTGTTGCAAATCCTTTTGGTACTTGATTTTTCTCTTATTTGCTCCCATCAGCTTCTGAGGGGCTATTCTCCCTGATTATTATGGTACCATCGACTAATCTTGGTGATACTAGCTTGATAATATCATATACTGGAGCTTTATTCTTCTTGAGTCTGATTCAACACCCAGAGAAGTCAAAGGAGTATTTCCATTGGTCTTGGTGGATTTTCAATCAGACAATTTGTGTTCTTTCATAGACCTGCTCAGCCTAACATAAATATACAAAGGTTGAGATTTCAAGAAGCAATTGTCATCTGTCACCACTGAAGCCACTGGTAAAACCTCACATCAGTACCAATGGAAGCAGAATATTTTTTGAAACCCCCAACATTTCATTTTAGACCTTACTTCATTTTGAAGGAATGTGTAGCTAACCTATACTGTTCTTGGATTTTTTTCCAGAAGAAAAAACATTTGATTAAAGGTAGAATCGTGCAATATTTTATATACATGTAGATTTTAGTATGACTGATTCAAATTCCGTTTAAGTGCTTATGTTCAAAGTGTACAATTAATTTTCTTTAATTCTTCAAGTATTTGTTATATTCTGAGAATAGCAAGGCGTGCTCATATAGCTAATGTAAACACCAGTAAACTCCCTTAGGGCTTGGCATGAAGAGCTTGTCTTAAATTGCACAGGCAGTGAATTCAAACTGTACATGACTAACCACAATGCACTAGCTGCTCCAGTGATTAATGTCACGTAGTTTGACATCGACGTAATTAAATCTTTTTTAATGCAGTTGTAAAATAGCTGAACTTATTCCCCTCCTGCCCCAACTTTATTGCTGTACAGTAAAGAGTCAACTTCTCTTCCATCTGATCATAAGGTAACATTTCTATTGCCATGACCAAAACATGAAACCATGCAAAACAAAATAAAAAAACCCATCCCACAATGCATTATGGTTTGGGGGTCCAGCAAGAAGAGCTGTGCACTTACAATGAAAACCCACCATGTGTTGCAGACAGATGAACCACTCTGTCCTTTGGCAGCAATGCCATTTGGAAAGGGTGGCTGAAAGTTATTTTCATGTTTATGGCTCCTAAGGAGTCAGGGACACACATACAGGCTTTGTCCCGCAGTGACTGCTCCTGTAGGGAGTCATTTTATTTTGAGGGGGTTCATGCCTTTTACTACAAGATGGGGCTGCAGCAGAGCACATGGAGGAATTGTTGATCATTAAGAGAGTGTCCCTGCTTTGAAGTATCCATATAAATTGAGCCCTGATGCCAACACAATTCTGAAGCACTTGCTGAACTTTAGATACAGATGCAGCCTGTTAACATCAGTGAGGCCATGGTGACAGAGCTAGTACCCAGAAGTGACTACACTGTGGCCCCCTGCATCAAAAGATGTGAACAATCCTACTGAACAAGGGGTAAGTCAAAGAAGAGGGTGATTAAGGTGCTGTAACTAGGGAGGCAGTTGCACCTTCTAGACTGAAGTGTTTCCCATTATATAAGGTTTATTATTTTGGCTCAATGGCTCTCAGCACCCTCTCTGCCTACTGCAGGCCTTCAAGTTCAAAGTGCTCAGCTCCCACCAAATCTGTGAGAGTATTTTGTAGGAGTTCAAAATAGGTGTTGCTATGAAAATCTGGTTGGAGCTGCTGACTGCTGAGCTCTTCTCTGAAGCCCCACCCTGCCCCGCCCCTCCATTCCTTGGGCACGTAAGTTCTATGGTCTTCAGTGAGACTTTTGGATCTGCAAGGAATACAGAGGGAGGCCTTGATGCTGCTTTGCATTGGGATAACCACTTCCCACTGAGTAGGTTGTAGTCCAGCTCCTACAGCCAGGTCTTGCGGAGGGGGAGCAAGGTTACCCTACATTTGTCAACTGTCCAGGACCAGCCTTGAGTCTCCTGGAATCAGCATCATTCTCCCAGGGACTATTAAAAGCATTCCTATAGATTTCATGAGGCTCCTTTAGACAATGCTACGAAAGGCGCAGTGAGCCTTCCACAGGGCATTAAGAAATGGAGAAAGGCCGATAAGAGGAAAGAAATTAAAAGGTGCTTAGAAGAATAGGCCAATAAATCCTGTTATACCCTATAATGTGGTGTACATTAGGATAAGGAATAAACTGTATAATGCAATATACATTCATGTAAAGTGTTATTTCAATGGCCCATGCAGAAGTGAATTGCCAGGAAGTGGAAAACAGAATAAATAACTGCAGTATATCATCAGCAATTCTGTAATATACCAGCTTTTCATAAGAAGGGAAACAAGAGTCCAATCCACAGCACTTCTTACCATGGAAAGTTGCTGCAAGTGAAAATTAGTTCTCTGCTACAGCAGTGTGTCTTCAGCTGTGCTCCCTAGAATACTGGTTCTCTCAGCAACTCACAGGTGTACCAGGACGGTTTGGAAAAAATACACTGAGGGTCTATATTTTCTGTTGCTAAAACCAGCCACCGTGCAACTTCCGCAGTGCTAGGATACCTGATTCAATTTTGTTTTTTCTGTAGACGTTGCTGAATGTCTCTTGCTCCTCATTCTATGGGGCACGAGGACCCTAGAACTCTCAGGGCAACTTCTCTCCAATTGATAACCCTCACAGATTAACATGCCTTCTCTCCTGTGGGAGGGATAAGGGAGCAAGGTGATTTTCTTTTCAGCTATAAGAACTGAAAAGGACAGGGGAGTGAAATGATAGACAGGCCTCACCCAGGCACCACACCTGTAAAAAGTCAGGCTGTTGTAAGAGCCGCGAGCCAGACACAGAGTTTAAAATTAAATACTATTTATTACTGTGAATGTGATCAGGTATAACACACTCTTTTCCTCTAGTTCATATTTTTCTGTGTTATTGTCACTGACACAAGCTACTCCAATCCTCTGAAGAAGTGGGTCTTACCCATGAAAGCACATGGCCTAATACATTTGTTACTCTATAAAGTGCGTAAAGGGCTACTTGTTATTTGTGAAGCTACAGACTAACATGGCTTCACCCTCTGAGACCACGCGACTTGTGTCTCTGTGCATAACCCTGGAGCCATGAGAAGAGCTGGTGGCATTCTTGTCTAGTTTGTGTAATTGCCTCTGGGCCAGGTCTCTAGCAACAGCACCCACAAACTTCACATTTGCTTTCAGAGCAATTGTGAGCAAAACTCTACAGCTTTGGTCAGATACATTCCTGGAGGTTTCATCACAGGACTGTCTTTAATTAGCGATTACTGGAAACTCCAGGACAATCCTGAGGCCAGGCCCACACTAGGAGATAAAATCTATTTTTTGATACACAGTCCCAGCTACACGACTTGCACAGCTCAGTCAATACAGCTAAAAATCAATTTTTGCTGCCAACCCCGCAGAAGGAGTTTGACAGGAGTACCAGGGTTGACAGTGGCACCATGACAATTCAATTTAGAGCAGCTCTGCTATGTGCGCTAACACAAACCCCAGAAGATTGACCGCCAGCACTTCAATTGTCCCCTAAATATAGGGTTGGTGACTCAAAGTTGTGATACAACAGGAAAATACACAAACAATGCCACATATTAGTGTGTGCCAGGAGATGGCGTTCTTTATCTTAACCTTCTATAAAGGCACATAAGGACCATCCTCTTTTACATGGCAGTCCAAAAAAGTGCAGAAGGAACACAGGAGGCATGAACTCTCATGACTCAATTTAATCCCTATGATATTAAAGTTTGTAGTGGCATTTGCTTAGCAATGGTAGCTTGTGAAATAAACATTTTGAAAAGGGCTCCGTGCTATGGAGCAGTGTGGCTTTTGCCTATCAAGCACATTAAATGATTCAGAACCCCCGGTAGCATTCAGCGTTTGCTTGCCTGACAGTAGCCACCCAGAAAAAACAAACAAACAAAACAAGACTTTTTTTTTATACCTTAATGCAAATAATTCTTACAGCAGAGGAGCTGAAGTGCAGTGTTTAGCGGACTACAGATTGCATATTGTAGTCTCCCCCTGCCTTATGAGGGTAATTCATTCCTGAAAAACCCCTCTTAGGGTGAATTCTTGTAAGTTGAAAACATAATTACCATTCATTTCAATGGGAAAAAAATTTATGCATTCCTGAGACCCAAAACGTACACCCATTTATGCTAAAACAACTCCAAATCCCATTAAATGCGGTGCAACGGGGTAGGCAGGGCAGAGCAGGGCACAGGGAGGCAGCCTGGCCTGAGCACAGCTTAGGTTAAGTGGGTGCTGCCAGGGGCTGGCCGTGTGGGGAGTGAGGCAGGCACAGGGGGCCCCGGCTGGTGAGGGGTGATGCCTCTCTTGTGCAGGGCTGCACGGCGGAGAGGCCCCGCAGGCGGCAGCTGAAGCAGCAGTGGTGGGTGAGCCTGGCGCTAAACGGGAGGGAGCACCACAGACAGCGAGCGATGCCCGAGGCACAGCTGCACAGGGCAGGCAGCAGCAGCCCCCTAGCCACCCGGGGGTTGAGCGGCAGCAGCAGGGCTGGGACGGGCTGTGCACCCAGCATCCACATCTTGCAGAGCGGTGTGATCTACTGCCAGGTCTCGGACGCGTCTACCTCCCCGCACCAGACTGCTGCCCTCATGCAGGACGCTGCCGCCCCCCTGCACGGCCTATTCATCAAGACCAATGCGGCCGAATCCATCCCCTGGGTGCTCTCCTACCAGAGCCGCCAGCCTCCAAATCAGTCCTTGTAAATGCGAAGAAATGCCTCGAAAGCTGAAGTGGAGGTATTAAATGAAACTCCTCAAAGTCAAAATCTCGTAACGCAAATGGGTGTATCTCCAGGTATGACTGTATTGGGCAAATCAGTTTGCACTAGGCTGTGCTAGACAGAGGGGAATACAGTGAACACATCTTCATCACGTCTAAGGAAAAGCATTTGAGGAAGCCCCTGTGTTCCTGGCACATTACTGTGTTCTTACGGCAGCACACGAAGCAAAAGGGGACAGATTTTAATATGGCATCTTTATTATCAGGCTTATAGCTAAGCACCATCAAAATAGGCCTAGTTAATCTCGGTTTTCCCCTCACAAGCCAATAACTCTATTGATTCTACAGGACATTGGGCCACCAATATTAAGCTGCAATAGCACATAGGAGCAGCTGTCACGGCCCACGTAGCTGACAGCGGAGAGTGCGTCCTGTGCTTAGACAGGGACCTTATGTTTGTGTAGAGTTATGTTTTATTCCCAATCTGCTACAGCCCTACGAATATGGAAGAGTTTATTTAAGGCTACATTTTTTCCCCCACGGCTGATGCCAGTTGAGTTAGGCTTTTGCTGGATTTAGGAATTACACATTCTAGATCTGTTCCTGAGAGGGATTTGCCACCACCAGTCAGCAGGTTTTTTTTATGGGCTCAAATCACATCAGATAAATGGAGTTCAAGGTTTGCACGTCACGCCCACAGACCTTGGTTGGTGTCGGCAGGGATCCAGGGACCTCTGGAGCTTAGTGCATGAGCTTCTACTGCCTATGCTAAAAAAACACAACTGTAATAACAGCTGTAGTAGGTTCACCAATCTCTAGCAGCAGGCAGGTGTTAATACCCGCCCCCAAGAGTGCCATAAGAGACCAAGCCAAATCCATTACACAGAGCCCTGGATGCATCCATCAGCATCAGAAGAAAGCCCTTTATGATAATTACTGTTCATTGATACAAACACCAGGCTGCCATCAGCAGGAGACCGCAGGCTCTAAGTGACACTCCTTGAAAGGGATGGAAGGAAACATTTTGCACGTGTTGTTAGAAGCACTGGGGGATGGTTCCGAGTACTGGTAGCACAGGCTTCTATGGCCCTCTTACTGGTAAGCTGGGGGAAAAGGCATGTCTCACTGCTACCTTTCCCAGTCTCCACCTCTATGTGCCGGTGTGGTCACAGAGCAACTGTCCCATCTTTCACTGGGCAGACTTCAAACTCTTAGACAAAGAGTTAATGGGCACAAAACAGACATAAAAAACACTCCTGATCCACAAACTGGTCAGTCAACATGTTAATACAGTGGGCCTTTCTATTAATGACTTAAGAGTCTGCATGTTACTGAAGAGGAGTTTTCACACTACTTTGGAAAGAGAGGCTGCTGAACTCATATTCAAATTTGACATATTAACACATGGTTTGAATCATGATGTGAATTTTCTGGGTAATTATCAGGGCTCTTTTGCAAATTTGGCTTAATCTAATTCTTGACTCCCGCCCGCCCCTCTACTCTCTAATTTGCTCACCTTGATAATTTTTTTTTTTTTCTGATTTGTCAACCTCGATCACTATTTTTGGTTTTCCGTGCCTTAAATATTGAGTCTGTTCTGGTATGGCTATGGTCTGAAGAAGTGGGTCTGTGCCACAAAAGCTCACCTAATAAACTGTTTTGTTAGTCTTTAAAGTGCTACTTTACCACTGTTGTTTTGATAATATATAGCCTAGCACGGCTCCCTCCCTGTTACTGTCCCACCTTTAGCCTTTCTTCAGGAGAAGCCACAATGTAGCAGACACATGAAGCCTGGAACTAACTTGTGTGAACAATCAGGAAGAACCCACACGCATAACCATCCAATCACTGGCTCAGTCTGTACAAATGTTAT